>NC_081405.1:95077050-95721369 GCF_030272615.1 Cryptomeria japonica | reverse complement strand
AAGATCCAATGTCTTTTAGGACTATCTGGGTCTTTGGGTAGAATTCTCAGGTGTTTTGTCCTTGATGATAATGGTAGAGACATAATTGTCCATCGAAATGTGATTGATAGTTGAATCATAGTTATAAGATGCTCTAGTAGAGTTGGTTTGGTCATCCATGGCTTTAGTTTTTCCCTTGTCATGTTTTGGGAATGGTTCTTTAAACATTTCATGTTCTCGGTTAGATGAGTATTCGTCGATCTTAATGTCGCCTCTATCAATAAGATCTTGTATGATGTTCTTTAGTCGATGACAATTTCCTATCTTATGACCTTTTCTCTTATGAAATTCACAATATTCATCATCATTCCACCAATTTGGTTTAACCTTTGGCTCATATGGAGGCAGATATGGGATTGTTATTATTTTGTTTGCCACTAGCTTCTAAAAAACTGACTCTAGTGGTTCTCCCAATGGAGTGTACTTCCTTCATGACTTGGAAGTTGTTTGAGTATTCAATTGATTGTTTGTAGAGCTTGATCCAGAAAATTTTTTTTTGGGTTGCACTGTATTGGCATCCACAACACCATCATTAACTATGTTCTTGTTTTTATTCCAAAATCTTGGCTTGTCTTTTCCTTTATAGTCCTCTTTGTTTTCTTTGAATATCTTAATGACTCCTTATTCAATTAGGACCTTCTTTGTTGCTAAGCCTTTTTCAATGATGTCCTTGAAGGTGGACAATCAAGCTTTTCTTAGGTCATAACCAATGTCTTTGTTAACATTCTGGGTGAACATATCTATCATTTGTTTTTGTGGAATTTCACAAGAGCATTTGCTAGCTAGATTTCTCCATCTTTGTAAAAATGATGAAAAAGATTCTCCATCCTTTTGTCTGGTGTTACAAAAAGTAGTAACTGATATGTCTATCTCTATGTTGTATGAGAAATGTTGGATAAATGCCTCTGCTAAGTCACCCCATGACTTAATTCCAGGTGGGAGTTGGGAGAACCATTCCATAGCTTGATCACCTAAGCTCTGTGGGAATAATCTCATCAAAAATGTCTCTTCTACTACTACCTCAATGCAAGGTGTGAAAAACTATCTTATATGTGCCTCAGGATCCCCTTTTCCTCTGTACTTATTAAGCTTAGGTGTCACGAAATGTGTAGGAAAAGGAGGCATTGGAATGCTTTTGTCAAATGGATAGGGACATATGTCTCTCATTGTGTAAGTTGGCTTTGGTGTATTTATGTCCTCCATTTTCTTTCGTAAGTCCTTTATTTGTTGTGCCAAAATGTTTATGGTGAAAAGTGGAAACAACAATATTGAAAGACTAAACAGATTTGTAAAGCGGAAAAATCAAACCCTAGTTTTTCTTCCCCCCCCACTCCAAGGAGAGAGAAGGGAGAGTCACTAGGGTTGATGGTTTTCACTTAGGAGAGACTTTATATTCAAAAGAGGGGTTGAAACCCACAAGATCCAATCCCACACAATGTAGGATTGGATTCTAAATGAGTTTCAAGGGTTGTGACATCAAGAATACCCTCTTTTGTAAATAATATAGATAGAATGATTGAACTAGGAATGTATGTAGAAGCAATAAGGATTCGCTTGTAAACAGAGATAGGGATATGGGATGAAGCTGCGGACCTAGAATTAGCAGTAAAATGTTGAGATGGTGCTGTTCTGCAAATTTGAGTGAAAGTTGACGGGATGATGGCGCCCGGCATGCACACGGTCCTCCGAAAAATCCGCGAAACGAAGGTGGATCTGTTCGTCTCTGCACAAGGATTCCAGATCTTCAATTACAGCCACGTACCTGCAACCTACACACAGAAAAGAGAGGACGATTGGGGGGTTAGGGATTAGGGGTTTGCCTTTAGGTCAAACCCCAGTTTTGGAATTAACCAAGAAATGAGAATGCTATAAATGTAAATGTTTGTAATGTAAACAAGTACTGATACCTTGTTGTAAGAATGTTTGTATTCTTACATGCGAAGGTGTAATGTATGTAGTATGTTGTATGTTGTATGTGATCTCCTCTTCAATGGTTGAATCCTTGTCTTGAATGCAACACCTAGCCTTGAATGGAGACTTAGAATGCTCAATTGCTTGAAGGAATGCTTGGATGCTTGAATGTTTGAATGTTTGAATATTTGAATATTGCTTCCGCATCTTGCTCTTGCTTATTTCCTTCCTCCCTTTCTAGGAGAGGAAAAATAGTTTATATACTTGTCAATTAGGGTTGATAGACTGATTTTTCCAACCTTAGGCCAACCAGGAAACATTATTTCCCGAATTGCAAACTTAAAGACCCGATGCCCAAAAGAGACCGGGCCCAAAATAGGGCTAGGGACCAGGGCGCTGGGCGCCATGGTCCCACCTCCTGGGACAGCAGGGTGCAAGGAGGGATCAGGCCAGGGTGCAGAAAAATGTAGTTTTTGGTGTTGTAAACAGGTTTCGGGGTCTCCATTCAGGTTCAATGTTGCGTCACCATCATGAAGACCCAAATGCAATTGAAATTGCAAGTGTCGCAATTTTAGGATGCTACATTTAGCCCCCACTTTAGCGGGAGTATAAGCGTACGCTCATACTTTCGGTAAAGTAGAAGGAAACAACATTGAAAAACTTTCACCATGTCAAGGAGGCAAGATACACCAAGCCCCCAGTGGACTAAGGATCTTACGAATTTGATTGAAAAAGTAAAAGGGAAGATCACGAGGGAGAACCATGACTGTCAGTAGTAAGGCTCCCTCACTATGAGTCATGCAAGAAATTTTTTTCAAGGCAAAGCTAAATTTGTCAAGAAATTTTCAAGTATCTTGAAAAGATATGAACGGGATGTATGCCCCCCTACGTTAAAGCGATCGCACACGCCTCACCGGGGGTGATTGCTTTAAGGTAGTGATACATATAAGAAATGAGAAAGGAGCACGTTATCACAAGGATTTAGCCCCCAAGTGTGAGATAAGCCCAAGGATAATATACACAAAACACAAAGCACAAGGTGACTTTGCTTTCCTCGGGGTCAGTATGCTGTATGATAATTCATGTATATCATATGTATGTATGCATAATTGTTCTTCATTCCCCAATCAAGGAAGGTCACCTAGAAGAAGGGAACACATGTGTCTTTTGAGTCAACATGAGAGAGACCAAAAGAGATCTCAATGCTTTGCATCGTCCTCAAGTAGACAACACTAAGGACAACAAATAGAAGAATGAGAATAACACATAGAAGAAGTAACAAAAGATCAAGAGAGGAGGAGAGAATTTGCTATGCTAATGAACTAGTCTAGCACGTCATCTACCCCCCGATCTTGCTGATCAATATTTCGGGAAGGTAGGAAACACGCTAGAGGAGGAACATCCAACACAACAGATGGAGCTATCAGAAGATCCAAACAAGGGCTATGTTCATGTTCTGAGCCACGTTGTTCTTGTCTAGGAGCTAGGATAAGTGCTTTAGAAAATTCGTTAGATAAATGGTTATCAACATCAACATATTCATATTCACTATCAGAATGAATAGGAGTAACATTTTCATCATGAATAACATTTTCATCTATATCATCATTAAGATTTATAAAAATAGGATCTTTAACTCGCATAGGATCAAGACCATCATGCATCTTATGTTTAGGAGATTTCGGCTCAATCGTCGACTGAGGAGAAAATGGAATAATACTGGCTAAAGGTGTTTTTGGGGATTGCAAAGTTTGAGAAGCAGATGCCTGAGCTCTAAGACGACGCTTTCATCGGCGTTCACGTGCAGAACGATTTTGTCTAGTCTTAGTAGGAAGTTGAGAAGATTGAGGAGGAGGAATATTCTCATCCTTATCACTTGGGAGTTTGGGTTGTGGTCTCTTAGGTTAAATAAAAGGAGAAGAGGAAGGTCTCTTCTCTCCATAAGAGTAAGGGGGAGGAACTGCTCCATATAAGGGAGGAATATTTGGTTTAGGAAGGAGACCAAGCCCATCATGTCGAGGAGGTATAGGTCTACTTTTAGGAAGTTTATTAGATATAAGCATAGTCACATTCATAGGGATGGCTTGGGAATCTTCTTGAGGAAAGACATTAGTTTTATCTTTCAAAGGAAGAACTTCCTTCTCAAGAACGATAGGAATGACAAGTTTGGGTGTTCTAGGTTCACTTAGAGATAGGATCATATCCTTTTTCCACTTTTGATAAGATTTAAAAAGATGATCACTTCGCAGAGGAAGAGATTGGAATTGTTTAGGCCAAAAGTAATCAATAGGAATGCTAGAAGTTCTTTCAGCTGGTTTAAAGAGACTATGACTGACAGTAACAACTTCACCATTATGGGGAAATTTCAAACACTTGTGAATAGGAGAAGCAATAGCTTTCATGGAAGATAGCCAAGGATAGCCTAGCTTCACATGAAATTGTTTGGACGATGGAATAATAGCAAAGTCCACATCAAGGGATTTGTTATGGACCTCAATAGGTAATGTAATAGAACCAATTGCAGGAGAATAAAATGCATCAAATAATTTCACAACCACATTTGTTTCGTCATAGATCACTTGATTCAATTGCAAAGTAAAAAGAAATTCTTCAGTAATGACATTAACCATACAAGAAGGATCAATAAGCACTCCACGGCAAGGTGTATTCTTGACTTTTGAAACTACATATAGAGGACCATCAGGTGCCCTGATAGTTTCACTCGAATCAAATGTGATAGAAGGTTCTTTAGGGATTTTCTGCTGCTCTACAAAGTTAATCACATTCAGAGTCATAGACACAAGATCATCAGGTGAGACAGAGGATGCATTAGTATCAATCACATTAGAGGTATGAGAAGGTAATGGATCAGTAAAAATCTGAATATTTTGGTTAGGAGGAGCTATAGATGTGTTGCCTTTATCATTCACACCAGAAATAGAGATAGTGTTATTATCAATCAAATCTTGAATTTTACCCTTTAAAGCAAAACATTTTTCAGTATCATGCCCAGGATGACGATGAAATTGACAAAAAGATTTGTTATCAAAATAGGGTGAATTAATCTTTGCAGGATCTATTTGCCTTATAGGAGGAAAAGTAAGCACATTTTGTTCCAATAACTTATTCATAATACTATGCAATGATTCATTCAAAGGAGTAAACTTTCTTTCTTTCTTGAAAAACTTAGAAATAGGAGGCACACCTGATGCAACATTCACATTGTTGTTGATGATGTTTTCATTGAATTTAATGGACTCTCTATTCAGGACTACTATCACCCTTATCACTCGAAGCCATAGGATTTGCTTGTTCCATTTGACTCATAGTCAGTTGATAATTGTGAAGAGTTGCGCACAACTGTTGGAAAGAAGTAAACTCAGAAAACAGGAGTTTTTCTCTAATATCTTTTTGTAAATTAGAAATAAATATTCTTTGAATATCATTGTCAGGTACTAGAAAAGAAATTTGAGCATACAAATGCTTATATCTACCAATGAAATCAGTCACTTTTTCTTTAACACCTTGTTTACAATGCATTAAATCAATCAAAGTAACTTTAGGACTTATATTGTTTTGAAATTGTTGAATAAAAGCATTTGAAAGTTGTTCGAAAGAAGTAATAGAATAAGAAGGCAACGAGCAATACCATTGTAGGGATTTATCTCTTAATGTTCTAGTAAACAGTTTTGCAAGCAACCTTTCGTCATAAGCAAAATCGGTACATATTGTTTGAAAGGTCTTAACATGTGTTAGAGGATCACCCTTACCATTATAAAGCTCCAAATGCGGGATTTCAACATGTTTAGGGGGGATAGCTCAAACAATGTCAAGAGAAAGTGGGCTTGCAACATCAAATGTGGGCACACTAGTCTTAGATTGATTCATAGAGGCAATTTGTTGTTGTAAAGAAGAGACAGTTTGTGCAAGATTATTAATGGTCGCTTCAGTCGAAGAGTTCATATTAGACGTGTTAGATTGTGATGGAGGTATTATGTTATTGAAAGAAGGTATTGATTGAGAGTAAGGTGGTGGGACACTATGATAGTTAGTCATAGGAGATGATTGGAAAGGAGGAACACTACAAGGAGGAATGGAATGGTTAAATGAATTGCCCCCTTGCATCATGTTTATTTGTGGTGATATAATAGGAATACTTATTGAAGGAATGAATGAAGAAGTTGGATTGAATGAAGTAAGAGGGTTGATTGAAGAAGAGGGATTGCCCCCATGACTGGTGATCATAGGAGGAATGTCTTGTATTGAAGTAGTCATTATGTTTGATGTAGAAGTAGGTATACTAGCAATAGAAGTTGTCAAAGGAATAGAATGATTGACTTGAGTAGGAGGTTGTGTGTAACCTAAAGTTTCAGCACAACTCTTCATAGGCATCACATTCGAATCCACAATGTGTGCAATACCACGCAAAATATCAATTCCATTCTTATCACTTTGAACCATATGCTTTAGACCCTCAATTAATGAAAGAGCTTCGCTATCAGGGTATTCTTGAGACATCCATTGTCGAAAATCATCAAATTGGTTATCCAATTTCGAAAGTTGTTCTACAAAAACCTCATGGAGAGCTTCTTCATCATTAAGAGGATTAGAGGAATTACCCATGTCCTCGTTAAAAAGGCCATTCAAATTAGGTTCCATCTCCTCAGTAATTAAACCTTGGAAAGACTTAATTCTAAGGCTTTGTCTAACGGGAATAGTGTAAGTAGGGCTTATTGTTGTAAAAATCATGCACTAAAGAGAGAGAGAAGATTTTGAATTTTAGAGGTAGCAAATTTCAATAAAATTAGCCAATCTCCTAGATTTAAGCTGTTAAATACAATCAAGACAATCTCCCGAAATTTCGGAAAAAATGTCAGGGACCGTGGCGAACGGAGTGCACACGGTCCTCGCAACTTTTTTCAAAATTTTCAGGGATGAAAGTTATGATGATTTTAAAGCTAATCTGAAAAAATTGAGTGATTTTACGACCTGTAGATAGGCCAAATTAAAGTTGCAATCTCAAAATTGAACCCTACCAAGATTGTTGAAAAATGTAAAATTTGAATTTTGAAAAAGAGAGGGAAACTGAAATTTTGAATTTTATGATTTTAGAGGGAATACTAAAAGCAATGTAAGTTTTGAAATTTAAAAAATTGACTCAATTTCATGCAAAATTCAATTTTGAAAGTGGAAATCAAGGTTGTCGCAATTAAACACTTAATTTCAAAAGTCACAAACTGCAAAAACTTGAATAAAGCAATGAAATTTCGAATGAATGCTAACACACTTTTCAAATTTAGGACAGTAAGAAACACAATTTTAACACAAATTTCAATTTCAACAATTTTTGAATGATTAGAAGCCTCAATCCAAGCAATCGCTAGACCAACTTTGACTTTAATTTTGAAAGTGTTAAAATTGATAAAATCAACCAAGATTCTGGATTTTAGTAGAAAAATACAGTAAGATCTAGCTCCTGAAATTTCGAAAAAAATGTCGGGGACGATGGCGCTCGGGGTGCACATGGTCCTCGCAACTTTTTTTCCAAATTTTCAGGGATGAGAGATATTGTGACTTTATTGCGGAATCCAAAGTTACAGCCGATTTGGAGGTGTTTTGATTAGTGAAATTATCAGTCAAAGGTTGAATCAAGAAGGTTTTAAAAATTAGGGTTTTGACATTTAACCACTTAATTTTCAGAATTAAAGCACAAATATGAATTGATAATTTACAATAGAAGGGTAGATCTAAAACAAGCATTAACAATTAAACATTCCACAAGTTTAATTACTAAAAATAAAATTTTAGGGTTTTTATGCAATTAACCTCTAAAATTTGCAAAAGATCAAACATGGAAATGTAATTAAGGAAACAAAATTTTCAGATCTAACCATGAATAATCAGAATTAGGATGTTCACGTAAGGTTCACCAAAATGTAAAGCGGAAAAATTGAACCCTAGTTGTTCTTCCCCCCCCACTCCAAGGAGAGAGAAGGGAGAGTCACTAGGGTTGATGGTTTTCACTTAGGAGAGACTTTACATTCAAAAGAGGGGTTGAAACCCACAAGATCCAATCCCACACAATGCAAGATTGGATTCTAAATGAGTTTCAAGGGTTGTGACATCAAGGATACCCTCTTTTGTAAAGAATATAGATAGAATGATTGAACTAGGAATGTATGTAGAAGCAAGAAAGATTCGCTTGTAAATAGAGATAGGGATATGGGATGAAGCTGCGGACCTGGAATTAGTAGTAAAATGTCGAGACGGTGCTGTTCTGCAAATTTGAGCAAAAGTTGACGAGACGATGGCGCCCGACGTGCACACGGTCCTCTGAAAAATCCGCGAAACGAAGGTGGATCTGTTCATCTCTGCACAAGGATTCCAGATCTTCAATTATAGCCACGTACCTGCAACCTACACACAGAAAAGAGAGGATGATTGGGGGGTTAGGGATTAGGGGTTTGCCTTTAGGTCAAACCTCGGTTTTGGAATTAACCAAGAAATGAGAATGCTGTAAATGTAAATGTTTGTAATGTAAACAAGTACTGATACCTTGTTGTAAGAATGTTTGTATTCTTACATGCGAAGGTGTAATGTATGTAGTATGTTGTATGTTATATGTGATCTCCTCTTCAATGGTTGAATCCTTGTCTTGAATGCAACACCTAGCCTTGAATGGAGACTTAGAATGCTCAATTGCTTGAAGGAATGCTTGGATGCTTGAATGTTTGAATGTTTGAATATTTGAATATTGCTTCCGCGTCTTGCTCTTGCTTATTTCCTTCCTCCCTTTCTAGGAGAGGAAAAGTAGTTTATATACTTGTCAATTAGGGTTGATAGACTGATTTTTCCGACCTTAGGCCGGCCAGGAAACATTATTTCCCGAATTGCAAACTTAAAGACCCGATGCCCAAAAGAGACCGAGCCCAAAATAGGGCCAGGGACCAGGGCACTGGGCGCCATGGTCCTGGGGGACTAGGGCGCTGGGCCGCCTAGTCCTGAAGGACCAGGGCGCTGGGCGCCATGGTACCACCTCCCGGGACAACAGGGTGCAAGGAGGGATCAGGCCAGGGTGCACAAAAATGCAGTTTTTGGTGTTGTAAACAGGTTTCGGGGTCTCCATTCAGGTTCAATGTTGCGTCGCCATCGTGAAGACCCAAATGCAGTCGAAATTGCAAGTGTCACAATTTTAGGATGCTACAAGATTCAACCACAAAACCCTAGCCTGACAACAACAAAGATCCACCATACCATATGAAGATTACCTAAGACAATGCAAATCATATGAAATCACAAATATTATACCATCACACTAGGACATTCGGAGCTGATTTCCGATGGCTGTTTGTCAGATTTGCGATGAATTTTTGTTGGAGTGCCAACAAAATCAACCGTTGAAAACTCGGCGTTGGATTGGTCGACGATGCCATACCCGTCGAAAATACGACAATCCAATGGACTCTGCCGATGCTATATGTCCACCGATTACATCGTCGATCGAAAGCTTGGTAGTCGTCGTAATTTTGATGATGATAATTTTTATCCAAAAAAAAAACTATTATTGATGTCGGCATTTCCTTCATTCGATGGCTCTTTTATATCGATGAGACATTGCTGGGTCTCATCAATACCTTTTGAATTCAGATCGATGAGACCCAGTGATGTCTCATTGATATAAAAGAGCTATCAAAGGAAGGAAACACTGATGAATTCCAGAAAGGACTCACCGAAGATAATAACTTCATCGACAAAAGATATCGAAGAAAGAAGAGAGGGTCTTCATCAATGGGAAAAGTTCTCGAGGAAATAATACCATCGGTGCAACATAAAAAGGACCCACCGAAATGAGCGTTTTCATCGAAAGAATAATATCGATCAGACAAAAGGAAGCTACATCGATAAAAGATATCAATGAGGATATAGGTTTCGAGGAGGTTAAAAGGCATGTTCTCGATATGCGTGGTTTTGGCGATGTAACTTTATCGATGAGATAATAGACTCAATCATCGACGGGGCATAGTGATATTGATGAAAGAAGTATTTCGATGGAAAAATAAAGGAGGACACCGAAGCCCAAGGTTTCTTCAACATAAGACCCAATGGATATTAGATATGTTTCGATGAGGAGACAACCATACTGCCCGAATATAGTATTTGGATGAAGGGAAAAAATACTTTATCGAAGTAATATTTGAAACAAAAGTATTGTCGATAGAAACAAAGAGATCGATGGACTAAAGAAGCAAATGATCGAAAGACATATCCTCATCTAAATGATTATTGATTGCTGTGAAAATCAGAAACAAATCCCATGAAAGGTCACATCGCCATTAAATTTGAACATTGTTAGGCCCAATATGGAAAGCTAATGTACTGAGAGGGGAGGGGTGAATCAATACTTCAAATCCTTTCAACAACAATACCTTTACTGTTATGCATAAACCAAAAATTGCTGCAACATAACATAAAGCTAAAATAAATAAATAACAATCATACATGATTCACTCCATAACACATATATTTTGGTTATGCAGAAACTCTTGGTTAGAGAGAAAAACTCCAGTGGGGATGGCACCCACAACTTCACTACTGCAATAATAAAGAGTGCTCGGTTAGAGCTACATGTTTAGCTATTTCTGATAGCTTACCCTGTTAGGAGTATCAAGATCTATTAGATCTACCTTGCTAAAGGATTTTACAACACTTAAACTAAATGTTGTACCTGGTTAGAGGCTTTACAATTTATAGACTTGGTTAGAGTCTTTTACCCTGTTAAAGGTTTCTCTTACAACTTCAAATATTTCAATAAAATCTTTACAAATATCTTCAACTTTACATCTAGAATGTTATAGCAGATTATTTATGCTCAAAATAAGATTACCTTGCTTATAGCACACCTTGGTAACCCATAAGGTAACTCGGTAAACCCTTCTGTTTACTCTATTCTTTGACTGTTCTCTAAAATCCTTCTCGGTGACCTTTGTATCTCTATAACAGTCATAACACTTAGTTCTTTCTCATGTATCACACATGTCTTGCTTCATACACCTCTGTATATCTCGGTCTGTCACATTTTTATCCTTAATCCTTGCTATATAAATAGATCTCTTATGTCGGTGATCTGATTCATTGCTTCGATCTTACAAACATGATTTATCCAATGAATAACTATACAAAATATTTCATTGGATAAATGACCTCGAAATCATACACAATCTTTAAGTGCAATTTCCAATGTGATAACGATTCTATGTTCCTTGATCTTGTAACACGTTTTCCCATGTGTGTCTAGGTTCAATGAATTTGGTAACACATTTCACTTAGTGTATATCAACTTGATGTATCATTATTTCTACTCGGTAGACATGGAATGATACTCAGTAGACAGCTCGGTGCATACTAGGCTCTATGAATACTTTCTTCTTTAACTGACTGTATTGTGCATACCAATTGAATATTTTGGTAGTAGTAACTAACTAGAGTATATAGAATGACTTTGGATGTAAAACTAATGACAACTTGATAAGTAGTAACAATCTCCCCTTTTGACATTAGTTGAGATGTTTGACAAAACTACTTTCAAAGTCATAACTCAAAAATATATATACTTACAAAATTTGACTAAACAAATAGTATATACATTAGTCAATGAAATAGTATATTCAGATATACTCCCCTTATCAATATACTATACAAACTTCTGATTTTACATGCTCGATGATCAATGTTCTGTGATAACTGCTTGGTTCACTGCTCTGTCAAAATTGACTCTGTTTTGAATACTCTGTTTTGCTTGGTATATACTCCCCCTGTATACTACACTCCTTTTGTTTGATACTTGATGCTTTGATACTATATCACTCCCCCTTTTTGACAAACATCAAAATTTAGTTACCATTCGGTGGAGGCAACTGGTCAAAAATGGATTTATACTTTGTCCTTGCATCGGTGAGAGCGACAGAGAGGGCATCCTTGACACTATCCATGAGTGAATTCTGAGTTGTAATGTCAACTAACATTGAAATGAGTCCATCTAATGTGCTTCCCTCTTGTTGAGTGGATAGGGATGTAGCTTTGTTAATCTTCTCTTGGACAGATGAAAGATGAGGAAGGAATAATGTCTAAAGTGTCATTATGTCCATCCTTATCTTGTGTTCTTCATTCCTTAGTTCCAATTGTTGAGCCATGAGCTGTTGTAGCTTGATATAAAAATTCTAAATGGAATTATGCTCAATGGTCAACTTATTAGAGAGATTGGTGATCTCTTTCTCAATCACTTCAATTTTATTCTTGATATCTTTAATAAATAAAGAGAATGTACAGAGTTTCTGAAATAAATAAAGAATGTGCTTGAGTTGAGGGGTCAACTCAACAATAAATTTGACAAGTTTAACTTTGCCAGTGGCAATAGCTTTCTGTACTTCTTCAATCATTTTTGCAGTGAGCTCCTTGTCCTTTAACTTGCTCAAATATTCCGATGCATCTACTCCAGATGTCTCTATCTTGGTTAGGAGTTCATCGAGTTGTACATGGATGGCTGCATCTGTTGTCACTATAGCTTCACGTAGCATGTCGGTTAAGAGTGCTTTCACCTTTTGAACTACTTTATTTTTCTTTTGAATAGCCATTTGCTTCTCCTATTTAGCTTTGGCTTTGCATAGTTCATCAAAATCAATGAGTGCTTGCCCCTTTAATTTGGATATATCAATATTGGGCAACACTATTGGTTTCGACAAATCTACTTTGAAACTATGCTTTTCCATCTTCTTTTCTTTACCTTTCACTAATTGAACTAAGATAATGGCTCATGAGGCTTGATGACCCTCAGTAGGTTGCTCAGTAGAGGCAACACTTTGGTCGGTTTCTTTAGCCTCTGTAGTGTCCTTTGGTGTCTCGGTTGCAACATTTTCAGTGCTAGAAGGTGCTTGTGAGATCTGTTCTTGAGAAGTACCTTGTGACCTTCGGTGCCTTGTTCCGTATCCCGAGGGGCCTCGGTTGAGATAGGTTGATTGACCGGAGGATAGGGTTGAACTTGTTCCAAAACTGACTCACTAGATACAAGTTGGGCATAAGCATTCCTTTCTATCATTTCCTGTTTAGGTGCCTCTATATCCATGATATCTTCATCTACTTGTATGGTGTCAACAGGGTCTTGCTCGGTGACATCAGGATCTTGCTCAGTGACATCAACTATTTCAACTTCATCTTTCTCACCAGCGTCCTTGATTCTAAAGATTTCTTGCCATTTTTCCTTGGTCTCTTTCTCTACTTCTAGATAAAGTCCATTCATCAATTTTAAAGCTTTTTGCTTGACTAGGAAGTTTTTGTGGTAGATTGTCAGATTTTCTTTGATTTCATCTATCGACATGTCTGGAAAGAGATGTACCAGACTTCTTTCTCTAATCTATTTTTCCTAGTCCATTGCATATTTCCACCTGTTATCAATATGTACATACAATTCTTTTGGAAGAGAATTAGATACTTCCAATGGGACCGATCAAAATTTCAGAATTGTGCAGATGACAGCTTCTTCTATTTGTCTCTTTTCAGCATCATTTCTGGATTCATACTTAACATATTTGAATGATCCAAATCCACCATATTGCTTCAGATTAGCACAAAAATTTTCAACACTATGTACATTTACCTTCTTGCTCTTGACAATCTGAAATTTGCTTGCATCTTCAGATTCGGTGTCACTAGACTCTTTTGCCAAGATGAGTCTCCGAGTAGATTTCTTGTAAGTTTTTGTTACCTTGGGTGTGGAAACACTCTTTGTTTTCTTACTCGATGATGCTGCTGATGCTCTTGTGTTAGGTCGCTTTGCTGGAGGAGTCGGTGAGGCCTTTGATGTATCCTGTTTCTTTCTTTTCAGCACTTTTCCCTTAGGCAATTTGGTGCTCAGTGTTATAGCTGCCTCTTGGGCTTCAAATTCCTCTTCGGTAATGGCAATAGTGCCTTTGACAGGTGTGGAGGAAGAACCTTCTCCAAATTTCTCCGTTAATGCCTTTATCATCTTTGTTGCCTTCCTTGTAGCTTTGGGTATTGCAATGCTCATTTTTACTTTTTCCTTCACTTCTTCATATGTTCCATACCTCAGCTCGGTAGCATGCCTTGGTAATGTAAGAAATGCATCAATTTTTTGTTGTGTGATGTCAAAATCAATCTCGTAACCCATAGGTGGCAAAGATTGAGTTCTTGGTTCCACAACATTCACATAACAGTAATCAGTGTCCACTTCAAAATATATGTCATCTTTGTATTTCTCCACTAGCTTGGGTGGAATCTGGTACCTGTTATGCATCCTTTCTCGAAACTTACTAAAATAATCATCCATAATATCATTAAAATTATCACCTAGCTTCTTGATGAAGTCATTGATCTGATGGGTGATTGGTTGGTGTAGCTCCCAAACAACTTTACCGACTGATGGAAAGAATTTTTCAAAATAGAAAAACATGCATATTAACAGTGATCCAAACTTTAGTGTATTGGCCGAATTGTTCTTCTTTGGCTTCCTTATGGTCTTCAGATTCTCAAACAAGTTTTTCAGCAACACCTCACATAAATCAATTTTCATGCCTTTCTTCACAATTTTATATGCTAAGTCTACTGTTGCACATGGTACACTGTTTTCCCTTGTTGATTGGAAGAAACAGTAACCTATTACTCTAATGGCAAACTTTAGTTCCGCATCAGTGACATTGTTCAATTTCAATCCTCTACAATCTGATTCAACCCCGGTTAAACTGATCAATTCCTTCTGTGATATCATTTTCTGAGCTCGGGCATGATCATAAATAGGGTAACCAGTGATCAAATGAATGATTTCCTTGGTGATCTTAAATGGTTTCTCTTCTAGCCACATAAAGTCATCATGAACTCTGCTCAGAACAAACTTGACCCACTAGGGTTTGAATACACGAGGATAGGTTAGGGCTTCAGTCAATCCCTTGATCTTAATGTGCTCATACTTGCTATCCATTTTACCATCGATGCACAATTCATCATATGCGTCTTTGATTTCAACATGACCTAGTTCTTCAACTCGACATTTGGTGAAGAATCTCACATCCTCGACTAATAAAACTCTATCCGGGATGAGTGATAATGCGGTTTTGTCATCTAGTTCAGATGCAATTTTGGGAGTTAAAGAGTATTTTAGTGAGGCCTTTTTGATGTTCTCAACAATAATGGGATTTTGGATCTTAGGTGCCATTGCATATTTTAGATAAGAGTTAACAAAAGATCCTTAGGGTTTGAAGATTTTCAAATGGCAGATGCTTCACACTTAGCAGATAATAACAACTTGATATGATCGGTAAACCAACTTAACAATGCGTTGAGATTGATGTAAATACCTTGAATTTTTCTTTGGAGGTGGTTTGATCGCCTTTGATTTGCTTTGCTCTGCTTTCTTGAAAACTTGGTGAGTTAAGAAAGACCACATAAATGCTTTAAGTACACAATATATCTTATCGGGCTCCATGCAGGTTAGGTTAAAAACATTAAATGCACTTGGTTCCACTAAAATTTCTTTCCTTTTTTTTGCTTTAACCGAGTAACTAGACTTCCTTCATTTATCGACTTGACAGGCTTCCTGTATTCACCGACTTGACAGTCTTCCTGTATAGTGCTCCAAAAGACTTTGATAGAATTTCAAACTTACGAATACATCTTAGCTATGCAGATTTTGAATTAAGTACATAACAAAATAGGAACTGTTAAGATTTGATCTTTGAGAGAATGCAGTCCCTTCATACCTTTACTGATTAATTTGGAATAGGTGCACCTAACTCGGTAGGTAAGGTGCTTTCTTCATTTGACACAATTTCCTTCCTTTTCCAAATCATTCGTAATTTTTCTTTTATTTCTTCAGTGTCTCCTCTACGTTGATCTCTGCAATCTCTAGCCAAGTGTCCAACTTTGTGAGAATGAAAACATGCCATACCAGGATTTCTCCATGATCTTCGGCTGTTCATTCCAAACCTTATAAAGCAGTTGGCACTTATATGTCCATATCTTCCACAACATGCACACCATATCCTTGTATTGTAATCCCATGGTACTGCAGAATATTATCGGTAAGGATATGTGTGAGTTCGGTAACCTCCAGTATTTTCTTGGTGTGCAGACCACATGTAGTTCTTTTGCTTAAGCCAACACTTCTCGGTACTATGTCCATATCTATTGCAGTTTTTACAAAACCCTTTGAATTTTGCCTTCTGATAATTGTTAACAGACTTTGTCCTACATTGGTTAAATGTATGACCATATTTATTGCAATTGTAACAATAACCATTAGACTTAGTGACATTTGGCTGCTTACCTTTTCTGATTTGGCACATGTTAGTAGTATGGCCTTGATTTCCACAGTAGTTGCAAATAGGCTTCTTCCTTTTGATGTGCTTCTTGTTTCCAACTTGCTTTGATGATTCTCCTCTCTCGGTTGTATGAATTCCCTTCTCGGTAGAGTCTTTTCCTTTGTAACCGAGTCCTGCTTCTTTGTTGGGTCTTCTTGTGTTCATCTGCTCATCCAACATCTTTGATGCTTCATAACTCTTCTTCAGTGTTTCCTTGGATTTATTCTCTATCTCAAGTTCATTGGTCAACCTTGATATTTCAAGTTTCAATGCTTGATTCTCACCATCTTTCAGATTTGCTTCATGATGTGCATAACCTAATTGATCTGATAGATTTTGTTGAATCCTAGTCAACCTTGTGATTTCATCATTCTTTTTAGATACTAATGCTTTAAGCTGTTGATTCTCTCTTTCTAGATCTCTTACTTTATCCTCAGCTGTCCTCAATGCATCAAGATTTTTAGTCATCTGTGTGTTGAAATGTTCATGTTCTCTTTTCATTGCTTTTAGCTGATCAGTCAGTGCTTTGTTCTTTTCTTTCAATACTCCAATCATTTCTTTAGTCTCTTTAGATATACTGTTCTCAGATGATGTCTCAATTTGTTCCACTAACTCTTGAGAGTCTTGCAAATCATCAGATAATCTTCTTCTCACTTTTAATGATTTTTGCATTGTCTTTGCATGTCTGCAACCACTTGATTAGCATGATCCAACTCTTCTTGCAGATACACAATTCTCTGAGATTGTTTATAACCTTCCATTGATAAGATCTTTCTCTTTAGGTTGTTACACCTTTTTCCAAGATTCAAGCTCTGATACCAATTGTTAGGCCCAATATGGAAAGATAATGTACTGAGAGGGGAGGGGTGAATCAGTACTTCAAATTAGAAACAAATCCCACGAAAGGTCACATCGCCATTAAATTTGAACATGTGCTCGAGCGACCGTTGTCCAAAACGGCCATTAGTAACTGATTAAATACACCATAAGTAGTGGATCAACATCAAAGGACACAACATTAAGGAATTCATAGGTGATGAACTGAAAGAAGGAATTGGGCGAATTCACAGATAAAGCTCAGTAATTCCAAGTAAGTTGTTTGCACACATACCTCTTTTTTAAAATTCAAATGGAATCATCATCTAAAACTAATAAGACGAGAAAGGGAAAAGAACCTATTGCTGCAGAAGAAAAACCTAAAAGACAGAAAAGGGAAGGGCATTCTTTGGCCCAGGACCTGATTGACCAATGCCCATCATCCAGTTTGAGGTCCAAGAAGATTAGAGCCGATGAGGAAGGCCTGGAGGACCAGTTTGAGGATCTTGGAGACATATGGACAGAATTGAGAGGGTATGAATTACTCATATATGGGTACAACAGAAGAGTTGCCCCTCAACCTATCAACAATTTATGGCGATTGAACTTAGGAAGGTTAGTTGTGGCTAATGTATTCATGAATGTGGAGCTCATGAAGGCATTGGCAAACAATTATGACCCTAAAACTAAGACCATATATAACTACATGGGTGAACCAATTCTTGTAATTAGAAAGAAGGTTATTGACAACATGTTCGAGTTGGATTGGGGATTTGAAGAATTGATTGACCTCAAGAAGTTAACAAGTGAATATTTTAACCTAGAGCACATTTACAAAACATGGAGACTCCTTATACATAGACCTAGGAATGCAGGGTCCTTAGTGCCACTAGGTCAGGATGACAAAGCTCCCTATGATGTCAACTCTTTCCATCCATATTTCAAGTATACCTATTACTGTGTTGCCCAATTTCTAGGGATAAAAGCCCATCCTTTGATGGATATTGCAGCCATGGTCATTTGTGCCGATTTGCAGTCTAAGGACCCCCGCTTCTATGATTTTTCTGCTTATTTGGTTGAGGTTTTGAATCATGGGTTAGAAAAGTTAAAGGGGGATGTCATCAATGTTCATTTCAAGCATTATTCCTTACTTATGCATATGCTATTGTATGTGGGCCAAGATGAAGGGTTATGGCCAGAAGAGTTATGTGTCAGGACATATGACAATGCTGGGATGAGAAAACCAGTGCAACTATGGGTTTCTTCATGGGACTAGAGGTATGTGAATAATCAATATTGGCATTTTGAGGAGTTCTTTGTCAAGCCATTATATAGACCGTTGGGATGCTCGTGCGATCACGCCTTTGCAACAGAGGTTCAAATATTCCTAAGACCAAAAGATTTCGCCGAATATCCCTCAATTGAACACAATTGGGGAGATTGGTGTTGTTTTTCAGACTGCACACAAGTCAGGGTATACGGGTTCGAAGGGAGACCATACTTACTACCACTTATAGTCCCTAACAGAGTGGCTTATCTAGAAATTGTGAGGCAATTGTCAATAGTGAGTACAAAACATTTGAAAAGCCATGGGAAACAATCAATTGTACCTGGGTTGTTAGTATTTTCAAATTTTATTGTGAAAAGTTGAAAGAGTTATGGCCTGCTGCACACAAAATTGGATTATTATGGCATGGCTACGGGGGATCCAAGGCCCAATTTCGATCCTGAAGGATACATAAGGACAACTCAGTCATCACAAAAGTTGAAGGCTAGAGAGCATAAATCTTACCTATCAGATGACCTCATTAAGAACATTGGCAGAGAAGAGGCCAGAGTGAAGTGAATAAAGTTTGAGAAAGCAATGTAGGCTTATAAATGGAAGCTTTTTAGAAGGAAAATGGATGAGAACATGCTACAAAAGATTGAAGACCCCTTGGAGTTGGCCAACAAACTTGTGGAGCATGAATTGGAAATACTTGAGGGTGTCTCACCTCATGTTTTTAGAGATTACATTGATACTATTAGGAATACAAAGCCTTTGGCTCATATGTCTCCTACTTCCACGTCTGGCATTGTTCCATTCACTCCTTGAGAGGATTACCCCCCTGGTTATGAAGAGGATACACTGATAGACTTGGCAATAGGACAACTGAATGTCTAAGAAGTGTCTGACATCAGATTCCTGGAGCATGGGGATTTCATTGCTGATAGTGATTTCATTGCTTCCAAGGAGTTCACCGCATTCCTCTATCAACATAAAGGATCTCAAATTAGGAATAACATGAGAAATAGTGAAGAAGAGCAACAACTTCAAAAGTTACAAGAGGAGATGGATCTTGTGATGAGAGAAATGACACCTGAGAAGGGAAGACAACTGCTTAAGGAAGCTGGTGTGCTATTATACTCTGGATGGGACATGAACTCTGCCTTGTTGTTTGATGGATTCCTCAAGAAACAAGACCCAAGTAGGCAAATGATGTCAAAAGAGATTGATAAACTCTTTAGAGGATTAGGATATGATCTAGATCAGAAGGCTCTTCTACAATGGGCTATCTATCCCAAAGATAAAAGATCTACAGAGAGTTTTTTAGTGGCGAATCTTCACCAATTGGCGAATTCCGCACGAATAGTCAGGGGCAAAATCATGGTCAAATCACCCAGAATTTCGGGGTTAAGGGTGCACTGTAGAATCTGGCTTTGCCATTGACCACACACCGTTGACGTGCATGCCCATAATATTCGCCTGGAATCACTCGGATGTGGGTATTAGATCACCTTCATTATTCACCAGCAATAGTAAAATGACCACGTACCTAGGACCTAATTCGCCAATGGTAAATTACATGTTCATTGCATGCATCGGCCAAATTTGCCAATATCAAATAAAACATTATAAGCATTCGAGGACCCATTTCACCCTTCTTAAATTAAATGTTCATTGCACACCCACACAATTCACCAAAAATGCAATTAATTTAAATGTTTATTGGAAATTGTGACACCCGGGCCCCGCACAATTCGCCAAAAATGCAATCATAGATTGCTATAAATACACTATTTCTTACAATTTGTTCGTGTCTGATTAGTAAATTGGGAGCTCTCGGAGTCTCGAGTCTCAATTCACATTCCACAAATTGAGTTGGAAAGTTGAATTTCATTGTAGGGCAGAGGGGCAGAGTTACAATCTTGCAAAACAGGCCTAGGCATTCATTCCTGATTCCTTATTCAGAGAATTGAGAAGGCATAAAGGTGAGTAATCATTTCTTCATACTTGATAGTATTAGTTTTAACTTTTAATTCGTAGTGAGAGGTCAAGACTCAATATGTCATAGTCAGACATGGGTGAGACTCCTTAGGGTGGTGAAGGGATTGGGATGTTAGACAAGGGTAAGACTCCTCAGGGCAGTGAAACTGAAGGGATTGGGAGGCCATCAAAACACCCAAAACTTAAAATTAAAGATAGTACCATAAAGTCTTTTTTTGGAATTGGCAAAGTTTCTGGTCCATCAACCTCTGCAGTTGCAGAACCCATTCATAGTAGCTCACCACCACCAGTACCACAAGGTGGGATTGTCATTGAGTTAAATGCATCAAATGAGGATGACAATACCGACATGGCAGAAGATGTTCTAAGGGATACACACAATGAGATACTATTGGCAAATGCAAATGCTAGTACTGAAGATGATGTTGGTAGGAAGAAAAGAAAAAGGAAAGTAAAACTGGGGTGAGAGTGGGAGATGACAAGGAGTTTTAAGATTGAATGGGTAGCAAAGTACCCATTCATTGAACCAGTCCCAAACAATGATGAACAACCAACATAATGCAGGTATAAGATTTGTAGCTGGAAAACTAAAAGAGAAAAAGATGCAGCTAAAGCTTGACACCATAGAAAAGCATATTGGTAAGGTTTATGAAAAACAAATCATAGGCGGAAAGGAAACTTGAGTAGTAAGATGGAAATCAAAGGAAGATTGTCTTCATGTTAAGTATGTCACAGAATATGAAGAGCATAACCACAAAACGATACTGATTCGTAATAGTGGATTTGGAAATACAATCAAGGTTGGGCTTGAACATGCAACGAAAGATGCAAACCTAGCAAAGACTGTTCAGATGAGTGTTGTTTTTCATATTATGTCGAGAGGGCATCCTATGAAAGATTTCCCAGAATTTAGTAATTTATTATCTTTTTTGAATGTTCCTCACTATCCTATGTCACATTGGTCAATAAACATTGGATGGGAAATGGCAAACTGTCTCGCTGAGGTAGAAAAGGAAAATTTACAAGAGAGTGTAAAAGAGTCAAATTTCATTTCATTATCTTGTTCTTTTATGGTATACGATAACATGTAAAAGAACTGCGGTAGATAACATTGCTTGGGTTTGTATGCATGTGTATACCGTAAAAGAACATGTCCGTCGAGCTCATCTACTCTATGTTCGTAAAATGAGGGGCAATTCAACAACAAAAAATTTATATTTGGAAGTTAAGAAAGCTTTGAATGAAATTTCTGGTATGGATGACTTGACAATTGCCAAGAAGTTGGTGTGTGTTGGAGCTGATGGAGCTGCAGTAATGCAAGGTCAAAGGACCAACCTTTGAGCAAGATTACAAACTAGTATTGCACGATACATGGTTGGCATTCACTGCATGGCCCATCGAATGAATTTAGCATATAGAATTGTAAGCAATTTCCCTATAGTGTCAAAAGTTGAAGATTTGGTCCACAAGCTCCACTCATACTTCTGCCGAAGTCCTAAACATTTTGCAGAATTTCAGATTTTTGCTGAGGGAGTAACAGGAGGAAACAAGCTTCTCAGGGATGTTGAGAGTAGATGGATCTCCTTGCATGGACCAGTAGAATGAGTTCTAATAGAATATCAATCCTTGATTAGACTAATGTATGAGCAACGCCTCACAGTAGACAAAGCTCCTGATCTCTTACATAAGTTAAGTGATATAGAGACTCTGTTAACTTTAGCTAGTCTTCTCCCCATGCTGGATTCAATGAACAAACTTGTTAAGAAAGCCCAAGACAAAACTATGTATATCAATGAGTATAGCACTCTATGTAAAATGACATGCTTGAGCCTGGATGGTCTATATTCATATCTAACAGGGCGATGCCCAAATTTTTTTAGGTGGCAGATAATTACAGATTTGAATAATGCTGAAATTTTTTTACATTTCAATAAAAAAAATGAGTTATGTGTCTTTGTAAAAGGATTTTAGATACCAATGCACCAATCTAAGACGGGCAAGCGAGGCAGAGCACTACCAGTTAAAAAGGAAGATTTTGATAGGATTGTTAAATCTGTTAGTGATAATTTGAAGTCTATTGCATACGAACTTTCAACTGAGATTCGAGAAAGATTCCCTTGAGAAGAAATACTTGAAGCCATGGGTTGTGTGTATCCTCAATTTTGGCATTCAATTGGAGATAATCCAAATGACACAAAGATGTATCATAAAAAACTAGAGGAATTGATATTGACATTTTCAAAAGATGCATATTGCAATGGACAGCCAATAGAAGGAATTTTAAATTCAGATCATCTTAGAAAATAATGTAAACAGTTTGCATTGGTTATGAAACAACAATTGGTTAACTTGGAGAATCCCTTTGAACCTGGATCAATCACAAGGCTTTGGAAAAGGATAGATCAAAGTGAAGCATTGCGTATTGCAATACCAGAATATTTGAAACTTGCTAATTTATGTCAAACAATGATATTAGGGTCGGTGGAAGATGAGAGAGTTTTCAGTGCATTGGGGCTTTTGAAATCAAAGATCAGAAACAAATTAGACAAGAATTTGGAAACTTGCTTGAGGCTGTTTGTAACCTAGTATAATGTTAGAGATTTTCCATATGATAGGGCACTGGCAATCTGGAATTCCATGCATGATAGATGAGGGGTGTGCAAGTCTTTAAAAGCTGGTGGTGCTACTGCTAGTGCTAGTGCTGAGACAAATGAATATGATGGATCACAGACTCAGAGTCAGCATGAAGATGAAGACATTTTTGAATACCCGACTCAGAATGAAGATGAACCTGTTAGTACTAGTCAATTTCTGGATCTTGAGTCCATTTGGGATATAGAAGCCTCAGACAGTTAGACTGAATCACTGAAGTGAATTAGCAGTCAATTTATAGGTATTTATAATTATACTACAATAATTGAGTCATATTACAATTTCAATTTGCAAAATTGTACTACTATAGTTGTCATTGATGATTTTTGATTTTGTATTCCTTGAATTTGTCAATAAGAAGTAGAACGGATACTTATTTCATATTTTTAATTGTGAATTTGAATTATTACTAACCAATTGAATTATTAGTAAATTGGTATTTGGTTCCACATTATGTAACATGTTGAACATGAAATGCAACAAATTTGTGTCACAAGATCCATAAAATTATTCATATTGCATAACTGTTACTGCTAGAACCTTTGTTACCTTTCTACTATTCTACATTAAATGCTTAAAATGATGTTCATGGCGATTACGGTTTTGTGTTTGTTTTTTGTCCTAGTTGGCTAGTAAACCGAAGTTGTCGTGCGTTGAAAATCTAAGTTTTCCTCTATTTATTTGTCCATGTCAACGTCAAGTGTGGTCAAATGGTTGGTTAGACATGTTTAATGGTTATCGCTAGCTCGCAGGTCCTTTATCATCAAGTCAGTTTAAGTCGCGAGCTTGTGACTACTGGAAGATTTTAGTTGTTGCTAGCTTGCAAGATGTTTTGCACTTGACCATTTTATGTTGTGAGGTTGTGACTAGGTGTGATTTTATGTTGTCGCATGGTCGCGAGGTGTTCATGGTTAAGTCATTTAAATTTGCGATCATGCGATGTAGTTGGTATCGCAACTTAGTTGGTTTCGCCGCTTGCTCGTAGGTTTTGAAGTTGTTTAGCATTTTAAGTTGCGATATGGTGACATATAAGTTTTGGTCTGATTTTGTGGTCATCGCATGCTCGCGGGTTTGTAAGTCTTAAGTCAAAAAGTGTTGTGAGCATGCGATGGTGGTTAAGTGCCTTGTTATCATAGGATCGCAAGGGTTTAAGTCAAGTTAAGTTTCAAGTTGCGAGCTTGCGATGAATTAAGTTATTTTGTTAGATCAATGGCTGTCGCTCACTCGCGAGATTCTATGAGGATTCGTAAAAGGGGTTGCGAGCTTGCGATTAAGTGGATTTGTTAGCATTGTCGCTAACTCGCCGATTCCTTTCCTGATTGTTATAACTAGTTGAGAGTGTGCGATTAAAGATGGGGATTGACATGTGGAATTGCTTGTTGGGTTTTGTAAAAGTTTTGACCCGATCAAGCCAAGATTTTGACATTTGTACAATTGAATTAATGCATTCTATCAGTTTAATTGAATTAATGCCACACTAGCTAGTTCATGCAAGTGTGGCAATTAATGAGACTTGGTCACTTGAGAGAAGTGACAACGCCCAAATACCATTTTATGTTGCGAGGCTATGACTGGCTGTGATTTTATGTTATCGCAATGTCATGAGGTGTTCGTGGTTAAGTCATTTTAATTTGCGATCATGCGATGCGGTTAAGTCGCTTGCTCATAGGTTTTGAAGTTGTTTAGCATTTTAAGTTGCGATTTGGCGACAGGTAAGTTTTGGTCTAATTTTGTGGTCATCGCATGCTCGCGGGTTTGTAATTCTTAAGTCAAAAAGTGTTGTGAGCATGTGAAGGCGGTTAAGTGTCTTGTTGTCATGGGATCGCAAGGGTTTAAGTCAAGTTAAGTTTTTAGTTGCGAGCTTGCGATGAAATAAGTTGTTTTGTTAGATCAATGGTTGTTGCTTACTCACGAGATTATTTGAGGATTCGTAAAAGGGGTGCGAGCTCGCGATTAAGAGGATTTGGTAGCATTGTTGCTAACTCGCTAACACGTGGACTTGTTTGCCAGGTTCTGTAAAAGTTTTGAATGCCAATCGCCAATCAAATAGAAGGGCATGAATTCAAATTTCACTCGAGTACTTCAATTTGAAGTTTGAATTAATGTCGTTATGCCATAGTAGCTACTAGCTAGTTCACACAAGTGTGGCAATTAATGAGACTTGAGACTTGAGAGAAGTGACCACACCCAAAATTCAAATCGTAAATACCATAAATTGCATGATCGAGCCGAGGTTTTGTATAATTGGTTTAATGCATTCTATCTTCAAGGTAATTCAGTGAATTGAGCTCTGCAACAATGTTGGAGAATTCAGAGTGTTGGGTGTGAGAAAATTTCAGAAAATTGGTTAAGTTTTTCTCCTGCAGCTAAAATGAGCTAGGCAACAAGTGGTGTTGGAGGTTCCAAGCCCAAGCCCAAGGCCACGACAAGTGGAGCAGGTGGACCTGGAGGTTCCAAGGCCAGTACCAGTGCCACTGAGGAAACGATGGTTAAGAAATACAAAGATGAATTTGTAGATTTGATGCCAAGGACTTCCGTTGCTTTGAATACAAATAATTTGGAATGGAGAGATTTATGGAGCCAATGCAGAAACCCTACCACACTTAATATGATTGGTTCTGCTTTGTTTCATTATTTCTGGAAAAATAGGGTTAAGGGTGTCCCGATGTCAAACCCTTGGGATTTAAATATGGCAAAGTTAATTGTGCCAGATGTGTATGTTGATGTGGATTTGATCAAAGAGTTGGGCAAATTCTATTCCCCAGTATCTAGGGTAATCAGAAGAAAGAACCAGTCTGCCCTAGTTTCAATTAACAGAGCTAGCTTTGTTGAAGCTTTCTAGATTACTGGTGCTGCATGTACATATATAGATTTGGAGCAGATTGTAGAGGATTATGACAAATACAAAGGTGTTATCAAGAAGCGTGCAATGCCCAGATACATGCCTTGGGTGAATAAGAAGTCAGTTATAATTCCAGAGAGTATCGAACCACCATTTGACATCACACCTTTCCACCATTATATGCATTGTACAATCTATGGATTATGCAGAGTGTTGGGTTTTGATGGAGATTCAACAGTATCAGTTGAATTACTGATGATGGCTATGGACATTCAACACCCAGATGTTAATAAAGATTATGATTATGTGGGCTATGTGGTTGAACACATTTATAATGCTCTAGTTGAAATTCAGAGTGGTGCACCCAACCCTGCATTCAAGCATTATTCATTGCTGATGCATTTAATCTTGTTCTATATTGTTGAGTTCATGGATAAAGGATTGGAGCTTTTCAAAGAAGAATTCGGTGTCTTAGTGCCAATACAAAGATGGACCCAGGTTTGGGACAGTAGTTCTCCCCATTCTTCTTTCCTTTTCTTTGAAAATTGGATTGTTTCGCCAATTATGGAAATGCTAGGAATAAATAGGGAACAATTGTCAATTAATGTTAGGAGAGTTTTGAGACCTTACCAGTATGTTCCAAACTAGCCTATTTCACATAACTAGGGGGGATTTTATTTTTTTGATAACTTTACTATGATGAGAGTCTATGGGTGTCCTCAACCTCCCCATATTTTACCAAAATTTATTCCAATTAGGATTGCTTTTGTGGAGTTTATCTGGCAATTGACCCTAGTTGAAAAAGAATACCTTGATAAACACAGGAAGGGTACTTTTTTTCCTAGGCTTTTGGTTGCGTCTGATTTTACCATTGGTAGGAGTTCCTTTGATGAAGTAAATAATTTCCTTAAACAGTATAGGTTGGTTAATGCCGTGTCTAGATTCTGTGGTCCAAAACAATTTATTAAAGTTGCAATGCCAAAAATGACACCTTGGGCCATAATAAAGGACCATGAACCATTGGATGATGAAGACGTGGTTAGAAATTTGTTGAGAAAAGATGAAGTACAAGAAAGGAGAAGAAAATGGAAAAATTTGATGAGAGTTGAAGCAGAATTGTTGGCTGCTGACCCTAGTTTCTCAGGTTTTTGCCCTGATAGCCCGTACCTGGAGAGGATTAACAAAATGCTAAGTTTATATGAAACTGTGATGGAGCAAATGCCTCAAATTCCAAAAGTGACTACTCAGCAACAAGACCCCCAAGATGGACATTCTTCACATGGTAAGAGGCCACTTAGTGTGTCTGCTGAGGATGTAGAGAGTGGGGATGAAGTTCAATCTACCCGAGTGCCAGCTGCAAAGAAACAAAAAACCACTGAGGTCGGTACAATTGTGAGGAGAGACCTTGCTAGAGCAATTGTTACAGAACAAGGACACTACTTTCATTAAATAAGGACACATCTTAGAGAAGTAGGGCGGAATGAAGAACAGGGAGAAACAAATGAAGCCCTTGCTCAAGGCTTTGATGAGCATGTGATGTTGTCAAATGAGTTCATGAAAGATGATGACTTTATTAAGTCAAATGAATTTAAAAGTTTTTTGACAAGGTTGAAACAAAATCAACTAAAACAAAATCTGATCATAGAGGAAGCAAATGAAGAAAAGAAAGAGGAGATCATCAAGGCACTGCAGGAATATGATCCTGATAGGGAGGAAATATCTATGGAATAGGCAAGACAATTGATAAAGAGTACTGGTATGATTATGATGCCTGACTAGGATATCTAGTCTATTTTTATTATTGATCAGATTAGGAAGCAAGAGGACCCAATGTTTAGAACTGAATTTGAAATTGGAGATGTAATAAGAGTATCAGGATTTAATCCTAAGTCAAAGACACTTGCTTCTTGGTCTTTGGCCCCTTCCACTCAAAAGCCCCACCTTCTAAATATCCAAGTAGAAAAGAAAGTTGATAGAATGATTTGGAACTTGCAGAACACAACTGACATAGAGATTGCCTCATTTTTTACTCAAGTTTCTTTCATGAATTTATCAAAAGCAGAGGATTTGTCAAGAAGATACACAGAAACATATAACCAATTGATTGCATTGTCTAAAAAATATGAAGAGACACTGATGAAGAAGGGTGCTCTGGAGGAAGAGTTAGTGGAGTTGAAAGAAAAAATTGCAAATGAGCCCCCTCCAATACAGATTACAGAACAAGTACAAGAAATACCAGCTGATGTGACAACAAAAATGGAGGGAAAATTGAAAAGCTTGACAAGGAACAAAATATCAAGGCTATTTTTGTTGTGTCAGGAATTCTGAAACACAGGATTAGTGTATTGAAAGACAAATTGATGGTTGTGCATGATATGCACATTTCTTTGAAAGAGGCAAGCAAAACATCCTCTGAGGCTGTCGCTTTTCTTGGACCTTTGTTCAATGTTTGGTCAGGAAGAAGCAGATTAATGGATAAGCTAGATACTGTAATGATGTATAGTGACGAGTTCCCTCCCAAGATTAGTGACACTAAAGACATGGTGGAGGTAATGAATGTAGCTTATGCATTTTTCACAGGGAAGGATGTGCTTATAAATGAAAAATTGCAAACATTTGGGGGAGGTTATAATAAATTGGCGCCTTCAATTTATGGTAGTAATGGAGATTTGAAATCAGTTTCTGATTGGACCAGCGAATTTGATTTGATTCTGGAGCAAGAAGAAATAATCAAGCATGTAAATGAATAGGTTGATGCTAATTTCCTTAACGGTTTGCTTGATTCACTGTTCAAGGTTGAGGTTGACCATGCAAAGTTTATTGTTGAGTCCAGGGCAGTTACAGATGCCAGATGGGCAGATTCAGTTGCAAAGTTGGAAGAGGTAAAGGCATTCAATTGGCCAATAGACAAAGAGGCGGGCAGGTGACAAGCCATGCTAAAGCCAAAGAAGAAATCTCAAGTTTAGGTTGCCACTTTTATTGATCAATGATGTTGAACTTGAAAACTCTTATATTAATATAGTTATAATAGCTCAACTGTTCAAGAATTTGATAAGCGCATAGTTGAATCGCATTGTGAATTTACTTTCTGATATCATTATGAATATAATATCAATATCATTTGCAGTTTGAGCAATCCAATCTTCACATAATTATCTTTGTGTTGAATTTATGTTTTCACTGTGAATTGAATGGTCAAGGGTTTTTCAGTTTACATATGAATCTGGGTTGTGTAATTGTATGTAATGGCATTATTCATAATTTCATTCCTATTTATCTACAAATGAATCTTATTGAAGTTTATTATCAGGTTGTCTTGAATTGTAAGTGACTCTATGCCCTAGGATAAGGCACTGGTTTGTTGTCTTGATGTTTTACTAATTATGTTGTATAATTGTATTCCTATCTAATAATCTATTGTGGTGTTTAATACTTTCATTCTTAATACTCTTATGATTTTATATGCTATTGATGTTTATGTAATATATATGGAGGTGTTCTATGACTCTATAATCCACCCACCAATTACAATGAGGTGAATCCTTAATTATTTAATATGATTCCAGACTAACAGAAATTTTGCATTCCTAGGCATAATAGGATTAGGAAGCATTAAATGAAAAATTACATACACCATAACAATGCAACAAATGAAAAAAATTAAATCTCATGATCCTGATCATTTGAAAGAGATAGAATTATACATAAAATAAATTTATATATAGACAAAGCTTGACACTAAATGCTTTTCATTTGCTTTGTAAATGACTATACAGTATACAACTTGCTCCCTTCACCTAGAGTCTAGAATCACTACTGGAACCAGAAAAGGAACCCCAATGACTATACAACTTGCAAAACTTCTTGAGCCATGCCATTATAACCCTGATGCCTTCATTTCAGATGGAATGTGAGATGTTACGTTTTGTCCAAGTCCAACGGATCATTTCCAAATTGAGGAGGAAGCCTTCATGCCTAGGAACAGACAAAATGCAAAGAGGAACTTGAGCCTTCATGCCCACGATCAGGGAAAGGGGAAACAAGAGCTTTAGGATAAATGTAATCTATTGGGGAGGGGTTGTAGCTTCCATGTCATCACAAAGATGACTAGCTGCCACTCCCCACCCAAACAAATCCTTCTTTCATTCCTCTGCGGGCTCCTTCTTCAAACCCATTGCCATCCTATGGCAGAGTAAAAGCAGAGGATGTGCCATGCTTGGCCCTTCTTGACAAGAAAAGGCTTTCACATCCCCTCTGGCAATCCTTTTGACTTTCACAACCCCTCTGACAATAAACAAACTAACATAGAAGAAAACAAAAAAACACCCATCCAGTATCACAAAGCACACAACAACTCCATGCACGATCCTGCTTAAACATCATCTTCTTTTCTGAGGAAAAAACCACTCTCAAAAAATGAAAAAGGTTTCTTTTCTGAGTTTCTCTTCTACCAATTAAGTCACCACTCTATTGTATTTATAATATTATCACACTTCATTTGGTGATGCTCATTCACGTGAAAAATCATCATTTTGGTGTTTTTCAACATGACTGTAGACTCTAGAAGTCATGCCTATCAAATAAACTGCATCCTGCTAAGGCTCATCTATTGTGAATGATTTTGTTCTGATTTTATTCCTCCTTGATTGGACAAATTCTGCTTCAGAATCCTTGACAACAAGCAACCTGATCTCTTATTTCTCAGAGAAATCCGTGATCTCCCATCTCTAACTCAAAAGCTATCAAATCCTTTTATGCCTCTGAAACCATCATCCTCGCTTGTCTAATCAACCTCGACTCAAGAGAAACTTTCAAACTAGTCCCTCAAGAACGAGTCAGCATCCAAGCCTTAAAAATTTTAGGTTGCGAGCTAGCGACCAGATAGTTTGTGGTTATCGCGATCGCCAACTCGCGAGGTAAAATGTTTGAAGATGTGATCAAGCTGCAAGCTGGCGACAAGTTGGTTTGGGTTTACATCACGAGGTCTCTAGCTTTTTGGGTGTTAGCATTTTATGTTACCGAGCTAAAGATTGTTAGTGAAATTGCTTTGGTCGTGAGGTCTCGAGTTGGTCTCATGTCATACATTATAATTGTGAGAGTTAGCAAGTAACCCATTTCATACAGTTGTCGCTAGCTCTCATGTTTGTTTAATGTTAGCAATTTTAGGTCACGAGCTAGCGACTAGATAGTTTGTGGTTAGGTTTAATGGTTATCACGAGCTCGCGAAGTTAAATGTTTGAAGACCTGATCAAGCTGCGAGCTTGCGAGTGAAGTGCTAGCAGTTAAGAGATAAACAATTTTATGTTGGCGAGTACATGACAAGGGTTAAAGTTACCACTATCTCCAAGTCGTTGCAGTGATGAGGACTTAACATTTGTGGTTGAGAATTGGCGAGTGCCAGTTTAGTTTCCCTCAGTCGCTAAATCTCAAGGTTACGAAGGCTTACCATTTTTTGCTTGCGAGTTGGAGATAGAGAGATTCGTAAGGGCTTGTCGCTAGGTCACGAGATTTTCTAATGGGCAGTCTTCCAGGCAGAGAGTTGACGACTGTGTGCCACGTGTTTTAATTACTTAAAGTTAATATCTTGAAATCGCCAATATTTTTTTTTAAGGTTTGAAAATAGCTTGAAATCGCCAATATTTTATTTTTATGGTTTGAAAATAGCTTGAAATCACCAATATTTTTTTTTTAATGGTTTGAAAATAGCTTGAAATCACCAATATTTTATTTTTATGATTTGAAAATAGGTTGAAATCGCCAATGCAAATATTTTTCTGGTTTTAAAAACATTACAATTCACCCATGCAATTATTTTTTGGGTTTTAAAAACACTACAATTTGCAAGGATTTTTCACAAACTTTGAGTGATCACGGCTAATTCACCAATGGAGATTATTATTTTTCTCCGTAAATCGCAAAAATTTGCCAATAAAATTAAAATTTTCTTTGAAATTATACAACTTTCGCCAGGTTTTTACACCTTGTCCAAGGGAGGGTTTTCTTAAAGTTTTCCTTCTTTTGGACATTTGATGGTGCAACAGGTTGGAGAGACTGACCCTAGAACAACTGCCAAACTAAATTTGGATGTCGTTAAACTGAACCAAGATCAGATAGAGTTTCTGGTCTGAGAAAATTCTACATACAAAAGCCTATATGAGAAAATCGATGAAGAAAAACAGAGGCTGCAAGCAAGATTGCTTCAGATTCATACAGGTACCAGTCAAACAGGGATGACATATGGTGTTGACAGAGATGCCATGGATGCCTTGACAGATGCTATGTATTGGAGGAACAGGGCCGAAAAGACATCTCGACAAGTAGAAAAGGTACAACAAAAGATGGATAAGTTGATTCTAGAGATCATTGAACATAGGTTTAGAAGTATGATGCAAATTGCAGAAATCTATTGGAAAACATACATTGGAACAGTCAGAGCTTTGAAAGAGCATGAAAGGCTCAGGTCTCGGTTGGAAGACATGATGAATGGCAACAGTCCAATTAATCCAGGTGACAAAATTGAAGCCAAGGCTTACTTGAAGTCCCATGATGAATTGGCAAATCAATTAAGGAAAGAGCTTCAGAGGCTGGACGATGGGAATACCCCTAGGGTGCCCTCTTTTCACAGTAATGGTGAGTTAGTATCGTTGGAATAGTGGAAACAAGAGTTCAGTGATGAGAAGAATCGAGCAGTAGCAGAGTTGGATTGGGACAAAGAATTGTCACTCTGTGTTAACCATATTCTATCCAATCATTTCCAAACAGAAAGCGACATGAGGACACTAAACAACGACTTTCTAATGTATAAAGATGATAAGTACATTGAACACATAGGAATGCTGAACTTGTTTATCTCCCAGTTTGTTAACAAAAGTGCTAATTAATAGTTATGTGCTGAAAAGCCACAATGCTTGGTGACAATGTATACCCTCATATAAATGAGGGAAATTTTGTAAGAATAAGGATCATTAGAGAATAAGTAGAATATAGCCTCAGGCTTACTATTGTACCATTTTATGAGCATACATAATATAATCAATCGTCTTTCCTTTGTGTATATGATGTGGATTACTGCATCTTTCTACAGGCAGTTGCTTGTGATATTATCTAAAGGAGATAAGGTTACTTGCATTCTTCCAGTAAAACTCTGTGTTTCATATTGTGGATTTGAATAAAAGATTTACTTGTGAAAATAGTTTTGTATATAGTGCGCCTTCATATTATCTCAACCATGGTGCGCCTGCATATGTATATAGTTTTGTTTATAGGTGGAAAGCCTAAGGTTCAATGTTGAACTTGGTTGCTCTGATACCATATGTAATATTCCATTAATTCAATACTTAAAGAAAAAAAATTGTGATCTATATTAAGATAAAAAATTGAGCATTTCAAAATAAAACATAACTACCTCAGTTGAAGGAGAAAACTAACTAAATGTTCTTCAACATAATAAGAATCTAACTAATTTATCTAAAAGGAAGGTAATCTTTTAAAGATAAAAAAAATTGAACAAATATTATTAAGCTAATCAATTTGAGAAAGGAATTCAAATGCCCAGTTTCATCACTTAGATAAAGCATCACCATCTTGGCCAAGGTTTTAACATTGCAAGCACTAATGCGTTGTTAGTGTTCACCTCCCTTGCTCGACTTGTACATCCAATTCTTGAGCTCAACAAACTCACTAGTTATCAACCATCTAAACAAGCCATCTGCTTAATGTGTACTAACAATAATGGTTATTAACGACCATCATATGATAAATAGCATACACTTGAGCCAACTAACTGACTGGTTTACTAACCAACTATCTAGCGAGCTGCTTAATGTCTACTAAGAACAATGGTCATAAATGACCATCATAAGATAATTAACATACACTTGAGTCAGTTGATTCATTGGTTACAAAACTTCTAGGTTTAGCTGATCCAATTCATTACATAACAGTCTCATGTCTACTGACATTAACGGTTTACAAGGACCTTCATGGGATTGTGACATAACCTAACAAGCCAACTGCTACAAATCCCCTATCTCTAACAAGCTTCAACTATCATCATGGAATTCAACCTAATACAACATTGGTTCCCTTATTTAGCTAAATTAACACATCATATTATGACTCAACAAAAAATACGGTTCTAATATATTTTTTTGTCTTTCTATATTCCCAAAACTATGCATCTAATTGATGATAAGAATCCTTCTTCAGGTCTTGCAACCATGGAGACTGGTTATAATCTGATTATAACCGATGTGCATTGATTCCAAGATGAACCATATTCGGTTGAACTATGAGTTAAGAGTGAAAAAAAAATAAACATAGAATAGCTACAAATTATAGCAAGGTATTGTGACTATAACATAGAAACCATCCTAGGAGCCTCCAATATATCAAAAGTTGAGAAAGTAGCAAGCTTACTGTACAAAGACAGTGATCACTATAAAGTTGCAGTCAAGTTCAAAGCATTGATTTGTGGGGACAAAGGGTTTCATATGGGGATAGAGCAGTCTCATGAAATATCATGACAGTCATAATCATAATCTAAAGAGTAGTCAAATCTTCAAGATAGATTGGTGATAGTGCAGTCATTCTATTGAGCATCAAATCTGAATTAAGTAAAATATCTTGATTTGAGAAATTAAATCATAGAAGCCATCTCTCTTTGAAAAAAATCATCATTTTCATTGATACCGTAATAACCCATAAGTTATCGAACAAGTCTAAAAGCATTCTATCAAAGTATCTAAGATTCAAACAGTATCGATGAGACCCATCGATATAAAAGGGGCATCGAAGAAAGCAAACGCCGATCAACTTCAGAAAGGACTTATCGAAGATAGTAACTCCATCGATAAAATATATCGACGAAAGTGGAGATGGTTCTCATCGACAAGAAAAGGTCTTCGAGGATATAACACTATTGGTGCAAAAAGACTCACCGAAAGAGATGGTCCCACCAACAAAAGGTATCGAAGAAAGCAGAGGTGGCCCCCACTGATGAGAAAAGGCTTTCAAAGAAACAATATCATTGATGCAATATAAAGAAGATTCACCAAAAGAAGCATTCTCATCGAAAAAGTGATATCGATAAAATAGAAGAAAACTACATCTATGAATGATATTAATAAGGATATGAGTTTCAATGGGAGGACAAAAGAAGTCATCAAAGTCCAAAGTCTCTTCGACATGAAATCCGGTGGACAACAAAAAGATTTCGATGAGAATATGAAGTTCGAGGAGACTAAAAGGCATGTCTCTGATACACATGGTTTCATCGATACAAATTTATTGGTGGAAGATGACAAAGAGAGGATAAAAGGGGCTTCAGTGAGACAACAGACCCATTCATCGAAGGAGCATAGTGATATCGATGGAAAAAGCATTTCGATGGAAAACTAAAGGAAGTCATCGAAGACAGTGACTCCATCGATTAAAGATATCAAGGAAAGTGGAGATGGTTCTCATCGACAAGAAAAGGTCTTTGAGGATATAACACTATCAGTGCAAAAAGACTCACCGAAAGAGATGGTCCCACCAACAAAAGGTATCGAAGAAAGAAGAGGTGGCCCCCACTGATGAGAAAAGGCTTTCAAAGAAATAATATCATCGATGCAATATAAAGAAGATTCATCGAAAGAAGCATTCTCATCAACAAAGTGATATAAATAAAACAGAAGAAAACTACATCGATGAATGATATCGATAAGGATATGAGTTTCGATGGGAGGACAAAAGACGTCACTGAAGTCCAAAGTCTCTTCGACATGAAACTTGGTGGACAACAAAAAGATTTTGATGAGAATATGAGTTTCGAGGAGACTAAAAGGCATGTATCCAATACACATGGTTTCATCGATACAACTTTATTGGTGGAAGACGACAAAGAGAGGATAAAAGGGGCTTCGGTGAGACAACAGACCCATTCATCGAAGGAGCATAGTGATATCGATGGAAAAAGCATTTTGATGGAAAACTAAAGGAAGTCACTGAAGCCTAGGGTTTCTTCGACATAAAAAGGGACCGATGGATACCAGATAGGTATCAGTGAGGAGACAACAATACTCAATTTGTTTATCTTCTAGTTTGTTAAACAAAAAATGTTGGTTACCGGTTATATGCCGAAAAGCTACATCGCTTGGTAATAATGTAACTGACAGACTCATCAAGAGGTGGTGGGTTTAAAAATTGTCTCATAAGTTTACACAATAAGTCCTAAAGAAATATAAAGACTTTGTAGCACAAACAGCAAAGAAAGGCACTGGTCATCTATAGAATACAATTCATCAGTTGACATTTCATTTTAAAGCAATAGGAGTAGTTGAGTAGGAAATATAGAGTAGACTATAAATAGTGAATATACATAAATTTCAAGCATAGAAATCGAATAATTTCTACAACAACAATCTTGAACTCATCTGCTATATCTCCATCCTGGCAATTTATGCCATTCTGAGATGCATTAGGTTAGTCTCAGTCACTAGGACACAATTTGCAACATGCATTAGGAGTTGTCCTCCTTACAAATAGTGCAACATTTAAAAGGTATTATCAAAGCTACAACCACAATTCAAAGAGGAAGCTTACAAAGAACACAATTTGCAACAATTCAAAGAGGAAGCTAGGTACTATTCTGAGATGCATTAGGTTAGTCTCAGTCACTACAACCACAATTCAAAGAGGAAGCTAGGTACTATTCTGAGATGTATTAGGTTAGTCTCAGTCACTAGAACACAATTTGCAACATGCATTAGGAGTTGTCCTCATTACAAATAGTGCAACATTAAAAAGGTATTATCAAAGCTACAACCACAATTCAAAGAGGAAGCTTACAAAGATAGGACAAAGCTAGGTACAGTCATAAGTCAAGGCAAATTCATAGTTGAAACTCAGTCCAAAATAGTGAAGAAGTGCAACAAATGACATGAGAATTCTAAAGAAGTATTATAGCAATCATGAGTCAAGGATTAATGAAGAGATTTTTTGCATCCATGATACAATCCTTAAAAGCATCCATGATACAATCTCAAACACACTTTTTACCATTCTCTTGGTAATAAAAAAACTTCAAGGATGAGGCATATTCATTACTTACAAGTAATAAAAAAACTTACAAGGATGAGGCATATTCATAACTTTTGCAGTCCTACCTTGGATATCAACACTAGAAGCAACTCATATTGTTCTTATACAAACAAAACAATATCGAAGTTCATTATACCCAGCAACTTGTGGTGTTGTTGTTCGTGTTGGCTCTATTGGACCCTGCAATTAAGATTCAATATACTTTATTCAATAAGATTAACTATGCAACATAATGAAATATTGAAAAGTGTGTTACCTTGTTGAGCTTCACTTGGTTTCGAGAATAGTTTAATATTATCTACTTAACAGGGCCAACCACATGAAGGTGGAAGCTCATTTGGCCCCTCCCCCCCCTAACAACACTCTAAATTCCCTGTTAACATCTTATAACATTCATTCATTAATTCTTTGTACCATTAATAAAATATAGCATTCATTCATTAATACCACATAACATTCATTAACACATAACATTGATTAACATTAATTAACATGCAACATTCATCAATATTAATTAACACATATCATCCATAACCATTAATTAGCACATAATTACATTCACTGACACATAAAAATCAGTCATTATCAAATAAGTTAGATTACAATCATTTCTTTCTTTGTTTTTTCTTTGAATCTATGAAGAGACTAAGTGGAACATCGGTTTCTTCATCATTTCCCCCCTCCGCAGATATTCTACCAACTGCTTGTGATCTCAATGTATGCCTAGTCCTATACCGAGGATGAGGACACTGAAGCGAAGGGGGGTCCTCTGCAATAACAAAGAAATGGGTTGAATTCAATTTTTTTATTTATTATTGTTACAAGTATTTCATTAATTTAGAGAACATAATTGTTGTGCTCTTTACTTGATGGGGCCACATCATTTTGTGTAGCCTCAACCTCAACATGCTGAACACCCTCTAGATCTATTGGAGTTGAAATACTAAAGGTTACATTAATGTTGAACACCAATTGCAATTATTTTTGTTTAAAGCAATAACAGTGGTCCTCTTTACCTGAGTGGGGAACATCACGTTCTTGAGGTTGTGTACCCAGATCATGCTCCACTTGCTCACCACCAACTACATGCTCTAAAATATTAACAAAAAAGGTTACATTAATTACTACTCTAATTACAAATTAAGATGTTTAATTGTATTAATAGCTAAATAAATAAATTTGAATAGAAAATGAATACCTCCACTACTGGGATGCACATCCGAACCTTCATGTGCAGGTGGTGTTTCACAATTAGCAGGCTGGATTCCAATGACATGTACATTGTTATCATTGCTTTCTTATTTAAAACAAATATAGTCACTTTATGTTGGAAGTCAACATCAATTAGATTATTGGTAAAGTATTCAATTTCAAACAACTTCCATTTACCATATTTACCTATGTGACGGATGCACTCGAATGTTGTGTATGCCCACTCAATTCTCGTAGCTGATCAGCCATGACTGAATAGCCTTGCTGGTAGGCAATTCTCTTGTCATCTTCTGTGGGTGCTCTATTGAATTCAGAGCCCTGCATTTTTGCTTGGTACCATGAATTTTGCTTGCAGTGTTTGATAAAAAAAAATGTTTGCAATATATTAATATTTTGATGTAATATTTCGTTTACATGAGATACTTACAATTCATGCACCAAGTTTTATGTAGCCACCAGAGCTGAGTTTGTGTTGCCCATGCTTTTCTTGCCTTGCCTTGGTTGCCTTTGACGTGTCACTCAGTCTATAATTTTTTTGAAATATGTTAGATTATATAAATATAAAGAGTAATTAATTAGTACATAATTACATTCTGAATAGTATCCAGTACCTTCTTCTGGCGTCTAGTGGTGTATTTCCTTTTTTCCTTTCAATTCTCTCCTTGGCATCCAAAATCAGGTCCTTCCACTCCCTCTCTGGAATCATGGGGGGACACTCGTACTTTAGGTTCCTCTCCAAATGGGTCCTGTATTGGTCCCTCAAATACTTTAGATATGTGCTAGCTTTTTCAAGGAGCTTGGTTTTGTCAAAGGTGTCATTTCCAAACCACTCAACCATTTGGTTTGTCAATTCATCTTTTAGCCTTTTTTCTTGGTCATTCCACCTTTTAAAGCAAAAACAAACCTATTAGATTAAAAAATGAACTGAAGCTACATTTATTACACTTCAAGAAATGGATCAAAGGTAAACTATTCCAGCAATGATCTGAAACCAAAAGTGGATAAGGGTTAGTTCACATATGATGTACCACCTTTTACGTATGGTGGGCCCAAATATCTGCAATGCAATGTCACTAAGATGTTTATAGAAAATATCATTGCCTGCAAAAAATTCATGGGATCATTAGTCCAAAATGAGTGATCATAAAGTAAATTACAATTAGAGTATATATAATAATAATTTTAAAGTACTTGGAACCTTTTGTATCTTTAAGGGAAGCATTTCTTCATCGCTCACCACCAATGTGGCCTGTAACATTCCCGTACTAGCAATACGAGAAGTGTTGGCATTTGGCATTATTACAGACAATGGGAGATTGTTGGCATTTCAAATAAGGATATTGAGAAGGTTGTTGATGATTATGGAAATAACTGATTAAGGATGTTTACTGTCTTGATATTATTATTTTGTCATTGATGTCAGGAAATTGATTTTCTAATTTAGTATGATGTTGCCATATCTTGAGAAGTATGATTTGAAGAGTATAAAGATGTCAGTAAAAGAGACAGGAAGAATATGATGAATAAGGTGATGAATAAGGTATTCAATGGGCAACTATTACCGAGTCAGACAATGATGAGATCATGATGTTTAGATTGTTTTAACATCATACATATGTTGTATATTGTAAGGATAATACTATACTATGTTACCGAGCAAAGAACCTAGTCGGTAAACACTAAGGAACCTAGTCGGTAAACCCTAAGGTTATCGCTATCAGTTAATGAAGGCAGAATGTCTACCAAGTGAAGTTTAGTATTTACCGAGTTGTTACCGAGTTGTAACCGAGCTGTAACAGAATACATTAAATGGTTACATGCGTTATTTAATGAAGGAAGCTGATGAGATGGAACTAATTAAATGATTGGTATGTCGTGCATGAAGTTTGTTAATGAATCTATGGCAAAGGAAAATCGACATGAAGATCTACAGTTCAGATTGAACCGCAATACCCTAGCACAAGTTCCAAGAAATGTATGCAAGTTCCAAGGTAGGGTAAAACATTTTCAGATCGAAGGATACATTGAACTTGGTCAAAGTTTGAAGATCTGATGGCTACGATTGATCATGGGAAATGTGATCAAGGAGATTAAGCGGTTAGCTAATTGTTTATAAATAGGGAGCTATTGATAAACAATGCATGCGGGCAAATGTATGCATAGGGATGCTACATAGTGATTACCAAGCATAGAAGCTTGAAGACCTGTTTGAATAACAGAGTATAGAAGCCCAGCAGATGGACAAGATTAGTTCTATGTCTAGATTGTATTGTGCAAATAAGAATCTGCTTTAGCAGTTTAGATGTGAAGTTGTAGATAGATTTTTATTATTGGTATTTTGTGAAAGTGATAGGAAATCTCTTAACCAAGTGGACTTAACAGTCTTATTTGTAAACCCCTCTAGCAAGGTGACCTTCTGATTGAGTGTTTGAAATCCTTTAACAAGGTCACTTCTAACAAGGTGAAGATCCTAACAGATCTGAGGGAAATCCCTTAACCGGGTCACATCTAGCAATGTGTTTGTAATCTTTAACAGGATTTGCTTTTAACCGAGCATACTCTAGAGGAGTATATTTCTTAGTGGGTCTGAAATCCCACAGTGGTTTTTCCCTATTTGGGTTTCCACGTTAAATTTGGTGTTATGAGGTTTATGATGTTTATATGCTTTTGAGTTTGCATGTTTAGCAGTTTTGGTTATATTACTGAAGTTTATGTTACCGAGGTTGAATCTGATGTTTTTATGGAAGATTAAGTTTGTATGATTCACGCCCCCCTCTCATCTTGTTGGCTATTGGATCTGTACTTACATTAAGTATTAGAACTATCAAGAAGATCCAGGAAATGATGGTATGTTATTAGCAGTAGTCGCCTCTGGCACATCCTCATGTGCATCTCCTCCTGCAAAAAATGAATCCACTATGAAATGGTATTAAAATACAAGAAAGAACGCTTGAAGGGAAATAAACACATGATAGAAGATAGAGCAAAAGAGGGATCTACCAACAGTGGGCGGGCCAATATGACATGCACTAGAGGATGTTTGCATGCTACGTGTTGCCGATATTGCAGTCAACAATACAGTTGAGGGTGATCTCTGATGAGGCAGCGGTGGCATTTGCACAGTAACATTGACAACACCTAAAGAATAATACATTAAATATATCAAACATTAAATATATGAAAAGTGCAAGAATTGTAAATAAGGATGAACCTTTATTTTGAAAATTGACAGTATCAAGTATGATGTGTTTTGGGTACTTAGAGTGATAAGCCAAGCAAATGATCATATAAGAAAATCGTCATCACCTAAAGATCCTGCAACACCCTGATTGTGGGAATGACTTTCATGAGGGTGGATAAATTGCTGTAAAAAAAATACGTACATATTTTAGTTAATGACATAAAAGAGAATAAAATATAAACCATTATTGAACTTTTGTTATAATTAAAGCTTTCATTACTGCTTACTTGCAAGTTTTCTGCTGTCTTATACAATAATTCCACTCTCTGTCTTATCTCATCAGTGGTAGGATGCATGACTGCCAAAGAAACAATCTCTTTTCTAATTTTTATAAGAGGCATTTTAAAGAATTTTACAAGGTCTGTGGGATCTTCAGGGTCATCATTGCTTAACCCTAATGATTCCACATCCATAGAAAGGTGCTCAGGTACTACAACTCCCTTTCCCTTTCCTCGAACATTCATCTATGTCAAGAATATCATTAACAATTACAAAATTAGTATAAATCGCTAAAAAAAAGAACATAATAATGTAACAGTTTGCTTCTATCTAATTTGTACAATTACAATGAGGTTTACCTACTTGGTAGAAGTGTTGCAAGCTACATCTCTATCTGTGATATGTGATGGATCCATGTTGGCCTGTGACAAAAAAAAATATAAAAAACGTTAGCGAAATTACATAGTAAACAACATGAACAACATGAACTTTGTAGACAAAAAGAGTATTAAATAATAAAAAGATGTTGTCATCAAAATCATTGTAAATTTTTTAATTCCTTACCTTTACTTTATATAGACTATGCATGATCCTTAACTAAATGGTTGACGATGTCTGTAGTCAACGACCTGTTCCCACCAAGGGTGACAGCATCACACAAGGACTATACCTGAAATCAACACCATCAGTTGAGCATCATAAGCATTACTACATTTGTAAGTTGATAAACAATAAATACATATGTATCATAAGCATTAGAAGCATCACATGATGTGTCATCATATATGTAATTGAGCATCACAATTACCATCACATATCACGTGTCAACATAAACATGTAATCCATCACATATGTATCGTAAATCACCATACATCACATAGGTAATAAACAATCCACGTTCTATAAATAAACACAAAGTTCAAAAAATGTCACATGCATCATCATAAACATGTGATCCATCACATATGCATTTTAAATCAACATCCATCACATAGCTAATAAAAATCCAATTTCCATAAATAAACATAGTTTAAAAATTGTCACATAAATAGTCACTCTCCCTATCTCCATCTCCATATTAAAAGGTGCATCATGAATTAATTATGTAATGGCATTAGAATTCAATCTAACATCATCATCATCATCATCATCATCATCATCATCATCATCATCATCATCATCATCATCATCATCATCATCATCATCATCATCATCATCATCATTGTCGTCGTCATCGTCATCATCGTCGTCATCGTCATCGTCATCATCATCATCATCAACGTGTTCGCCATCATCACCATCACCATCACCATCACCATCACCATCACCATCACCATCACCATCACCATCACAATCACCATCACCATCACCGTCATCATCATCATCATCATCATCTTCTCGTTCTTCTTCATCGTCATTGAGAAACTGTCGATCGTGATCATCATCCACTTCATCTTCTACTTCTTTGGTATCTTCTTCTTCCATCACATTATACTTTATCGACCTTCCTCTTGGATCATGTCTAACAACAAATGACCAACCCAGTTTATGTGGAACCTCTAAGTAAAATACTTGCTCACATTGGTTTGGAAGAACATAGGGCTCATCCCCAACTAGTTCAAATGACCTTGTATTTAGCATTATAAAACCATTATCATGTTCAATAACAGTTCTATTAGGATCATTTTTATTCAATCGTAGCCTGTACCATTTGATGACAAACAAAACTAATTTGAAGGAATTAAAGTCACACTCAAATATATCATCCAAAATGCCATAGTATCGATTTTGAGATTGTTGAGGATGAATGTCATTTCTCAATGAAATATTTGTCACCTCAAAGACTGCAGTGATGCCTGAATCACAAGTTTTCTTCGTGTCATCCAACTTTTTTATGCAAAATTTATGACCACTGCAGCACATAGCGTTGTGGTGTTTGACCTGCGATATGTCAAACATGTAAAATTTATTGCATTGTGAGTTGATAAACATATGTAGTGCATCCCACTCTCGACCAACTATACAAAAAATAAATAGACGTCTTACAATCGATTTATTTTAAAGATTAAGAATTAATTAACTACAATAACATCTTATAATTACCTCTCACTTTCCTTAATCTACCTTTCCCCGTCAAGTACTCCCCTTCGAATTTGTTAATGGTGTTGGGATCCCAAATGCGATCCACATGGATCTTTGTTGCAAACTTAGAAAGATATTCAGAAATGTACACCATAGTCTGGTATACCATATATCCCTCTACCATAGAACGCTCAGGATGTGCACTTTGTCGAACCAAAGCCTTCAAAAATTTCAAGTGCCTCTCAACCATCCACATTGACCTAGTGTGTATAGGTCCACACAATTCAATCTCCTAAACTTGGTGTATGAGGTAGTGTTCTTGTGCATTGAAAAAAGCTGGAGGTAGACACTTTTGCATTTCACACATTAAATGAGGAATTTTTCTCTTCCAATATTTAATATCGTCTTTATGGATTTATTTACATGACAACCACCTACAAGGTATTCAAGACCCCCAAAAAAAAAAATTACATAAGAAGTAAAACAAATCACAAATATAATATCTATACAATGAACTAAACAAATATCACTACTTACCTCATGTATTTTCCAAGATCATATATGACTTGCTTGACATTATTGTCGACGTCGTCTGGGAAAGATAGAGGTAGAACGCACTACAACAATTATAAAATTATCTTTTCATTTTTTGGTAACATAATGAAAAGTACACGTATGCGCAATACTTTAATACATACTAAAAACACAAGAACATGAATTACCTTAATGAAGGTATGCCAATCATGCATTTTCATCCTTGGCCCAAATTCACTTTTCTTTGATATGAGATTGTTTATGTTCACAGCAAATCCTGTGGGAAATCATATTTTTTGTATGACTTCTTTTATAGCATTGCTTTGTTGGTCCGCTAATAACCAAGCAAGCTCACTTATATTAATCTGGTCTCCATGGCTATTTGATTGAATGACATTTATCATTGCATGATTGGAATCCTGAATGTCACTACATATTTTGACAATTTTTTGTTTGTCACGCCTTCCATCCAATATTTTCCATATTGTCTCTGTTATATTCTTTCCAATAAGCATACTATCAAACAAATGAATATTTTGTAATTGCTCGTAGTAGGGCAACCTACTAAATTGTTGGGGACAACTTTTTATTCCCTTAGGAAGGTGGTCATTTATGCCTTCATGACCTTCATGATCATCAATCACATCATCAGTAAACAAAACAAAATAGAAAAGATGTTTTATGATAAACCAATAGATGGAATGGCATTACCTTGATGATTAATTCTATTATATTCCAACTTCCATATGTGAGGTGTCATTCTTCGTGGCTTTGATGTATTCTCTTCTTTCCCATTGAAAAGATGTTTTTCAGTATTTCAATACTTATGATTTTTGTGGAGAAAGTGCCTATACTCATCAAACACCTTCTTTCCTAAACTCTTTGAATGATGAGATTTCATCTTTGGACCACAAATAGGACATGCAAAGTTTCCCTTTGTTTGAAGACCTACAAGATAATGTATAATTGGATTAAATATGATAGTTTTTTGAATTATAATGTTCATGCACAACTTAAACACTATAACATACCACAAAAATGTGTTAGTATTGTCCATACAAGCATCGCATGGAATTGGAATTGTCTTTGTCCTATTGGTCTAGAGACATCATACATAGTGACACCATTCCATAACTCCAACAACTCGTCGATAAGAGGCTCGATATATACATTCATATCTTTAACTTGGTACTTACCTAATTGAATGAACAAAAACATTACATAATTATTATGACCATTTTACTACAATATTTATAATTAAATTTAGATGACTATATTTAAATGATAAAATACCTGGAACAATCATTGCCAACATTATGTGCTCCCTCTTTATTGACATCCATGGAGGAATATTATTGTTGATAACAAAAATAGGCCACACTGAGTAAACAGATTTCATCTCTCCAAATGGATTGACACCATCCGCGGCCAATGAAAGCCTGAGATTACGAGGTTCTTCTTTAAAGTGTGGCCACTTTTCCTCTATGTCCATAAATGCTGAACCATCCATAGGCATTCGAATAATGTCATCTCGACTTCTATTGCGTGCATGGTGATCCATAAATTGTGCCAAGCTAGTGCACTTGAATAATCATTGCATATGTGGAATAATGGGAATATAGTGAAGAACCTTGCGAGGAACCCTTTTTGTTATTTGATCCATTCGATATCTACTGATATGATATTCAGGGCATTCAATTCAAAATTCATGTTGTTTGTGATATATAATATGATCATTGGGACAAGCATCTATTGCTTGATACTCCATTCCAATATCTTTCATAACGACAGATAATTCTCGGTATGAGCGAGGTAGAATATTTGATGGTGGTAACAAAAACTCACCTATCAATCTACAACGAAAAAATATAATTTTTTATAATAAATAATATTAATGGTACAACATGATTTATAGTTTATTATGACATATATGACATACCTTAACATACATGACATTGTTATGTTGGATAAACCATTCATAACCTTCAAGTTCACCAACAACAATACAATGGAGAGAAGAGTTGCCTGCGAGCCATCGTAAAGGGCCTCAGATGCCTTCTCAAGTAGAGGGACATCATGAACAACATCAAGGTCATCTTCATCATCATGATCAGCTGCACAAGTACTAAATGAATCATGGATCAATGTATTTGTACCATCATCTTCATTTGTGTTTTCTGGCTCATGATCGTCATCTTCCATGGGATCATTATCTTTAGCTTCGATATTCACACCTCCATGTTCGTCCACTTCGAAAACCATATTCTTAGGGTTGTGTTGATCCATACCATGTGCTTCGGGGTGCTTGAGCTATATAAAATTGATAAACATAAATAAACCATGACCATGATCTCATCATCACATGATTTATTATGCATATAAATTGTCAAAACGATATCATGAGAAACTTACCAATGGATGATAATCATGTCCACCTTCAATGTGACCATGCAGCCTACAATGTTTCTTCGTTGTTTTGATTAGAAGTCTTCTAGTCTTTAACCCCTTAAAAATTTTGCATGGACAATAACATTTTCCATCACCTTTTCTTTTCAAGTTAGACCACAATCTAGCAATTGTCTCCTTATTTTGTTGTTCGTTGATATTGTCTGACATGGTCTTTCTTCACAGGCAAGAAAATAGAAATTATCATCATTGACCAAAGCATCTTATTGAATTTAGATTTTGAGTTTGCTTATGGTACATCACACAACATGGAAAACAAGAAATACTCAATAAATAATAGGATTCATTGATCTAGTATTATCACAATCTGCACTTGGCCTTCAATATTTTCTCCTCCTAACACTGTTTATCCATTACCTGTCAAGTACAAAACTCTAAAACCTGTGGCTATTAAAATACATAAGACAACATTGTAGCATCTTATAATCATCTGTTAGAAAACCAAAGCACTTGGGAGTGATTCTTTTGTTTGTCACAGTCTAGGAAAACGGTGTCTACTGGAGCCTTGAATAACTGACTAGAAAGATTTTTAATTCCTTTTCTTTTTCCTTCTGATTTTTTCACTGTCACTTCCATCCTCTGAGTTAGATGCCCTTGACCTTTTCTTTCTTCTTGTTTTTTCATACTCATAGTCATGCTTTGAATTATTTTTCTTTCTTCGTGACTCCTTACTGCTCTCACTGTCAGTTTCACTCTCAGAATCTTAGTCTGATGTATCAGAATTTGACGAACCCGATGAACTAGAAGAATCATCATTAGAGGTAGATTCATTTGACATAGGAATAGACTTTTGCTGTGAGGAATGATGTTCTTGATGTTAGATGCATTTACCTTGTTTACTAACCCGTTGATACTCTTCTGAAGGGCATCCCATGCCATGCATTGGTATTCTACACTGCTCTTGTCTTCCACATCTTTCATCATTTGAGCCAGCTTAAATGGGGGAATGTAAACACCCCCACTTCTTCCAACACCCTTCTCAGCTCCTCTTACAACACCTTCGCCATTCCCATTCTGAGATGGAGCAGACACAACACCAGAAGTTTTCACTTCCACTGCCTCTCTGTCCCTCTTGTTTCTAGAAGCCCCTTTACCACTTAATTCATGCTTATTTCTGTACATAAACCCATCAGGAAGCATGAGTTTTTGCATATAAGCCCACCCAAATATTTCACAGTTATTTTTCATCAAGATTCCCTCAGGAGCTGGTAGATCTTGCTTCCATAGTTTAATTCTGTTTTCTCAAAGGACAATCCTAAAAATCCATGCATTGTAAACAACTTTTAACACCTTTGTTGGTTGTGGTGGCATCACAGAGAGTTTACATCAATAAATGAAGAGCATGCCAATGCTTTTAATGCAGCAGTAGAAGTCTATCTCTTATTCAATATCTCTAGTGAAACCCCCGTGATCTTTGGTTGGAGTAGAATTTGTTATATTCTAGAAAGGGTCTTTTCCTTTGTTGATGTGATACTCATCTACCTCAATAAATAATTGTTCTTTTCTCCAACAAGAAGTGGAACTAAATGAAGATCTAGCACCATGAAATGAATCCTCAAAAAGATTACTATAGTTAGTTTTGGTAGATAATGATCTAGGTAAAATACTAATGTGGCTTTAGGAAACATTATGCACTAGCTTAGCATACTCTAACAACTTTGGTGTGACATGCTACATCCAATTAAGTCTCCATCGGTATCTCTATTGTGTTTATGGATTGGGATTCAATGTACTCTTTTTATACACAAATTTTACTTTCAACTGAGGAGCTTTGTATGTACTTACTTGTCTTTCTATTGTATTCCTATTTCAATAATTTCTTCTATCAACAAATCATTTGTTGTAAGTTGTACAAGTGGAAGCTTGAACATGCCTTCCATGCTAGCCTTGTTGATACATTCAACACCATCTTGTGCAACAAATCTTTAGAACTTCACTATTTCATTGAAGAGTGAGTAGTAGGGACAATCTAGGACACTTACAGAGGTTTTGCAAGAGAGATAAATAGACCTAAATATTATGGCTTAATAATGATCAATAGGTAAACAGATAAGAAACTATCAATATCAAAATGACTTTCTCAATTGTCTTTACTAGAAATGGACAGATCTGCTAATAATGGCTTTATGACTGTATGTCAACTTTAGACTCAATCCAAGAAGAGCTAGAACTAATATGCGATATCTAGATTTATGATCTCTATAATATAACAATCCCATTATTATGTTTCCACACATCTATACCACAACACAAACATCATGCTAGTGTTCAGCCATAGCAATTGATATCCTAATTATAGAATGTGAAATATGCACATAACTATGAATAAAGATTAAGAAAAACAAAGAAAGATGCTTATTGCAAACATAAATGACTAATGGACAAGAATTGAATTCATTGTAGATAGTTTTGAATATCAAATTCACTTATTTGTGTGCATTTACTAACTCATGTACTTGTGGCCAACCATTTATCTCTTTCATAAATTAAACACTTATTAATAACATTAAATGGTCGAGTAATTATGTTTTAGTTGAAATTGAAAATAAAATATTTTATTTCAGGATAGCTCACACTATTCCCTATCATATTTTAGACTCTCGATTTTGTTAGTAGTGTTTTGATGTCTTTGGAGCTGATCATTTCATTTCTTTAGTTACATTTGCCAGCGTACTCCCAGCCTGTGCCAAAATGGGAGCTTTGGAACAGGGTATGGACATCCATCAAAGCATAAAAGATAGAGGAATTTTGTCAGATGTAGTTGCAACTGCACAAAATGGATTTGTTGAGAAGGCTTTAGAAACTTTCAAGTAAATGCAATCGACAGGTTTAAAGCCAAATTCCATGACCATTGCTACTATCCTCCCTGCCTGAACCAAAATGGGAGATTTAGAATAGGGTATGGACATTCATCAAAGCATGAAGGATAATGAAATTTTGTCAGATGTTGTAGTTGTAACTACCCTAGTAGACATGTATGCAAAATGTGGAAGCATAGACAAGGCACACGAACTATTTGATAGAATGCTTGAAAGAAATGTTGTCTTGTGGACTGCAACGATTGCTGGATATGCACAAAATGGATTTGTCGAAAAGGCTTTAGACACTTTCAAGAAAATGAAATTGGAAGGCATAAAGCCAAATTCCACAACCTTTGCCAACATCCTCCCTGCCTGTGCAAAAATGAGAGCTTTGGAACAAGGTATGGACATCCATCAAAGCATAACGGATAGAGGAATTTTGTTAGGTGTTGTACTTGCAAATGCCCTGATTGACATAAATGCAAAATGTGAAAACATGGACAAGGCTCGTGAATTGTTTGATATGATGCTGCAAAGAGATGTGATGTCATGTGAACAATCAACACATGCATATATGGGAGGAAGGGATTGCTGCTACAAAATTGAACGCTCACTCCTCAATCACAGTTCTATGGTTTTACGAGATTAAACTAGGAGAATTAACCACCACATGTATATTTTTTGCAACATTAAATTAAAAACTAGGGCAATTTGAATCTACCTCCTGCGCGGGATTGCCTTCGACATGGGTTTGATGTTCTTGGGGGTTGAAGTCGCCACGGACGCCTACACGGGATTGCAATTCACAAATGAATTCCCCGCCTCTTTTTTAATTTTGTAATGGCCGCTATCATCGGAATTACGATGAACTCGAGCACTTTTTTGAAAAAAAGAAAATTCTCATTGCTAATGCCTTCTTCGTCGAAACCAAATGGGAAATTTTCATCGAAATTATGACTAATGTGGGCATTTTTTCAAAAAATCTCAAATGTGGCCACAATATACCTTCTCCGTCGAAAACCTCAGTCGAAAATCTAGTCCAAATGTATTAGTGTCACATGTCCAATAGGTTTTGGATCTCCATTCTTCCTATCTCCATTGATCTTGCTTGATATATTTGCTCTCAGATTTTATTTGTGCACAAGAGCTCAACAAAGAACAGAAATGTGGTTGCAAGTAGGCTTGATCACATATGAAAGTTGGAAAGCGTAGAGTAGTCGGGGGTTGAATAGCTGATTAGAATGCTTAGAATGATTAGGGTTGATAATGAAGGAAGTATCTCCTTATATATAAGACACTATAAGAAATGGAGGGATAAGATTAAGAGGTGTAAAAGATAAATGGTCGGCTAGGATTAGAGGGTAGGTAAAAGAAAATAATAAAATAATGAGAGGGTAGGTAGTGTATGAATTAAGAGATGAATGACATGTGTCATGGGTAGAAAAGGCTAATGAATTAATTAAATAAATAAAATTTATTTAATTAATATAGGAAGTGGGATCAATTAAATAAATGAAAGTATTTATTTAATTTAGGAAAAGGATAATTAAAATAAATAAAAAGTATTTATTTAAATGAGAAATAAGGCTAGAAGAGGATAAATGAATTAATTAAATAAAAAAAGATTTATTTAATTAATAGAAGAATTATGCTAAAATAATTAAATAAATAAAAATATTTATTTAATTAGACTGAACAATTTTAGGTGTTTACACCAAATACTAAAATGGCAATAATGATCTTAGAATTTTTTTCTCAATTCATAGAGAATAAGCCAAATGTGTGGAAGTATGACTGAATGTGCGACAAAAATCACCAAAAAGTGTGGATCTGACAAAAAAGCAAAATAAACTCCTCTACAAATGAAAAATGTTGTTATATATGCCAAATGCGTGATAAGCTAGCCCAGATGTATGAGTTATCATCTCAAATGCATGCATTTGATCTGCAACTTAAAAAATAAAACACTTCTTTACAAATTTTTTTTGTCAAAATCAAGGATGTGCGTTTCACTAGGTGTGTCAAAATATGAATGATGAAGATGTGAATCAAAATAAATATGGAAACAATTACAATTCAAGATCCAAAATTACAATCTACACAATCAAGAAAGCAAGCCTAAGGTCTATGTACAAATCAAATGATAAAAAATAATAGGAACACAAAGACCTTAGGGGACAAATATGCTTGAATTGCTTTGATGTATATTTGCCCTCAGATTTTTTAGCACCTTTGATATCATCATGATAGTATGAAATCTTGATGCTTGATAATGGATTTTTGATAGTGATAATTTGATGATAGTGTAATTAGTCAAAAGTGCTAGCAAGAAAATGAGTGAAATGAAGGTCTTATTTATATGCCTCACATTACATTTAATGAATGACAAAAATTAAATAACTAGATCAATGGATGAGAAAAATTGAAAGGGTGAGACCTATAATGGACATGGTCAATGAGGTGGAAGGATAAAAAAGGTTGTAAATGTATAGAGGAGAAAAATAAAATATTAATTTTATTTATTTGAGGTGGGAAAATTAAATAAATTGTTTGAATTTATTTAATTTTGGGAGGAAGTGTTATCTAATTAAATGATTTTAAAAATTATTTAATAATGTGAGGGAAGTTAATAAAATAATAAAATAATTTAATTAATAGTAGGATAAAATGATAAAATTAATTAAATAAAAATATTTAATTATTTATGGATAAGAAAGGCTAATGAAATTATGAAATAATTAAAAATTATTTAATTTATAAAAGATAGAAGACTTAATTAGAAGACGATCACAATGATTAGATGAAAATGTATGTGTTATTTTTAAATGTCTACATATACAATTAGAATAAGATCCCAATCTTGAAATTACAATGAAATAAAAATATGAACAATATGATGTTCCAATTGATATATTCTAACTTGGTATATGATATATGATATAGGATGTTCTATGATGTTCTAACTCTTCATCTATTACAAAACTCAAATTCTTCAAAGATCATCCCCTTGCAATATAAAATGAATGATATTTAAATTAAGCAAGGATTAAAATTCTTGATATTTGTATGAAAATTATTTCATTTCCCAACACATATGATAAGGATTAGGGATCTAATATTAGATAAATCCCTCTTTAGTCTACCTAAGGAAATAGGTAGGAAATTCCTCTAATGATGAGCATGGAAAGATATATGCATTAGAACTCAACATGGCTCTCAAAATAATCCTCCCTAGGACTAATGTAATTATGAGTGAAATTAATAATTTGGCACAAGATTCAAATTTGTGGTGCACCACCAAATTAGTCCATCCTTAAGTAAATTTGATAATTTAAATCACATTAACAAAGTATCATTATACAATCCACCTCTCCAAAGATTCTTTATGAATTTGAGTTCCTTGTGATCAAAATGTGTCACTAGAAATATTATTTGGGACTCTAATGTATTGTAATGATGGTTATAGTGCAAATTGATCTCCATGACAAGGATACAATAACTAGCAATTCTAAGTACCTCCACAATCAAATTAACATGATTTTTTGGGTTGATACAAGATTGCTCTTACATCTTCAATGCTCATGCATTAAAGTTAATGTAAATGTAAGATATACCCCAATGTATATACACACATAACATATCTTAGTTAATATTGTAGAGCATATATTAATTATGTAAATTATACACCTACTAAGGAATCCCAAGCGAAATAACACATGACATACTGAAAAAGAATTGCAATCATTGTTTATAGTATCACCATGAAGAAGGGAAGAAAAACAATGACCAAAGCACAAAGAGGAATTCATGATAGAGAGATTAGAAATATAAAAAAATGGTTAGAGTTGATACTCAAACGTTAAAGCCCAAGTCTAAAGGGTTGGAGAGTAGGAATCAAAGAGATCACACAATAAATTCCAAACTCCAGGAGATACATGAAATGATAATAAAAACTCAAGATGGATCTAGATACAAAAAAAATAATAATAATAAAACATGAGATTTGAAAACCTAATGGAGAAGTAAGAAACCCCAATGGCTAAACCCTAGAGGTGTAAGAAAGTCAAGTTCACCATTTTATGTAATAGAAAAAATACACATAGATAATATATTTTAATTGATTAAATAAGTGTTTCGACATATAAATAACCTAGATTTTTGAGTTGGGGCTAATATTATCCAATTAAAATTGATTATATATAGCATCATAAATTGTCACTAGGCCAATTTATACCCCATGTTTGTGCCCCTACTTTAGCATGTCCCCTCCTTATCTCCTATCTAGGTCCATTTTGTGCCCAATATCTAGTTTTGATGCCATGTACACCCACTGATGAACTTTCTAGAGGGGTGTCCTTCTCCCTAGAGCCTAATTGTGGTCCTTGGTCCTGGACTTGAGTGCCCAATGCCTTGGTCCCTCTTAGTTGGGGCCAATTTTCAAATAGGGAAGGGGTCCTATCTCTCTGGTGGGAATTCAATTTTGTGGCTCTGCATGTCCATTGGAGGTCGATCTAATCAATAAATGACCTAGATACCCCTATATAAAGACATTTGATTAACTTAATTGAATCTAAGACTCTAAGCAATCAATTCCTAGCATCCTTGCATCCGTGAAACATTCATCATCAAGCATTTTCAAAGAGCTTCAAGGTTGCATATTCTTCATTCAACCATTGTGGAGCAAAATTACATCATTCATATGAAATCATGTGTGTGTGTGTGATTAGGGTTTTGTCATGTTCATGCCATTTCATACAATATATGTGATTACATTCAAGAATCAAAGCATCATCATCAACAATTGTAGATATAAGGTATACATTTCCATTATTTATTTTAGTATTTGCAGTTATTCATTTAAGGTTAATTCCTAAATTGGGGTTTGACTTAGGCAAACCCCTATTCCCAACCATTTTCCCTTCTTTACTGTGTGTAGGAAATAGGTACATAGTTGTTATTTTTGGGATTGACATTGTTTATCGTAAAAATAGAATAACAATATTGAAATACTGAAATAGATTCAACCACGAAACCCTAGCCTAACAACAACAAAGATCCACCATAACATATGAAGATTACCTAAGACAATGTAAATCAACAAAATCACAATGATTATACCATCACATGTCCAAGAGGGTTTGGATCTCCATTATTCCTATCTCCATTGATCTTGCTTGATATATTTATTCTTAGATTTTATTTGTGCACAAGAGCTCAACAAAGAACGGAAATGTGGTTGCAAGTAGGCTTGATCACATATGAAAGTTCGAATGCTAGAATGCTTGAAGATGCTAGTAGTTGAATTGAATAGGGTTGATAATGAAAGAGAGTATCCTCTTATATAGAAGACACTGTAAGAAATGGAGGGATAAGATTGAGAGGTGTAAAAGATAAATGGTCGGCTAGGATTAGAGGGTAGGTAGAGGAAATAAGAAAATAATGAGAGGGTAGGTAGTGTAGGAATTAAGAGATGAATGGCATGTGCATGGGTAGAAAAGGGTAATGAATTAATTAATTAAATAAAGATTCATTTAATTAATAGAAGAAGTGGGATCAATTAAATAAATAAAAGTATTTATTTAATTTAGGAGAAAAGGATTATTTAAATAAATAAAAGTATTTATTTAAACGAGAAAATGCTAGAAAAGGATAAATAAATTAATTAAATACATAAAGATTTATTTAATTAATAGAAGAATTAGGCTTAAATAATTAAATAAATAAAAATATTTATTTAATTAGATAGGACAATTTTAGGTGTCTACATTTTGCCCCTCTTTGAGACAATGTAGCTTGTCGTGTTGTTTCAAAGAAGATAAGTTAAACTGATACAAAGTTGCCCCAAGATTTGAATGATATGCCCCCTCGAGAGATTGGATGAAAAATGTCTGAAAAGATTGCTAACAATCTCTCGATAAGAAAGAAAGGCTAGAAAGAACTGACAAGATAGGATTGAGTGACAAAGTCACATGATAAAGAAGATTGACGTGGGAGACTAGGGCTAGGGTAGTCTATAAGATAGAATACGAGGGAAAACATCCTCATTGTCATCCACACATCGAAGAGATCAGAGTGCAGAGAGAGTAGAGAGCAGTCAACAATGATGTCATTGGTGCATAGATTCGATCGCATTCACCGATATCAGAGGCTAGCAGATGCAGGAGATCTGGTAAGTACCACAAAACCTCCTTGTACCTTGGTGTATTAATTGTTGTCATAAGTGCATGTTAGCTAGGGTAATAAATGCACATTAGGTATGTTGCAAAAAATGGTCAAGCAAGGTTAAAAAATGCTAAGGCGTATCTATGTTGGTGCCAGGCGCATCTGTGTTGGTGCTAGGCACGTCTGGGTAGGCTAGGTGCATATGTGTTGGTGTCAGGCGCATCTATGATTTCAGTAGCATCTGTGTTCAATGCAAGAACGTCTGTGACATGCAAGCACATTTGTGTAGGACAGGTGTGTCTATGAAGTATGCAAGCACATTTGTGTCACGAAAGCACGTTTGTGTCTTCAAGGTCGAATCGACAGTTCTTTGATAAACATACACTGTCAATTGGATAAGGTGCTGAGAGGATACACTCAAGCAAGCCCTCTAGGGAAGACTAGGATAGTAGATAGGGCTAGGATTGACAATTCTATGATAGAACATATGTTGCCAATCAGGAAACTACTCAAGAGGATACACTCAAGCAGAGGCCCTAGGATAGGATAGAGCAAGGCACTTTGTGATGAATAGGGAGTACCAGTAGAAATTGAAAATTTTATGATAGAACATACGTTGTCAATTGGATTAGGCTGAAATTGACAATTTTGTGATAGAACATATGTTGCCAATTAGGAAACTACTCAAGAGGATACACTCAAGTAGGTGCCTTAAAAGATAAAAGAAACACTTTATGATGAACATAGAATGCTACTAGGATAGATTGTCATATGATAGATATAAGCACTATGATAAAAAAACAACACTTTGTGATGAAGAAGGAGTACTACAAGGATTGAAACAACTGATTTGTTTGATTGCAGGAGGACCTACCTATGCTGGAGTCATGGGAGAGAATCCCTTCAACTCAGAGTTTGTGAGTAGAGCTGACATTTGAGGATAGAGCAGCAATTGAGGCCATGGGATTGTGATACATTATGTATGTGCCTGAGTTCCAGGTGAACATAGGGTTGCTTACTGCATTATCTGAGAGATGGCACTCAGAGACATGCACTTTTTATTTACTGATGGGTGAGATGAAAATCACCTTAGAGGATGTATACAAGATACTGAGGATACCGTTCAATGGGGAGTTGGTTCCTTACAATTGAGAGGGAGATCGGGAGGCGTTGAGATGAGTGTTCCAGGATCCAGGACTAGAGATGAGGGTAGGACATGTGGCCTGGGATACTATGACAACTATAGGATTGGCACTACTGATGGTGCTAGTAGGAGTTATTAGTGGGTTCCTTTGTCTGGACAGGGTGACACAAGGGTTGGATGTGGGATGGGGGGGGGGACTCTAGAGACATTGGTGACTGAGCATATGAGGTTTGCATGGGGGCCGTGTCTACTGGCACACTTGTATTATGAGCTGCATCAGTTTGTATATTATGGATCAGAAGGATTAGGATGCGGAGTGACCTTATTGCAGGTATGGGCATATGAGCATCTTCCGGTTACACAACTGATACACTTTAGAGGAAGGGGATAGGGGCGCAGTTATGTATATCTGTATGATATGATTACTTCCTAGGCACGATTGGGAGGCTAGAGTATTGGCATTGGGTTATTGATGAGCTAGATAGTGTGGTATGGAGGCCTTACCTAGATTGTGAGGAGTGGGAGGATGATGCAGTGGAGCTACCGTATGTATTCCAGAGTAGGTATCTGATTGGTCAGACACCATATATCATTGAGAGACAGTTGATTGATAGGGTGTGCAGGCAGTTTGACAGGATACAATGGATGCCACGGGGGTCGAGGATGTATGCACAGACAGTGAGGGATTAGGTGCATTTAGGGCCATTGCTTTCTTATGATCAGGATGTGACACAACTTCTAGAGATGGTTCCCATGCCTTGGGATATATGGGCAGATGTAGAGGAAGTAGGGATGGATGCAGAGTATACTGCATATTGGGCAGAGCATCCGTTTCCACGGTTGACAGATCCGGGGGAGCCAATAGAGGGAGATGGTGGAGGTGATGGAGATGATAGTGGAGATGGTGGAGGTAGAGGCCGATGATGGAGGCAAGGGGTAATAGAAAAGAGGAGAGTGGCTCAGAGGAGAGATGGAGGAGAGGAGAGATAGGATCATATAGTCAGGGGTAGAGGGAGATTGCCTTTACAGGTGTCAGCAATATAGATTCCTAGACAAGGATAGGGATAGGGATAGGAGCAGCCACAGGGATAGGGTGAGGGGAGAGGGGAGGAGGAGGATGAGCTACTATCCTTGAGGGAGATCTGCCAGGGACAAGCAGATGAGATCCAGGATCTGGAGAGGGATACAGCTAGCCTCAAGAGACAGCCGAGGGACATTGAGCGGGAGAGGGATTAGGATATTCAATTCTATACATAGGCTAAGACAACACTGAGGGTAGGAGAGCAGGCAGAAAAGGACACAGGGGTCAAATACGCCTATGTTCTGTAGGCAGGGGAGGAGATAGCCTACTAGAGAGACATGTACTATGGAGTGGTGCTACCAGATCAGTGGGCTAGGAGCTTCTGGAGACCATTGCGGACTATGACGACTACTGAAGGGAGAGACAGGAGACATGCGTCTAGTGGTGGGGTCATGGGTTCTCCACCACCACCAGATAGGGGGGTAGGAGAGATGATCTTGGGGTAGGGACTTCCAGGACTTAGACTCCATCGAGGCCAGCTAGCTCCAAGGGAGGGAGTTCATCATAGCCTTAAAGGGCTCCCTATGTATCAGTTTTGTACCATTTTTGTATGATGATTTAGACACCTTCGGATGTTTGTAGCCATATGAGAGTTTGACCTCATTGTATCATGACACTTATGATTTTGATATATATATATATGAGATGATTCATCCTTACAGAAACCATATGCATGTGTACCTATGTGATGCTTCTATATGTTTGATAATGATGATGCTTATGATATGGATGCAAATATCTACATGATGAAATGTAATATTTTTGTTCTTTTATGTTTTTATATATGCAAATGTATGAAATGCAGATGAATATGATATATGCAAATGTATGAAATGCAGATGAATATGAGTATGAAATGCAGATGAATATGATAATGCGCTAACATGTGTTGTGTGCAGGATGTGATGCAATTGTGATATCTATATGTATGTATGAAATGCAAATATGTGGTAATGCAGGTGCATACTACATGAAATGCAAATATTTTTGGTGTGTCATTATACTCAGTCATGTGATAGCGGGCTACACAGACTCAAGAAGGACAATGAAGGTCAATCAAGAAAGGGGGATTAAAGGTAGAAGATATGGAAGTGAAAGAGCTTCTTGTGCTATTATCATCATTGAGTTGTATTATGGTAAATAGGTTATGACAATAGAGGTATATGTTCGACCCAGAAAGTCATTGTACTTATTTGCATGGAGATCAGACAATCACAAACAAGGAATACCCCATTTTACACTAGAATCACAATGTCCTCATATCCTTGGACAAGTCATAGCATTACTAAGAGACAATCCACATATAGCAAAGAAAAGTAGGTGACGATACCCCATCCTCGCCTTTCTAGTCAAAGACATCCTGGAGATAAAATCTCTAGTCAGAGACATCCGGAAAAGCTAAAAGACATGTCACCAAAAAATAAAATGAAAAGAAAACCAAGACTCGACACCAACATCCAATGTAGTCCTCAAGTTTAGTGTCTCTTGTCACTTGTATAAGTCTATTTGATTGTGGTCACAATGTTTACTTTCACAAAAGGATAGATAGAACTAAACCATAATGTTGTCTGAGTCTGTTGAAATATTTGCTTTGTTGAAGCCCATTGCTGCCGCGTCTCATCTAAATTGACTGAATTCATGCAACTGATACTTCATTGTGGAGAAAATGGAACTTTATTGCAAATCTGTGATGCAAGTGTCAGTTTATTGTGGATTGTGAGTGGATAGACTGAAGAAAACTGGAAGAAACTGTACTCCTCAGAACGTGTGATGCTCTTAGTTCCACACTCATCACTAGATGTAGGATTTGCCTTAGCCACAAATAGGAGCTGATTTATTATGGATGGAAAGGGGTGAAAATGAGGGATTATTATGAATGGCTAACCAATCTTAGGAAGATCAATAACAAGCCATGATGGGAATGGGTAAGTTATTATGGATGGATAGGTTGTGAGTGTGTGCAAAGTAAAAGGATGATATGGAATCCTGAAGGAGGGAGGAGCAATGTCTCTATACATGGCGCTAGTAACCTGGTTTTCACCATGGTACTTGCCCAGGGCACCACTGAAGTGGTTTTCACCATTGGACGGATTTATTTCTCTTTACTTTTTTCGATTTTTTAAATTTTTTTTGTATTTTTTAATTTTTAAATTTTTTTTGTATTTTTTAATTTTTTTATATTTTTTTTATATTTTTGAATTTTTGATATTTTTGAATTATATGATTTTTTTGTATTTTTAAATTAGGATATTTTGAAGAGCTATGTGTAAAACCTGCGAAGGTGCATGCTGTTGATAGGATCCTCCAAAGGTTCTCCATCTGGTGTTGAGAGCTGACATGCACTTGATCCATAAACTATTGTGATGATGTAAGGACCAAGCCAATTGGGCTCAAATTTTCCTTTCTTTTCTCGGTCCTGCTGATCTCTTGGATTTTTTTTGAGAATTAAGTAACCCACCTTGTGCGAGGCTTTACCTTATGATTGTAGATGCGTCGTTCCTCGACTGAATGATGTGCAGTGTGAGTGACTATCTTCCTTGATAAAGGAAATGAGATAGAATTACTAGCGTGTGGACTATGTTTGCCCATATGTGTGTCACCTAAAGAAGTTAGAGCATCCCTGATAACAAAGTCCCTCGAGGAAGCTCCATTAAAGGTCCATGATGTATCACTAGAAGGGAAAGGATGTGCAAAACAAGTGGATGAGTGATGAAGGCTTATGATTGCAAAAAGAAGTGAAAGTAGGATAGCATGAAGGATACTTAGGATCAACAAGTATTCTTTTTGACTTAAAATTTAATAACTTTTGCGCCCAGTTATTTTGATATTAGGGGAGATCATCTCTTTCTTTTTTTCTTTTATAGTATTTTTATCCTTGACCTTGATTTTTGCAGGGTCCAATAGCTTTTGATTTTGATTTAGACTAAAGGAATTCTCTTTATTTTTGACTTTTAGATTTTTATTTTCAAAACTTGATTTTTTATCCCCAATTAGTAAGGGCTTGTGTGATTCTTGTTGATCCAAGTCTGGGAGAGGAGTGGAAATGGAAGGAGTGGATGAAGTGGTAAGGCTATATGAGTTCTCAAGAGGTTGGCGATATAATCAATAGATTCTTCATTGGAACCACTCTTAGGATTATTGATATCAAAAGATGCTTGCACCACGAAATGAGATTTGCATTCAGACTTAATAGCCACAACACTAGGTGCTTCGTACCCAATTCCTTGGCATTGCAAATTGTTTGTAGATTGTTCCTGTCGATTGTATACCTTAGGAGAGAGTGGGAGTTGATCAACATGAAAGATATACTCACCACATCCCATGTCTTTAATCTTTTACTTTTCTTTGATCTCTGCTTGTTTTGATGTAGAATCTTTCAAGGATTTTGGATCAACATATGTTGAAGATGGAATAACTTCTCGATTGACTAGTATTGTTATTTCTGATCTAGGTCACAAATTATTGCAATATATGAATGGATTTGTGTCAGATTTGATGGTCACTTCAACTCCATTGTGTGTAAACTTGATACATCGATGATATGTAGATGGTACTGTGCTCATCTCATGAATCCATGGACATCCTAGCAATATGTTGAATGTGAGCTCTAGATCAAGGACTTGACAAACCACATCTTTTGTAACTGGTTCAACTCTGAGAGGTAAGGTGATTGTGTCCTTGGATGAGTGCTCTTTGTCATCATATGCCTTGATGGTAATTTTGTTTGTAGAATTCACAGCCTTTTTAGAATATCCCAATTGTTTAATAGTTCTCAATGTACAAATGTTCAGACCGACTCCTCCATCTATTAGGACTCATTTTATTTGGTTTTGTGCGTTATGAGGCTAGGTTATGGATGGGGCATCGTCAGCTTTGGTGAATGTGAGAGAATGTGGAATGGAAAGCTATCCCACCATGATTTGAAACTGGTCCACGTTAAGATCAATGGGGACAAAAGTGTCTCTCAAAGTTTTTTCAAGAATGGCTTTAAGTGTGGGGGATATGCATAAAATCTCAATAATGGAGATAAGTATGGGTGTCTTCCCTAACTATTCTACCAGATCGTACTCAGGCTTGGTTGATGAGGAAGTGGTGGTTTTAGTTGGAGCACCTTGCAAAGTGATCTTACCTCGACAAGTTGTGACATTACATTCGGAGGTAGATTCAAAAAAAGGTCTAATGCCTTTTAGGACAACTTTGGGTCTTTGGGTAGAATTTTCAGGCATTTTGTCCTTTATGATACTGGTAGAGACATAATTGTCCATTGAAATGTGATTAACAGTTGAATCATAGTTAAAGGATGCTCTGGTATAGTTGGCTTGCTCATCTGTGGCTTTGGATTTTCCCTTGTCATGTTTAGGGAATGGTTCCTTAAACGTCTCATGTTCTTGATTGGATGAATGTCCTTCGATCTCAATTTCACCTCTATCAATAAGATCTTGTATGATGTTTTTCAACCGATGACAATTTCCTATTTTATGTCCCTTGCTCTTGTGATACTCACAGTACTCATCATCATTCCACCAATTTGGTTTTACCTTTGGTTCATATGGAGGATTGTCTGGAATTGTTATTATCTTGTTTGCCACTAGCTTCTTGAAAGCTGATTCAAGTGGTTCTCCCAATGGGGTATATTTTCTTCATGGTTTTGAAGTTGTTTGAGTATTCAATTGGCTGTTTGTAGAACTTGATCCAGAAAGAATGATTTTGGGTCTCACCATGTTAGCATCGACAACACCATCATTTACTGTGTTCTTATTTTTGTTCCAAAATCTTGGCTTGTCTTTTACTTTAAAGTCCTCTTTGTTTTCTTTGAATATCTTAATGACTCCTTGTTCAATTAAGACCTTCTCAATTGCTAAGCCTTTCTCAATGACATCCTTGAAAGTGGACAAACAAGCTTTTCTAAAGTCATAACCAATTTCTCTATGGACATTCTGTGTGAACATCTCTATCATTTATTTTTGTGGAATTTCACAACAGCATTTGCTGGCTAAATTCCTCCATCTTTGTAGGAATGATGAAAATGACTCCCCATCCTTCTGTTTAGTGTTGCACAAAGTGGTAACTAATATATCTCTATGTTATATGAGAAATGTTGGATAAAAGATTCTGCGAGATCATCCCATGACTTAATTCTAGGTGGAAGTTGGGAGAACCATTCCATAGCTTGATCACTTAAGCTTTGTGGAAACAATCTCATCAAGTATGTTTCTTTTTCTGCTACCTCAATGCAAAATGTGAAAATTTTTCTTATATGTGCCTTAGGGTCTCCTTTGCCTCTGTATTTATCAAACTTTGATGTTACAAATTGTGTAGGGAAAGGAGGCATTGGAATGCTTTTGCCAAATGGATAGGGACATATGTCTCTCATTGTGTAAGTTGGCTTTGGTGTATTTATGTCCTCCATTTTCTTTTGTAAGTCCTTTATTTGTTGTTCCAAATTGTTCTTAGGTGGAGACCGACTTCTTGGACCATATCCCATGCCTAAGCCACTGAGTGGAGGAGGAGCATACTGCATGTATGGATGGTACTAATCATAAACATGTTCATATGGAGGAGGTCTATAATGATACTGTGTATAGGAACCACCTTGTATAGAGTCATAATGAGGAATGGAATATTTGCTTTGTCCATGTATATCATATTCTACAGGCATGTCATGAGTTTGTTCTTGTGTAGTGCCCCCAAATTTGAAATGGGGTATTCTTGAGTCCAAATTTTGAGCATGCCTCTAGATATCCAATTGTTTTGGAGGTTGGTCCTTAGCATTGGTATGCAATTGAGTGTATTTATCTCATAAGATTTCTATAATGGTCTACGTAGACAGATTTGTTCATGAGATGCTCTTTCATGAGTATCATAAGCTTGACCATGTTTATTTGGGACCTCGGGTTTTTGAAAAAAAGATGGAGACTCAAGCAGGAAACATGGTCCTCTAGTACCTCCACTATTAGGTCTCCTTTGATCCATGTTGAGTTGAGTTTCTTGCATAGGTCGATTTTCCACTATTTGAGACATGTCAAAATCATGAGGTATCTTAGCTCCACTTTGTGCCATCACTTGTAAGAAATATTGTCTATCTCTTCTCATGATCTCTTCAACCAATCTATTAAAATGGGGATCCATGATAGAGTCTTCTACTTATGCTGAATGTACAAAAAAGTTGTATGTATTGTCATTGTGTGTATCATTGTTGTTTGTATTATCCATGTTCTCAACATTGTGAGTGTTTCTATAAGTGTCCATGTCAGGTAATGTGGTATGATCAGAATTAAAGAAGACATCATTGTCATTCTCATAGGCACTCATGTTTGCGGACTCTTGAGCCTCTTTAGCTTCTCTTCTAGAATTTTGGGAACAGGTTTCAACCATGAACTAGGTCTTGACCAAGATGTGTGAGACTAGATGAAAATGGAAAGGGTATGGAAGATCAAGAGTTGGATAGAATGTAAACAAATCTGAGGTGTATTTGCAATGTCCAAAGTGTAAGACGAAGTATGTATGTAGTAGAGTATGTGTGGCTTCCAAAGTGATGATAGTTTCTCTTGATGAGGTAAGTTTACCTTGACTCTAAGTAAGACCAAATGAGACCCAAAGGTGATAGACCTTGATGAGGGACCACTTAGAAAAATGTAGTTGTATGTAGTGTGTTGACAAAGCAAGATGAGGACAAGCAAGTGACCTTTTGACTCAAGTTTAGACAAATGTGAATGTAATTGCAAGATGTCAAGCAATGATGGACTTTGTGAGACCGAAAAATAAGCTGAATGCTAGATGAAAACCCAGAGAAATAGCCTAGGAATCTCAATGAGTTTGAAACTGGCTGCTCTTGTTTTGCTGGACTATAATTTTTTTCCAATTCTGAACACAGATGTTCCTGTATTCTTCACAGACACGGTTTCCCAAAACATACATGTTTTAACACTGTACATACATGTTTCTGAGATTTTGTGAATGTAGTTTTTGCTTATGATAACACAAATGCATTTTTGTCCTACACAAACAGGGTTAAATGACACAGACATTTTTGAACACTTCACAGACATGTTTCCAGAAACTGAGTGTAATTTTTCCAATGTGTAAAGTTGTAGTTGTGACCAAATTTGAATTTTTAACCATTTTTCGCGACAAGAGGACACAATGTTGATGAGGACTCAAGATGACTCAAAGAAAAGTGTGTTGTTTGATGTAAAAATGTTTTGCATACACTTGAAGACACAAAAGACATAATGTTTTCATGTTTTATCTTGAATGTTTAAAAGAAGACAAGCACAATTCTTATGGTTGGCCAGGACATTAGTTGTTGATCCCACATGGGGTTTCCCCCGAGGCTATGCTATTCAAAGCGGATACTTAGATGCTTGACCCCACTAGCTCCACCCTCGACACTCATTTCTCTTAGGCAACCAAGCACCAGTCCCCAGGAAAAATCCTCGTGGCGAAATTTGTATCTCTACTAAAAATCGTATGTGTGTGGGCCGCTCCAGATGTCCGACCTCCTGCCCAACAACTAGAAGGATTTTGGCTTTCTAAAACAAAAAGGTGCTAGTAAGGGCATCTGCTCGTGTGGTCATACATGTGACATTTTCAGCTCTATAAATACAGAAGACTCCCAACCAGTAGGGGTTATGCCCTACTATTGATCAAATAAATTTGATCAAATGGGTTTATAGGGAGACATAGTGTCGGTATGAACTAATCAACACACGTTTCCCATGGCTTTTACCATGGATATATTATTTATAGTGGTTCGGAAGAGGTGGGTTTTCCTCGCTACCAATTGGGTCATTCTCTCCTCACTAGTAGTCCTAATGACCACATGGGGAGACAGGCCCTCTAGAGATTAAACAAAAAGAGCCTATTGCTCAAGACACAAAAGACACTGGCTCAATTTTAGTGCACCAATTGAAGTGTTTGGTAATCTATGAAAACAAGGCACACAATAAAGATAAAAAACCCTTGCCAAAATTTTGTAATAAAGATTTGTTAGTAGTTTTGCAATAATACCCCTCTTGCAAACACACAAGTTAGGTAAATTTTAGATCCAAAAGACTTTGTGAAATAGGGGCCTTCGAAAAGATGTTTTTTTGATAGATTCAAAGATCTGATTATTCCATGAGTTATTTTGCATCATAAAAAAATACCACCTGTAAAATTTCAAGACATTTCCAGAAATGTAAGAAAATCCAAAAACTTTTCTAATTTGCTCCAAAAATTAATTTCTTATGAAAAATCATAAAAAATCATATAAAATGCAAAATTGATCCAAAAAATCTGATTTTTTTTTATAGGAAAATCTTGATAGCCTTCCAAACCTGCATAAAAAACTTCCTGCAAAAATTACAAGCAGTTTGTGAGATATGATCAAACCTTAATTTTTAAATATCCAATTTTTGAGGAAATATTTTGCGTCAAAATTAAAATCACAAAGAATAGAGCCTATTTATAATTATTAGAGCTTTCCAAAATTGTAACAAAATCCGAAAAATTCACTCATTTGCTCTGAAAATTAAGTTTTTATGAAAATGCATAAACTACTCATAGAAAATTGAAATATGCTCCAAAAACTCTGATTTTTTTACTGAGCATGTTTGATACGGTTTTTGACCTGCAAACAAAATTTGATGCCAAAATTCAAAGTGGTTTGTGAGATCTAATCAAAATAATGAAAAACCCTAATTTTAAAAAATCCATTTTTTAAGTAAATATTTTGCATCAAAATTAAAATCACAAAGAAGAGAGCCTATGTATAAAATTGAGAGCTTTCAAAAAATATAAGAAAATCCAAAAAAATCGTTCATTTGCTCTCAAAATTAATTTTTTATGAAAAATCATAAAAAATTCATAGAAAATTCAAATATGCTCAAACAAATCTGAATTTTGGATTGCGAGCTCTTGATACTGTCTCAAACCTGCAAAAAAAATTTGATGTAAATATTCTAAGCTATTTTTGAAATCGGATCAGATCTCTTCAAGATCTTAATTTTGTGTCCAAAACCCTAGTTGCACAAGGTTATTCTCCAAATTGTTTTACAAAACAACAATATAGGGTTAAAAAAATCTACAAAAAAAATAGATCTCACAAAAATCCATGTCCCACCGGGCATGCCAAAATGTTTATAGTAAAAATGGAATAACAATATTGAAATAGATTCAACCACGAAACCCTAGCCTAACAACAACAAAGATCCACAATAACATATGAAGATTACCTAAGACAATGTAAATCAACAAAATCACAAAGATTATACCATCACATGTCTAATAGGGTTTGGATCTTCATTCTTCCTATCTCCATTGATCTTGCTTGATATATTTGCTCTCAGATTTTATGTGTGCACAAGAGCTCAACAAAGAACAAAAATGTGGTTGCAAGTAGGCTTGATCACATATGAAAGTTTGAATGCTAGAATGCTTGAAGATGCTAGTAGTTGAATTGAATAGGGTTGATAATGAAAGAGAGTATCCTCTTATATAGAAGACACTATAAGAAATGGAGAGATAAGATTGAGAGGTGTAAAAGATAAATGGTTGGCTAGGATTAGATGGTAGGCAGAGGAAATAAGAAAATAATGAGAGGGTAGGAATTAAGAGATGAATGACATGTGTCATGGGTAGAAAAGGGTAATGAATTAATTAAATAAATAAAGATTCATTTAATTAATAGAAGAAGTGAGATCAATTAAAAAAAAATGTAAGTATTTATTTAATTTAGGAGAAAAGGATTATTTAAATAAATAAAAGTATTTATTTAAATGAGAAAAGGCTAGAAAAGGATAAATGAATTAATTAAATAAATAAAGATTTATTTAATTAATAGAAGAATTAGGCTTAAATAATTAAATAAATGAAATATTTATTTAATTAGATAGGACAATTTTAGGTGTCTACAGACATTATTCGTAGAGATGAACAGGTTCCCCTTTGGACCACAAAAATTTTGGAGGACCAGAGTGACTGGTATTCTGGTCCTGACAATTCAAGATGACCTTCTGGGAATAGATCCGAACATTCACATATTTCTCAGATCTAGGTTCGTGGCTCCATTTGACAATTTTAGCTCACTATTTATGCCCGATCTCTTCAATTTACACACAGTTACCCTAATTTTAACATCAGCAAATTCACATCAATTCAACTCAAGGGAAAGAAGAGGCACATCTAAAACCCATGGAATTTGATTAGAATCTAGATCTATTAGGCTTAGATCTATCAAATTCCTATATTTCCCTAATGTGATTGGTCCTTAAGGAAAATTAGAGGTTTTATTACCTTAGTGGTGGAAAATCTAATTTTCACTGGTTTACATTTTGGTGAACCCGACATCTTACAACCTTATTTCTGATTTATGTTCTCAAATCTGATTGTTTACGCATTTTCAAATTCAAATTTACATTTACAAGTTTAATTTTCAATTGAATTACATAAATTTAGAGGTTAAAATCACACAAACCCTAGTTTATAATTCTAAAATTGAACTTGTGGGTTGCCCAATTTGGATTAATTATTTTAGATCTAATTTTGAAACATTTTAATTTTCAATTTTGCATTCATAGATCTTGTTGTAATCAAATTACATAAATTTAGAGGTTAAATTCATAAAAACCCTAATTTATTATGGTTAATTTGATTTGTGGGTTGCATAATTCATAACTTACATTTTCAGATCTGATTTTAGACATTCATAATGGCATTTAATAGATCTGATTTATTTGCCATTTCACATATCATTACATTGATTTTTACTTATATTTATCATAATCATGTGTCAGATAATGGTTTCTTTCACTTCACATTGCTTCTTTTCATTCATAGCACTTTGGCATATTGCATTTTTAGAATTTTAAAATTGCTTCCTATTGATCAATTAAATGTCAAAGCTTTTATCCATGATGCATGTTGTTTTATGGTAATATTTTTAAGAAAATGCACTACATATGTAGATCACATCAAAGCTTTTATAGATCTTAATCCTAGAGATGCTAATGGAAAACCTAATACTTGTACCTCCCCTTGGGTATCTAATGTGAATGCAGAAAGAGCTAATACTCCTATCAATGATCTCTCTAATGGAAAACAAGCATTGAAGAGCAACATGGCACCATATTCTTCTCATACACATACCCTAGTGTAAGGAGGACAAGATTAGAATATTGGTGTTTCAATCTCTCTCAATACCCCTTATTCTCCTAGAGCCTATCTTAATCATCAAGACATTTGCAGAGAAGATGATGTTATGCATTTTATTCATGATCTATCTCCCCACATAACATTAAGTAAATATGAGGCCTTATATGATAAGGATCTTCCTTCCCAACCCATCAAAGATGACATGCATGATGATAAAAAGGAAAATATCCCTACACAAGATATTCCTTCTTCATCTACTTTTCCCTTTGGTCCTTCTTAATATACTTACACTACAAATTTTAAAGAGATACATTACAATTTTCCTCCTTCTTCTCAATTAATACATTCTTATAGGAGTGGCTATAACATCATATAGAAACAAGGTTTTAGAGGACAAGGAATTGAAAATTTTGAACAAGAAATTAGAGTCCCTATAAACCCTCCTACACAAATTACTACCAAACGGCTAGGACATTATCACGATTCACCTATGGATGATCTCCTTGGAATTCAAAACTTTGAGGATTGTCTTGCAAGACATCAAACTTATCATACATCTACGGTCTCTTCTTCTTCAAACACTCCTTTTTGTTCATATCATCAAACTCATGACCATCATGCTAATGATTGTCTGAATTTCTAAAAAGGTATGCAAGAACTAGTTAATAATGGAACTGTTAAAATCATAGATGACAATCCATATTTTTCTACATCTCAAGAGACAAAACCTAATCCCATTGATGACCAAGAGAAATTAGCTAGTAGAATCTTTTGGAGATTGAAGTATGATAAGAATGTTGTTTTTCATTTCATCAAACTTAATCAAAATTCTAAACATAAGGAAGGTAATGAGCATTGTATTTTCATCGTAGTTACTCTCATTCTCTTGGAAATTGTAAAGCATTTAAAACATTTGTTCAAGACCAATATGATAGGGCTTTCATAGTTCTTACAACTGATCTTGCACTCTTCCTTGGTGAAGAGGTAGTGCCTTAGCACTCCATTCACCCTTCATGTTGCTCCTCACCCTATGACACAAGTAGTTAGCTTAATTGGGGGCTCTTTGTCATAAGAGGTGGTGCTTTTTAAATAACAAACATCTTGGGGTGGCAACATAATTCATTCTTTCTTCTATGCTCGGGGGGACAAGAATATTATCCTATTTCTTTTTTCTATCTAAGGTTTCACTATTATCCTATTTATTTTTTCTATCTAAGGTTTCACTATTCCCTTTAGGGGTTGCATTTTTCATACTATGATGATTAATCTCTCCTTGGGGGGGTTTGCGATCCTTCATCTAAATCCTTCTTTCCTTCTCTTTGAAGATTACCTCTTCTTTAGAGTTGCATTTTACATATATTAATGTCTTTTATTGCATTGAATATTCCTTCATGTGAGTATATTGTGCATTTGATTATCTTTAATCTCTCCTTAGGGGTTGTGTAATTCTTCTCATTGTCACTACACTTGGGGGGAATTGCTCTCTCCTATCCTTTCTAAGGATCCACTTTTCCTTTGTTGAGTGGTGTTTGCTTATGATTTGGTGTCATTCCTTGTGTGAAATTGTTGTTTGCTCAAGGATTCTCTCTTATGCAAGAGGTTTGTATCCTTGACTACAATCTCTTTTACACTTGGCAATGCATATCTATTATAAAATTGCTCTTTGGATTGGGTCAAAAGGATGTCATCCTTCATCAAGAATCCCTTTCACCTAGCAATAGGCAGAAGATATGCATTCTTGTTCCCCTTCCCTTCTTTTGGTAGAAGATGTTATGTTTGTTAAAGAAATACTCTTGGAGGTAGATGTATTTTGAGAAAAGATCTCTTCTCCACCAAGGATCCTCTTCACACTTGCTGCGAGATATCTCTTTTTCAGCTATCTTATCCTTGCTTGTAAGAGTATTCTAATGCAGGGGCATTAGGAGCCTCATAAGAATGCATATTGTCACTTTTGTTTTTTATGTTGTTTAGGGGTTTTTGGGTCTAATAAGGTCATTTAAGACCGTTTGGGATCATTTTGATCTATTTTGGAAGGTTTGAGACCAAGTTGTTGAAAGTTGTCAAAGTTGCATTAAAAGTTGTTAAGCAAAACTGTCAAAATTGTAACATTTATTTTAATTGTTAATAACTTGGTTAATTGGTAAGTTGGGGAGTTTAAAATGGTTTTACATGCATTAATATTTAATCACAACACAAATTTAAGGATTGGAGAGGCTGGAGAATCATGGAATGAAGAAGACATCATTTTGCACATTTTATTTATGTATTTTCTATGAAAACCGACTGTAAATTATATTGTACTGCCTAGTATGGATTGGTACTAGCCTAAAATAGATTGAAAATGAAAGAGTAATGTCTTAAATTTTTAATTCTTCTAGTTTGGTTTAATTTCATTAAGATTTGAGTGAGTTAGAGCAATTTTTGTGCAAACCGTTTTGTTTAGAAACTAGGGCTACCAGTTTTTGAAACAAATCCATAAGTTTATTTTCCACTATTGGATCTTGATGAAAACTAGAGGAAAAATCTATATCTATTTTATTGTCAATTTCATTGAAGCTATTGGCTTAGTTATTTGATTTGTGAAAGTTATTAATGACCGTTCTTTGCATTTTACAGTGGGACAGTCTTAAAAACCTAGTTTCATGAGGGTTTTTTGAATGAATGTTTTATTTTGGGTCTGATCAAGTTAAAACTTGTTTGAATATACTTATAAGGTGTTGTAGAAGACATGTGATGCCTACCCTTGAATGGGTTGAAAAAATATCAATAAAAAATGCTCTTCATGGGTCTAAAGTGAAGTTTGTCATTTGAGGAATTTGAAAGTCTAACAAGAACATACTGTATTGGTATGATTGGAAGTGTGCTTGTTGTCATTTCATCAAAATGTATATTAAAAGGGATGAAAATTCCAAGACCCCATGCTTGTGTTTTTTGGATGCTCATCAAGCTCCTCAAGCAAGTTCACTAAGAAGAACTAGTCATGGTCCTAGATTGAAGCTATGCTTGTAATGAGTCAATATTTGTTGTGAAAGTTTTTTTGGTTCTCTACATCATATTCTCTCTTTAGCTTGGATTTATGAGCATTGTTTCCTAAAAGGATATCTCCTTGGTGTTGAAGGTGGGTATCCTTGTTTCTAGCTTCCTTAAGAAATCAACATAGGGCTATGCCGACATCTAAAGGGGGGCGGGGGGGAATACATATCACCCTCTTTGTACTATATTGCACTATATTTTTGTATGTCTTAAGCAGGGTGATCATTCTCAAAACCAGAGAAAACAAACTCTTACATGAGATGCTTCATGCCTGAAACTAGACACAACATTTATATATGTCTTATATGAGGTACACATTCATGAAACCAGAGCAAATAGAATCTTACACGGGATGTACTCAAAAGCAGACATATATTTGTCTTAAACAGGGTTACACATTCTTGAAACTAGAGAAAGAAAACTCTTATACAATATGTTCCTAATACCAGACACATTTGCGTTTTCATTTCATGTCTTACACAAGTTGTTTCATGCTCAAAACTAGAGGAAACAAACTCTTATACAAGATGCTTAACACTTGGAACCATACATCACTTGCACACACGCACGAGGATGAGTGGAACTAGCAAAGCACAACTAGACTATTCCTACTCTCCTCCCCAACATGGATCACCTAGAAAAACACATCCAAAATGTGTATCCATGTCTTCTCTCATTATTCTTCTCATGGATCAGCTAGAAAAACACATCTAGAATGTGCATGCATGCTTCTTCTTTTCATCTCATGTGATCATATATTTTCTATTTGTAGTTCATGGGTGATGCATGCTCTTTGTCTTTTATGTGATCATCTATGTTCATGAGATGAAATTTTAAAGAACGATATTAGTGGTTGAGACATTTGATATTGAGGTCCCTTCAAACGACTAGTTGCATTTTTTGTCTTGTTTTGTGTGCCCTTGCATGCATTTGAGTGAGTTAAGATATTAAGATTTGGGGCTTGGTTCCTTGAAATTAGTGACATCTTATACTCCTTTTCATTGTGCTCCTAATTGCTACTCTGTTTCATATCTTTCATCTACTTTTCTATGATTATTTGCATAGACTCATACTCCTGTTAAAGTGGGGGCTAAATGCAGTGTCGTAAATTGTCATCGGGCCAAAATTTACACCTCATGTTTGTGCCCCTACTTTAGCATGTCCCCTCCTCATCTTCTATCTAGGTCCATTTTGTGCCCATTCTCCAGTTCTGATGCCATGTACACCCACTGATGAACTTCCTAGAGGGGTGTCCTCCTTAGGGTCTAATTGTGGTCCCTTACTAAGAAGGAATAGGACACCCGCACCCTGGTCCCTCTTAGTTGGGCCCAATTTTAAAATGGGGTAGGGATCCTATCTCTCCGGTGGGAATTCAATTTTGTGGCTCCACGTGACCATTGTAGATGGGCCTAATCAGTAAATGACCTAGATACCCCTATATAAAGACATTTGATCAATCTAATTGAATCTAAGACCCCAAGAAATCAATTCCTAACATCCTTGCATCCGTAAAACATTCAGCATCAAGAATTTTTAGAGATCTTCAAGGTTGCATATTCTTCATTCAACCGGTGTGGAGAAAAATTACATCATTCATATGCAAGCATGTGTGTGTGATTAGAGTATTTTCATGTTCATGCCATTTCATACAACATATGTGATTACATTCAAGAAGCAAAGCATCATCATCAACAATTGCAGATCTGAGGTATACCTTTTCATTATTTTTTTCAATATTTGCAGTTATTCATTCAAAGTTAATTCCTAAACTGAGGTTTGACTTAGGCAAACTCCTATTCCCAACCATTTCCCCTTCTCTAATGTGTGTAGGAAATAGGTGCAAAGCTACAATTTTAGGGATTGTCATTATTCGCAAAGATGAACAGGTTCCCCTTTGGATGTCGAAAAGTTTAGAGGACCAAGGTGACTTAGATGAACTGGTCTTGACGATTCAGGTCAACCTTATGGGAACAAATCCAAACATTCACATATTGCTTAGATCTAGGTTCGTGGCTTTGTTTGATGATTTTAGCTCACTGGTTATGCTCGATCTCTTTAATTTACACACATTTACCCTAATTTCAACATCTTCAATAAATTCAAATCAATTTAACTCAAGGGAAAGAAGAGGCACATCTAAAACCCCTAGAAAATGATCAGAATCTAGATCTATTAGGTTTAGATCTATCAAATTCCTATCTTTCCCTAATGTAATTGGTCCTTAAGAAAAATTAGTGGTTTTATTACCTTAGTGGTGGAAACCCTAATTTTCACCACATTACACTATAATAAATTAATTAAATTAAATACAAGATTAATTGGTAGTCAATCCAATGTAGGTATCATTTTGTAAATGCCATAAATTCACTCACTATAGTGATAATTTGATAAATTATTAGATGTTTGTTACTAATATATAAATTCCTCTATGAAACTCTTTAATTCACTTAAATGAATCAGAAGGTGATAATTATTAATATAGATGTAAAACTATGCACGAGGATAAAACCATGATTATTGGATTTGATCTTTTTGAATTATTTTGTATAAAACTTGAAAAACCTCTATGCACAAAATTTGATAAGGAAAGCATAGTTTTTACAAACACCTTTGAGGAATCTACCAAACCTTAAGACCGATGTTCTCCTCAATCAGACGTCTAGATGGACCAACTAAAAAATGGTGAACTAAGGTCAAGAACAAAAAATAATCATGTAGTATTTTCCAAAAATGATGATCCAATGTTGATATGATACTTTTTTATTCACTTGTAATCAAACTCTAGATGTGCGCAATAATTTTTTATTTCAATTCTTGATCCCAAATTCCTTTTTCATTCAAGTTTTTCATTAAATATACCACCCTAGTGTACAATTTTGAAATAGTTTGTTCTTTACTTGATTCACAATAGCTAGTATGGAAGTGAAACATGAGTCCAACTTAAGAAATTCGAACTTAAAGGTTTGGCGTTAAAATCTGTGAATGTGTAAACTCTCTAGATTAATTTTGCACTCATATATTTGAACTAAGGTGATAAGATCTAGATCTTGGGGATGAGTAATGATGGGGATATGCTAGAATATAGTTATTTGCCAGCTTACATTGAAAACTATACACTCTTGCACAATAGTTGTTGAATGAAAGACAACCTAATCACCATAAGTCCAAAATAGAAGACCAAAAACCATAGTTGTAGACATCTAAAAATGGTCAACGCTTGCGGAGTCATACTTTAACATTTGTGCATTGCCTTATTTTAGGGTTCTTGCGTTGCATTAACATTTCTTCTATGTTGCACACTTGGTCTTTATCATTTGCAAGCATCGAGTCCTTCTTCTGCATTCCTCATTTTTCTTGCTTTCGAATTTGGTCTTGTCGATAACAATCTTCAGTCATGATTTTGGTCAATCTTATCTTGTCACATCATGTTGCGTGCTCATTTATTATCATTTTGGACATCATCAATCCTAATCGATGATGGAATTAGGGTTTTGTCCTTTTGTCAATCTTGTCATCTTGCGATCGATTCGTCATCGATCCTCATCCTTGTCAATCTTGTCATTTTGCGATCGATTCGTCATCGATCCTTGTCCTTGTCAATCTTGTCATTTTGCGATCGATTTGTCATTGATCCTTGTTCTTATCAAATCTCGTCATTTTGCGATCGATTCATCATCGATCCTTGTCCTCTTCAATCATGTCAATTGGCGCTTATTAATTTGATCTCCTTGTCAATCTTGGTCAATTTATCATTGATTTTTGTCAAACCAATCTTAATCATTTATCAACATTGGTCCTTTGTCAGTCAGAATCATGATCAAATCGACCCTACATCAATTATCTTTTGTCAAGACCTAATTGTCGTCCTTGCATTTCTAATTCATCTTCTAGGGTTTTATGATTTATTCATTTAATCTTGTTTGTCATTTTCCCTCTAGGTTAAATAATTTATTTATTTATCGTAGGTCTTCTTGTCACAATTAAATATTTATTTAATTGGCTAATTAATTCCCCCTCTTTTTGTGAATTAATTAATGAATGAAAAATTATTAATTAATTCACCTTATTTTCTAATTTCATCAATTTCTAATTTCCTAATTTCCAATTACTATTTCCTCATTTCTAATTTCTCCTGATTCCTAATTTTCTATTTCTCCTTTTTTCTTCAATTTTTCTAATATTTCCCCTAATTTCATGGGAATGACATTTCAATTTTGTTAATTTTGTCATAATTTGTCAATCAATCAATCTTGGATAGAAAATGTCAATTTTGTCATAATTTGTCATATTTGTCATTCTTGATTTGAAATTTCCTTTCAAATCTCTTCATGCTAATCTTGTCATCTCTCCAATTTGTCTATAAATTGGATGATTTTCTTCAATCAAGGGATCAATCAATCACATTTTCGAGAACCTTATGCTACAAATTTCATCAATAACTTGCTTTCCACTTGCAAATGCACTTTGTAGGTGAGAACAACATCAAATTGGAAGGTGAAAGAAGAACAATGGAGGAACAATGAAGGAGATACAGGCTTTGATTTGCTTTTTATTGTAGTATTTCATCATTGCAATTAGGATTTCTTATCATTGCAATCTAGTTTTTGTGATTGAGCCAGTTTAATGTCTATTGCTTTGATGATTTCCAAATTCCTATCTACAATAGGTATACCATTTTTTACCATCAATGGTTATATTTTAATATTATTTTTATAAAATTGTGACTCTATGAATCAATTGCTAAAATGAAAAATCAAAGATACCAAGCACACTAGAACTAACTAGATGCACAAAAAGATCCTAGATGTGTGGCAAAAATGAACAATAGTGCCCCAATATTTATAAAATATTAAAATGACAATGATGATCTTAGACATTTTTTCTAGATGCATAGAGAATAAGCCAAATATGTGGAAGTATGACCGAATGAGCGAAAAAAATCACCAAAAGTGTGGATTTGACTAGGAAAAAAATAAAATCCTCTACAAATAAAAAGAAGTTGTTATATATATACCAAATGCATCGTAAGCTAGCCTAGATGCATGAGTTGTTAGCTTGAAAGCATGGATCTAACCCGCAACTTAAAAATTAACACACTTCTTTACAATTTTTTTGTCAAAATCAAAGGCACGGGTCTCACTGGGTGTGTCAAAGTGTGAATGATGAAGATGTGAATCTAAATAAATATGGAAAAATTGCAATGGAAAATCCAAAGTCACAATCCACACAACACAAAGTGAAGCCTAATATCTATGCACAAATCAAATGATAAATAATGATAGCAACACAAAGACCTTAGGGGACTCCATTGTTACTTGAGATTTGCTTGAATTGATTTAATGTAGATTTGCCCTTAGATTTTTTAGTACAACTTTGATACATCATCATGGTAGTATGAACTCTTGATACTTCATAATGTTTTTTTTGATAGTCATAGTGCTAGCTCTTGATACTAGCAATGCTTGATGAAAGTGATAGTTTGATGATAGTATAGTTGGTCAAAAATGTTAGCAAGGAAATGAGTGAAATGGTCTTATTTAGATGCCTCACATTACATTTGATCAATGACAAAGATTAAATAACAAGATCAATAGACGAGAAAATTTGAGAGAGGGTAAGACCTATAATGCACATGGTTGATGCGGTGGAAGGATAAAGAAGTGTGTAAATGTATAGAGGAAGTAAATAAAATATTGATTTTATTTATTTGAGATGGGAAAATTAAATAAAGTGTTTGCATTTATTTAATTTTGATAGGAAGTGTTAGCTAATTAAATATTTTAAAAAAAAATTATTTAATTATGAGAGGGAAGTTAATTAAAGAATACAATATTTTAATTAGTATTGGGATAAAATGGTAAAATTAATTAAATAAAAATATATAATTAATTATGGATAAGAAAAGCTAATGAAATAATGGAATAGTTAAAAAAAATTTAATTAATAAAGGATAAAAGACTTGATGAGAGGTTGATGATAACGACTCTATGAAAATGCATTAGTTATTTTTAGATCTCTACATATACAATTAGAATATTATCCCAATCTTGAAAGTAGAATGAAATAAAAGTACTATGAACAATATGTTGTTTCCCAAATTGATTTCTTCTAACTTGATATATGATATAGGATGTTCTATGATCTTCTAAACTCTTTATCTACTACCTAACTCACATTCTTCAAGGATCATCCCCTCACAATATAAAATGAATGATCTTCATATTAAGCAAGGATTAAAATTATTGATACTCGTATGAAAATTAGTCCATTTCCCTAGCACATATGATATGGATTAGGGATATGATATTAGATGAATCCCTCTTTATTCTACCTAAGGAAATAGGTATGAAATTCCTCTAATGATGAGCATGACAAGATATATATGCATTACAACTCAACATGGCCCTCATAAGAATCCTTCTTGGGACCAATATTTTTTTTTGATCAATAATAGCATATTTTTATTAATATTCAAAGCATATTACAAAGAAGAAATATAAATCCATTCACCCTCCACAAAACTATATAAAAAAGCTCAAAAAAGAGATGTCCAAAATTGGGTTAAATATTACCCAAACCCCCCCCCCCTCTACCAGAGTTTGCCCTATACACCCATTTCTACAAAGACATTGGAAATAACTACAAAGACAAAAAACACATATTGTCATAGCCGCTATAAAAACCCCGCATCTCACACCAAGCTCCTCGTCAGTCCCAAGCTTTCTCTTGCCTCAGGCTCACTCTTTCTCCTTCGTACGAATCCCAACCGATAAGGGCTTCTGCCTTATGCTCATCGTTGTTTATCCCCTTTTCCCATCGTATGAAAGGCATAAATTGTTGGGGAGTATCATCTGAGATTTTGTTTTCCTCTGTCGACATGAAAGTCACCCCTGCAATAGCCCTCTTCAACATAGATTGAATTCCATACAACCTTTCTTCTGACACACACCCCTTCAAAACCCATTCTACATCTTCCTTCCGCCCAACCTCTAATCCCCATGTCACCACCATTGAGACGATATCAACATTCGTTTGATATTTGTGCTTTGTCTCCATGAAATATTCACCAGGAATTACTTCCATAATCTATATGAAGATGTCATCATTGAATTTAAAGAGGTTCTTCAATCTTTTCTCATTGATTTTACACATAAATGCTAACCGCTGTCAAGTATAGTCAAGGAAAAGGTGGCCTCCATCCTGACTTGCATTCACCACCCATCCTCAACTGTGAGCTCTAGAGCACCATTCACAGGTTTTATTACCTACTCGACCCATTTCAGATCAATTCATTGCTACTTATTTCCATTAAAAGCTTTCTAAAATGGTGGCGTACCACCTCATCTCACAAATCAAGCTCTAGATTATGAAGATCTTTCACCATACACTTTGTCCCATCATCAAATTTCACTGCCCATTTAGAAAACTTGTCCGCCACCTTGTTACCCAATCTCCTCACATGCCCAATTTCAAAATCTTCATATGTTTCTAAAATTTTCTTGGCAATGGATATGAATTGGTTCAACTTCCATGCATTTATTTCACCTTTCTTTAATGCATTTATAATAATCAATGAATTTCCCTCTTGATGAATTTTTGAGAGGTCCAATTTTTTCCCCATTTTCAAAGCTTCAATAGTCACATGGGCCTAAACTTAAATGTTCATTCCCTTCACAAGCTTCATGACACACGATGTTGCAACGTTGTCCTCTCGATCTCTCACCACAAATTCAGCCCCAAACGGTCCTGGGTTGCCTTTTGAGTCTCCGTCAAAGTTTATTTTATACCAACCTTCCCTTGGTTTAGTCCACTCCACCACCTTTCCCTAATCATTCTCCAGATTAACCCAAATAAGACTCATTGGGACCAATATTATTATAAATGAAAATATTAATTTGGCACAAGATGGTGCACCACCAAATTAGTCCATCCTTAAGTAAATTTGATAATTTAAATCACATTAACTCTTGAGAAAAAGATAGTAATAATGTGTCATTATACAATCCACCTTATGAATTTGAATACCTTGATATCAAAATGTATTACTATATAGTAGAGATATTATTCGGGACTCTAATGTATTGTAATGATGTAACAAGCCTAAACGTAACACATAGGTAAGATAACATATTCTAATAATAAAACCATTCTTAGGTTTAGGTTACAATTTTTTTTTTAAAATCACATTCAAATAAACAATTGTTTAAATTAAACACATTAGGCATCACGTAGTAAAGAAACTATTTCTTCAATTTTACATTTGCATAGAACTTCATAAAAATAAGTTATGACATAAAATAACTTTACCATTTTTACCTCTAGGAAAGATCTGTATCCATCTTGCTTCCTAGGGTTTGGTTTTTATAGACATCTAATCCAAAATACAAAAGAGAATGCTTAAAATTTCACATGCAGATAAGGTATCCTCCCCTATGCAACTGGAATTTGGAGATTTGAGACTAATATCAAAGTCCATCTTAGTTCCTACTAAGACTAACACGTTCAAAGCCCTTATTCGAGAACAATGAATTAGAGTTATGAGTTTCCATCCGGTATTCCTATGACATTCAAGTCTTTCCTTTTTGCTTAGTTTTCAACCTAAGTCAATCTCCTACCTTAACAAGATCTTTCACATTTTTCACCATATATTGATTCTATGAATTGCCATTTACTAGATAATCTTTCTAAACTTCTTGACTTTAACCTTCATTTAGTTATAAATATAGTCATTTGTATATACAAATCATTATTCTCTTTCCATATTCATAAATTCACCATAAGAAATATAGATGTTACATAGCTACAATAGAAAACCCAACTCTTCCCATTTACTTCTAGAAAATTATACATTCATGCAAATTAAAGACTCTATATTGTCATATCCTTCCCAATTTCAAACCCCCCCCCTAAAAAAAAATCAATTCTAACACCTCGACAAAATAAAAATTTCAAAAAACTCGTATTACATGCCTGATTAGTTTCATGAACTTGTTGGAAGATGATGTTGAAAGATACTAGTTCCTTCTTCCAACCCAAAACTCTCCCTTTCCTTTCTTAAATACATGCAAGTGATCTCCTCTTTCTAAATTCCAAAATATGAGTGAGTATATCTCACTCTCTACCCAATCTCCTTGAATTCCAAAAAAAAAGTCACCCATGGAATGATTTTCTCAAAAATCTCTTTTAAATCCTTCCACCATCCTATATATAGCCATTTTTTGAGAAATTCCCTCCAAGAAATTCAATCTATTTCCCATCCAAAATGTGGGTGAATAAATTGCAAATTAAAACTTAACCAATTGTGGTTATCCATGTTGGATATGGTTGCTCATTGTTGCTGCTAGGATATTTTGTTGTCATTTGATGTCAACACATTCCTATGATTTATTCCGGTGAGATTGAGAAGATTTTCTGATCTAATTTTGTAGTTTGGTTTTGCTGATCACTGTTTTGTAGAATCTGGTATTTCCTCTGGTATTATGGTGTGATCAGATCTGGTGCTAAGACTTTGGGATATTGTTCTGGATGATCTTGTATATCTTCATTTTATATAGCTCATGATTTGGTGCCCCACAAGTTATCTTTCTTCGTGGTAGTTGTCGTTTGGTTGTGTTCTTGAGCTTCTAGGCGTTGATAGATGAAGATTTGAAAAGTGGCATTAGTGCAATTGTTTTAGATGATTCTAACGTGCTTGTCGGTGTTTCCTAGTCATGTCCTATTTGTTTTGGTGATCTATATTGATCGTTGTGCAAGGTTTTGGTGATTTCTATCAATTGGTATTGATTTTCATGTTATGCGGTATTTCTAGTGGTGTAGCGTGTTGCGGTTGATCTTGGCATGATTTTCAGTGGATGTGATCATTTGGAAATTTGAATTAGGTCCATGCTATGCAATGTAAATCATTATATTGGTCTGGTGATCGATCTTTGTATTGTGTACTTTAATTTTTTAATTGAGGGTTGAGGGTTTACCTGACCTTGTTATCATGGTTGATGAATTGTATATATAGGTGAGTTATTCATGTAGATTGTGTGTCGGTATTGTGTTTGCATTCTCAGAGAGAGGTGAATGTGCGAAAAAAAGATTTATCATTTAGTGAAGTGTTGAGGTGAGATTGGTGTTGCAGACCAGACAATTGTGCTTAACTAGAACTGTCATCAGGGATTTGTAGATGCTATCATTGTAGTTCATTTATTTTGGATCATAGTTCGAATCATATTCTAAGTCAGTGAGACTTCCCCGAGAGTTGTAGCCTTCTGGACAAATATCTTTTGAGCAGTGAGATCTAAGCAGTGTGTCTGAATGCATGTTCATTCTCCATTGTAATATTTTCACATACTACTGTAGAGTATCATCTTACTGTGGGTAGGTTCCCACCATGGTTTTTCCCTGAACTGGGTTTTCCACGTAAAAAATCTTGGTGTTATGTGTTGTGTTGTCAATTTGCTTATCTGTCTATTGTTGTAGTTTATCAGTTTTTTTTTGGAGTTTAATTTTCAGAATCCGGTGAAGTCTGATTCACCCCCCCTCTCAGTCTTCCTTCTTAATTGCTGCTAACAATTGGTATCAGAGCTAGATCCTTCGGTAGAACCTTAATCGCTTGAGGAGATTCAGGATGACATCTCAAGGTATTGTTTTCAAGAAGGACAGTTTGAGGTTTGATGGAAGTTGTAGATCAGGAATTTGGGAAAAACATCAAAGCAAATAGATATTATCTAACAACAAAGCCAAATTGCAATGAAATAAATCCTAATTACAATCAATAGAAGAATTGAAAACAAGACACTCAAAATAAATGAAAATCCATCACCAATGCCTCTTTCAATTGACCTCCATTGTTCTTCTTTCTCCTCCAAATAGCGGATTTGTGTGGATCTCACCTACAAGTGCAAAAGCATGAAGCAAGATTGATTTTGATAGTGCGAGGATACTAGAAGCGTGGTTGATTGATTCGATCCCTTGATTGAAGAAATTCATCCAATTTATAGACAAATTGGAGAGATGACAAGATTAGCATGAAGAGATTTGAAAGGAAATTTCAAATCAAGAATGACAAATATGACAAATTATGACAAAATTGACACTTTCTATGCAAGATTGATTGATTGACAAATTATGACAAAATTGACAAGGTTGCTATGCAAAATTGATTGATTGACAAATTATGACGAATTATGACAAGATTGAAATGTCATTCCCATGAAATTAGGGGAAATATTAGAAAAATAGGAGAAAATAGAAAATTAGGAAATTAGAAATTGATGAAAATTAGGTAAATTAATTAATAATTTTTCATTCATTAATTAATTTACAAAAAGAGAGAGGAATTAATTAGCCAATTGAATAAATATTTAATTGTGACAAGAAGACTTAGGATAAATAAATAAATTATTTAACCTCAAGGGAAAATGACAAACAAGATTAAATGAATAAATCATAAAACCTTAGAAGATGAATTAGAAATGCAAGGAACAATTAGGTCTTGACAAAAGATAATTAATGTAGGGTCGATTTGATCATGGTTTTGATTGACAAAGGACCAATGCTGACAAATGATTGAGATTGATAAAGGGATCAAATTGATAGGCGCCAATTGACGAGGAACAATGACTAAATTGATCCAAATTGACACGATTGAAAAGGACAACGATCGATGACAAATTGATCGCAAAATTGACGAGATTGACAAGAGGACAAGGATCGATGACAAATCGATCACAAAATGACAAGATTGAAAAGGACAATGATCGATGACAAATCGATCGCAAAATGACAAGATTGAAAAGGACAACGATTGATGACAAATCGATCGCAAAATGACAAGATTGACAAGAGGACAAAACCCTAATTCTATCATCGATTAGGATTGACAATGTCCAAAATGAAATTGAATTGACGATGTCAAAATATGCTAAATGAGCACGCACATTGATGTGACAGAATAAGATCGACCAAAATCATGACTAAAGATTATTATCGACAAGACCAAATTCGAAAGCGAAACAAATGAAGAATGCAGAAGAAGGACTCGATGCTCGCAAATGATAAAGACCAAGTGCACGACATAGAAGAAATGTTAATGCGATGCAAAAACCCTAAAATAAGGCAATGCACCAATGTTAAAGTATGACTCCTCAAGTGTTGACCTTTTTTATATGTCTACATTTTGCCCCTCTTTGAGACAATGCGATTCCAAGCGTTGTTTCAAAGAACAATAATGAAAATGCCCCAGACAATAACAATGACATATGCATGCCCCCTCAAGGAATTGGCCGGAAAAATCCAAAAAAGAGGCCAAGTGATCAATAAGAATGATAGAAGACGATAGGTTCAAACGGATCAAAAACTGAAGGTCGGATGCACAAATTACAAGCAGTGGAAGGTGCAAAAGACCGTGACCAGACTGATGGAAGAAATGTTAGTAAGAAGAAATTAGACAGAGGACAGTTAGAGATGAAGGAAAACTTTCTTTCACAAATGCACATAAGTAGGTGAGAACCTTTATTTAATGTAGCAAAGCGGATGCAGGGCATCATGGCATTGAAAGCTAGAGTTGGAACGCAACCCCTTTTGCAAAAGACAGACACATCGCACACAAGGAATGAGTGAAGCATCCTAGGGTGCATACATCAAGGGTTGAGGTATGTGCAGCATTCACAAAGCGAACGTACTTATCACAGACACCCAATGATATAGTTGCCCCAGTTTGTGACAAACATTCCACAAACAGTAAACACAACAAAGAAAAGAAAAAGGGACCGTGAACCATCTCGGTCACTCTAAATCACTCAGTGACATCCTCGAGCAACATAGGAACATGATCAAAGCAAAAGATAAATCAGTAAAAAGATAAGATGCACAAATTCGACCAATTCAAACAAACAGTCTGATTGTCATTGTCAAAAGTGAAAACCAAGAATGATCATGCTATTTGGTTTTAGGGAATGCGGTACCCCGTCTAAGATAGGACACAGTCTGGTTTCGAGTATACCACACCCTGTATAAGACCCATGATAATAGTGACAAGGACAAATGATATTGATGTTGATGCTATTTGGATTGATGTGACAACTGTGATCAGGTTGAATGCTTGCTTGGTTGAATAGTTCATCTGATTTCATTAAAGCACAGTGTTTGATAGATTGTCATTGGATGTATGCTCAGCGATCTGTCTATGCACAAAGGGGATATTTATTGACAAAATGCAAAATGCCAAAGAAATTGTTTTTGGATTTTGATGTTTTAAGATTTTTTTGTTCGTTTTTCAAGACTTTATTTGACTTTTTAGGGATTTTTTAAGGACATTATTTGACTTTTTAGGGATTATTTCAGGACATTTTTTGATTTTTTTTTTTGGGATTATTTCAGGACATTTTTTGATTTTTTTGTATTATTTTAGGACATTTTTTTGATTTTTAGGGATTTTTTTTCAGGACATTATTTGATTTTTTTGGATTTTTTTTCAGGACTTTTTTTTTGAATGTTTTTGGATTATTTCAGGACATTTTTCAATTTTTATGATTTTGCCCCCAATGTCTAGCAAGGCAAGGAATATGGCAGGTGAATAAATAGGCTTTCTGAAATGTTGGCGGATAGAGGGAAGACAAAGGCCTGTTATCATGGAGACAATACGGATGCAATTTTCAAGGGCTATTGCGTGATGGGACAAGAGACTAGATATGACAATGTAAAGCAGGAACATGGCATGAGGGACCTGTCAAGAGGTTTTTGAATCCATGTTTAAATTTTGCATCCCTATGTCAAATCAAGATCAAGGAATGAAAAAGAGTGTATGGATAGTGATAAGATATGGATAGGCTAAGCAAGACCAAGAATGGATAAGGGACATGGACTGAAGGTCAGGGTAGGCTAAGGGATAGTAGCAGAAAGTTGCAATAAGCTAGGGAATATGGATGAAAGGTTATAATAAGAAAATGGATAAAGACCAAAAGCTATGATGGACTAAAAGCTGCAAACAAGATGCATGATGCTCATGAAGATCCTTAGCCTTGTCAAGATCAAAGGTGGAAAGGGAAACTGGACATGAGGGACAATAGGATATGAAGGGTAATGGCATGGTATGATAGGATAATGAAGGGCAATAGGATATGAAGGAGGAAATCTACCCCCAAGTGTGGTGTGCAAGAAGCTCATAAATTATGCATGACGCCTGTTTGCTAGGTTTTCATCATGGTACTTGCCCAAGGCGCCTGTTTGCCAGGTTTTCACCAATAGGCGAATTATTTTTGCTTTACTTTTTTTTTGTCTTTTTTTTTTCTCACTTTTTTTTTTTTTTTTAATTTTGACTTTTTCAAGAGAAGATGGACACATGATAGGGGATGGAAGAAGGACTCAAGCGTCTTTTTTTTTTTTTGGATAGTAGCCTTGAAAAAAAAAAAAATGGACCATGACCTTTAAAAGTATGCTCAAAGATGTTGGTAGGATAAGAACATGGAAAATGAGATGAAACTAAGGCAAGGATTTATGCAAAGGATGGGATCAAAGGGATCGAAGGATGAAAAATATGCATTGGATAATGGATAGGGTATTGGAAAAATTGGGCTTGAGTGGATAGAAATGTTGGCAAGATTGACATTGGCACACACCTTGAGGGGTGATGGATTGATGGAGGAAAAATGGATCTCAGATTGTGAGATTTGGATGGAGGAATAGCTTGGGATTTTGGGACATAAGGGCCCAAAATGGATGAAGAAGGTGATGGAGGAACAAATTTGAGAGGGTTGGATGGAGGAATAGCAACTTTGGATGCTAAGTTGAATGTTTCTTTAGGATTTTGTGCTTCAAGAAGCTGCTTAGGGATCCACATGGTTTTTGATTTTTCATGCTTTTGTGGTTCCTTGGAGTGCATTGCTTGCACAAGGGATTTAGGAACCCATATATATTTTGACTTTGCTTTATTTTTCTCAGTGGGCCTTTGTGGCCTTTTGGATATTTCTTTTTCTTTATAGATCATATTGTTCTTTGTTTTGACATGTCGACTATATTGGACATGTTGATCCTTGAATACATGTGGATTTTTAGACTTATGACTTTTATACTTGGCATCCAAATTGCTTGGAGGGGGAAAGGAATGCATGGATGGATATGAATGAAATGGACTTCTTTTGGATTGATGAAATTTACTCAAGGATGTGTGCCTTTGTTGACCTTGCTTAGAGGACAAAGGGATATAAGGACCTAAGATGGATGGAAGGTATGATGGGGAAGGTGTATGTTTTGATTGTGATGGAGGGATACCAACGTCTTGAGAGTGAGTTGTGTAGACATGACCCTTAAGATCTTCTTTGATATGGAGGGGTTCTTTCTCATGAAGGTCTACCCCTTTGCCTTTATTAATATTTTGACATGTAGGATACTCTTTTCTTTGGGAAGAAGATGTGAGTCCATTATGAGGTGGATATGATATGAAAGAAATAACGAGATCTTGAAGTGGATCGGATTGCACCAAAGTGGAAGAACCCATTATGCATGTCAAGGGTTCATGAACATCTTGCACTAACACGTTAGAATCATGAGGGTGATTAGGATCATGCGGGAGACTAGGATTGTGTAGTGGACATAGTTCAATGACAAGCTCTTCAAGAGATGGAATGGGAGAAATAATGGGATCATTAAAAGAAACACGATCTTGGAGTGTATATGGAGCATTAAGACAAGGAGATGGAGGATCAAAAGGATCTTGTGGAGGATTTAAAGGAATAATTTGATCTTGACAAGGAGGAAGATCATTGGAATCCTCTTTAAAGGTGCTTTGCTCTTGACTTTTAATGGGATCATCGGCAAGGATGGAAGGGATATCTTGATCTTTCTTAGGAAGTGGAATGTCAATGGGATTTGAAAGGACATTTTTTTCATGAAATGGAAGGGGATCGTTTGGGATTGGATGGACTGGGGTATCTCTATCTTGCTCAGGGAATGGAGTGTCAATAGGACTTTGGATAGGATGGACAAGAATAGGGGAATCATCATGAGTTTCTGGGAACATGGGGTCCTGGTCAACAATTGGATGGGATGATAAGGTTTTGGGATCTTGATCTTGATCTTTTTTAAGACACTTTTCTTCATGCTCTAAATTATCCTCTTGACATGAGGTTGGACTTTGGATATGCATGGGGGATTCTGACAAGGAATCAATGCTTTGGCATGAAGGAAATGCACTTTGAACATTTATGATGGATTTTGGCAAGGAATCAATGCTTGAACATGAGGAAGAAGGACTTCGAATGGGGTCCTCTAAAACAGGTAATGGCAATAAAGTGCATGGTGGCATTGGTCTTGTATTTCTGAAACATGACAAGGATGTGCATTATGAATTGGATTATATTGGCAATCAATTATGGATAGCCCTTGGATAATTTCATCCTTGGCTGTATTGTTTGATGAGGACAATATGGAAGGTTCTTGGGAAACTTCTAAAGGTGTAGGGATAGATGCCACTGGAGAGTCAATTTGTTTGTGGGGGAATGGGGCATTGCTAGACATAAGTGTATTATTTTGATCTTCCTCAAAGAACTCACTTGGTAGTTTCGTTAAGATCCTTGCAATAAGGCCACCTTTCTTTCGAGGTTTTGACATAGTTGTATCTAGAATTTGAACTTGTTTTTGGTTTGATGTCATGTTTTGATATTGGACTTGGTTCAATTGTTCCGAAATGTTTGAAACTTGGCTTGGTGTGGGCTGCAACCTTTCTTTTTGAATGTTTGGTTGTGGTTGTTGACATTGATATGTTGGTTGAACTTGTTGATATTCCACCATTGGTTGTGTTGGTTGTATATGTTGGACCATTGGTTGTGTCTGTTGGATATGTTGTTGATTTGAGATTTGATTGAATGAAATTTGACCAAATGAATTTTGATTTGGGACTTGATTGAAATTTGTGCTTGTTTTTTGAAATTGTTTCATCATCTCTATTTAAGAGATGAGAGTTGGTATGTCTGATCGTTCGATAAGAGCTTTTACATCAATTGGCTCAAATTTTGGGTTTGGACCTTGAAATTTTTTAAATGTTTTGGACATTTGTGATCTATTCTTCTCAATGTTTTTCACTTTTTGTTCCAAAATCTCCTTTTCTTGAGCTAGTTTCTTCACTAGTTTTTGTATTTGGACATTTACATCATCATGATAAGTTTGATCCAAGTTCTGAGACATGTAGAGATTGGATTGACATGATTGATTTCTCAATTGTGATGACATGGCTTCGTAAGAAGGTTGAGACCTCATTTCAACAAACATATCACTATGCAATGCAACTAATGGGATTGACAAATGCAACCTAAAAGGATGACAATGCAACTTAATGTTTTTGTACCTTTTGAATTTTTGGAGACAAACTTTTGAAATGCAAAGCTAAAGACACAACCTTGGGAAGTTGAAATGAAGTCAAGACCTTAAAGGACAAAGGACCAAATGACAATAGGATGAATTGACAATGTCTCACCTATATGCTTGGATACTAAGCTAGGTTTGACAAAAATGATATTAATGAAAGGACAAATTTTAGACAAGGTCAAGACTCCTTAACAACAACTTAGGGTATCATCCGAAGTTTTGATTTTTTTAAAGTTTGACAAACCAAATTTTTGAGACTAAATGCAAGAAGGCAATGATTATGATAATGACTTAGGATATGACATGAAAATGATCTAAGGATATGATATGACAAGATGAAGCCAAGACAAGATGACAATACAATGATAAGGATATGCAAAGACCAATGACTTGGAATATGCAAAATGCAACCTAGGCAAGACCTAATTTTAGCATGACAAGGATAATGTAGGAATGTCACCTAAATGGAAATCTAACTTGGGTATGACAATGAAATACAAACTTAGGGAAATGATTTTGAACCTAAGTGCAAAATGAGGACGCTTGCAATGAAAAGGACTAAAATGAAGGGAGATGACAATATGCCCTAGGACCTAAGGTAGACTATGCAAAACCTAGCCTAAAGTGACATGAATGTTGAGACAAAGTTTTTCAATGTGTTTGAAAGCCATGTTTTGAAAATGTTTTGAACTTTTTTGGATGAATGTTCTCTTTTTAAAACCTTGTTTGGACAATGTTTGGACTTGTTTGACACATGATGTTTTGTGACAATTGTATAATTCAACTTTTGACAATCACAAAAGACAAGATGTTTGGACTTAGACCCAAGACAATCATGCTCATTCACAACAACTCCTATGGTTGGCAAGGGCAATATCTATTGAATCCTCTAACCATAAAATACAACACTTAGCCGGATAGCTAGACGCTTGGTAGCACTGGCTTCCCCTTACAGTGCACTCACTTCTCGGGCATACCAAGCTTCGAATTCAAGGGGCATCACTTCCCAAGAACTTGTTATCTCTAACTAAGGAGTACATGAGAGGTGTCTTTGGAATGTGCGTATCACAACGCCTGAGCCAACAGATAGAAGGATTTTGGCCTTTAAAAACTGGAGATTCTAGTAAGGGAATCCGTTCAGGTGGGTATTGATTCGGCGAATAAATCGTCGCAATACCATTACAACACCCATTGTCTACAACTTTCATTGCATCCACAGTTATTTAGAGTGGTTCGGAAGAGCTTGGTTTTAGCCTGCCACCACTTAGGGTCGTTCCCTCTCACCAATGCCTGTGTGAAGTGCCAGGCAAATCGAGAGGCAGGCCCAATTCTAAGGCTTAAAACACACAATCAAATTGAAAACAAACAAATTATTCAAGATTGATTGACAAATTATGACAAAATTGACAAGGTTGCTATGCAAAATTGATTGATTGACAAATTATGATGAATTATGACAAGATTGAAATGTCATTCCCATGAAATTAGGGGAAATATTAGAAAAATAGGAGAAAATAGAAAATTAGATGAATTGGAAATTAGGAAATTAGAAATTGATGAAAATTAGGTAGATTAATTAATAATTTTTCATTCATTAATTAATTTACAAAAAGAGAGAGGAATTAATTAGCCAATTAAATAAATATTTAATTGTGACAAGAAGACTTAGGATAAATAAATAAATTATTTAACCTAAAGGGAAAATGACAAACAAGATTAAATGAATAAATCATAAAACCTTAGAAGATGAATTAGAAATGCAAGGACGACAATTAGGTCTTGACAAAAGATAATTAATGTAGGGTCGATTTGATCATGGTTTTGATTGACAAAGGACCAATGCTGACAAATGATTGAGATTGATAAAGGGATCAAATTGATAGGTGCCAATTGATGAGGAACAATGACTAAATTGATCCAAATTGACACGATTGAAAAGGACAACAATCGATGACAAATCGATCGCAAAATTGACGAGATTGACAAGAGGACAAGGATCGATAACAAATCGATCGCAAAATGACAAGATTGAAAAGGACAATGATCGATGACAAATCGATCGCAAAATGACAAGATTGAAAAGGACAATGATTGATGACAAATCGATCGCAAAATGACAAGATTGACAAGAGGACAAAACCCTAATTCTATCATCGATTAGGATTGACGATGTCCAAAATGAAATTGAATTGACGATGTCAAAATATGCTAAATGAGCATGCACATTGATGTGACAGAATAAGATCGACCAAAATCATGACTGAAGATTATTATCGACAAGACCAAATTCGAAAGTGAGACAAATGAAGAATGCAGAAGAAGGACTCGATGCTCACAAATGATAAAGACCAAGTGCGCAACATAGAAGAAATGTTAATGCGATGCAAAAACCCTAAAATAAGGCAATGCACCAATGTTAAAGTATGACTCCGCAAGCGTTGACCTTTTTTAGATGTCTATAGAAGTAACTATAGTGTATGGAAGAGCCGGATGGAGGTGCATTTGAAATGTCTTAGAGAGGATTATTGGGAGATTACTAAGAATGCCTATGTTGTTCCTTAGAATGAACCGTCTACTCTTGATGAGGTTAATGAAGCTGGATATAACATCAGAGCGAAGGAAGCATTGCTTAGCGCCCTGACTGATTCTGAGATGAGGAATGTAATGGGACTTTAGACCACACATGAGATCTAGGAGAATCTTGAGATCCTGTATGAAGGTGATAATCAGGTGAAAGTTTCTCAGAGTTTGAAAGGAAAGTAGGAAACATTGAAGATGGGAGATGTCGAGAACATACATTCATACATGGCTAAGGTGAATGAACTCATCCTTGGTATTAGATGTGCCAATGGAAATATTGAGGAAGATGACATTGTTTCTAAGGTGTTGAGATCTTTGCCTCCTGCTTATAAACATAAGGTTGCCTCTATTGATGAGATCCAGAGCATGACTGTAGTAACAAGAGACATGTTGGTTGGAAAACTTGTTGCATTTGAGCTGAGCGAATTTGGAGAATCACATGGAAAGTCTGAGACAACATTTAGAGCATCAAAATCTGTATCCAGTAAGCATAAATACAATCTTGATGAGCGCAAGATATCCAGATATGAAAGAGAAAGAAGAGAGATAACAAAGAAAGAAAGAGAGCTTGATGATCTTGAAGCATTGATTGCCCAAAGATTTCCTAAAGGTGTTGGTAAGTATGATGGAAATTTGCCCTTGAAATTTTTTCTTGTTATAAGATTGGACATTTTTCTTCTAGATGCCCGAAGAGAATGGCTAAGTATGACATGCAGGATAACTTTGATAAGCATGATAGGAATGATAAATATGAGAAGCATGAAAAGTATGATAAGTCTTATAAGTCTACCAGAAGTTTAGGAACTAGAAGAACTGTTATTACGCTGTAGATGAAGGTGTTACAAATGATGAATCAGGAGGATATGAAGTTATTTTTATTGCCATTAAAGAAGATAGACATGTACCTATTGATTCCACTAGTTTTTCTATTGAGGAGAAAGCTTTGGCTGCTAAGGTGGAATAGTTAGATGTGGAGATGACAAAGCCTATGTAATCCATGGGAGAGGTTCTATTTATTTTGATGGTAAGCATAACACTGATGATGTCTTGTATGTTGAAGGTTTGAAGCATAATATTTGGAGTGTTGGATAGATGGTTGATAAGGGTTATGATCTACAATTCAAGGATGGTAAATGCAAGATCTTAAATGCCTCTGGTATAGAGATTGCATCCGGGACTAAGACTGAAGGTAACATTTTTTATTTGAATGCTGGTGAGAAAAGTTGTTTGATTGCTAAGATAGATGAGAGTTGGTTGTGGCATAGGAGAATGTGTCATGTAAACTTTGATTCATTGATTAAGATCAATTCTACACAAGTTGTTAGAGATATGCCTAAGATTGTTAAACCTATTAATCTGGTATGTAAGGAATGTCAGTTGGGTAAGCAAACAAGGATTTCTTTCAAGAGTAAAAAATATACATCTGATGGATTGCTAGATCTCGTGCATACTGACCTATGTGGACCTACAGATATTATAAGTGTGCAAGGTGATAGATACTTTATGCTACTAATTGATGATTATTCCAAATTGATGTGGGTTGTCTTTTTGAAGGAAAAATCTGAAGCATTTGACAAATTCAAGATATTCAAAGATAAAGTTGAAACTAAGTCCGGATTGAAGTTGAAGTGTCTGAGATCTGATAGAGGTGGAGAATTTTGTTCTGGTGAGTTCAATTCATTCTGTGAGATGCATGGAATTAGAAGACAACTATCTGCTCCTAGAACCCCACAACAGAATGGATTTGTTGAGAGAAAGAACCGTACTATTTTGGATGTTGCAAGAACCATGTTGATTGAAGGAAATGTTCTGAAGGTCTACTAGAGAGAAGCTATTAGCATTACTATTTACACATTTAACAAAGTTCATATCAAAGGTGATACCGGTAAGACCTCTTCTGAGCTTTGGTTTGGTCATGTTCCTACTGTGAAATATTTCAAAGTTTTTGGTAGCAAATGTTATATCAAGAAAGATGAGGATATTGGAAAGCTTGATGCTAGAAGCGACAAAGGTATCCTTTTGGGATATTCTACAAAGAGAAAATCCTACCCGTGCTATAATAAGAGACTGAGAAAGATAGTTGAAAGTGCAAATATGAAGGTGGATGAGAACCTTGGGAAGGAGATTGGAGCTTATGATGATGGTCAACATGTTGTTTTAGCTCCTATTCAGCCTGAAGAGCCTAAGCAGAATGATTCGGTAGAGACTGTTAATTTGGATATTGCTGCTGTTGGTGAGGAACTTGAGGATATGAACAATCAAAAGACTCTGAGGTATGCAAGATTGAATCATTCTGAGAATCAGATTATTGGTGATAAGAATAAAGGCGTGATGACTAGAAGAAGGTTAGCCGCTGAAGAAGTATGTTTGATTTCTAAAGTTGAGCCTAAAGATGTTGCTAAATCCTATAAAGATGATAACTGGATAAGAGCCATGGAAGAAGAGTTAGATCAGATTGAAAAGAGTAACACTTGGGAAATTATGCCTAGACCAAAGGATAAAAATGTTATTGGTACTAAGTGGGTTCTTAGGAACAAATTGAATGAAGCGGGTGAAGTACTTAGAAATAAAGCTAGACTGGTGTGCAAAGGATATTCACAACAAGAAGGAACATATTATGAATAAACCTTTGCTTCGATTGCCAAAATTGAAGCTATTAGACTATTACTTGCTTATATTGCTTATAAAGATTTCAAGGTATATCAGATGGATGCCAAATTTGCATTTTTGAATGGTGATCTAGAGGAAGAATTTTACATTGAGCAATCTGATGGATTTTCACTATCAGATAATGGAGACATGGTATGTAAGTTGAAGAAAGCACTTTATGGATTGGAACAAGCTCCTAGAGCCTGGTATGCTAGATTAGAAAAATACTTGTTGAAATTGGGATTTACTAAAGGTGCTACTGCCAGTAATCTATACTTTAATATTGGAAAAGGTAACATCCTAATTGTTGAAGTCTTTGTTGATGACATTCTTTTTGGTGGTGATGATGATATGAGTATGAATTTTTTCGGTGATATGTAGAAAGAATTTGAGATGCCTATGATTGGTGAGATGAAGTTTTTCTTAGTATTGTAGATTGCATAGACAGGAAAAAGGCATCTTTATATCTCAAACTAAGTATGTGAAGGAACTGTTGGACAAGTTTGGATTAGATGATTCCAAACTGGTTGGAACTCCTATGGTGACTGGTTGCAAATTGCCTAAAAATAATGAATCTCCTAAAGCTAATCCAAGTTTGTACATATCTATGGTTGGTGGACTGCTATATATTACTTAGACTAGGCCTACATTATGCATGTTGTGTGTATGGCTGCTAGATATCAAGCTGATCCAAAGGAGAGTAATGTCACTGAGTTGTTAAGAGGATATTCAAATTGTTGGCAATTGACACTCAATTGGTTGGTTTCACTATTTTGTCATTGATGGCAACATGGTATCTTGTTCTGACTTCATGTTTTCATTCAATTGTGTACCGAGAGGCACTTCACAAACACTACATCAACATTGACACCGACACTGGTGGATAGAAGGATTTCTTTGGTTACCAGCAATGCAGGACGACATGGTTTAGAATATGGTTATTGGTATTGGAGGCCGACATCTCTTTGATCCGGCATTGACAATTGTTTTTGTTATTCATTTATTTATGTTATCTAGCCGACATGTAATTTGATATTGTACTAATATTTGTAAGCCAACATAAGGCATGATAAGTTGTATAGGGTATATAGGTCAGTTGGATTAGATCATTTGGATATCATCATGGTAATGAAAATGTAATGGAGATATGGATGTGATATGATGCAAAATATATCAGAGAGACTATGTATGTGAGGATATTTTTGTAAGGGTTATTCCGGTAAAGGATTTAGGGTTTCAGACTAGAACAAACAGAGCTTAACCGAAACTGTATTCTAGCATAGACGATGTTATCTTAGTAGTTCAACACTTCTCTGGATTGTAGTATGGATTTATATGTAGTCAGTGAAGCTCCTTTTGTGATTGAGCAGTGTGCTCTAGGTTGTAAGCCTTCCTGCAAGTGCAGGCCCCTTATATTTTATAATATCTCTTCATATGGCCAGTGGATTGATATTGTGGGTCACAAATCCCACCATGGTTTTTCCTCTTTGAGGTTTTCCATGTATAATTCTGTGTGTTATGGTTCTCATTTTTGTGATTGGCTTGTTGGTTGCTTTACTTATTTCAATTTTGTATGTACCAGTATACCGGTTGGTGTATGCATGTTTTAATAAGGCTAATATTGTTCTTTCCAGGATAACACTGATTCACCCCCCCCCCCTCAGTATTATTGGATTCCAACAATTGGTATCAGAGCTTTGTACCTTAGATGAAGTTTAATAGCTTGAGGAGGACCCTGAATTTGGAATCCATGGACATGGGCTTGGAGAAGCAACTTGAGATGGCACTTGAAGATTATGATGCTGAAATATTGAAGAACTTAAAGCTACAAGATGAATTAAATTCTGCTAAGGAATTCATTCTTGTCCTACAAGAGAGGCTATCATCTGTTCAAGCTAGGAGGAAGGAACTTTTACAAAATCAGGATGATGAAGAGAAAGAGTTTAAGGAACAATGTCAGAAGCTGAGTTAGGAGAATATGGTTATGAGAAATGAAATTCAAGCTATAACTAGGAGAATGTCTAAGGAGATTGATGACCGAAAGAAAAAGGAAGAAAATCTTATTGTATCCCTAAAGAACAAATTTGAAGAATGTGGTAGGTTGGTTCATGAGAATGATATGTTGAGAATTGATTTAGTACAATACTAGAGTAATGAACAAGAGATTGATAGACAAATGATAATTCCAAGAGATGATCTAACTACTGCAAGTGAATACAAAGAGAAATTTAAGATTAGTTCAACACAACTAGGTGAGTTATTGAAGAGATCAAGGTAGATTAGAGATTCCAATGGACTTGGATTTGAGCAAGGATAGAATTATGGTATTGCTAATGAAGATCAAAACCATAAGGCACCAATAAGGTAATTTAATGCTTATAAATTTAATTGTAGATGTTTTGTTTGCAATAGATTTGGTCACATGGCTAGGCAATGTAGAAACAGAGCAAATCAGAACCCTGATTCTGCTCCTGGTCAATGTTCTAAATGTAATAAGTATGGCCATAAGACAATATATTGCAAAATGAATGTTAAATGCTATGCATGTGAAAAATTTGGACACATGGCTAATCAGTGTAGGTCAAGCAATTTCAATAGTTTTAGCAAAGCAATTCAAAAAAACAATGTTACATGTTATGCATGTAATAAGGTTGGACATATTGCTAAATTTTGTAGAAGCATAAATTCACCGGTTGGTAATGGAGGATCAAATGAGAAAGGGAAAGAAAAGGTTAGTGAAATCCAATAAGATCATACTTAGAGATGGGTCAGGAAGATTGAAGAAAAATCAGTAGATGGGAATGCACCGGTTACTTATTCAACAAAGGAGGTTTCTCCTGCACCGACATGCATCTCATCCAGTAACTAAGGTAGATGCCTTAGGGGTAGGCAAAATTCATGAAGATACTGCATATACCCCGGGAAGAGGTTCTGGAAGATGTTCCAGATGTTGGAGATGCTTATCCGACATGGAGGTGTTCTGTTTGAGATTCGATATCTTTCACCGGTAGTCATTGATGTCAATGAAAGATTAGGGTTTTTTTCTTGGAGGATAAAAGGTCAATTTCACTTCATTTTTTATCACCTTGCATTAAGAGCGATTCAAAGTGATCAAAGGCTATTCAGTGCGATCAGGTTTCTTCTTGAGCGATTTCACCGGTGACTGGAAGTGAGATCATCATCTATTCCTATCTTTGTTGTGAATCCGACTATAGTAGAGGTCAAGGACCGCCCCAGGCCAATTTTCAAGCAGTATCCACATGTGGCTACCCTAGAAGATTCAGTTGGAACATTTTCCCATTTTCCAGAGGGAGTTGTTTATGTCAAAGATGTTAGGGCATACATACATTGTCACGTTGAGGATTTGGGGACATCTGATATATAGAGCATGTACATGAGTGAGCTTATGGGAGATTCTGGAAAGGTCAAACCGACATACAAGCACATTGAAGACTTAGGCTTTATCAAAATTATGGACACTCCAGAATTCAAAGATGAAATCATTAGGTATCTTTTGAGCAGAGTACATAGGGAGTTTATCTGGTTGGATAGATCTTACAAGATCACCAAGGAAGCCATTAGGTCAATCAGTGGTTTACCATAGGTTGGGCAACGTATAGATAAGAAGGTTTCGAATGATTATGTCAACAAAATTACCGGCACAACATCTGACAGAAGATCTATGAGAATAAGCACTATTACTGACACATACATTAGATTTGGTAGCATAATCATTGGTTATAAGGTAACTCAGTCAAACCAACTAAATTCTATTTCTAGCTCCTACATTTTCGCAGATTACAAAATGATGAGAGAAAATGAGAAATTGGATCTATGCGGTTGGATGTTAGACAAATTGTTAATAAACTTAGGGAAGATTAAAGGTGAAAATAAAGGGACTTTCCGGTATGGAAACTTGATTGTTTGCTTAATATTATTTTTCATGAATGACACTCCCAATTTTGGGAAGAGGTAATGGGCATTTGATATCTTGGTAGAGAGACAATTGAAATAGTCAATTGCTAATTTAGGCAGTCAAAGAGATGATAAAGTATGGGGATATTTTAAGGGATTCAAGAAGTCTATGAAATCAAGGGAAAGGGTTCCTAAGCATATTGTTGAGAAATAATCAACCAACATATGATTCATGGTGAAGAAATATGAAACACTTATGGAAGTAGTCAAACCTCAGAAGATTTGGATTGAGGAAATGGGCTATGAAGTTGATACACAGATCCTTGATGCCTATGCAAAAATGTTGATTGATGCACATGTTGATGAGGCAGAGAAGCCCTATGGTACAACAAAATAGAAAACACAAGAGGTTGAAACAAAGTTCAACCGTAAGAAGAGAGAGAAGCAGTAAGGAAAGGTAAGCAAGTTTGTAGAGAAGGTTTCACAAGAATTCAAAGCATTAATTGATGTTATCCTGAAGAAAGGTAGGAAGAGGAAATAACCAGAAGTGTTCATTGAGACTATCATAGCTGAGTCTGAATCTGAGGATGACACACCCCTGGTATTCAAGAGGGTTGTAAGGAAGAAAAATGAGGAAACAAAAGTAGAGGCTAAAAAGAAACCAGTTAGGAAAGTTATATTGAAAATACCAGCACATAAGCAAGCACCAAAAGCAACACCTTCAGGTCCATCCTGCACTGCAAGAACGAAGAAGAAGAATGACATTGATGTGGCTATTCAATCTGGTAATGTAAGCAACACCTTTAGATCCATCCAATACTGCAAGAAGGAAGAAGAATAATGACATTGATCTGGCTATTCAATCTAGTAATGTAACTATCATTCCACCGAAAACTTGTGTAGAGTTAGTAGATGAAATCACTAAGGATGGTATGTTAAAGAATGTACAATTTTACTATGATTGTTTAGAGATTGATGAACAAAGAGAGGTAGAAGAAGTAGTATTGTTATATTTGGATATTTAGAAGAAAACCTTAATAGAAATTGAAGATCAAATACCGACAGAATTATATGATATGTTAGATGCTAGGAGACTATCATCAATGCAAGAAGACAAACACATAAAAATTCAAGAATTGTTATCTATTTGTGTTTCTATTACTCCAGAGGAAATGGATAGGACACTTGAGGTGGTAGATATAAAAAGTCTTTAATAGCAAACATAGAATAACCAGTCTGATGCTAGGAAGGGTAAATGAGATAATAAAGGAGACCCACAAGGCATGGGTTAAGTTCTTAGGAGAAAACAAAGGTTTCTTTACTTCACTGGAATCAAAGGCAGACACTGCAGACACCCTGGTTGAAGGAAAAGGAAAGGGTATTATGGGTACTTCACCCTCAATTTTGAAAAACATTAAGATAATGGAAATTAAGCCCCCGGTAGATACAAGTGTACAAACAAATGTTGAGATATCGACAAATATTGAGAGTGAAAAGGTTGATATTGTATAGGATACTAATGTTGAGGATAACAGTCCTTCAGATACAAATGTATAGATTGAGGTCACAGTTCCTACAGAGAAACTGATAGTTACAAAGATTGTACCAATTGGTGAAGCCACCGGTGCAAGTGAGGAATCTATAAAGGAAAAATCATCAGAGGAGAAGAAAGGAGAATCCAACAGGGAACCGGTAGTAGGTCCATCATTGTTGTCAATTGACACCTTGCAGGTTGTAAAGAAAAACATAACCGAGATGAGTCATATTCAACTCTTGATGATGGATGCACATAAATTAATGAAGGATAGATCTAGGGATAAAGGGATTATTGACTAGTCTATCACTATTTTACACAGACTAGTCCCGGATTGCAAGATTGACAGGGAAGCGAGCCCATCTAGCAAACTTAAGACAATTACCAAGCATATTTCTAAGGATTTTCAATCCTTGTAGTAGATTTCAAATAGGCAAGCATTGGAGAGGTTCACACAAGCTAAAAGAGCTACATTTGATGAGGTGATTGAGTCTGAGAAGAAGAAGATTGATGAAAAGCTGAAACTAATAGATAATTATTTGAAACAATGTACAAATATATACAGGGTATGTTGTAACATAGATATACTTACAGTTAATGTGGATAAGAAGATAAAAGAATTTTAGGATAAAATTGCAAGTATAGCTAATTCTTTTGATGGATTGACTTCATTGACTACATCCATTGATGGTCAAATTTTGGTTTTGGAAGCCCAAATTTTTTCTTTTGAGAAAGAAAAAGGCAAAATCATAAGAAGAGCCAGAAGTTTGAGAGGCTTGGTGAGTCCCCGGTTGGATTCACTCAGTGTACATAAGAAGGAATGTATGGATATGGTTGGAAAGCCCACACCGACAGAGATAAGTGAGAAAGAATCATTTTCACATATACTAAATGGAATTGTATCTATTTTCGACACTTTCAAATTTGGCTAGGATACTTATCTTGAGCTATTGGAGAAGGCTTATCTAATAATTTTCAAATTTGTTAAGCTTCGGTAAGATATTTTTGGGGTATTCATTGTACAGTTTTGGATCTTTGACTTTTTTTTTTTTTGATGACATTGATGTCAAAGGGGGAGTAATATAGATGTGAAAAAGAATAGAAGGATTTGTATACATTAGCGGGAGATATGGAGATATGAGAGTATGGAGTATTTTGCATTGATGAATATTCAGCTCAGGGGGAGCAGGCAGGATGAAACCAACAGATGAAACCTTGACCATTTTTCACATGAGTGTTGCCATCAATGCCAAAGGGGGAGATTGTTGGCAATTGACACTCAATTGGCTAGTTTCATTATGTTGTCATTGATGGCAACATGGTATCTTGTTTCTGGCTTCATGTTTTGGTTCAGTTGTGTACTAGTAGGCACTTCATAGATACTACACCGACACCAACAGATAGAAGGATTTCTTTGGTTACTGACAATGCAGGCCGACATGGTTTAGAATATGGTTATCGGTATTGGAGGCCGACATCTTTTTGATCCGACATTGGCAATTGTTTTTGTTATTTGTGTATTTATGTTATCTAGCCGACATGTAATTTGATATTGTAATAATATTTGTAAGTCGACATAAGGCATGATAAGTTGTATAGGGTATATAGGTCAATCAGATTAGATCATTTTGATATCATCGTGGTAATGAAAATGTAATGGAGATGTGGATGTGATATGATGCGACATATATAAGAGAGACTATGCATGTGAGGATATTTTTGTAAGGGTTATTTTGGCAATGGGTTTAGGGTTTTAGACCAGAATAGACAGAGCTTAACCAAAACTGTATCCTGGCATAGAAGATACTATCTTAGTAGTTCAACACTTCTTCAGATTGTAGTCTGGATTTATATGTAGTCAGTGAGGCTCCTTTTGTGATTGAGCAGTGTGCTCTAGGCTGTAAGCCTTCCTACAAGTGCAGACCTCTTATATTTTGTAATATCTCTTTATATGGCCAGTGGATTGATATTGTGGGTCACAAATCCCAACGTGGTTTTTCCTCTTTGAGGTTTTCCACATATAATTCTGTGTGTTATGGTTCTCATTTTTGTGATTGGCTTATTGGTTGCTTTACTTCTTTTAATTCTGTATGTACCGGCATACCGGTTGGTGTATGCATGTTGTAATAAGGCAAAAATTGTTCTTTCCGGTATAACATTGATTCACCCCCCTCTCTCAGTGTTATTGGATTCCAACACAGATATCTAAAGGGAATTGTGGATTATGGTTTATGGTATCCGAAGAATGATGATTTCATGTTGTGTGCCTACATTGACAGAGATTGGGTTGGTGATGTTGATCACCGAAAGAGTACTATCGGTGGAGAATTATTTTTGGGTAAGAAGTTGGTTTCATGGGCTAGCAAGAAACAAGATTCAATATCCTTATCTATTGCTAAAGACGAGTACATTGCTACTGCTAGTAATTGCACTCAGATAGTTTGGATGAAGCAAATGTTAAAAGATATCATAGTTATTCATGACGAGCCTACTGTTATATACTATGATAATTCTAGTGCTATAAACATGCCAAAGAATCTGGTGCAACATTCAAAGACAATATATATCAGTCAAATATAATTACTTGAGAGAGAAAGTCAGTGAAGAGAAGGTGAAGCTAGAATATGTATCTACAAAGGAACAAATTGTTGATATTTTCACTAAGCTTTTGCCTGCAGATACATTTATTTACTTGAGAGACAAGTTACAGGTATCCAACCCTCCGTATAAGAACTAGATGCATTGAGTTTCATCGATCCAATGGGTTTCAGGGCCTTATTCTTTTATCCAGATTGATGAGTTGGTGTTGCTCCTATGCTGGAGTAGTCTGTGTTTTGGGACAGAGATTTATGATATTTTTGGTTATGTGTTTTAGGGATAGAGAGTTTGGTTTTCTATTTTGAATATCTTTGGCATTGCTATCAAAGGGGGAGAGAGATCATGTGAAAAACTGCATTATCTATATTGATCTTAGGAGGAGTTTGTTGGTGATATCTTCTTTTTTTGCATTGACTGTTTTTCACATTCATATGTTGTCATCAATGCCAAACGGGGAGATTGTTGGATATGGTTGTTCATTGCTACTACTAGGATATGTTGTTGTCATTGATGTCAACACATTCCTATGATTTATGCCGATGAGATTGGGAAGATTTTTTGATCCGATTTTGTAGTTTGGTGTTGTTGATCACTGTTTTGCAGAATCTGGTATTTCCTTCGGTAAATTTCGGTGTGATCAGATTTGGTGTTGAGACTTTGGGATATTGTTCTGGATGATCTTATGTATCTTTATTTTAGATGGTTCATGATTTGGTGCCCCACAAGTTATCTTTCTTCGTGGCAATTGTTGATTGGTTGTGTTCTTGAGCTTCTAGATGTTGACAAATGAAGATTTGAAAAGTGGAGTTGGTGCAATTGTTCCAGATGATTCTAACATTCTTGGTGGTGTTTCGTAGGAGTTTCCTATTTGTTTTGGTGATCCACATTGATCATTGTGATATTTTTTGGTGATTTCTATCAACTGGTATTTATTTTTGTGTTATACGGTATTTCTGGTGGTGTAGCGTGTTGCGGTTGATCTAGGCATGATTTCTGGTGGATGTGATTATTTGGGAATTTGAATTAGGTCCATGCTATGTAATGTAAATAATGTTATATTGGTTTGGTGATCGATTTTTATATCATGTAATGTAATTTTTTAATTGAGGGTTGAGGGTTTAGCTGACCTTGTTATCAAGGTTGATGAATTGTATATATAGATGAGTTATTCATGTAGATTATGTGTCGTTATTGTGTCTGCATTCTCATAGAGAGGTGAATGTGAGAACAAGAGATTTATCATTCAGTGAAGTGTTGAGGTGAGATTGGTTTTGCAGAACAAATAATTGTGCTTAACTAAAACTATCATCAGGCATTTGTAGATGCTATCATTGCAATTCATTTCTTCTGGATTGTAGTTCGAATCATATTGTAAGTCAGTGAGACTTCCCTGAGGGTTGTAGACTTTTGAGAAAATATATTTTGAGTAGTGAGCTCTAGGAAGTGTGTCTGAATGCATGTGCATTCCCCATTGTAATATTTTCACATACTCCTGTAGAGTATCATCTTATCGTGGGTAGGTTCCCATCATGGTTTTTCCCTTAACCGGGCTTTCCACATCAAAAATCTTGGTGTTGTGTGTTGTGCTGTTAATTTTCTTATCTATCTATTGCTGCAGTTTATCAGTTTTGTTTTGGAGTTTAATTTTCAGAATCAGGTGAATACTGATTCACCCCCCCTCTCAGTCTTCCTTCTTAATTGCTTCTAACAATCCATAATAACCATATTATTAAATTAAAAACTCCCCCATAGATGAGGTTATTAATTCCCCCTCAACCAAAATATTTGGCATGAGAGGAAAACATTACCCTCAAAAGAAAATACAACTTTATACAGATAACAGTTTCCCTTTTAATAGGAAGTGTGACAAAAAAATCAACAAAGAAACATTAAAATCCTAACTTAAATTTATTAATTAGTAACTAATTTCCTTTCCCAAAATAGAATACCACCATTCCCAAGGTGGTTGGAGCTTATCATAAAATATTTTTATTACCACTTGAAAAGTGGTTAGGGGAGAGGGACTAATAGGTGATAGGGATACCAATACATGTTATATTACATGGACACTTTTAGACCAATAGTGGTGCCCTAAAAATGTCATTTCAATGCTTATCCCCAAAAAAGTACCTCTAAAATTAAAAAACAAACCAATGATGTGATGCCATAGCAGCACACAAGTAAACATGACTTAGTGCACACCTATGGGTCTTATGACAATTTGGGACCATTTTGGAAACCTTCACAAAAATGCATGCTGATGTGGCATCATATGTGACCATATGGACTTGAAATTTTATTTTTAAGTAGGGGACTTGACAAGTAAGCTATTGTGTAAAATTGATTTTTTTAAAAATGTCCACATATGATTTTGAGAAGCGTGAAGTTAGGGTGAGCATGTGCTGGCTCCTCTCCCCTACCTCCTATTTTAGCGCCCCCACTCATAACTAGGTTGGAGCAAGATAAAGTTTAAATTAATGGGGATGGGGATTTTTGTATCCCCCTTGGGAGTAGGGTGCGCCACCCTAGGTGGGCACCTCCTTTCCCCTTCCCTAGTATACCACTATTAGTGGTTAGTTTTTTTTTTAATTTTAAAATTTAATCCCTTGCCCCACATATGTGGTAGTCAAGGGGTCAAACTTATGCCTTACCCCACTACCACAATACATTGTGCACATCCCCTCCATAATTGGATGTGAAATAAAAATTTATTAACTTTTTTTGACGAGGGGATACATAATATCTCTATTTAATGTGTGAATATATATATATATATATATATATAATTGAAGATACTCACCTAAAACTTGTAGCCATGACTATAGGTGTTTCAATCTATGCAAGGTATGTTCATTCAACGGGTTGACAAGATAGACAACTTTCAAGACCATGTGAAACAACTCGATGCTACTTTGACATTAGGGTTCTTTTGATTACTAAACCCAATACTATTGGTCAAAGTACTTACTCCCGCAAGAATTTAGTGTTCATAAAGAATTCGGATGGCATCTACACATTTTCCATTTGTTTATAATCATCTCCCAGATGATACTCTCCCTATTTCCTTTGAAGATGTTGTCACAACAACCCCTTCTCCTGGTTAACACTTGGTCAATGCAAACATCTGGTTAGACCATACTCAATATTTTGGTTAGATAATCATAAAAACCCATCATACATAATCAAATATACATTTCAAAATCATTCCCATATTATTCCATCACAATTTTTAGGAACATAATTGACTATAAAATAACATCGCATCTCGTCATAAAAAGTACTCATTGTAATTTCACTAACCTTCATAAAGATAGGTTTAAAGTAAATATTACAAAATTGCAAGGAGGTTCTAGGTGAAATTTGGGATGTGACAAATGATGGTTATAGTGCAAATTGATGATAAAGATAAAATAACTAGCAATTTTAAATACCTACAAAATCATATAAACATGATTTTTTGGGTTGGTACAAGATGCTCTTACAACTTGAATGCTTATGCATTAAATTTAATGTAAGTGTAAGATATACCTCAATGTATATACAAATGTAACATTTCTTAGTTAAGGTTGTAAAACATATATTCATTATGTAAATTACACACTTGTAGATGTCTAAAAATGGTCAATGCTTGCAGAGTCGTACTTTAACATTTGCACATTGCCTTATTTTAGGGTTTTTGCGTCGCATTAACATTTCTCCTATGATTCGCACTTGGTCTTTATCATTTGCGAGCATCGAGTCTTTCTTCTGCATTCTTCATTTGTCTCGCTTTCAAATTTGGTCTTGTTGATAACAATATTTGTCATGATTTTGGTCAATCTTATCCTGTTGCATCAATGTGCGTATTCAGTTGTCATCATTTTGGACATCATCAATCCTAATTAGGGTTTTGTCCTCTTATCAATCTTGTCATCATGCGATCGATTTGTCATCAATCGTTGTCGTTTTCAATCTTATTATCTTGCGATCGATTTGTCATCGATCCTTGTCTTTTGATCAATTTGTCATCAATCTTGTTGTCTTGTGATCGATTTGTCATCGATCGTTGACATTTTCAATCTTGTCGTTTTGCAATCTATTTTGTCATCTATCCTTGTCTTCTTGTCAATTTTGTCATTTTGCGATCAATTTGACATCAATTGTCATCCTTCTCAATCATGTCAATTTGGATCAATTAGTCATTGTTCCTCGTCAATTGGCGCATTTATCAATCAAATCGTTTGTCAGCATTGGTCCTTTGTTAATCAGAATCATGATTGAATCGACATCAATTATCTTTTGTCAAGACCTAATTGTCATCCTTGCATTTCTAATTCATCTTTTAAGGTTTCATGATTTTATTCATTTAACCCTGTTTGACATTTCCCCCTCTAGGATTAATAAATTATTTATTTATCCTAAGTCTTCGTGTCACAATTAAATGATTATTTAATTGGCTAACTAATTATTCTTCTTTTTGTGAATTAATTAATAAATGACAAATTATTAATTGATTTACCTAATTTCTTCTAATTCCTAATTTCCAATTTTTTCATCAATTTCTAATTCCTAATTTCCTAATTTTTCATCAATTTCTAATTCCTAATTTCCTAATTTCTATTTCATCTATTTTTCAATTCTCTCATATTTTTCTCCTAATTTCATGGGAATGACATTTCAATTTGTCATAATTTGTCATAATTGACAATCACTCAATTTTGACATAGAAATTTGTCATAATTTTGTCATGAATTATCAATCAATCAATTTTGCATAGAAAGTGCAAATTTGTCATAAATTTTTCATAATTGACATTCTTGATTTGCAATTTCCATTTGAATCTCTTCATGCTAATTTGATCTTTTCTCCAATTTGTCTATAAATTGGATGAATTTCTTCAATCCCAACTAATCACTTTTTCGAATCCCTACTTGGTCGAATCAATCACGCTTCGAGTATTCTTGCGCTACTATCTTGTCTACTTGCTTTCATCTCATGTGTATGCACTTGTAGGTGAGATCCACAAACAAAGCTATTTGAAGAATAAAGAAGGACAATGGAGTCACATGCAGGAGACATTCAAGTCTGCATTTGGTTTGCTTAAGTTTTCAATCTTGAATATCTCGTTTTCATATCTCTATTGGATGTAATTAGGATTGATCATTGCATTTGAGCTTTTGTGATTGAGCTATGACTAATATTGATATTTGCTTTGATGATTTCCGATTTCCTAGCTACAACACCTAATAAGGAATCTCAGACAAAATAACACATGACATATCAAAATAGAAATGCAACCATTGCCTATGGTCTCACCATGAAGAGGGAAGAAAAACCATAACCAAAGCACACAACACAAAGCACAAAGCACAAAGCACAAAGATGACTTCATGATAGAAGGATTCATAAATACATAAACATGATTAGAGTTGATAATAAATGTGTAAAGCGGAAAAATCGAACCCTAGTCGTTCTCCCCTCCCCAACTCCAAGGAGAGAGAAGGGAGAGTCACTAGGGTTGATGGTTTTCACTTGGGAAAGACTTTACATTCAAAAGAGGGGTTGAAACCCACAAGATCCAATCCCACGCAATGCAAGATTGGATTCTATATGAGTTTCAAGGGTTAAGACATCAAGGATACCCTCTTTTGTAAAGAAATGTAGATAGAATGATTGAACTAGGAATGCATGTAAAGTAGGAAAGATTCGCTTAAAAATAGAGATAGGGATATGGTATGAAGCTGCAGACCTGGAATTAGTAGTAAAATGTCGAGACGGTGCTGTTCTGCAAATTTGAGCGAAAGTTCACAGGACGATGGCACCCGGTGTGCACACGGTCCTCCGAAAAATCCGTGAAACGAAGGTGGATCTGTTCGTCTCTGCACAAGGATTCCAGATCTTCAATTACAGCCGCGTACCTGCAACCTACACACAGAAAAGAGAGGATGATTGGGGGGTTAGGGATGAGGGGTTTGCCTTTAGGTCAAACCCCGGTTTTGGAATTAACCAAGAAATGAGAATGTTGTAAATGTAAATGTTTGTAATGTAAACAAGTACTGATACCTTGTTGTAAGGATGTTTGTATCCTTATATGTGAAGGTATAGATGTTGTTGTATGTTGTATGTTGTATGTTGTAGTATGTGATCTCCTCTTCAATGGTTGAATCCTTGTCTTGAATGCAACACTTAGCCTTGAATGGAGACTTAGAATGCTCAATTGCTTGAAGGAATGCTTGAATGTTTGAATGCTTGAATATTGCTTTCGTGCCTTGCTCACATATGTCCTCCTCCCTTTTTGAGAGAGGAAAATTAGTTTATATACTTGCCAATTAGGGTTAAAAGACTGATTTTCCCGACCTTAGGCCGACCAGGAAATGTTATTTTCCAATTTGCAAACTTAAAGACCCGAAGCCCCATAAGAGACCGGGCCCAAAATAGGGCCAGGGATCAGGGCGCTGGGCGCCATGGTCCCACCTCCAGGGACATTGGGGTGCAAGGAGGATCAGAACAGGGTGCTGAGAAATGCAGTTTTTGATGTCATGAACAAGTTTCGGGGTCTCCATTCAGGTTCCGTGTTGCATCGCCATCGTGAAGACCCAAATGCAGTCAAAATTGCAAGTGTCGCAATTTTAGGACGCTACATTTAGCCCCCACTTTAGCGGAAGTATAAGCGTACGCCAATACTTCCGGTAAAGTACAAGGAAACAACATTGAAAAACTTTCACCACGTCAAGGAGGCAAGATACACCAAGCCCCCAGTGGACTAAGGATCTTACAACTTTGATTGACAAAGTAAAAGGGAAGATCACGAGGGAGAACCATGACTGTCAGTAGTAAGGTTCCCTCACTATGAGTCATGCAAGAAAGATATCAAAAATTTTCAAGGCAAAGCTAAATTGTCAAGAAATTTTCAAGTATCTTGAAAAGATATGAACGGGATGTATGGCCCCCTACGTTAAAGCGATCGCACACGCCTCACTGGGGGTGATTGCTTTAAGGTAGTGATACATATAAAAAATGAGAAGGGAAAGGAGCACGTTATCACAAGGATTTAGCCCCCAAGTGTGAGATAAGCCCAAGGATAATAGACACAAAACACAAAGCACAAGGTGACTTCACTTTCCTTGGGGTCAGTATGCTGTATGATAATTCATGTATATCATATGTATGTATGCATAATTGTTCTTCATTCCCCAATCAAGGAAGGTCACCTAGAAGAAGGGAACACATGTGTCTTTTGAGTCAACATGAGAGAGATCGAGAGATCTCAATGCTTTGCATCGTCCTCAAGTAGACAACACTAAGGGCAACAAATAGAAAAATGAGAATAACACATAGAAGAAGTAACAAAAGAGAGGAGGAGAGAATCTGCTATGCTAATGAAACTAGTCTAGCATGTCATCTACCCCCCGATCTTGCTGATCAGTATTTCGAGAAGGTAGGAAACACGCTAGAGGAGGAACATCCAACACAGCAGATGGAGCTATCACAAGATCCAAACAAGGGCTATGTTCATATCCCAAGCCACGGTGTTCTTGTCTAGGAGCTAGGATAAGTGCTTTAGAAAATGCGTTAGATAAATGGTTATCAACATCAACATATTCATATTCACTATCAGAATGACCAGGAGTAACATTTTCATCATGAATAACATTTTCATCTATATCATCATCAAGATTTATAAAAATAGGATCTTTAACTCACACAGGATCAAGACCATCATGCATCTTATGTTTAGGAGATTTCGGCTCGATTCTCGGCGGAGGAGAAAATGGAAAAATACTGGCTGAAGGTGTTTTTGGGGATTGCAAAGTTTGAGAAGCAGCTGCCTGAGCTCTAAGATGACGCTTTCGTCGGCGTTCACGTGCAAAACGATTTCATCTAGTCTTAGTAGGAAGCTGAGGAGATTGAGGAGGAGGAATGTTCTCATCCTTATCACTTGAGTGTTTAGGTTGTGGTCTCTTAGGTTGAACAATAGGAGAAGAGGAAGGTCTCTTCTCTCCATAAGAGGCAGGAGGAGGAACTGCTCCATATAAGGGAGGAATATTTGGTTTAGGAAGGAGACCAAGCCCATCATGACGAGGAGGTATAGGTCTACTTTTAGAAAGTTTATTAGTCATAGGCATAGTCACACTCACAGGGATGGGTTGGGAATCTTCTTGAGGAAATACATTAGTTTTATCTTTCAAAGGAAGAACTTCCTTCTCAAGAACGATAGGAATATCAAGCTTGGGTGTTCTAGGTTCACTTAGAGATAGGATCATATCTTTTTTCCACTTTTGATAAGATTTGAAAAGATGATCACTTCGCGGAGGAAGAGATTGAAATTGTTTAGGCCAAAAGTAATCAATAGGAACGCTAGAAGTTCTTTCAGTTGGTTTAAAGAGACTATGATTGACAGTAACAATTTCGCCATTATGGGGAAATTTCAAACACTTGTGAATAGGAGAAGCAATAGCTTTCATGGAAGATAGCCAAGGATAGCCTCGCTTCACACGAAATTGTTCGGACGATGGAATAATAGCAAAGTCCACATCAAGGGATTTGTTATGGACCTCAATAGGTAATGTAATAGAACCAATTGCAGGAGAAGAAAATGCATCAAATAGTTTCACAACCACATTTGTTTCATCATAGATCACTTGATTCAATTGCAAAGTAAAAAGAAATTCTTCCGTAATGATATTAACCATACAAGAAGGATCAATAAGCACTCCACGGCAAGTCGTATTCTTGACTTTTGCAACTATATATAAAGGACCATCAGGTGCCTTGATAGTTTCACTAGAATCAAATGTGATGGAAGGTTCTTTAGGGATTTTCTGCTGCTCCACAAAGTTAATCACATTCGGAGTCATAGACACAAGATCATCAGGTGAGACAGAGGAATCAGTAGTATCGATCGCATTAGAGGTATGAGAAGGTAATGGATCAGTAAAAATCTGAAGATTTTGGTTAGGAGGAGCTACAGATGTGTTGCCTTTATCATTCACACCAGAAACAGAGATAGTATTATTATCAATCAAATCTTGAATTTTACCTTTTAAAGCAAAACATTTTTCAGTATCATGCCCAGGATGACGATGAAATTGACAAAAAGATTTGTTATCAAAATAGGGTGAATTAATCTTTGTAGGATCTATTTGCCTTATAGGAGGAAGAGTAAGCACATTTTGTTCCAATAACTTATTCATAATACTATGCAATGATTCATTCAAAGGAGTGAACTTTCTTTCTTTCTTGAAAAATTTAGAAATAGGAGGCACACCTGATGCCGCATTCACATTGTTGTTGATGATGTTTTCATTGAATTTAATGGACTCTCTGTTCGGTTTAAACTTCCCAAATGGTTGTTGACTACTATCACCCTTATCACTCAGAGCCATAGGATTTGCTTGTTCCATTTGACTCACAGTCAGTTGATAATTGTGAAGAGTTGCGCACAACTGTTGGAAAGAAGTAAACTCAGAAAACAAGAGTTTTTCTCTAATATCTTTTTGTAAATTAGAAATAAAGATTCTTTGAATATCATTTTCAGGCACTGGAAAGGAAATCTGAGCATACAAATGCTTATATCTACCAATGAAATCAGTCACTTTTTCTTTAACACCTTGTTTACAATGCATTAAATCAATCAAAGTAACTTTAGGACTTATATTGTTTTGAAATTGTTGAATAAAAGCATTGGCAAGTTGCTCGAAAGAAGAAATAGAATAGGAAGGCAACGAGCAATACCATTGTAGGGCTTTATCTCTTAATGTTCTAGTAAACAGTTTTGCAAGCAACCTTTGGTCATAAGCAAAATCAGTACATATTGTTTGAAAGGTCTTAACATGTGTTAGAGGATCACCCTTACCATTATAAAGCTCCAAATGCGGAATTTCAACATGTTTAGGGGGGATAGCTCGAACAATGTCAAGAGAAAGTGGGCTCGCAACATCAAATGTGGGCACACTAAACTTAGATTGATTCATAGAGGCAATTTGTTGCTATAAAGAAGAGACAGTTTGTGCAAGATTGTTAATGGTCGCTTCAGTCGAAGAGTTCATATTAGACGTGTTAGATTGTGATGGAGGTGTTATGTTATTGAAAGAAGGTAGAGAGTAAGGTGGTGGGACACTATGATAGTTAGTCAGAGGAGATGATTGGACAGGAGGAACACTACAAGGAGGAATGGAATGATTAAACGAATTGCCCCGTTGCGTCATGTTCATTTGTGGAGATATAATGGGAACACTCACTGAAGGAATGAATGAAGAAATTGGATTGAATGAAGGAAGAGGGTTGATTGAAGAAGAGGGATTGCCCCCATGACTGGTGATCATAGGTGGGATGTCTTGTGTTGAAGTAGTCATTATGTTTGATGTAAAAGTAGGTATACTAGCAATAGGAGTTGTCAAAGGAATAGAATGATTGACTTGAGTAGGAGGTTGTGTATAACCTAAAGTTTTAGCACAACTCTTCATAGGCATCACATTCGAATCCACAATGTGTGCAATACCACGCAAAATGTCAATTCCATTCTTATCACTTTGAACCATACGTTTTAGACCCTCAATTAATGAAAGAGCTTCGCTATCAGGGTATTCTTAAGACATCCATTGTCGAAAATCATCAAATTGGTTATCCAATTTCAAAAGTTGTTCTACAGAAACCTCATGGAGAGCTTCTTCATCATTAAGAGGATTAAAAGAATTACCCATGTCCTCGTTAAAAAGGCCATTCAAATTAGGTTCCATCTCCTCGGTAATTACACCTTGGAAAGACTTAATTCTAAGGCTTCGTCTAACGGGAATAGTGTAAGTAGGGCTTATTGTTGTAAAACTCATGCACTAAAGAGAGAGAGAAGATTTTGAATTTTAGAGGTAGCAAATTTCAATAAAATCAGCCAATCTCCTAGATTTAAGCTATTTAATGCAATCAGGACAATCTCCCGAAATTTCGGAAAAAATGTCCGGGACCGTGGCGCTCGGAGTGCACACGGTCCTCGCAACTTTTTTTGAAATTTTAAGGGATGAAAGTTATGATGATTTTAAAGCTAATCTGAAAAAATCGAGTGATTTTACGACCTGTAGATAGGTCAAATTAAAGTTGCAATCTCAAAATTGAACCCTACCAAGATTGTTGAAAAATGTAAAATTTGAATTTTGGAAAAGAGAGGGAAACTGAAATTTTGAATTTTTTGATTTTAGAGGGAATACTAAGAGCAATGCAAGTTTTGAAATTTGAAAGTTGACTTGATTTCATGCAAAATTCGAATTTGAAAGTGGAAATCAAGGTTATCGCAATTAGACACTTAATTTCAAAAGTCACAAATTGTAAAAATTTGAACAAAGCATTGAAATTTCGAATGAATGCTAACACACTTCTCAGATTTAGGACTGCAAGAAACACAATTTTGATATGAATTTCAATTTCAACAATTTTTTGAATGATTATAAGCCTTTATCCGAGCAATCTCTAGACCAACTTTGACTTTAATTTTGAAGGTGTTAAAATTGATAAAATCAGCCAAAATTCTGGATTTTAGCAGAAAAATACAGTAAGATCTAGCTCCCAAAATTTCGGAAAAAATGTCGGGGACGATGGCGCTCGGGGTGCACACGGTCCTCGCAACTTTTTTCCAAATTTTCAGGGATGAAAGATATTGTGATTCTATTGCAAAATCCAAAGTTACAGCCGATTTGGAAGTGTTTTGATTAGTGAAATTATCAGTCAAAGGCTGAATCAAGAAGGTTTTTAAAAATTAGGGTTTTGACATTTAACCACTTAATTTTCAGAATTAAAGCACAAATATGAATTGACAATTTGCAATAGAAGGGTAGATCTGAAACAAGCATTAACAATTAAACATTTCACAAGTTTAATTACTTAAAAAGAAAATTTTAGGGTTTTTATGCAATCAACCTCTAAAATTTGCAAAAGATCAAACATGGAAATGTAATTAAGGAAGCAAAATTTTCAGATCTAACCATGAATAATCAAAATGAGGATGTTCACGTCGGGTTCACCAAAATGTAAAGCGGAAAAATCGAACCCTAGTCGTTCTCCCCTCCCCAACTCCAAGGAGAGAGAAGGGAGAGTCACTAGGGTTGATGGTTTTCACTTGGGAAAGACTTTACATTCAAAAGAGGGGTTGAAACCCACAAGATCCAATCCCACGCAATGCAAGATTGGATTCTATATGAGTTTCAAGGGTTAAGACATCAAGGATACCCTCTTTTGTAAAGAAATGTAGATAGAATGATTGAACTAGGAATGCATGTAAAGTAGGAAAGATTCGCTTAAAAACAGAGATAGGGATATGGTATGAAGCTACGGACCTGGAATTAGTAGTAAAATGTCGAGACAGTGCTGTTCTGCAAATTTGAGTGAAAGTTGACAGGACGATGGCGCTCGGTGTGCACACGGTCCTCCGAAAAATCCGCGAAACGAAGGTGGATCTGTTCGTCTCTGCACAAGGATTCCAGATCTTCAATTACAGTCGCGTACCTGCAACCTACACACAGAAAAGAGAGGACGATTGGGGGGTTAGGGATGAGGGGTTTGCCTTTAGGTCAAACCCCGGTTTTGGAATTAACCAAGAAATGAGAATGTTGTAAATGTAAATGTTTGTAATGTAAACAAGTATTGATACCTTGTTGTAAGGATGTTTGTATCCTTATATGTGAAGGTATAGATGTTGTTGTATGTTGTATGTTGTATGTTGTAGTATGTGATCTCCTCTTCAATGGTTGAATCCTTGTCTTGAATGCAACACTTAGCCTTGAATGGAGACTTAGAATGCTCAATTGCTTGAAGGAATGCTTGAATGCTTGAATGTTTGAATGCTTGAATATTGCTTTCGCGCCTTGCTCACATATGTCCTCCTCCCTTTTTGAGAGAGGAAAAGTAGTTTATATACTTGCCAATTAGGGTTAAAAGACTGATTTTCCCGACCTTAGGCCGACCAGGAAATGTTATTTTCCAATTTGCAAACTTAAAGACCCGAAGCCCCATAAGAGACCGGGCCCAAAATAGGGCCAGGGACCAGGGCGCTGGGTGCCCTAGTCCTGAAGGACAAGGGCACTGGGCGCCATGGTCCCACCTCCAGGGACAGTGGGGTGCAAGGAAGATCAGGCCAGGGTGCTGAGAAATGCAGTTTTTGATGTCATGAACAAGTTTCGGGGTCTCCATTCAGGTTCCGTGTTGCATCACCATCGTGAAGACCCAAATGCAGTCGAAATTGCAAGTGTCGCAATTTTAGGACGCTACAAAATGGTTAAAGACCAAGTGTAAAGGGTTAAAGTGTAGGAATCAAAAAGATCACACAATAAATTCAAAACTCGACGAGATATATAAAATGATAATAAAAATTCAAGGTGCATTTAGATACAAAAATAAATACATAATAATAGAACATAAGATTTGAAAACCTAATGGAGAAGGAAGAAACCCCAATGGCTAAACCCTAGGGATGTAAGAAAGTCAAGTTCACCATTTTATGTAATAGAAAAATTACACAAATAATCTATTTTAACCAATTAAATAAAGTGTTTGGACATATAAATAATCTACATTTTTAAGTTGGGGCTAATATTATCCAGTCAAAATTGATGCTAAATAAATTAATTAAATTAAATACAAGATTACTTAGTAGTCAATCCATGGTATCTTTGTGTAAATGCCATAAATCCACTCACCATAATGATAATTTAATATCTTATTAGATGTTTTTCACTGGTCTATAAATTTCTCTACACAACTCTTTAATTCATGTACATGAATGCAAAGCTGATATTTATTAATATTGACCTAAAATTGTGCATGAGGTTAAAACCATGATTATTGGAATTAATCTTTTTGAATTATTTTATTCTAAAACTTGAAAAACCTCTATGTGCACAAAATTTGATAAGGAAAACATTGTTTTTGTAAACACCTTTGAGGAATCTATCGAATCTTAAGGGCGATGTTCTTTCAATTAGACCTTTAGAAGGACCAGTTCAACAATGGTGAACCAAGGTCAAGAACAACAAACAACATGTAGTATGTTAATAGAATGATGATGCAATGTTGAGATAATACCTTTTTATCCACTTTTAATCGAAATCTAGATGTGCATGATAATTTTTTCTCTCAATTCTTGATCCCAAATTCCTTTTTCATTCAAGTTAGTCATTAAATATACCATCTGGTGCAGGAGCACCTAGAATAGGTTGATTAGGTTTTGAATCTTAGGAGTTAGGGTTAGGTTTATTTTGATTCAATAAGGTCTGTTGAGACCATTTTTAATGTTATTTCATGTTTTGGGGTCTGTATGTAAAAATTGGAGTCATGATTTTCAAATTTGTAAAGTTGCTCAAAATGTTGTCATTTCTGTTATCGGGATAAGTTTTACTGATAAGATGTCATTCAGGTAAAAGTTTTCATTACTGTTATCAGGATAGGTTAAACTAATAGGGTATCATTGTTGTTATTGGGATTGTTTATACTATCGGTTTGCAAAATTCTATTCGACCAATTTTGAATGACTATTCCGATAAGGTATCAATAATGGCATCGGGACAGTTAACCTGATAAAGCATCATCATGGTCAAAAGTTGTCATCGAAATAGTTAACTCGATAAAGTTGTCATCGCGATAGTTTTCTCTATCGAGATTGGTAAATGTTAATTAGCCGACGGTTGATGGCTATAGCAATAGACCTTCAAATGACTTGTTTTACATAAGCTATACCGAAATGAGTGACATCGGGGTAGTTTGTTATTTTGGAATTACATGAAATTGTTACTCCGCCTTGAAGAGTTATTCCAATGGGTGAACAAGAAGACATGTTTGGAATTGCTATTCCGACACTTGTGTCCGACAACGACATCAGTTTTGGAATTTGAATAGTCATGCAGTCCAACGGTCACGACGAGAAAGTTCAAACTTAGTATAAATTGTATGAGCAACGGATAGAGAAGGGGGATAACTGGGGATTTTGTTACTGTTTTTCAAATTTGAAATCATTGGCACCAAAATTTGGAAGCTTATTTTCTATAATTCACCCTGTTTCTGCAACTTACTCTGTTTTCTGTACTTATATGTTGTTGTGTGGATACAAACTGTTTTGGTGAGCATCTATTGATTAAGAGTAGCGTAATATCTTCCATTTGCTGATGATTGAAATTCTGAATTGTTAAATTTTGCTGATTTTCATGGGGTTGCTTGGCTAGTTAGGATAACTAGGGTTCTAACAGAAATCTAACAGTTTCTCCCTGCTTCGTTTGTCAGAACACCTTGAAACTTGGTATGAGGACCCAAGAGGGGTTAGAGGACAGAATTAGCATCAAAGAGAGGCATCAGTCCAATTAGGGCTATAGTTGTAATTATTTGTTGCTGATTTGATGAGCATATAAGCTTAAGGTTTTTTGCATTTTGACTGTTAATTTGGTAGCAAAGAGTCCTTGTAAGGGTATTCTGTGTTTTGAATTTTGTAGGTCTGAAGGGAAGGGGTTTTTGTATTGCATCACCACCCTAGTGTGCAATTTTGAAATAGTTTATGCTTTACTTGATTCACAACAACTAGTATGGAAGGAAAACATGAGACCAACTTAAAAAATTCAAACTTAAAGATTTGAAGTTAAAACTTATTCATTAAGAAGATAAACTTAGGTAATTGGCAAGAGCTTCGTTAAGCATAAGGTCACAAGGTCTAGTCTTTCTCCAACTCACATGGTACCAGAGGACGTGTTGCGCCAACGTCACCACTCATGTTAAAAAGTTTACTCGATGCACTTAATTTATTTGGAGGGGTTACCCAATTTTTATATACTTAAAAAATGATAAAATTAAATAGCCTCATGACTATACTATTCTTGTTCATCTTTATTGTCTTCCACATAAATAGAATCTGGAAAAATAAGTATGACCCACCTAGGGAAATATATTGACATCTTTTGTTCTTGCTTGAAGGATCAAATTGACACCTTCTTACTGAATTTTCTATTATATTGATATATTTTCCCTCTTTCAAGTCATTTCACATTGTACCGTCTTTTATAAGTATGGCCCATCTAGGGAAATATATTGACATTTTGTTCTTGCTTCCGGATCAACTTGGCACCTTCGTACTGAGTTTTCTATTATATTGATATATTTTCCTCTATAAGCCATTTCACATTGTACTGAAAGTTTTCTTTTATATTCATATATTTTCCCTCTATCAAGTCATTTCACACTACTCACAACTGTTAAAATCAAACCAAACAGCAAACCACACTTTGCAATTGGCTTTCAGGGAATCGTTAAAGACGAGAGTTTTGAAGTGGGTCATAACAATCGCCTTCTTCTCTGCATCTTTTCTTCTTTTTCTCTGTATCTCCATTCATTATTTTTCTTTCTTTTATTCTTATTCCCATCTGCTTGAGCTACAAGTAATCAGCCTTTCACTATTATAATAACAACCTAAGCAATTCATACTCAAACTGACCTCTCAATTCATTTGCCCTCTATCAGATTTGATCTGCAGAAATGGCTAAGACAAGGAGGCTGCCATTATTTGAATTCATGGTGTTTCTTCTTCTAAATTTGGCTCTACTCAAACCCATCTGTGCAGCCCAAGAGGTTATATCAATTTCTCTCTTCTCAACATCTCTTATATTTTTTCATTTTAATTATATTTTTAATTCGATACGCTTTTGTCTGGATTAGATCATGTAGAGTTTTTGTTGTCAATGTTTTGGATCAAACACTATGATCTATCAACATCCTTTCTCTTGCTACTTGTCTTGATGATGGATCATAGTGTTTGATCCAAAACGTTCGCAACAAAAATTCTATATGATCTAATCCAGAAAAAGTATATTGAATTCGTTATGAACTGTTCTTTAGATACAAGTTTTTATTGATTTCTTCCGTGAATGAGATGACTGAAATCTAATATTACCATATTGAATCTGAATCCATATTGAATCTGAATGGACTTGCATTAAGTTTGGATTGAGTCCTAAGATATCAAAATTTTATACTGATTATGGCTACAACCGTATTTGTAGGGTAAGTGTTCATATACACTGGAGGTAGAGACTGAAAGTAAAGGAGTTTTTGATGATGATCAAGGAACAAAAGACCCAGTCCATGTGATGTTCCAAGACAAAAATGGAACAAAGGTATTAAAACAGCATATGAATGAGGGAAAAGAAGATATCTTTCTAAAACCTGGCAAAAAAGATATGTTCAATATGAGTGGCCCTTGTTTGGAGGGTGATGTATGTTATTTATTCTTTAAGGTTGAGGGCACTGATGGTTGGAAGCTTAAAAAAGCTATAGTTCATGCTACAAAGAAGCACACTTTCCATTTCAAAAAGTATCTTACTGAAAAAGCGTGGGATGGCAAAGATTGGTGCAAAATAAATGAGCAGTTAGCCTCCCATCAATCCATAGACTCTGATTTTGAGACTGAGGAAAATGAAGATGAAAGCAACAAGCCAAAGAGAAAGAAACAACACAAACCAAGGCCAAAGTAGTAGGAATAAGAGCATTTAATATAACCTTTTGTGCATGTAATTTGTATAATTTAGGTTTTAAGAGGTCGAGTTAAATTGGTTAAGTATTGAGTTTTTAGTGTGGAGATTCAAGTTTACATTTTCATAGGGAAATATAATGTGGAATTTGAAGGGGTGTTCTTAGTCTTCTAGATTTTAAGTGGTTGAGTTAACTTGGTTAAATATTGAGTCTTTAGTGTGGAGATTCAAGTTCAATTCTTCATAAGGATATATAATTTGGAATTTGAAATGGTGGTTCTTAGTGAGCTTGTATTAGTCCTAGTATTGGTCTCACATACATGTGAGAAAAATGATATGTACTCTTCTTTTTGTGTTCAATGTTTAATGAATGATAAGCCCGACATAATTTAAGGACAATTTCTTGCTTTTGTAAACTAAAGATATATTTCTTGTTAATTGGGAAAGGACGAGGCTAAGGAGTGTCCTTCCATTTTTTCAATTTCTTTATTTCCTGTTTATGTACATTTTGTCCTTTCGCACCTTTGCTAATGTATTAAAAGTTCGTTGAGGCTTGTAGTTTTTGGTGTGATGATTGTTTGGTTGTATGTATATATCAATTTTTTTTTATATTAATAAAAGTATAGGCATTGTGGGCATTTTGTTAAAAAAAACTTTCAATATTAAAAACAATTCAATGTACCTAATAGTAATTTTAAAATAATTCTACAATGTGGTCTCAATAATTTCATATCATTGATTTTTTCCTAATTTGAAAGGAACAAAACAAGAAATGTGATTTTTCCAACCACCCTCAATTTCAACGTTAACTACCTCTAAATAGTACAAATAATAATGTTGTACCCCTTACATCTAATGGTATTTTAAGAAAAGTTAAAAACATTTTGTAGTGTATGAAATCACATATCTATGCCTCTTCCCTTTATGTTTTTGGGCTTACTTCAATTACAATGTCTTTAATATGATAAGAAGTTTATGAGTGGTATATACATGTGTGAAACTTAGCTCATGATTTATTTTACTACAACACAAACATTAACTAGTATACCTATATTTTAAAAATAATGTATGTAAAATAATGCTGAGAGATATCATATAATTGTCTTGCATGTTTATTAGTTGTCAAGAAGGACATGGAGCTGAATAATGCTGCACTATTTCACTCTCATTAAAGATGTAACGGTTTCATATACTTAGAGACAAGTGGCAATGATTCTATTTTATTCAGAGTAATAAAATAATACTTATAGAGAAACTGAAACATGCATGCATTTACTTGTCATCTACACGTCAAATTTATTCAAAATCCATTTTTTGTTTACGAATATTTGTATGTCATTGTAGATGCCTCTCGACATAATTATTGTTAAAAACCATTTTGATCCCTTGATCTCTCATTCAACACATTAAATCTAATTTGGGGATTTCAATTTAACCTAGGTCATTTTTGTATGCATAGATCTAAATCTTAAGCTTTGAGAATTTTAAATTCAAATTTAGTCTTTTCCAAGCTTTTCAAATAGCCATTGAAATCCAATTGTACATATTCAATCCTGAAATCATTAGGGATTAAGGACAAGCATTACCATAAAGAATTCATGATACATCCATAGTAGCATTATCAAAAGGTGCATCATATTTTAAATCCCTACATGCTTTCTTGTTGTATTTATCATTATTCTTAAATTCAATTGATTCTCTAGAGACTTGATTGAGGAGAGCATGGCCTTCACTAAAAAAAATCCCAAATGATGTCCATAGACACCACCCAACTTCGAACATAGCTACAAAAGGCCAAGGCACATCTATAACTAATGTCAATTTCTTGTCTATCTATTTTTTTATTATTATAATTTCAACTCTTTATGTCTAAATAGTATTCCAAGTGCAAAGCCAATTTTGTAGGCATGAATATAAACTTAAAAAGGAGAGTAAATTTTAAGAAATTATTTTGGTAAGGATATATTTTTTAGTACATTGACAAATTAATTGGACTAGCATCTTCAACAATTATTTATCCATATATAGAATCCTACAATCATGTATTTAATTTAATTTAATTATTTTAGACCCATCTCTAATCCCTTGTTGGTGTGAATGAGATATATTACCTTATTGATTTTACATAAGGTCCTATTCACTCTAGTATGCTCAAGTTTACTTCGGGGATTTATTGTTGTGTTTGAAGTCATATGATTAAAACTTTTTTTTATGATCTAAGTTAGGCATGGGTCTCACAAATAAGGTCCTAAAATATTTTTTGGGTGTCTCAATGGTCATATTAGTCACCACCAAATAGCCATGGTTGGTGAATCCCAAACTTATCTTCTCAACTTTTGATCATATCAAGGTGGTAATCACCAAGTATGGGGTGAATCCATACTCATATCTAACCATGTAATCAGTCTACTACAACACCCCTCCACCTCTACTATACTATGCAACCAATGTAGCATCCAAACTATCCATTGCCATAACCACTCGATCAAAGTGTTGCTAGATCATATCATGCCACAATAGTGTAGAGAGGCCAATTTGTTTCTCCTAAGGGATATATGTTTTGGGGATCCATAAATTTTACCTATGGAGTCAAATTTTCATGTTCTTATAGGTGTTGGAAAGCTAGTTCCAAGCACTTTGACACTACCCACTTTGTTTATTATTTTTATTTTATCCCATGTGCATGCTATTTTAATTTTATGTTATTTATTGTCTATATTAATAACAAAAAGTGTCATTGGGGGCTAATGTTGAGTCATTCCATCCCTATTTCATCTTTTCATCTTTTCTCTATTTTGGATAGGGCTTTTTCTTAACTTTATTTCTCTCTCATTTTTTTGTGAGATTGGTTCAAGTACATTGGTACCTTACATGATATCATACAGATAGGATCCATCCTTTCATATTTTCTCTTTCTCCTCAGGTTGCACTTAAGGGGGATTATTGGTGTAAATGAGATACATTACCTAATTGGTTTCACATTAGGTCTTATCTACACTAACTTATATTATGTATGCCTAGGTTGCACAATTTTACAAGACATATCAATCATAGACCTTCTTAATTTATTTTCCACTTGCTTATCTAGGGAATTCATAGCTAAAATAGGAAGGAACCTATCTTCTAATTGGTCACACGTGCTATTTAGAATAAGATATGGTATGAAGTGACTATGAAAGAAGATCTCATTTTTAGTAATCACATTGAACCATACACACCTATCCCCACACATATGAATTTCACATTACATGATGAGGGGTGGAGTGTACTATTCATGAACCCGATACCCATTTGGAAGAGGTCTTTGATTTTCTATCATAAGATGAGGTAGAGGAGATTGGGTCAGGCACTTATTATATGTATATGAAGGAAAAACTCCCACCCTCAACCTTATGAAAGCTTAAGAGGACATAGGTTGTTCGTGGATGTCATTTCTTAATGGTTAAAGAAATAAAATGGTAATAGTGATGGTGTAATTCCAATATATTCAAATGGTGAGAAGTATTACTTCTCATTCATGCTTCAATTTAGCTACATCACCAATGTGGCAAAAAATTAACTCTAATCTAAGGTCTCTAATTTTCATAAAATAGAGGGATTGAAGCCTTACAATTCTATGGTGATAGTGACCTAGTTGTGCATCAAATTAGAACTCAAATAAATGCAGAATAATTTTTTAAAGGTCTAGAAGTATAAGCTATGAGACTTAAATGAATAATTTGAAGCATTTAACATCCAAATCATACCTAGGGAATATAACAAAAATGTTGATACACTTGTAGTAGTTGGTGCCTAGTTTTACAAACTAGCACATGTTGTAGAAAAGAGGGAACACAATAATAAAATTTTTGTGAGGCTTGCTATCCTATACAACCAAACAAATTGGAATGTTTTTGAGAAATAATAGTAGATAGTTATATTTCTTCAAAAAGAGGTAGAATTATCTACCAAAAATTATTCCAAGATGCAACAACTATATAGAGACCAAATTTAAAGAAACAAGAAGTTGCCAAAAGGTCCCATCACTCTAGAAAGCAATTTAAACTTGGATGAAAAGTTGAGAAACAAGAAGATGAAGTTGGTTGTAAGGAAGGGTGACTACAAGTAACTATATCATATGGGAAATGTATTATTTGAGTCTAAAATCCAAGCTTTCATTAGGCTTTATCAAAATTATGTTGATGTAGTTGCATGGAATTATGAAGACCTCACCTTGGTTTGTCCCATCATACCATTGAGTTAGACCTTAATATAAAAAAAAATTAGCTAGAAGAAAAGCCTATTGGCCCCAAAAATTAAGCCCTTGATGAGGAGGTTGGTAACCAAACTAATAAAAGTTAAAAACTTTTTTTCCATTATGCATTCTTTTTGAATGGAAAACCTAGTCCTTGCGAGTAAGAAGAATGGTGAGATAAGATTGCGTATATATTTCAAATACCTCAATAGGCCATCTCTTAAGGACCATTACCCCATCCCTTCCACATAGTAGATCATGTTGAAGGTAAGTGGTTGTGAAAGGTTTTTCAATATTGGGTGGTTACTCAAGCTAAAATTAGATTCTAGTACAAGATGCAAACCAACACAAAACAAAATTTATGACTAAATGGGGTTATATGCTTATTGTAAAATTTCTTTATGGTTAGCTCATATTGTGAAAGCTTCCAAAGGGTGATGGATATGTATTTCAAGGGCATAATAATAGATTAAATATGCTAATATACCTAGATGATATCATTATTTTTCAAAGTGTGTAGGTGGTCACTTTGACAATCTAAAGTAGGTCTTCAAAAAATGTAGAGAATGTGGAATATTCTTAAATCCAAACAAATGTGTGTTTTCCATAAGCCAGGGAAATTACTTGGACACATATTATTCAAGGAGGGCATTTTTATTTATCCAAAAAGAGTAGAGGCCATCTTATATATCCTCCTCCCTAATCACAAGAAAGCTTACACAAATTCAACTGGAGAACATCTTTTCTACTATGGTAAAACCTCTCAAGTCTATGGAAAAAAATAATATGGCATTAAACTAGACAAAGGAAGGGAAGACTAGTTTTGAGGCTATAAAGTTGTCAATAGCCCAAGCCCCTACACTTGACAACACAAAATATAACAAAGATTTCATCTTATACACTTTGGAAGGAGAATCAAGCATATCTACCATCCTAATATAGCTCTTAACAATGACAACTTGGAATAACCCATTGCCTTTTTTAGTGAAGAGATCAAGGACTATGATCTTAAGTATGGCTACTATGGTAAAACCTCTCACATCTATGTAAAAAAATAAAATGGCATTCAACTAGACAAAGGAAGGGAATTCTAGTTTTGAGGCTATCAAGTAATAAATTTCCCAAGACCCTACACTTGACAACATAAATTATGACAAATGATTTCATCTTATACACTTTGGAAGGAGAATCAAGCATATAAACTATCCTAACATAGCTTAACATTGACAATTTGGAATAACCCATTACCTTTTTTAGTGAAAGGATTAAGGACTACGATATTAAGTATGGCTACATGGAGAAATCGATCCTTACTATTTTTATATCACTAGAGAAATTTAGGAATATGCTTTTAAATAACAAGATCCAATTGGTGTTCCCTCATTCTAGTATCAAGGAATTTCTCTTGAGAAAGGATAGGGATGAGAAAAGAGCTACCAAATCACATAAGTCATGAAATACAATATAGATATCAAGATCACCAAGCTAGTAAGGAGAAAGGGGTTATGTGAGAAAATTACATCAAATTTTGAAACTCATGTAGACGATTCTATTGTGGTACATGATAATAAACTAGATAACATTGATTCTTAGAGTAGTTGGGTGAATGATAATACTATATATTTATAGGAAGGGAGATACCCTACAAATATAGAAAAGGGAAAAGAGAAGACAATTAATGTTGTATTCCATTCCCCACATCTTATTGGATGGTATATTATTTAGAAGGGACCTCAATGAAATGTTGTTGAGATGAGTTGAGAAATTTTAGGTAATAGAATTTTGGAATAATTATATGATAGCTCATCAAATGGGCATTTATCTATAAATACCATTACTATTAAGGTAATGAGGGCTAGCTATTATTGGAAAAGTTTATTGTGTACACATAAATCTATCTACTAATTAAATGAATATTTAATATTTATTTAATGCACTAATATTCCTCTATTAATTAAATTTACATATAATTAATTCATCTCATCCTATTCTTCTATTCTAGTTAAATAAATTTCATAAATTTATTTAATTGCTAACAATAGTCCAAATAATTAAATAATTTAATAAATTTATTTAATCCCCTTTCCTCTTATTTAAATAAATTAAACATTTATTTAAAAATCCCATCCACTTGCATTCTCCTACAAATGCAAGTTGCACTCCCCATTTTAATTAAATAAATCATTTAATTAAAAAGCCTATTTATCCTCACCCACTTGTCAAGCCCACTTGCTCACTAAACCCCCTTCTAGATTCTTCTAAACCATTCTAATTAGCCTAATCCCCTCCTAAACATTTGCACATTCCTTAAGAAGGGGTCACTTCTCATAAAACATGCAAAGTCTTCATAAAGCATTAAAGGCTTTATTTTTTCAACAAGTTAACCTCCAAAGTCTTCCAAAACATGTAAGGATCTTACATAACCATTAATGATTGACTCACCTTTGACCTTTAGTTAGAGACTATCTCTCAAACTTAACCATCCTTTTAACCCATGGGTCTCTTCAAGAATTCATTGCTTTGACCATGGTTATTCCTTTGACCCTTGCACAAGAGTTTATCCTTTGGATAAAAGATTTATCCCATAACACCAATCATCCATGGTAACCCTCATGTCCTCTCAAGCATTTAATGCTTCTTCCCTCTCCTCTCAAGCCCTCTCATGGTAACACTTGTCATCACTACATTGGTTTGAAAGTGTCACATGGATTAAGAATCATGCAATCCTAGCCCTTCACAAAACAGATCAATCTCGACCCTCCAATCCACTATTTATCCTATAAATAGAGCCTCATTCCTCAAGAAAAAGAGGAAGAATTTTAGCATTGTTATTATACTTGCATAGGCATTACATTTGGCTTTCTCATAGTAGTTCTATTCTAGAATTTTCATAGCAATATGAGTTTATCATTTCCAATAATTTTCAATCCTTCATTGGCATCCATGGTTTTATGCTAAAACTGAGGGCCACACTCAAGCATAAATTTGGATCTTGGAGAGGAGAAGAACAAGGGAGAGCTATCAAGAAAACATAGGAGTATTTTAGGGAATTTATTCTCTCTTTTGTTTTGTTTATGCTTCATTTTGTATGCTTAATCTCTTTTGGTATGTATTGGAAGGTATTTAGAATTTGTTGTGTTTATTTGGTTTTTGGTTGAGACTAACAACGCTAATTATTTGGTTTTTTTGTGTGTCCCCTTTTCAGTGCATCACTTATTTAATGACACTTATAGATGGGCGAAGAACTGTAAATACTATGCTTTCTTTTTTGGAAAGCAAATATTATTTTCTCTCCTTCATCCCATTTAGTTAGACAAGCCATTTCCATATTATGGGTTATGCTTCATTGGCATAATAAATCCACCATCTATTGTTGGTCACAAATGGATTTTGGCAACTAAAGACTATTTATGTTAATAGATAGAGGTAATTGGAATAAAGGATGCTATTGAGGCTTCAATTATGGGATTCCTAGATAGAATTGTCACCAATTTTACTATCCCCTCCATTATAATATTTGATATAATTTGAAAGGATTTGTTGGCAACAAAATTATTAAGTGGGTAGTCAAACATGATATTTAATTGAAGACCTCATCAAAACATTACCCTTAGGGTAATGAATTGGTTTAGTCCACCAAAAAAGCCCTAATCACTTCCATCAAAATGACAATAGAAGATAACTAGATACCTTGATATTATAAGCTAAAGATAGCCTTTAGGTTGATAGAATAACTCTAAAAGGAGCTATTGGAAACTCCCGTTTGATATTGGTTTATGAGAGGAAAGAAAGGATCCCTTTATCACTAGAGTTTCCTTCTCTTGAGTTTGTACTACATATAAAAATATTAAAAAATAATTCAATGATAATGAGGTTGGCTAAGCTAATGGAGTTGGAAGATATTAGAAATAATGCCATACATACCATTAAGATTCATTAATCACAAAGCAAGAGGAGTTTTGATAGGAAGGCTATCAAACGAGTGTTCAAAGAGTGATATTTGGTGCTAAAATGGTATGCAAATAAGGCCTAGGTTTGAAGGCATATAAAGTTTAATTCTATCTAGAAAGGTCCATATCTCATCACAAGTTGTGAACAAGCCATTGCATTTAGCCTTTCCAAGCTAATTGAAAAATTTATTCCAATCCTATTCAATTGAATACACCTCAAGAATTACTTTTGAGGTTATGTTTCATTCCTACATATATAAGTTTATTTTTTGTTATTTTCTAATTAGTGTTATTACATACTTTTCATTTTCCTTAGTGGGATTCATGATCTAGATTTTTGTTATTTTCCTCCAAGTGAATTCTAGAAATGTTGTCCTTTTACAGCGTTTTGAGGTAATCCATTTTATTTATTGTTATACTTGTAACTCCTTGTAAGGTAGGTGAACTTAGGGTTTCACCAATTAGGATAGTAAAACCACTAATTGCACAAGATCAATCTTACATTTAAAAGGGGGTGTAAATACAATAGATCTAGCCACAATTCAATTAGGGAAAAGGGTCAAGATACTAATTAGATTTACTTGTTTGTTTTCCTCCCCTTTTAGAGTAAAAAATGGATTTTAATTATGAAGTTATAGGGTAAACAATGGATAGTTGAACCAAAATAGTGATAACAGAATGTTCTAGACTTCACACAAAGCCAGACAGAGATCTGAGAAGGGAAAGTAGATCATAACCTATAGTTAAAAATCTGGGCCAAATTGTTGGGACCAGTAGGGTAGGGTCACCTTGTCCTATAATCTTGGATGGGCAAGTAGGATGTTTTACAAAACTAGGAGACAAACATGATCCACTGTCGAAATATTAGGCAAATTTATCAAGACTAAGGTAGTGGGGCTACTTGGTCTTCCGCTTTCATGCTTGTAAAACCTGAACTTATTTGTCATTTTCTATGCTATCAAAATATTTGGTCACAACTCCTAAATAAATTTCCTACACACCAAAAGAGAGAAAAGGGGTTGTGGATAGGGGTTTGCCTTGGGTCAAACCCCAATTTAGGAATTCAAGGGGCAAACCCCAATTTAGGAATTAACCTTGAATTGAATTGAATTAGGAAATATAAATACTAAAATAAATGTTTGAAGATGTACCTCATATCTACAATGGTTGTTAGAAGATTGATGATGCAATGATCTTTAGATATGATCACAAATGTTGAATACAATAACATGAAAAACACATGAACACAAATGACCTAATTAAACATAGAAGCTTGCATGAAGATTGATGTAACTTTTCTCCATGATGCTTGAAGGATATGGTGGGATGAAATTATACCTTGAATGCTTGAGAATGATTGATGTCAAATATGCGAGTGCTATGGTATATTATGGATGGATTCTTAGATCTAAAATGGATTGATAGGATGTCTTTATATAGGGTTTCCTAGGTAAATTATTGATTAGGCTGACCTCCAACGGTCAAGTGTAGCTATGGGGACCAAAATCCACTAGGGAGGTAAAATTCCCACCCATATTTGAAATGGGTCTTGCTTAAGGAGGACTAGGGAAATGGGGTGCCCTGGTCTAGATAGGGGTTCCATAATGCCCTTGGTTTCCAAAATTAGGACAAGCAAACCAACAAATAAGGGGGTATAGCCCCAAGATGGGTTCCACTCAGTTGTACAAATAGGTGAAATCATATTTAAAGTAAAAAAGTGCCAAAATGGGCCTAGGGAGAATGAAAATAGGACACACTAAAGTAGGAAAAAAATATGAGGTGTGAATTGTACAAGGTTATAATTTATGACACTACACTCCTATGTTGAATGTATACTTAAGGCTTTTAGATTCCATGTTTAGAGAGAAAACATCACACAAAAGTTGCTAAAATGTTGTCACTTTGTACCCCCTTTATATTTTACTATTGATTATAAGAAATTTTAGAAATCTATGTGGATTAATAATACTTGTGCTCCTATGCTATTTTTAGCCCTTCTCTTTTTCTTATTTATCCAAACTCAAAAAATTTAAAAAATTGGTTGTGTTAGGGTTGTCTTCATGGTTTCTATTGGCAATTGTTGTCATTGATGACTAGGTATTGTCATTGATGCCAACCCTCAACTTGTGATATGCTCAGTGTTGTGTTTAGAATAATGTCATTGATGTAGGGTCTAGATGGATGATGGTTGTAGACATTCTTTGTTGTAGATTTCCACTTTCTTGGTGTTTTATGTCTACACTCAGTATGTTGTAATGGTGCTTATGGTGATTTGGTATGTTGAAGAGCCATGATGGTTGGATGTCATGTCTTATTGGTTATCAACAAAGATGATATCACATTAAGATGAGGATTAGAAATATTAAGATGAGGATTAGAAGCATTGATATGGGGATTAGAAGTATTAAGATGAGGATTAGAAGCATGGTGATGTGATGGTGATGATCTTGTGTATACTACAATATTTTGGGTCATCTCCTTAGTTCTCGTAAGTGAGAAAATGATACTACAAGGATGTTCTAATCATTGTAGGTTGGTGAAGTGTGAAGATGCAGGATAGTGTGTTGAAGACCATCTAGGAGAACACTTCACATTCCTCCACATTTGATGCTATGGTCTTTGAAAGGAAACTTGTAGCCATAGATATGAAAATTAACACATAACCCAATTGAGATATCAGTTAAATAAACACTTAGAATCCATATGCAAAGAATAGACAGCATAGCCATCAAATATGACACAAGATATACCTTAGGAAAACCCTCATGAGGGAAATACGTAGCCTCCAAAAGCATCTATCATCCATGTATTTGTTAGGATTCCCAAAGATACTGAGAGGGGGGGGGGGTGAATCAGCATCTAACCGGTTATATAATTTTCTTAACTTAAAACATGTAAAGCATATCAATACTGTATACCGGTAAACAAAAAGTAATGCAATAAACAGATATAACAACAACCACATGAAAATCACACCATGACACAATAGTTTAACGAGGAAACCCGATGTAGGAAAAACCTCGGTGGGATTTGTGACCCATAATATTCGCTTACTGGCCAATAAGAGAATATCACTGCTACAATAGGGGCCTGCACATGCAGGAAGGCCAAGTGCCTAGAGCTCACTGCTCAATTAGGAAATGGAAAGTCTCATTGACTTACAAAATGGATTATGCAAATCCAATGTCTTGTACTGCTTCAAAATAGCATCTACTATGCCAGATCAAGTACTGGTTTTAGCTCAACTTCATACATAAACCTTTAACCTATAATTTGCATATTAGGTCTACCTTATTTCACCTATCTACTTCCTTACAAAATGTTCTATAATGATCTCATACATATATGAGTGATTTTACAACTTGCCAATTCGGCTTACAATGATTTTACAATTAATTACAAAATATATTTTAAACAAAATTCCTGTCGGCCTGGGTGCCGGTGTAGAGTCTGTCATTGTTGGTGCCGGTAAATTGTCTTTTCGGTAACATATGATTGCAAGGTTTCCATCAATGACAAAACCTTCAATCACCTACAATATCTCATTGGAGTGTGCATTTGCCAATAATCTCCCCCTTTGGCATTGATGGCAACACTCATGAGAAAAATCCAAAAAGTGTCATCCAAAAAGAATCTGCCAGAATTGTCTTACCAAAAATTGTGTACCAAAAAAAATATGTGCTCCCCCTGAGCTGATGAGCCATTTGCTAATTATTTTTCTCATTACCACTACTCCCCCTTTGGCATCAATGACAAAGGTTGTCAAAGTGTCAATTGAGTTTGGTTTCCAGCTTCATCCTTGTAACTGGTTAGTTACAATCTGAAAAAGGTCTGCAAATACTAGATTCAGGATTTGAGTGAACCATTCACTGTCCTTTAATGCAGCCTCTGTCCTCTAAGTTGTATCGGTGAGGTGTTGCATTTGCTGTTCTAGTATTTTCTGTCCTTGAACTAGAGCCTCAGATATCTCTTTTCTCAAGGAGGTGGGGTAGTCCAATCTTGGACTAAGTTTCCATTTTAGATCTTTTTCCTTTCCTTTTATACTTTCCTTCTCTCTTTCCAATTTTAGAAGTTCCTCCTCAAAACTTGTTGTTTTCTGCTCAAAAATTGATAATGGTTCAGATGAATTAATGAAGTTGTCAGCTAATTTATTTATTTCTTCCTGTACCTTGCTGATCTTCTTGTCTATATCTACTGTCAAAAAGTTTGTTTTGCATGTATCTCTGTACAAAGTTTTAAATTCTTTTAGTGTATTACATAGTGCCGGTAAAAGAGTGTCAAATTGTCTCATGCACTTCTTTATTTCCTCTTCAAAGAATTTGTGTTTTTCCTTCTCTAGTTTCTCTTTGAATTCTTCCTTATTTATTTGTTAAACTGTCACAATGTGTCAAGTTGATTCAAAGAATCTTTATTATCCACATTACATTTGGGTGCTATCATTTTCAAAATTGGGATTGTATCATCAATAGCTCTGTATGCTTGTGAGCCACACTCTGTTATTTTCTTGATAGAATCCAAAAGAACTTCTGTCACATTCGTTGGTCTGATTTCTGCAATGGAAGAACCAACAATCTGTATTCTGCCGGTGTGAGTAATTTCTTTGCTTGTAGTGACCTCTGGTAGGTCAGTTTGTGTTTGCATTTCTCTAAGCAAAGGTTTGGGTTGCTCAGTTGTTACCGGTGTAGAGTCTGTCGTTGCTAGTGCTGGTAAATTGTCTTGTCAGTAACATATGATTGCAAGGTTGCCATCAATGACAAAACCTTTAATCACCTACAATATCTCATTGGAGTGTGCATTTACCAACAATATTATCAACAATGCAACATTAAAAATACAATCATGAAATATTTCCAAACTCCATCCATCAACAAGCACTCCATGTGAACAAGGATGTAACCACACATCCCATGCCATGTTTCCAACCTCCACAAATGCTAACCTGGCTTACCTAGATAACTACCCTTGTGGTTTCTTTTATAGACATAATCTCCCACAAAACTGCCAAGTGGTATTACATCAAAAGAATGTGCTAATACCATGGGCTAACTACCCCATTGACCCCACATCTAATATTGGGTACTTTATTAAATTTACTTTCCCCAATATTAAATAGTTACTCAATAATATATAATGTTACAATAAAACTCATCAAGTGGCCTTGAGAATATTCCAAGTGAATATCTACACTTAAAATATCCATGTGCAACTCACATAATAAAATAAAATTGTAGACACCTAAAAATGTCTCATTAATCGCACACTAATTATTCGTCCTAATTAATTAAGTAATTCTTTAATTATTTAATTAAGCTAATTATTTCTTCTCAACTAACTTAATCATCACATTCAACATTTTTAATTATCGAATTTTTATCCTTTAATTAATTAATCAACCCTATCTCAAATATTAATTAAATATTATTTATTTAATTAATTACGATTTATTCCTTAGTTAAATAATATTTATTATTTAATTAATCATATTTCTAATGTTTAAATAATTTCATTTAAATTAATTAATTATTCTTCCAATTCCCAAAATTCAAATTTTAAATAATTCTATCTAATTTCATTTCTCTCAAATTCACAATTTCCCAAATGTGGATTTCAGTTAATTTCATTTCTCCAAATTAACATTTCACCAAATCTGAATTTCGATGAATTTTAGTAAATTTCATGTGCATTTCAACATTCAAAAACTCAAATTCAAATGCAAATTGATAATGAAAATCAAATTCAACTTCAAAATCCTACGACACATGTTGAAAATAATAATTGATTGATCAAATCAATTAACTTAGTTAACTCCCCAATCACCCCTTTTCACTCCAAATCACCTTTTCTTACTAATCAATCAATCCACTTATGTCTCCAATTAAATCAGTCATCTCCTCAATCTATCCAATCAACTCACTAATCTATTCAGTTCACTATCCAATCAATCTAGTTGACTACTCAATCAATTTAGTTAACAAGTCAATCGATCGAAGTTAACAAATCAATCAACTTTGTTAACTGGTCAATCTAAATCAGTTCACTCCCAATCAAAACTTGAGTTCAAAATCCCTCCCCATCTCTCTTGAAAATTTATATAAACAACATCAATTTGTCAAATCAATCTAGAATCTAGAATCAAGAATCAAGAATCACAATCTTCAAAATATTTGTGTGAATCTTCTACAAGAAATCCCAATGCAACACCTAAGAGCCACCTACCACACAAATTGGAGAAGAGAAATGGAAGCCTTGTTACATCAATTGAGAGAGTTTAATTAGATTTCATTCATTATTCAATTGATTTAACATTATTTCATTGTCATTTAGGAGTTAATTTTAATTGGATTTAGAGTTGTGATTCCCTCTTTTACATCTGATTATCTTGATGATTAATTTACCCCTAAGCAATAAAAATATCACAATTATAATTATTATTATGCAAGGTTTGCAAAACCTATTTTACCAACCGATGCAATACAAAAACCTCTTCCATCAGACTCACAATGTTCAAAACACAGAATACCCCTACAGGGACTCTCTGCTACAAATTCAACAATCATATTACAACAAAAAAAACTTATATGCTCAAATTAGGAACCATAATTGTAACTATAGCTATCCTCTATCCCTCTTGGGTCCTTACACCAAGTTTCAGGGTGTTCTGACAATCGAATCAGGGAGAAACTTTCAGATTTCTATTAGAACCCTAGTTAACCTAACTAGCCAAGCAACCTCATGAAAAATCTGCAAAGTTTTTACGGTTCAGAATTTCAACCATTGGCAAATGGAAGATAACACACAACTCTATACCCACATTTTATCACATAAATAGTTTGAATCCATACAAATACAAGAAACAAAACAAATTTCAGAGACAAAGCGAATGACATAAAATAGACTTCCAACTTGGTGCCAATGATTTCAAATTTGAAAAATAGTTACATAATTTACATTGCAGAATCTTCCCTATTCTCCCCCTCTCTCTCTCTCATTCTTTGCTTGTTGCTCATACAATTTATACAAAATTTGAATTTTCTCATTGTGACTGTTAGATTGCATGATTGTTCAAATTCAAAAACTGATAAGTCACTATTGGACACATGTCAAAATAGTAATGTCAAACTAATAGACCAATGCTGGGTACCGATATTAGAACAACAACTTCGACCATGCCTTTTGATCTCCCATCAGAATAACTCTTCAAGGCGGACCAGCAATTCCTAGTAATCCTGACAAAACAAACTACTCTTATGTCACTCATTTTGGTATAGCTTATGCCAAACAAGACATGTGGATGCCTATCAGAATAACCCATCGAAGTCGGCTAAACAATATTTTGAAATCCCAATAGTGTAAATTATCCTAATGAAAACCTTATTGGATTAACTATTCTAATGACAACTTTTCACCATAATGATGCTTTATCGGGTTAACTATCTTGATGCCAATATTGATACCTTATCAAAACAATTATTCAAAGTTGGTCGTACAAAATTTTGCAAATCCAATAGTGTAACCTATCCCGATAACAACAATGATACCTTCTCAATTTAACCTATCCCGATAACAGTGATGACAACTTTTTACGCCAATGACATCTTATCGGTATAGCTTATCCTGATGACAAAAATGACAACATTTTGATCAACTTTACAAATTTTAAAACCATGACTCCAATTTTGGCCAACAAACCCAAAAACATGAAATAAAATTACAAATGGTCTCAAAAGGCCTTATTGAATCAAAATAGACCTAACCCTAACTCCTAAGACTCAAAACACCCAATTGATAAATTGACTAGACCTTAGGTGCTCCTGCACCAAACACTCGAGCTTGAAAATTTTCCAAGTCCCTTGGAAACTGGATTGTCCTTGTCCATCTCTAACCTTTCGAGGTGTCATCCCTTCTTGAGTGCCTTGAACTGGTTTCTCCATCACAACTGCTTCATGCTTGCCATATCTGTCCTTTGAGTCTTGCCAAACACTCCCAGTTCCTTGTCCAATCACTTTTTCTTTATGTCTCAGATTCTTTGTCGCTGGAACCCTTGATCCACCATGTTTATTAGATCTGAAATTCTCTGTTATTGTAGAACATGACTGCTTATCAACTTCTTTTTCCACTATAGGACAAATTAGAGTCTGAACTAGGATTTCTTTATCCTCCTTCCACTCACCTTGTGGCTGCACATACACCTAATCCTTGGCCTTTGTTTGGTCTATTTCAGGTATCAACACCTTACCTCTATCATCCTTGACTGAAATAGTTTGCAAACCTTCTGATTTGGTATCTCCAAACATAGGAGTGACTACAACTTTTCTTGACTTATCTTGCGAGAGGCTTATGAGCCCATTGTCATTCCACATATGGAGGCATGTGATGTATGTAAAAGTTTTAATGATGAATTCAATGAAAATTTATGTTTTTTTTTCATTGTGTTTAACTCTATGTTGCACGGTTGGATAGTCATATCCAAACCCTCCATCTATGAATGCACCAAGTGGTATCAGAATGAGTTTCGAGTCCTTGTGGAGTAGAGTTATTCCTTATGGTGAATAGATCACCAACCTAAGGTAAGCTATGAGTGTTTTCAATAAACCACCGACTGTGAGGTAGTTGAGATCTCAAAGCCAGATTATCGAATTGAGGCAGTTGCACTAGATCCAAGGAAGTAATGCCACTGGGAAGAATACCTGCTATAATTTTTTTTTTCATATAATGGATGCAGTGATGGAAATTATGAGAGCAATGAGAATCTGATTGGACGTTGTAGAAGAAGATAGAAAGAGAGGTCTAAACCCTAGGCGGGAAGGAGAAAGTGATGATGAATTACACCAAAACCTAGTTGGAAACAATTATGGAGAAGAGTAAGGAGAATTAGATCATATAAAGATGATGAAAGCAATTTCAAAGATCAATAAGAGACCTAGAATTGAAATTCAAAATTACATGGGAAATCTAAACCTCGAGGAATTGGTTGACTAGATAAATGATATGGAGGAATACTTTGAATATGAGAAATTGAAGATATAGAAAGGGTGAGATTTTCAAAAACTAAGTTGAAAGGTCATAACATTTATTTATGGTGGATAGAAGTTTAGTTGGATAGGAATAGGAGAGGAAACAAGAAAATCACAAAATGGGATAGGATGGTGATAAAATTGAAAAATAAATTTATACCTAATGCAAAGCATCCAACAAACACAAAATAGGAAGATCTTTCTCCCAAATCACCTATTCAAATAGGTGACAACTCTTCTCAAACTCTCAAGAACCCTCTTAAGGTTACTAGGTGCTCATAAGGCTTCAAAACCCCAACAGTGAATCCATGCCTCCCAACCCTTGTCCAACGATTGGAATTAATTAGATTAGGTTCAACAAGCTTTCTCAAGATCAAATTGAGTCTCTCCAACAACTAGACCATACCAAACCCTCAAAACCCCACTCACACAAACTCAACTCCTATTAGGATTCCAACTTGTCCATAGATACAATTCACAATACCAAGTGGATATATACAAACCCAAGGGATCTTATGACACCCTTGTATAGTTTCTTCATCATAGGAAAATCACCATTCTCCACCCTCCCATCCACCCTAAAATCCATAAAGAGAACTTGCTGCTATATCACTAGTTCACTGTGACATTCACAGACCTTAGGATAGTCATAATAATCTGATTCATCTCCTCTCTCTAGGGTTCCTAACACCTTCAAGGGTTACTATGGACCCCCCCACACCTTTACCAAATGTACTCCACTCATCAAACCCACTCAACACATCATATTCTCAAAATTGCAGTCCACTAGGTCTTTAGGACAAACATATACATAGTTTGAGGATAGTCATATAATGATGAAGGTCTTTAACCAACCAAGGGCCACCAAATCCTTGGGAAGGGTCTGCACTAACCCCTCACACCCCTCACTACCTTCCTCCAACCTTTCTCCACCACTTGAAGTGGAACCTTGTTTTTCAAGGCACTTCAATGCTAGATGACCAATCTCATTGCAATTGTAGCATCTCCCTGCAAATGTGTTGGAACTACTACCTCCTTCAAATCTTCCCCTATAACCTTTGAATCCACCTCTTTGATTAGCCACTTGGTCCTTGCCTTTGCTTCCATATTATTGGTCTTCATGACACTCTTTGGATGTAGTGAAAGATCCTCTACCCCTCTGATTTTTGCCTCTTCCTCTTATGGACTTGTCTTTCTTCCTCTTCAACTTGTCCTCAGCCTTGATTGCCAACTTATAGCGTTCCTCCACTGTCCTTGGTGTAATGAGACTCAGCTCATCTTGGATGTTGTATCTCAGACCATTTAGATATCATGCCACCATCTTTTATTCATCTTCTTCATGATTTTTCCTTATACTTAGTTTGTAGAACTCTTCAGTGTAGGCTTGCACATATAGTTCCTTTTGCTTAAGGTTTTGTAGCCTCTTGAACAACTGAACACTATAATAATTAGGGAGAAATTTACCTTTCAGTTTTTCCACCATTCTATCCCAAGAAGTTATCTTGGTTTTCCCTCTCTTTCTCCTCTCAGTTTGAACAAACTCCCACCAAAGCAATGCATGTCCCTTCAACTTTGACTTTGCTATCTTCACCTTTTGGTCCTCTTGTACATCTTCACAATACAAATTATTGTCCATGGCCCCTATCCAATCTAAAATCTCTTCTCCATCTAACTTTCCTCCATACATGGGTAAGTCTACCTTAGTCTTATGACTTTCACTCTTGACTGCCTTCAAAATCCTAGCCATCCTCTCTTCTTTAGGTCCGCTTACTCCTCTTGCTTCCCTTGGGATTCTTGTTCTTCCTCTTGGTCACTCACATATCCTGTGACCTCATCCTTCCTTTGGTTGGTTTCCAAGGCTTCTATTATAGCAGCCATCCTCTCTTCCAATTCCCTCAACTCCTGAGCATTATTTTCTTTCAGTTCAATAACCTCTCTTGCAATGGCACTCTTTGGAGGCATCTTGTATTCATACTTCTCTCAACCTTAAACTTTTGCTTTCAAGGGATCTAATCCTTAAGCTCTGATACCAATTTGATACACAGAATCCAACAAACACAAACTAGTAAGATCTTTCTCCCAACTCACCTATTCAAATAGGTGACATCTCTTCTCAAACTCTCAATAACCCTCACAAGGTTAGTAGGTCATCATAAGGCTTCAACACCCCAAAAGTGAATCCATGCCTCCCAAACCTTTTCCAACCATTGGAATTCATTAGATTAGGTTCAAAAAAATTGATCAAGGACAAATTGAGTCTCTCCAACAACTAGACCACACCAAACCCTCAAAACCCCACTCACACAAACTCAACTCCTATTAGGACTCCAACTTGTCCATAGGTACATCTCACAATGCCAAGTGGATATATAACAACCCAAGGGATCTCATGGCACCATTTTAGAGACTTCATCATAGGAAAATCACCATTCTCCACCCTCCCATCCACTCTAAAAGACATAAAGAGAACTTGTTGCTATATGACTAGTTCACTGTGACAGTCACAAACCTTAGGATAGTCATAATAATCTGAGTCATCTCCTCTCTCTAGGGATTACTCATACCTTCAAGAGTTACTATGGACCCCCAAACACCTTTCCCAAATTTCCTCCATTCATCAAACCCACTCATCACATCATATTCTCAAAATCTCAGTCCACTAGATCTTTAGGATAGTCATATACATAGTTTGAGGACAATCATATAATGATAAAGGTCTTTCACCAACCAAGGGCCTGAAAAGCCTTGGGAAGGGTCTTCACTAACCTCTCACACCCCTCACTACCTTTCTCCAATCTTCCAATATCCCTCTCACACTTATATCCACCCAAACAACTCCAACTTGCTTTCATTAGTAGTTTGAGACACCAAATTCAGTCTTTGTGTCATCCTTAGCATGTGCCAACTTGCACATGGGACCCTGCAAAGAAGGAAAAACAAAGAAGAGAATTTAAAAGGGTAATCCCATCCAATGGAATGGGCCTTCAATGATGGGATGACCAATAATTCATTATTTTTATGTCACTAGATACCCTAGCAAGGGTTTGTGACAGTTTTACAAAAACTTTAATAACTTGCTCAAAACAAAGTTAAAAAGAATGAAACAAAAAAATCACAATTCAAGGATTCATTTCTATTTCATTCCCAATATATTCTCAAAGAAAATGAATAATATTAAATGTTGAAAAATTTAGAAGAACTGAATGTCACGTCTGAGAAACAAGGAATTTGCAGGGTAAAACTTCATTTTTTATTAATTGTTCTCTCTTACATCACCCAAATGACCCTTTGGTCGATGAAATAGAGGTATATATATTACACTATCCCTCCAACATCTATAACCACCATTTTAACCTTAACTAACACTAAACCACCATTAATGCACTTTTTACAATAAAATTGTATTGACAACTTTTACACAACTTGACTCCAAACCCAAAATAGGACCTATATGAATTCAAAGCATCATGATTACATTCAAAGAGGTCCAATTATCCTTTATACATTATGAAATACCTGATTTTATGCCTTTAATACATTTCTACCCTATAATGATAATTTTGACAACATGAGACAATCAGGACTACATATTGGACTCAGGCATTACAAATTGGTCTCAAGGACCTTATTACATGAAGAATATCTTTGAAGACATTATTCCATATTGACATGACATTGAAACTTTAAATAACTCATTATGGACAAATAGGAACATATGATCACCTAGATGCTCCTGCACCAATACCTATTAATTATGAGCTTGAGTTGTTGAAGAGATTACAAAACCTCAGAAAAAAGGAGAAATCTATCAAATAGTACACTGAAGAATTTTACAAAGTGATCATTAGGGCTGGACATAGTGAAGCAGGTAAAGATAAAGTTGTGTGGTACATCAATAGGTTGAGAACAAACATTCAAGTAGAATTAAGTTTAGTAAGGGTAACCACGATTGAGGAAGCATACTAGTTTGCACTAAAGGTGGAGGAGAAATTGAACAAGAAATATGAGTAGAGACAAAGGCCTAGAAGATGATGATTTCAAAGACGTAGAGTATATTCTAGATAAGGAAGATACTATGTAGAGAAAAATAAAGAAGAAAACCCTTCTGTAATGAATGAAAAGATGGCAATTCATACCATAGAGGGAGAGATGAAAAAAATTCCTACTATATTGATAGTTGAAGCTATAATTTCTTCCACTAAGATAAATACCAAAGAGATGTGAATATATACAAGAAAATATCATTCATAGGAACCTATTTTAGGTGTGGAGGTCAGGGACATATAGCATTTGAGTGTCATCAAGGAGTATTGGTTAGAGAACTAAGAGTAATACCAGAGAAATGTATGTGGAAGAAGAACCTATTGGATCACCTAGTTTAGTCGATAAAATGAAGAAAAAAAAGGTGAGTCACTAGTGACGAGGAGAGATTTATTGTAGGAAGAAACAACAAAGAAGCCACCGCAAAGGAAGAGTTTGTTAAAAACAAGATGCATATATGGAGGTAAATATTTCAAAGACATTGTTGATATTGGTAGCAGAAACAACTTAGTTTTAGAGGAGATGGTGACCAAGCTTAATTTTAAGATGTTGAAACATCCAAAACCCTACAAGATAACATGGATTCAATATGAGTGTAAAAGTATTGGTAAGTGAACAGTGTTTGGTGAAATTTCATATAGGATCATACCATGAAGTGTTGTGTGATATTATTTTTGCTGGATGCATGACATATTTTGTTGGGGAGACCATGACAATATGATAAGAAGTCAGTTCATGATAGAAGAAGAAATACCTATACCACATGACATAAAATGGTAAGAGTCATATACTGATACCTTTGGAGGAAGAAAAAGAGAAAAATGAAGAATGCAATAACACCAAAATCTATTTGGTCAATGGATAAAATTTCTTGGAAGGCATAAGGCATGAAAACATGTGTTTTGCATTGATTTTGGAGAAGTGTAGTGATCTAAAAGCTGATAATCCTAACACAAAGAAGGAAGAATCACAACAATAAGAAATACTAGAGTTATTGGCATAGTATTAGGACATCATATCAAAGAATATTCTAGATGTAATACCACTGATTCAAAGTGTTGTCCTCAAAATTTGATTCCCTTCAATGTCCTTAGGATAATATGATCTAAACTGGGTGCAGAGAAAACATCAAAGATAAGGAAATTCCAGAGACAACATATGACAAGGTTTGATTAGACCTCCTACACTTCGGGCTTCCTTAGAGCCCAGGTGGGTATACCTTTGTGAATTAATTTCACACTTTTAAACAATAAACCCACAACAAACCAGTCCAGAAAACCAGTGGATTTATTCACCTTGAAATCAACTGAAGACAAAGAATAGAAACTGTACTTAACTTCAGCATTTTTGATCAACAAAGTATGCAATAAACAACCTCGATTAATACCAGTGCCTTATCCAAGGTTACAGAGTCACCTAAACTCAAATAAAACTCCTGAAACAATATATCTTTATGCTTCCCATCGGCTTGGTTTCCACTAATCCTTATATATGCATGACACATGCAAGAATTCAATCATTCTAGACTAAGCTATGGTCCTCAAAATTCAAAGTTCCTTCCAAAGAATTTACTGGTATGAGTGATCCGCATATTTAATTTCCCTCCTAAAGAGAAAAGCTAACAAACACTTATACTGAGATTGCTTTGCAATTCCATTCAAACTAAACAACCCTAGATTATTCAGAATAAAGACAGTAAATAAATTTGTGAACAAACTTGAAGACAACACATAGCTTTACTCAAAACCGATGGCCTGTATATTGATATTCATTTCAAGAAATATTACAAGGAGTTCTGATTCTTCATTAGACTTAGAAAAGCTCAGATAAATTTCTGCAGCGTTTTCTTACAAAATTTTGTGATCCTTTTCCTCTAGTCCTGGTATCCATTTATAACAACATGGATGCACAAAGCTTCAGACTTCTCGAGGAGAGTTTGTTACAATTATTTCAAAAATTGAAGAGATTACAATTTTTGCGTAAAAGCAGTTATGCGCTCTTTTTAGCCTCTGCAGTTTGTTCAACGGGCTGTTCGGTTGCAACCTCTTCTATCTTTTCAGGGGCGCTCTCCAACTACTCCGAATCATGGGTGGAATATTTAACTTCCCACTCATTATATGTCTCTTCTGTCGGCCATGAAAAATTAATCACATCATCTTTATTTTTAGTCAACCTTTTCCAAGAATTCCTCAGTTTGTTGACTTCTGAATTAAGAAAACTATAATGTGATTTAATTTTTTCTATTTCCTGTATTGTTATAACAAAGAAAGAGGTATCATCAAGATCAATGATTCCCTTAACCCTTGCTGACAATTTGACTTCTATCTCTTTAAGCCATATTTGCTTATCTTTCAACTGATCCGGATTATCAAAAATTCCTGGGAGCAACTCACAAACTTGATCAGTGTATTCCTTCTTAAGCAATTTAACCCTTCTATCCACATTATCCACCTCTGTTGCCAATTGTATTAAGACCTTAGCGACATCAGAAGTGGATTTGATAATGGGATTAGCTCTTGCTTCATCACAAGATACACACATGAACTCTAGATCTTGCTCCCTAGGTCTCCATCTGTAAAAAATGGGTGTCGAAATTGCCTTATCTCTTCTCAGCTCATTCCGTATCTCCATAATCTTCCCCACATTGTTGTAAAGCAATGAGGCATTTATTGTCTCTGCAAAACTGGAGATTGTGGCCCTTACTTTCTCCTCATATTTCCCTGCATACAAGGCTTGAGCCTGCTTCTGGTTTTCTAGTTCTTGAGGAGTAATCTCAATCATTTGGGAGCTGGAAGGTGCTGGGTATAGTGGAAATTTGATGATAGGGCTTGTAGGTGGAGGTCTTGCAGGAGAGGAGGAAATCATCAATGTTGAAGGCTCACCTTGTTGGTGCTGTCCCATCAACTGGCTTTGTAATCTAGCAATGATGCTATCTTTACCTCTCACCTCCTCCTTGGCATTATTGTAAGCCTTCAAAACTATTTCCAACTTAATTTGGAGGGCCTCCTTTTCTTTGGCTTCCTTTTTAGCCACTGCAACACTGAATTTTGCAGTTTCTAGCACAGTGCTAGCAGCCTCTACTACCCCTGTACTCTGCACTCTTTTTACCATCAATCAACCAAGGTGACTTGACCCTGGGGTGTCTTTACTTTTCTTGCCCTCATTTCTCTTGAGGGACCACATAACTAGTGCAACATTATCCTTACTGAATGTAACCCCTTCCATGGGTTTAGTTTCTTTTCTTACTGCATCTAGCACCAGAGCATCAGCAATATCCCACTCTGGTAAGATGAGCACTCCAGCTTGTGCTACTAGATCTCTTCCCTGTTCAGGAGTGATGGTTTTGAATTCTTCCATCATCTCCTGTTTTACTTCTTCCTCCACTGAGGCTGGGTCTTTATCAGGCTGCTCAGCCTTCCTTGTCTCACATCTAGCATTATATCTATTTTATGCTGTTTCCAAATGAACTGCGTGAATGCTTCTAATGTAACAAAGTTGTCATCAGCTAAAAAGGCATTACTTGCCTTTTTTATCTTAGGATCCCACTCCTGGCCTTTAAGTTCAGTAGAAGTGATGTCCATTTCAGCATCAATGGGCTCTTCTGGCATTCCCTCCTCCACTTCATCATAGGTGTATGCGATTTCACCCAAGCTACCCAACTGCAAGAGGTATTCGGCTACTACTTGTTCATCTCCTATATGGATAGGGGATTGGGATGGGGAATACAAAGGTGTATCTGATTGCACTTCCTTCCCCACCCTTTGCTTCTTTGGGCTATCCTGGATGTGAATGACATCTTGTACCTTCCTCTTTCCTTTGGATGTGGAGGGATCCCCTGTTGTAGGCACTAGCATACTGTAACCTGATTTCTTGTGCAATGTGTAATCACCAGGAGGAATTGCTTTGGTGGAAGCTGATTTGCTCAGGATCATTCTAGCCTTTTCAGGGTTACTCTTAATCACAGCTTCCCTCTTCTCCTTCAGTGTTTGCATCACATCTTCAAAACAAACAATCAAAAATTTTATTTTTTCTTCCAATGGGAAGAAGCTAGACAATGGGTCATAGCTAGCATCAAATTGATGCACAAAATCCAAGGCTTTCTTGTAAGCCACCCACTTTTCTTTCCTTAATTCCTTCTCATCCAAATCAAATTCATTTCTGATGAGGTCTTCAAGAAATTGGAATTGATGAGGCCTACCTCTGCATGCTACCTTCTTCCTGAACACACCGTTGAAGAAGTCCTCTGGATCAGCACACCTGGACACTGCAGTGGATAAATGGTAAGGTTTGAGGAAATCCTCAAAGTAATTCCAGCCTCCCTTTGTAATTACGAATTGGTGGGCTATGGTAGCTGCATGGAAAATAGTCCCTTTGCCTCTGCCTGTTAACTCTGCTTCTTGTAGGCCACCAATTTGCCTAAGGATCTCCGCTATTCCCACTTTGAGAGGAACCTGGTAAGGTAACAAAAATGGAGTACCCCTAAAACCAAAAACTCTGAAAACTGTGGAGACTGGATATAAATACATGTCGCCCCAGTTATGAACAATTTTGATGTTCTCTGCGAATTCTTTTGGCCTTATGAATTCCAGAAGAACTTTGGGGACTCTTGGGTTATCAGAGCAAAGGAGAGTCCTTATTTTAGATGCAAAATATTTATCAAACTTTAGGAAACTAGCATCCTCTCTGTCCCATGACAACACAGTACTCCATAATTGTACTGGCATTTTCTCTCCTTCCTTCTCTTTAACTAGGTCCAGTCCACTAGCAAAATAATCACCACCTTTGAAGAGAAAAAGGTGCATTAAGAGCGAATACCATCCAAAAGGTATATCCACCTTTCCATTCTTTATTCCTATCAACCCTCCATGGATAGCATCGGCAATAAAAGAAGCATAATCAAATGTGATAGCAAGAGAAGGATTCAAAATCTGAACAATCATTAGCAAGTAGTGATTTGGCATATTTGCTTCAGCATCCTCTCCTAGAACTTGGCAAAGTGCCCAATACATTCCTTTAGCCCTCAAGGTAAACATACTCAATGAGAAAGGCTCTTGCGTATTGGGTCCTACAACTGCTAACCCTCCTATTTTCAGAAAAAGTTCTTTAAGAGGCCCATTCCTGAGATGACTCCTCTGTGCACTATATACTTGGGCTAATGATGTGAAATTTATGGGTTCCAGGAAGTTTGTGAACTCATTGAGTCCGAATGCTGTCCTAAATTCCTCAGCATTAATTTCCACAAGGGTTTTTCCATTTATATCCCGGATGCATCTTGTTACTGGATCATAATTTAATGCCATTTGGGTTAACAAGTCTGTATCCATGAATACCCCTGGGACTACTAACTTCCCAACATCTAGTTCCCAAATACTGTTTTGAGGGGCAGGAGAATTTCTCATTCCAAATCTGACTTTAAATAACCCCAACTCGGACAGTCCCACCTGTGGGTCTCTCAGCCAATTACCCTTGTCATACAATCCTTCTCCTATCTTCAGACGGGGAGCCCTGGGCACTAACTCTTTGGCCTTTGATGCCTGGTTAGTTGACAATGTCAACTATTCTAAAAAATCATCACATACACTTCTTTCTAAATAATTAACCTTGCCGGAAAATTCCCTTTTAGGAGCCATTTGAAAATGCAAGAAAATGAATATCACTCTTATACAATCCTGCAACACAAGAATGATTTTACTTAAAACACCACACAAGAATTGGCACAAAATATGAGAGAACCTGATGCTTGCTTGAAGGAATTTGCTCTGCAACTGAACCGCCTACTCTGTATCTGAAAAAGATAACTCTGCGTTTGCTCTTCTGCAAAATCTTTTGAAAGATATCTTCACTTGGTTGTTAAGAAATCAAATACTTGTACTTAGGGCCTTAACTATGACACTAATTCCACATGCTTCGGCCGTCCCTTCAAAATCGAATTCATACGAGAATTCGTATTTTCGCTCCAACGGGTCATAACATTCCTGCAAGTGTTTCAGTGTTACCTTTTCGTTACTGATGGCTTTGTCTTTAGTCTGGGTCTCCCTTTTCTATTGGCTACATAATACCACGTGGAATCGAATCATTGGCCTTAAAATTCCCTTCGCATTCTATTTGATACTGGCTGCGTGTCTTTTTTACAACGACGTTTCCACCTTGGTGGGCCCACACTTTCTTCTTTGACCATGTGTCATCATGACACGTGGATGGTTCTTGTTCATTCTCACTATTTCGCGGGCTTAAAGGGTGAGCATTTTACCCTTGTGAAATAGCGCAAGCCGTTGGATCATCCCTCAAGTTGATCACTAATTAATCTTTTGAAAAGGTTCTTAGGAATGGTGGGCCCACGGACTCGTCACTAACACCTGGCATCCAGTCACCTGCGGCGCTGATTTGTCGCTCTGTCATTTGCCAAAAGGAAACTACGAGGGGCCCCACCTTCGTTTCAACAGGTCTATCTCTCACGTCATCATCATGACACGTGGACGGTTCTTGTTCATTTTCGCTATTTCGCGAGCATAAGGAGTGAGCACTTAACCCTTGCGAAATAGCGCTGACCGTTGGATCATCCCTGCAGTTGATCAGCATTTAATCCTTTGAAAAGGCTTTTAGGAATGGTGGGCCCGCTAACTTGTCACGAACACCTGGCATCCAGTCACCTGTGGAGCTGATTTGTCATTTTCTCATTTGCCAGAAGGGAACCATAGGGACCCACATTTTCCTTTTAGACCGCATAGCATCATGACACGTGGACGGTTCTTGTTCATTCTCGCTATTTTGTGGGCTTAAAGGGTGAGCATTTTACCCTTGCAAAATAGCATGGGCCATTGGATCATCTCTCAAATTAATCAACATTTACTCCTTTGACAAGGCTTTCAAGAGAGGTGGGCCCGCGGACTCGTCATTAACACCCGACATCCAGTCACCTGCGGCGCTGATTTGTCACTCTGTCATTTGCCAGAAGGAAGCCACAGGGTCTCAATAGATTGTTAACAGCTGTACCTACCAGGTCATTTCTGGGGCCCACTTCGAACCTTAAATCCTAACCCGCCGACTGTGGCGACTTGTGCCACGTGCTACCTTTTAATACGCCAGAAGAAAGCCACGGGGCTCCAACCACCTTTGACAGCTACACCCTTTACTTCCTCCGTCATGACACATGGATGGCCCTCGTTAATTCTCGCTATTTCGCAGGCCTAAAGGGTGAGCATTTTACCCTTGCGAAATAGCGTGGGCCGTTGGATCATCTCTCAAACTGATCACTAATTACTGGGCCTGACAACTTTAGAAGAAAAGCATACAAGGCATAAAATTTTCAAATAATCAATGTAACCGCGTAGGCAAATAATAAGGGGGGACACTTCCATGACCCCACGACCCATATCTTAAGTGAATAAAGTAACAGAAAATTAGAAAGCAGAGGGTTTAACACAAAAGGATAAAAAATCAAAAACCCTTAAACCCCTAAGGTTTAGAACAAAGCTGAAGCACTTGGGATTACACCCTATTCAAATTTTTTTTAATGAACCATAGCCAATTATGGGGAAAGAAGAACCCAATTTTAAACAGTGATAACAGCGGCTCTGACTGGGGATGGTTGATTGCGAGATCAACACAAGAAATTTCAGAAACTCTGGAGAAACAGACCAAAACACAGACCAAAACCAGGAAAACAGGAAAGAAAACAAAATATATACAAACAAAGGACCTACCGTGCATGGACATTAAGAGAAATAATGCTTCAGGAATTGTCCATGCACTGGAAATTCCTGCATTTCATCATTCATATTCTTCAAAAAATATGAATCCTTACCATTCAGGTCACAAACCACAAAAGGGCCAATCCATAGTGATTCAAATTTTTTATGCTTTCCTTTATCTTGTCCTTTTGCATTCCACTTAAGAACCATGTCATCAATTTGAAACTTCCTTAATGATGTCCTTTTATCAAAATGATATGAGACTAATGCAAAAATGATATGCAACTATATGATCACTTTAATTCTATCATTGTCATTCATGTTTAATCACTTGTTTGTGCTCTTTTTGTCATCATTGAGCATTTGATATGTTGAAAGTTAATACAAGCATCGTGGTATAATTAAACCATGACGACGTAAGTATATCTTACATATTTTTGATATTGCAAGATGATACAAGCGTCGAGGTATAATTGAACCAATATGACCTGAGTGTCGCTTGCGTAAAATAGACAAGAGTTAACCATTTGTGTGCAAAATGGAAAATGTCTTCAGTGATATGTTTCCAATCATGTCTTGAGACAAATTTGTACCATACGAATGATCGCCTCACAGACATAAACCAATAAAAATATAAGATTCCTTTGTTGCTTCTCTAGCTCAGTGCATCCTTGAGTAGCTCAAGAGATCTAACGATTCAAAAATAAAAATACAAATAGGCAAGACTTCATGCTAAATGTAAATAAATCATAATTTAGAATATATCATCCATCATGTGTGTGTTGAAGTTGTAGTTGGATAATGATCTTGTTTTCTAGTCCGATGAGCAGTTTTGACAATGGTTTCCTTAGTATGTTGCGATCCTTGTTTTTTGTCCGAATGCTAAAGTGAGATGAATGTTTCCCCTAGTCATGGACACTCGTCGATATGGATATATACATTCATCACCAAGCCATGGTGGAATATGATACGAATAATTGTTTAGATAATCAAGGACATTGACTACACTAAGTATGTTCAGGATAATGTCGCATATATAAGTGTTCGGTGATAGCTATGGGTTTAGATCAGATGGATCAAATATATGATATAAGTACTTATAGATAGAGGAACTATTCTCTCACAAATAGCGCCTGTTGCTAGGTTTTCACCACTTGTTTTTATTGCACCTTTTTTATTTTTTTTATTTTTGCCTGATCCATGTATTGGACGACTCAAGTGTAGAACTTCTTCAGATGGATGTTGTTGGTTGGTTAATTGAGCATGCCACCTTCTAAATTTGACAATTGATATGCTCCTGATCCATAGGCTGATATGATAACAAAGGGTGCTAACCAATTAGGTTCAAATTTCCCCTTCCTTTCTCGATCTTGCTGATTTATGGGATTTTCCTTTAGGATGAGATCACCGACTTTGAAAGCCCTTGGGATGACTTTGTGATTATAGCTTCTAAATATTTGTTGCTGGTATGCCTTGAGATGGTCATAGGCACATTGTTGTTTTTCATCAAGAAGCTCTAGTTTCTGCTACCTATTCACTCGATATTCCTCATCTGGTATGAGGCCCTTCAAAGATACTTGAAGAGATGGGATTTTTACCTCAAGAGGTAGAATTTCTTCTAAACCATACACCAATGAATATGGTGTAGCCCCTGTGGGTGTTTGGATACTCATTCTATAGGCCCAAAGTGCCAGATTGAGTTGTACATGCCAATCCTTGCCAACATCATTCATTATTTTTGTGAGGATTTTCAGGATTGTTTTGTTTGATGCTTCCGCTTGGCCATTCCCTTGTGGGTAGTATGGTGTAAAAAAGTGATGTTGGATTTTGATTCATTCGCATAGCTCTCGCACATCTTGATTCTTGAAAGGGCATCCATTATTCGTGATGATGGAACTGGGAATTCCATATCTATAAATGAGATAGTTGAGGATGAATGATGGGATCTATTTTCCAGTCACGGTGTTCAACTGCTTCGACCCACTTGGTGAAGTACTCTGTGGTGGTGATAATGAAATTATGTCCGTTTGAAGAGGAAGGATGAATATTTCCTACCAGATCAAGCCCCCATTGACATAAAGGCCAAGATGTGGTGAATGGTTGTATCTCCTGTGCTAATGCATGTATGAGGTTACCATGAATTTGGAATTTAGGACATTTCCTAGCAAAATAATAGGACTCTCTTTCCATTGTCGGCCAGTAATATCCCGTTCTCAGAAGTTTCTTGGTGAGAGTAGAACCACTTGAATGCATACCACAAATACCTTCGTGAAGCTCATGTAAGGCAAAGTCGGATTCATTACGATCAAGGCATTGAAGAAGAGTACCATCTAGACCTTGGAAGTAAAGTGTGTTAGTGGTTAAGGTATAGCGGGCAGCTTGTCGGATGAAGCTTCATTTTTGGTTGCGAGATAGGTTGGGAGGGAGAGTTTTGTTTTTAAGATAATCATAGATTTTCCCGTATAGAGGGGAATTAGAACCGGTCAGGGCACAAATGACTTGGTATGCGACATTGTCATAGGCTAGGAAAAACAATTGCCCCACCAAGAATTCGTAATGATTTTGTCTATCTAGAATTTGTAGAAGTGAGGCAATAGTGGCCATTGCATCGGCAGCTCTGTTGTCCAATCTTGGAATTTGTAGAAGTGAGGTGATGTGCACAAAATACTTTTTGAAATCATCCACCATTCTTTTGTAAGGCATTAACTTATCATCTTTTGTCTGATAGTCATCGTTGATCTGGTTGATAACTAATTGAGAATCCCCATAGACTCTCAATTCTGTGATTCTCCATTCTACAACTACTTTGATTCTGGTTACTAGGGCTTCATATTCTACAATGCTGTTGGTCCATGGAAATATCAGTCTATAGGATCTCAGAATTGTGTGCCCTTTTGGAGTGACGAACAGGATGTCGACACCCGATCCATATTATGTATAGGATCCATCAAAGTATAGGGTCCATTGCTTGGGTATGATAGTGAGCACATCCACATCTGGAAATTCCACTTGTAGTGGGTGTTGGTTTGGTAGTGGTGCTTCTGCTAGTTAATTTGCAATTGCTTGTCCTTTGATAGCTCATCGTTCTGTGTATTGAATGTTGAACTCACTTAGGATCATGATCCACTTAGCTAATCTTCCCGTGAGAGTGACTTTGTTGAGTAGATACTTGAGAGGATCAATCTTTGCTACCAACTTGATTGTGTGGGCTAGCATATAGTGGTAGAACTTTTGAGAAGCAAACGCCATCGCTAAGCAAGCCTTTTCGATGAATGTATAATTGAGTTCGTATCTATTCAAAGTCCTGCTGATGTAATAGATTCCTCTTTCTTTGCCTGCTAGGTCTTCTTGTGCTAGTAGTGCCCCTAATGATACTTTTGTTGTTGATATATAGAGAATGAGTGGCTTGCCTGCTATCGGTGGTACCAAAATTGGTGAATGCATCAGATATTGTTTGAGCTGGTGGAATGATTCTGCACATTTTTCTTCCCATCTAAAAGGTTTTTTTTGTACGAAGTCGATGATTGAATGGAAGATATTTATTTGCTAATTGATTCATGAATCGTCTGATGGATTGTAGTCTTCCCTTCAGAGATCGTAGTTGGCTAATGTTTTTAGGAGGTGGCGTTTCCATTATAGCTCGAACCTTTGCTTGATCTACTTCGATGCCCTTTTCTGATACAATGTAGCCCAACAGTTTGCCAGATGTGACCCCGAAGACACACTTCTTAGGGTTTAATCTGACATTAAATTGCTCCAATAATTGAAAGATTTTATCTAGTATGCTTAGGTGTTCTTCTCTAGTGAATGATTTAGGTAGCAAATTATCCACATAATCCTCCGTGAAAGTATGCATCATGTCGTGAAAGATTGTTGTGATGGCTCTTTGATAAGTTGCACCTGGATTTTTCAAACCAAAAGGCATGATGTTCTAGCAATATGTTCCCCATGGACAAGTGAATGTAGTTTTATCTTGATCCTTTGGGGCTATCTTGATTTGGTTATAGCCAGAGAAGTCATCCATGAGAGATAGCATTGCATGCCCCACTGTTAGATCAACAATAGTGTCGATGCTTGGTAAGGGAAATTCATCCTTTGTACATGCCTTATTTAGGTCCTTGAAGTCCATGCAAATCCTTATGCTTTTATCTAGTTTAGAAACTGGTACAATATTTGAGATCCACTCGACATAATCTATAGGCCGGATGAATCCAACTTCTAATAAATTTTTTAGTTCTACTTTAACTAATAATGCCACATGTGGATTCATCTTCCTTAATTTCTACTTGTCAGGTTTAGCTCCAGGAGCAATGGATAAGTGATGCATGATTAGATTCGGATCTACCCTTGGCATGTCAGCATAAGACTAAGAAAAATTGATTTGCATCTCCTTGAAGAATTTGATAAAAGCTGGTTGTTCTTCTTCTGTTAGTGATTCTGCCCGATGTATGGTTTTGACCGTTGCTTCAATGCCGATGTTTATTGATTGAGTTGGCTCAATCAAGATTGGTGACCTTTCTTGGTAATGTTCAGGAAGAGTGTCAAGTCTCCCATCTTTAGGTGCCTCGAAAAGGTTTTCACCTTCAGATACGTCCTTTATTTTTACTTTTTTGTTTTTGTGATCTAATACTGCAATTAAATGGTTTTCACCATTAGATCCATTTTGTATTTCATTTTTGCGACTGAGAGACTTGGGACCCCCTGATTGCAGATATCGTTATGTTGTTCACTAGTGGAGCAAGTTTATGGGTTGATTGAGCATAGGTATTGGACAATTGATTCATCGTTTGAGAATATTGGTATATCATGATGTTCGAGTTCTTCCCATTCTATTAGATCAAGATATATGAGCAGTAGGGAGTCATTTGGTGGGTTGAGATCAGTTGCTATAAGTGTCATGATGGAGACTCATCATAGTTGTTTGGGATATTGGTGAGGTCTATGCTATTTTTGAGGTCTTTGATGGTATTCTCTTCGATAATGCCTTGTTCATATTGTCACTTCTCGTTCTCACTAGCCTTGTGGATATGTTGTGGTCCGAATTCAAATGGTCGAGATCTTGAGCCTTGTCCCTCGTGAGGAATGGGTGTGTATGCGTGGATTGTATCCACCTCAATATCTTCAGTAACATCAAAACAAATGTCCCACTCATATTCATTGGAATTGGTTTCAAAATCATTGTACTAGGTTACCTTGCTGAATCTGACAGGTATATTGTATGGTGAGAAAAGATCACTGATAATTGACACAAGTTTAGTATCTTGTTCTGATTCAGGATCAGTTCTTGCTTTATACTCTTTGAATTTGTTCATACATAGTTTATTTTTTATGAGTAGCAATTTCTTTAGGTTGTGGCTCAACCCTGGTTTGATCTTGTTCTTGTACATGATGTACTTTTTTATAAGAAGCTTCCTCCTTTTGAATAGCGAGCTGTTCTTGTCATTTCTCATCTTCTTCATGTTTTTTCTCCTTCCTTGTCTTTTCTGCTGCTTGGTTTAGTGCTTCTTGCCACGAGTCTTCGCTATGATTTTTCTTTTCTTTCCATTGAGGTTTTTGATGATGATTTTGCTTTTGCACACGCAGAATATGTTGGCCATACCCAAGTCCTATTTTGTCTTCTACAAATTGTGAACGAAGTTGTATGGGTTCTATGATGCCTTCTTGATGCTTCCCAATAGGTCCTTTTCCTTTGTATCCCATTCATTGCATGATCCGGAACCCATTTCCATATTGTTTTGCTAGTACGACTACTTCTATGGTAGCAACTTTGATTTTTTCTTCATCCTTGTATAGCCAGCTAAGGATGTCTTTATCTTCTGATTCTTTAGTCAGTGTGCCCATTTGGATAAATTTATCATCAAACTTGGTGATGGGTTGTGTTTCCTGATGTCTTGATGTGGAAGGTTTTCCATAAAACCTTGGTGAAGTTAGTAATTTAGATAGACACAAGGGTTCAAAATAATACTCCCCCATGCCTTGGTCCTTTATTTTCATCTTTTTCTTCAAGTTCATGGATAAGGACTTGAGTTATTGCTGATGGTTAGATGATGAGGAAGCTTGGGCCTCCTTGTTGTGTGGAACCAGGACATTTTGAGCTTCCGACATAGCATTGCAATACTGAAAAGGGTTATTATTAGCAGATATTGAAATTTCCTGTCCATTGTAGGGGAACTTGATACATTGATGGTATGTGGAAGGCACCGCTTGCATTTCAAGGATCCATGGACGACCTAATAGTATATTGTATGCCAATTCTATGTCCAAGACTTGGCACATGGTGTCTCTTTGTACAAGACCTACCTGAATGGGTAGTATTATAGTTCCTTTAGATGATCTTTCTTCATCATCATAGGCCTTGATAGTGATTTTCATTTTGGGATCAATAGCCTGCTTAGAGAAGCCCAATGCATAGATAAGATTTAGAGTACATATATTGAGCCCAACTCCTCCATCTATTAATACTGTTTTTACCCGATGTTTATATTCTAAGACCTCGATATGTAGTGGGGTATTATGTGGATGATTCAAAGAGACATCACCGTGTTAAAAAAAAAGATATGTTGTGTGACACCGTCATATGGGCCACCATGGCTTGGAATCAATCAATATCCAAATCATTTGGAACGGTTGTTTCGATAAGAGATTTCTCCAAGATATCCTTGTGTTTTGGTGAAATTTTGAGAAACTCAAGTATAGATATTTGAGTAGGTGTTCTCTGTAGTTGGTCGAGCAAATTATATTGAGTCATGGGGAGAGTTGTTGATGTTGACGTGTTCCCCTTTAAGACATATTTATGTGCTCTTATTGTCACATTTATCAACGTATGTTCTTTTTTGTCTTTGATTTTTATGACATTCACTTGATTGTCATATGCCGATATGTAATTAATGGTGTTTTTCATATATATAATTAATACGAGCTCCTTTGGTGTTGTTTAATGTTGACGCTCCTCCCTTGTTGTAATTGGGAAGAGGATTTTTGAAAGCTTCATGGTCACCTTTGGTTTTATGACCATCAATCATTAAGTAGCCCTTTTATATCATGTCCTGAACTATGTTCTTCAACCTCATGCAATCATTTGTGCTATGCCCCTTATTTTGATGATAACCACAATAATGTGAGTCATTCCACCATGGTGGTTTGACTTGGGGTTCAAAGTTGCTTGTGGCTGGCAATGTGATGATCTTATTTTCCAATAGTTCTTGAAATGTTGATTCTAGGGTTTGTCCTAATGGCGTGTATATTTGTCGATACGGGAAAGTATTAGTGTTGCCTCTTTGGTTTGTGTTGTTCCCTTGGTTGTTGTTGTTGCCTTGGTGATTCTTGTTGTTTGACGTTGAAGCTCCTTGGTTGGCATTTCATTGATAAGTGTTAGTGCCTTGATTAGCACTTTTTGATCATTATTAGATGGTGGGTTGCCTGATAAAGTCAACACTATTTGTTTAGACTTTACATTGTTGGCAGCAATTAGCCCAACATTAACAATGTTTTTGTTCCTTGTCTAAAATCTAGACTTGTCTGAATTGTTATTATTGTTTTGATTGTTAAAGGTGTTATTGTTTGAAAAACTAACACCTTAAATAACTTCAAGGTTCCTTTCTTGATGGAAGATTCCTCTACTTGGATACCATTTTCTTTTAATTTTGCAAAAGATGGTATACATTGTAGTTTGAGATGATAACTCATTTCACTATTCAGATTGTCTATGAAGATTTCCATCTTTTCCTTTTCAAGTACATCTCGTGGATACCTTGGGACCATGCATCTCCATCGTTGTAGAAACACCACGAATTATTCATTGTTCTTTTGTTTTATATTACACACATCATGCATGGTGATTGCATGTTGGATGTTATAGGAGTATTGTGTTATGAATTTATTTACCAACTCATCAAATGATCTGAGGAGAGGTGTGAGTTTCTATAACCACTCCATTATTTGCCCTCCCAAACGTCTTGGGAATAATCTTATTAAGTATGTGTTATTGTGAGAAAACTCCAAGCTCATGGTACAAAATTCCCAAACATGATCACGGGGCTCACTCTTACCATCGCATTTGTTATACTTTGGTATATCTGAATTTGGGGGAAAAGGTACCATGTTTAATCTCCTATCAAAAGGATAAGGATAAATTTTATTTAATGAGTATCGTACCGTGGTCCTTTGTTGCATGTCCTACATTTGTCTTTAAAGTGTTTGGAGTTGTTGTGTAAGAGTAGCTAGGGGTACATTTATCCTTTGATGGGGAGCTTCCACTCATTCATTAAGATTGTCTCGATTGCGGGTCTTGTCTTGTTTGTGAGTGTTATCTTGTTCATGGGTGTGATCTCGGTTGTGTATGTTTCCTTGATCAGGTGTTTCTTCTTCTCGCAATTGTTCTGATAAGCATAGTTTCTCGCCCTTGTTCTTGATATTCTCTCATCCATATTCCTTAAGTTTTCTATGTCAAAATCCTCAGGAATATTGACTCCTTTACTAGTTAGCATGAGTAGATATTTTTTCTTATCCGCCTCTATAAGTCTTTCTATGAGTTTTTGGAAAGCCGCATTCTCTTGACATTCTTGGAGAAGCTCGTTAGTGATCTCTGTTTCTCCCATATTTGCATATTCATCAAAAGGATTGGACATCCTATGACTCATACTTGATTCTGGTTGTGATTCCTTCTTTTTGTTTCTGTGAGATCGAGTGACAATGAGCATTAATATATCTCTACCATAGTGAATTCTTCTTCTTCTATTGGGGTTCTTGGTGGAGTTGGTGATTCAGGTCGAGCTTCATTGTAAGTGATAAGAAAATTTGGAAACAAAAAGGGGTTAATCCTTCCTCCACTATTAAGGCATTGGTTGAATGTTGCTTACTAAATATAAGCCCTATTTATCAAAGGTTCTTTATCAAATTCGTTGGTTTTTCCTTGGATATACAACCGCATATGACACAAGAATGTGTGATGTGATTTAAAAAGTTGACGGTTGATATAGAGAAATTTATTCCTCTTGATAAGTGACTTAGAACTAGGTTGACTCTTCTTCAACTTATTCTTTTGATGAGAACTTCTTCTTCTAAAAATGTGGGGAGTGGTCATACACAAATGATCAATGTTGATGTTGGATATGGATACTTTGTTTTGGAAACTCAAGTTTACTTGTCAAGTTGAAGTTTAGTTTGATTCACTTCTACGACAAAGTGTGTCAAATGATATGAGTCAAGTTTCACGATCTAGAAACTTAATTTGACAAATTGAGGACCTTGATGAATAATGATGAATAGAAAGTAATCAACAAAAACTGAGAGGGGGGGTGAATCAGTATAGACAAAATCCTTCTTTCAACAACTCAAACAACATAGATTGCACTAACTGGTAAACAGTATCATCGATCTAAAACAAGGTACTACCAGTAAAACACAAAATGACTGTGAAAGACATAAACCGGTTAACACTTAGATCTTCACCACACCTAATATCTCCTTTCCACTTCACCCATATGCATAAACAGGTAATAAATTAGAAATATAAAGACCACTGGTTTAGCATGCTTTACCACTTAACAAAAAAAAACTAATCATCACATGAAAAGGCATCACACATGACACACTGTTTTTTCACGTGGAAACCCAACTAAGAAAAACCACGGTGGGGATGAATACCCACAAGCTATTATTTGAACTCTTTTGAAGTCTACTCTGTTAGGAGCCTAATTCGGTTAAGGACTTTACAATAGGTTCTGCTAGGAACCGATCATGCTAGGGATCACCCAGTTAAGGGATGGCTAAATACTCGGTTAAAGGTTAGAACCCTGTTAAAGGTTACCTCGCAAGAAGATTTGAAGAACTCATTGAATTGAGTCACCCTATTAAAGGATTTACACAAATCCTATTAAAGCTACTCAGTTAAGGGATTTTCCAACTACTGAAATGGTTAGAAGTCAACAGGTAATACACTGATCTGATAACAACACTCAATGCCAAGGTAGATCCACTTTAGCTCATTTGCTTCTACAATCACACTCTGCAGGAATCAACACACTTCTCCGGTCTGGCAAGAATCAAGTATCTCTTTACTTGGATACACACATAACATTTGCCAACAACCTCACAATGAAAATCATCATCGACCTTATAGGAAATAGATAGGTCGATAGCATAAAACCTAAACCCTAAACATTTAGGTTATCAATACAATCGGTCCAATCCTGACCGTTCAAACACTTTGCATAGTGAAAAACAATCTTGAACACATCTCAAGACGTTCTCCATCATTCATTCTTTTCCACTTCTGGAAGCTGATAACCCATCACATGCTCTCCACTGTTTACAGAGACTACGCACATTCCTGAGGTAGATAGGATCAATCTCCATGCAAGATCCTCAAGGAAATCCTTCACGCGCACAAGGCTGACATGGCAACATAATCTGATCTTCATTTCAATGCTAACCCATCACAGGTTGTCATCGGTCGAATCATAGAGACTTGAAATGCATCAACCAAAAACCCTAAAGCTGAGACTACCAACCGGTAGTCATACCAAATGAAACCCCGATATAAGACTTTCCATATACCGGTTCACATTCCATCATACCGGTTCACTTTGAACAAACATACCGCTTCACTTTTTCACATATACCGGTTCACATCATCATACCAGTTCCCTTGCCAGTTTGTTTGCTTTAATATACCAGTTCATACTTCAGCATATTGACATCAATGAAAACATACAATGTCATCAAACTCTGCACATATGCCAACAATCTCCCCCTTTGGCATTGATGGCAATATATAAAGATATCTCTCTACTTCACATCTTCTCCCCAATACTGTAGATATCTTCTCCATTTCACATCTTCTCCCCCTTTGACAACAATGCCAAAGTGGAGGCACAAGCAGTTATGTTCCACAATGCTACTCCCCCTGAGGAGTAGCAACCTTCATCACACCAATCTTGAAAAGATTTGACAATGCAATACCTGACTGATGTGGAGCACAAACCTTTAGTTTACCTCTTGAAGGGGCAGTACCCCTAATTCACCTCTCAAATAGGTAAATGTAGCCTTTGGTAGAGGCTTGGTGAATATATCTGCTAACTGCTCCTTACTGGAAACATGTTCCAATACAACTTCTTTGTTCTGAACCTTCTCCCTCAAGAAATGATACTTGAGCTCGAAGTGCTTGGTTCTAGCATACAAAACCGGATCCTTGGAAATATTAATTGCACTTGTGTTGTCACAAAATATACTTACCGGTTCAGATACAGGGACTTTGAAACCACTTAATACATGCTTCATCCAAATTGTCTGAGTGTAGTTCATAAATGTTGCTACATAATTTGCTTCTGCTATAGACTGAGAGATACAACTCTGCTTCTTACTCATCCATGAAACTAGTCTACCACCAAGAAAAAATGCACCATCAGTTTTGCTCTTCTGGTCGTCCACATTACCAGCCCAATCGACATCTGTAAACACTTTGAGGTTGAAATCATTACTGTATGGATACCACAATCCATAGTCTATAGTTCCCTTCAGATATCCAAGAATCCGCTTGACTACTACCAAGTGGGATTCTCTTGGAGTTTTTTGGAAACATGCAGTAATGCCCACTGCATGTGCAATGTCCGGTCTGCTATGTACTACATAGTGCAACATACCAATCATTGATCGGTATTCTTTCTCATTCACCAATGCTGAGTCATCTTCTTTTGACAATTTACAACTAGTCACCATCGGTGTACCAACTGGTTTGCTGTCTTCCATGCCAAAGGTCTTCAACACCTCTTTGACATACTTGGACTGAGTGATAAAGATGCCATCTTTCATTTTTTGAACCTATAGTCCAATGAAGAACTTAATCTCTCCAATTAGTGACATTTCAAATTCCTTCTTCATCTCATCTGCAAATGCATGACTCATCTTGTTATCTCCACCAAAAATTATGTGATCAACAAACACTTCACAGATCAGGATCTGATCTCCTTCTAAATTCAAATAGATATTGCTATCTTCACTTGTTCTTTCAAATCCAATATTTACAAGATGTGAGTGTAAGTGTTCATACCATGCTCTAGGTGCCTGCTTCAATCCATACAAGGCTTTATGTAGCCTACACACCATGTTATTGTCTTCTGATAGGGCAAATCCATCTAGTTGCTCTATATACACCTCCTCTTCAAGTATTCCATTCAGGAATGCATATTTTACATCCATTTGATACACTTTGAATCCCTTGAAGGCTGCATATGCAAGAAGCATTTGAACTCCTTCCAATCTGGCTACTAGAGCAAAGGTTTCTCCAGAGTCTTCTCCTTCTTCTTGAGTATAACCCTTACACACTAGTCTGGCTTTGTTTCTTACCATTGTGCCATCTTCATTCAGCTTGTTTTTGAAAACCCATTTGGTGCTAATAACATTTATATGCTCAGGTCTGGGTACCAAGGACCATGTGCCATTCTTTTCTATCTATTCAAGTTCCTCTTCCATAGCCTTGATCCAATCTTCATCTTTATGTGCCTCTTTAAATATTTTAGGCTCAAATTCAGAGATCATGCAAGAATTTTTTCTGACCTTTCTTCTTGTAAGAATTCTTGCATTATGATCTGCTTTGGATCATGATTCAGCTTTACATACCTAGGAATGATCTTAGTTGTTTCCTCTTGCTTTTCTTCTTCATCCTCATCTTCATCGGCATCAACATCTACCAGTGTAGGAGCACTGTTACTAGCACTAGGTTGTTTTGCAACCGGTTCCTAGAAGGTTACAACTGGTTCATCTACCACTTTCTCACTACCGGTTTCCTTAGGTTTCTGAGAGGTTTCATCAACTCTGACATTGATACTTTCAACAATTCTCTAAGTCCTATTGTTGAAACACTTGAGAGCTTTGCTCTTGGTGGAATATCCTAGGAATATTCCTTCATCACATTTTGAATCAAACTTGCTCCAGTGTTCACTCCTCTTGATATAACACTTGCTACCAAACACTCTAAAGTAGCTTACTACAGGAGTCTTACCAATCCAATACTCATAAGGTGTTTTATCCTTACCTTTCTTGATGAGTACCCGGTTCATAGTGTAGACTGCAGTGCTCACTGCTTCTCTCCAAAAAGTGTGAGCAACCTTTCCTTGAATTAGCATTGTTCTGGCTGCTTCAACTACAGTCCGGTTGTTCCTTTCTGCTAGGTCATTCTGCTGTGGAGTTGCGGGGGGTAGACAATTGCCTCTTGCTGCCATTTTCTTCACAGTACTTATTGAATTCACTAGAAGTGAACTCACCTCCTTGGTCAGTTCTAAGGAATTTGATTCTCTTACCACTTTCTTTTTCAACCAGTGCTCTGAAGGCTTTGAAATTTCCAAAAGCTTCAGACTTATCTTTCAAGAATGTGACCCACATCATTCTTGAGTAATCATCAGTAAGAATCATAAAGTACCTATCTCCTTGAACACTCCTAGTCTTTGTAGGACCACACAAATCAGTATGCACAAGATCAAGTAAATTATCTACTATGAAAGATTTACCTTTGAAGGTTGAGGAAGACATTTTCCCCAGTTGACATTCTCTACATAAAGGATTCTCCGGTTTGTTTAGCATAGGAAATCCTCTAACTGCCTTGATATTACTAGCCTTCACAATGTTATCAAAATTTACATGGCAGAGTCTCCCTTGCCATATCCAACTATCATCATACTTAGCCATTAGAGATTGACTGATATTTGCATTCAACTAAAATAGGTTACCTTTGGTCTGCATACCGGTGGCCATCAGTTCACCATTCTTTCCCTTTATTTTGCATACTCCATCTTTGAATTCCAGAGTGAGTCCATTATCATTCAGTTGAGCAACACTCAAAAGGTTATGCCAGAGACCTTCTACCCAATACACATTATCAGCACTGCTTTTTCCATTTAGAGAGATGGACCATCTTCCTTTTACCATACATGGTGCATCATTACCAAATCGGACTACACCTCCATCATACTCTTCCAAAGATAGAAACTTTCTCTAGTCACCAGTCATGTGGTGAGAACAACCACTGTCAATAATCTATTCATTAGAATTATCAAAGTGGGAGACAAGAGCCTTCTTGTCCGACACATATTCCTTGATAGATACAAATACTATGTCTTCACTTTCTTCATCTCCTGATTCATCATCAACGACACCTTCATCAACTGCAACAAGACAGTTTCTCCTATTTCCTCCTTTGAACTTTTTGAACCTCTCTGGTTTGTCCTTGTTATCACCATTAGGACAGTTAACAACAATGTGCCCAATCCTATTGCAAGAAAAGAATTTCAAAGGGAGCTTACCTTTGTATTTACCAGTTCCCTTAGGAAGTCTCTTGGCCAGAAGAGCTTCAAATTCCATCAGGATTTCCTCATCATCCATATCTATGCTTTGTCTAGGTTCACAACTGGTACTAACTTCTTTACCGTTTCTAGATAGTGCAACAGATGCTTTAAAAGCTGAATCAACCTTCTGAAAACTACCATCATAACTGTTTAGCTCATAAGCGGTAAACTTAGCAATGATAGATTGAAGGGACACCTTTGTCTTGTCAATAGATCTCAACTCCTGAATAGCGGCAACCCTTATTGCATAGATCGATAATAAGGTTCTCAAAAATTTGCTGACAATGGTGGAATCATCCATTGTACCTCTTGCACTCTTGATGTCTCCAACAATAGTTTTAATCCTTATCCCATATTGTTGAATGGTCTCTCCTTCAACCATTCGCATATCTTCAAACTTTCCTCTAAAGGTTTCTTCCTTAGCCTGCTTTACATGCTCATCATCGCCATAGATAGACTCCAAAGTATCCCATACATCTTTGGGATTGTCTTTATCCTGAACATCTATAAACTCAACATCAGATAGGGTGCTGATAAGAGCTTCTATTACTTGCCCATTCTCCTGAATTTCTCTTCTTTGATCATCGGTGAGAGTACCGGTAGGGACAACATAAGTATTCTCAACATAGTTCCAGTGTTGAGCATCCATGCTTTTGATGTATATTTTTATTCTGTCCTTCTATATCTTAAATTTGTCTCTATTAAACTTAGGACTGTCCCTCTTCATCATTAGAATAGGATCTTTTCCTCAAGTGGTTAAGCTTACAACATAGAGGACCTGGAGGATGCTCTGATACCAATTGATGAATAATGATGAATAAAAAGTACTCAACAGATACTGAGAGGTGGGGGTGGGGTGAATTAGTATAGACAACAACCTTTTTTCAACAACTCAAACAACAAAGACTGCACTAACTGGTAAACAATATCACTGATCTAAAATAGGGTACTACTGGTAAAACACTGAATGATTGTGAAAGACATAAACTGGTTAACACTCAGATCTTCACCACACCTAATATATCCTTTGCACTTCACCCATATGCATAAACAGGTAATACATCAGAAATATAAAGACCACTGGTTCAACATGCATTACCACTTAACAAAAAAAACTAATCATTACATGAAAAGGCATCACACATGACACACTAATTTTTCACGTGGAAACCCAACTGGGAAAAACCACGGTGGGGATGAATACCCACAAGCTGTTCTTTGAACTCTTCTGAAGTCTGCTTTGTTAGGAGCCTAATCCGGTTAAGGAATTTATAATAGGTTCTGCTAGGAACTGATCCTGCTAGGGATCACCTGGTTAAGGGATGGCTAAATACCTGGTTAAAGGTTAGAACCTTGTTAAAGGTTACCTCACAAGAAGATTTGAAGAACTCATTGAATTGAGTCACCCTATTAAAGGATTTACACAAAGCCTGTTAAAGCTACCCGATTAAGGGATTTTCCAGCTGTTGAAATGGTTAGATGTCAATAGGTAATACACTAATTTGATAATAGCACTCAATGCCAAGGTAGATCCACTTTAGCTCCTTTGCTTCTGCAATCACACTCTGCCAGTATCAACACACTTCTCTGGTCTGGCAAGAATTAAGTATCTCTTTACTTGGATACACACATAACATTTGCCAACAACCTCAGAATGCAAATCATCATCGACCTTATAGGAAATAGATAGGTCGGTAGCATAAACCCTAAACCCTTAACATTTAGGTTATCAATACAATCGGTCCAATCCTGACCGTTCAAACACTTTGCGTAGTGAAAAACAATCTTGAACACATCTCAAGACGTTCTCCATCGTTCATTCTTTGCCGCTTCTGGAAGCTGATAACCCATCACACGCTCTCCATCGTTTACAGAGACTATGCACATTCTTGAGGTAGATTGGATCAATCTGCATGCAAGATCCTCAAGGAAATCCTTCACGCGCACAAGCTGACGTGGCAACACGATCTGATCTTCATTTCAATGCTAACCCATCATAGGATGTCATCGGTCGAATCACAGAGACTTGAAATGCATCAACCGGAAACCCTGAAGCTGAGACTACCAACCGGTAGTCATACCAAATTAAACCTCGATATAAGAATTTCCATATACCGATTCACATTCCTTCATACCGGTTCCCTTGCCAGTTTACATTATCATACCGGTTCCCTTGCCAGTTTGTTTACTTTAATATACCGGTTCATACTTCAGCATATTGACATCAATGACAACATACAATGTCGTCAAACTCTGCACATATGCCAACAAACCTAACTAGGTATTGGTTTGATAGGATTCATTGGATGGCGGAACCTTTGATTACTATTTTTGATACTCCTTAATTTTGTTGGATGAAATCTAATCTCCAGATAGCTGAAGATTTGATATCTCTTTCTAAGGTTTCTTAGTTGGATTAAGAAATTTCTCACTTATGATCCTTTTTGAAATTTTGTTGTTGGATTTGTCAAAGGACCTAAAAGGGTATCCAAAATTGTTGATGAAAATTTCATAAGGTGATTGGTTTGCTCTTTGTTTTTCGCTAATTTTGATCATGCGCTAGAACAGGGACCTGATGCGCTAAAGGATGCTTTCAAAGTGCTACATAATAGTTCAGATGCATTATGCTACCTCTCAAATGCACTATTTTATACTATTTGATAACACAAATGTTGAATCAGTTATGTGCTAATATGTCCTTTTGAGGCACTAATGTTTATTATAAATACATTATAATATGCTTCAAATGCGCTAGGCTGATGCTCCTATATGCTACAATGATGATGTAAAGTGCTATTTGAGTTTTTACCAGTATGATATTGATCATGTACTATTGTGAGTGATGATATTAGCGCTAACTTTTGGTTGGAACACGCTATTGGATGGTTGAGATGTGTTAGGATGTTGCTCCTACGCCCTAACTGTCTTGACAACTTTATTTTCATGTTTTTGTTGAGATGTTGAGAAATGAATTTTTTGACTTGATGGATGATTTTCTAAAAAATGACTTGAAAACACAATAGATAGAAGTGATAACAGTTTGTCTATGCTAAACAAATAGTGTATGTTCTTTTGAAGATGATTTCAAATCCCCAATGTTTTCATTGGTTTGGATTACAAAAAGACAGATCAAGCAAACTCTTTATTCAAGGGTCATTGACAATATCATAGCGCACTAGTCTTGATGCTCTGTCAGCTCAAACAACCTTGTCACCCCATAGGGATGGCCTATTTTTTTGCCTTTTTCCAGAAATTAACCCAAAGTGAATTGCTTCACAGTTGGGTAGTTATCTTGGGGGTGGATTCTTCCCCACCCTTGCACTATGATATTGCCAATGTTTGGTAACTGACTTGGCTTAAAGATTCTACTTCTATGTTTTTTAATAAGGCTTTCTTTTGGTCTTCAGTGATAAACTCCCTCAGAAGGATTCCCAACCATTAGAACAAAGGCTTTATATATTTGAAAGATATTGGGGGAAGACTAATCATTGAGCAAAACCGTTGGAGGGGATTTTCATCAGCCTCCACATTTGATTATAATGGGTTGGAACACTTGGAGATAAAGCTGTTTCCCACTTAGGTCATTCCCCTCTCACTGACCTTAATGGTGCCCTAAGGGAAACTCGGGAGGGCATTCCTTCTAAAAGTGTTAATGCATGAAACTGAAAGAAAGCATAAAATAGATGGTTTTGGCTTTTTGATTACCTATTGAAGGTGAGAGCATATACCTATCACCTCACAAACACAAAAGACAAGGATTATGTTTAAACCTTCATTGCAAAGTTGTCTAGGCTAGATGGAGATGTTTCTCCAAGAAGACATGATGTTCTTTTTACCCAAATATAGCAAAGTGTGAAGATAGCAAAATTTTAAACTTTTGAAAGTAAATCCTTGTCAACAAAATGAACCGCCAATGTAAACAACAACGATCTTAATTTTGAAAGATTTTGAAATGGAAATGTGAAGTTTCTTTTTAACCTTCCAAAACAAAGGTGAAGTTTATTTTAATAAGCACCAAAGTAATGTGATGTTCAATTTTAACTTTTTGCAAAAATTGGAAAGTTTTTTTTGTTCTTTTTAAAACCCAAAGAAAGATGATCTTATCTTGCATAAAAGGAAAGATTTGAATTTGTTGTTGTTTTTATCCATGCAAGAAAGAAAGATCAGTTTTATTTTAGGCACCAAAAGAAAACATGAAGTTCATTTTAGGCATCCAAAAGAGAAAGTGAGATTCATTTTAGACTTTTTGCAATAAAGGAAAATATGAGTTCTTTTTACTAACTTTAAAAGAAAGTTAAGAAAAATTAAACTAACTTCCTCCTGTTCTTGCACTGAGAAATGTTAGAACCTGTACTTAGTCAGTCACAAATTAGATCTTGATGGTGGGCTTTACAAGCCTAAATTTATGACTCCATTACATTTCTTTTTCTTTTTCTGTCAATGCTATGCACTAACATGTGTACTGTATGCGCTAAAATATGTTGCAGAAGCGCTAAAAGACAGAGCCTATGCACTACTCTAATGCTTGAATATGCTATACTGATACTCCTATGTGCGTAAAAAGAAGAGAAGAACACACGCCATAAAGAAAGTTAAATGTGCTAAGGAATGGTTTCTATGCGCTACACAGTGTGATGAATGCACTAAAGTTTGCCACAGATGTGCTGCAGAAAGTTCTAGATGTGCTAAAAGAGTATTCTAGCATGAATGTAATCTCTAACCTGCACAAAAATGATGTTATTTTTGGGGACGTGCCCAACGGTGGGTGCCAGAAATGTACGTGGGAAAATGCAGTGATCAAAATGAATAAATCGAGATCAAAAGACCCACATACCAATGAGACTCTTGTTGCAAGTATATAAACTAATTGAACTAGTTTAACTTTTCAATGGGTGTCCCATTGTTCTCTATCTCACAGGATCCCTAAAGCCAATGTTTTTCTCTTAGATCATTGACCAAGTGACTTAGGAATGACAACTCCAAGAATGAGTGATATTTAGTCTACATTCATGAATGCATTCTAAGATCTATATGATGTGTTAAAACTATGACGATTAAGTTAATATGAAGATAGTGATATGATAAAAGATTAATAAATTATCCTAACATGATATATTAGCTTAGCATGAATATTCTATGATATGGAAAATTCTTCTAAATGCTATGATGATGTTTAACAAAGAGAGGCTAAAATGCTTAGTAATTTTAAAGGCTATAATTTAGATGCATAAAAACTTAGAGATTATGTGTATAATGAAGAATGAGAGCTCTATTTATAGGGAAAATAGGGCAATGGATGGTTAAGATTGAATAATCTTAACAAGGGCTAGGATTAAAATTTAATCAATCCATATTTACAATTTTCACCAATGAAATGGTGAAAATTATCAATAAGAGGTTGCTTGAGAGGAGATGCAAGAAGCATTAAATGCCTGAGAAGACATGAGGGTTACCTAAGGAGGTAAGGGTTAAGGTTAGGTTAGGGTTATCCATTGGATAAATCTTTTACCCAAGGGGTAAACTCTTGTACAAGGGTTAAATAGGTAACTATGGTGAAAGCCATAAGTGTTTGATGAGACCCTTGAGTCAAAATGATGGTTGAGTTAGAGGAAAGTCTCTAACCAAAGGTCAAAGGTGAGTTAACCATAAATGGTTATGTAAGAGCCTTTGATGGTTTGAAAGACTTTAGAGGTTAACCATTTGAAGATACAAAGCCTTTAATGGTTATTGGAGACTTTGGAGGCTTTGAGAAGTGACTTCCGTTTACTTAGGAATGTAACAATAATTAGGAGATGAATTGGGCCAAAATGGGAGTGATTAGAAGAAACTAGAAGGGGTTTAGGAGGCAAGTGGGAGATGTAGGAAAATGCAAGTGGATGAGGGAAAAGGATTTTTAATTAAAATAAAATTACTTTATTTCAACCAAAAATAGATGCAACTTGCATAAATAAAAGTGGGGGGATTTTATAAATAAATTAGATTTATTTATTTGCAAGGATCAATTTTAATTAAATATAAATTTAATTAAAAAGGGAGAAAGGGGAATTAATTAAATAAAGTGATTTATTTAATTAAAGGCTAGAAAAGGTTTATATGAATTTAATTAAATAGATTGAGTAATTTATTTAATCAAATAGATGAATGCGAAGAAATTAATTAAATAGGATTTAATTAATAAGGGGATATGGTTAAAATAAATATTAAATATTTATTTAGGAAAGTGGTCAGATTTATATGTCTACAATTGGCAATAAATAAAGAAGAAAATTTGAAGGAGGGGGGTGAACCAATTTTCATCAGATTAAACAATTTAAGCACTATCTTAGATCTGATCAATTGCAGCAAAAAGAAAGATAACAACAATAATAACAACATACATATAAGACCAATATTTTTGACATGGAAAACCCAGTCAATGGAAAAAGCACGGTGGGAACCTACCCACAATAAGATGACACTTTGCAGTAGTATGTATAAATATTACAAGGGAGAATGCACATTCATTCAGGCACACTACCTAGAGCTCACTGCTCAAAATACAATGACCCAGATGGCTACAACCCTTAAGTAAGGTTCACTACCTTACAAAGATATTCAGGCTATAATCTGGGAAAGATGAATTATAAGAATAACATCTCCTAATGCCTAATGATAGTTCCAGTTAAGCTCAATTGTCTATCCTACAACACACACTACTCAATACACCACATCGAAAGATGAATTCACTTGTTCACACATACACCACTCTCTGATAATGCAGACTCAACACCCAACTTACATGAATATTACACCCATTTATACAAATCATCAACCTTGACTACAAGGTCCGCCAAACAATTACAAAATTACATCACATGACAAATTAATTAACCACCAGACCAATACAATATCATAAACAATATAGCATGGACCTAAACCAACTCCTCGAACATGCACCACCACTGAAAATATCGCCAAGATCAACCGCAACATGTTACACCATCAGAAATACTGCATAACATGAAGAATATCACCAGACCCATAAGATCATCAAAGAAATGCACAATGATCACTATGGACCATTAAAGCAAATAGGACATGATTAGGAAACACCAACAAGCACGTTAAAACCATCCACAATAGGTGCACCAACACCACTTAATCAAATATGTATCGATCAACACGCTAACACTCAAGGAAACTTAATAGCAGCTAGACAAGAAAGATAGCTTGCAGAGCATCAAATCATGAACCATCTAAAATGAAGATACAAACAAACATCCCAAACCCTCTCCCAAATCCACAATACAAGATATGATCATACCGGAGCACAACAGATCAAACACCAGAACACTGCAACATTAAAAACTAAAAACCAATCTTCATACCAGAATCTAAACTCGATCAAATCATCACATATCATCATGGAATCAATAAAGAATTAAGTATCTCTAGTTGATTACGCATAGCAAATGGATAAACCAACCAGATCAACTCACTGCAAACATCAGATCATCAAACAACTCACTACAATACTAAAACACATGAACGTATTGACATAAATGACAATAACATATCCTAGTAGCAACAATATCCAACAATCTCCCCCTTTGGCATTGATGGAAACACATGAATGTGAAAAACAATCAATGCAAAGGAATAAATCAACATCAAAAAACTCCAAGAAACTCCCTAGAAGATCATGCACACAAAGGTCCAAGGATAAGGAAAATTTTCACATACTTCCCTTCCCCCTTTGACAACTTTGCTAAAGACATAAACAGATCAAGATTTTCTCCCCCTTACAAGATAATCTCTCACCCTTAGGATAAACTCACAAATTTGAACAACATACTGACTACCCCAACTGAGTAGGAACATCAACTCATCAACCCAGATAAGAAGATAAGATTGTGAAGTCCACCAGATTGATGCATCTCTATGCACCTAGTTCTCATCAGAAGGGGCAAAGACCCCTAAATTGTCTCTCAAATAGACAAATGTATATGCAGGAAAAGGTTTAGTAAATATATATTCAATATGCTCCTTTGTAGATACATACTCCAATTTTACTTCCTCATCACTGACTTTCTCTATCAAGAAGTGATACTTAATTTTATATGCTTTGTTTTAGAGTACAGTACCAGATTCTTCAAAATATTAATATCATTTGAAGTGTCATAGTAAATAATAGTAGGCTCATCATACACGAACCTAATGTCTTTCAGCATCTGCTTCATCCAAAATACCCGAGTACAGTTGCCAGCAACAACAATGTGTTATTTGTGAGGAATCGATTATTACTGAGAGGGGGGGAGGGTGAATCAGTAATAACAGTAAAATTTAAAACTTTAACAACCACCAAAAACTATTTCAAAACAACTCATAAATAGTATTGGTAGCCACTGAAATCAATATACTAATCAAATTTATTAAACTTCTCTTCTAAGTGTTCATCAATATGCATGTAATAGAAAGATGTCAACTTCAACGCATAAGAAATCAAGCAACACATGAAAACCAGGATCTTCATGTGGAAACCCAAATGGGAAAAACCATGGTGGGAATTGGTACCAACAAGATTTTGCACTCTTTTGGAATGTGCCTTGTTAGGAGCCTAGCCCGGTTAGGAGCTTACAAATATGCCCCGTTAGGAGCAGACCCTGTTAGGAGTCCCCTTGTTAAGGGATTTACCTCAACCCTGTTAGGAGATTTACGTTGTTAGGAGTTTTTTTGTGAAAGGATTTATAACCCAAGCTAATGAGTCACCCGATGAAGGGATTTATCGAATCAGGCCTGTCAGGACCTAACCGGTTAAGGGATTTTGAGTTTGCTCCAATTGTTAGGGAACACCAGATGTATGATATGAAAATAGAACTCTTTACTTGCTTGTACAAATCCTTTCTTTCTCCAATCCACTTCTCTCTCGCAGACACACTAGTTTGGCCACACACTCTTCCTTTGATCACCGACACAGTAAATCATCACAGACTTACCCTAAATAGACTTTAGAACTTAGTCGATTACAAAACCCTAACCTCATACTAATATTTACATCATAGATCATCATAAATATTTACAAATCATTATAAATCGTCATATGGATCATTACAATTAATTACAGTCATTAAATAATCACCGCACATCGATCTGATGCACTTTCAAACCCTTATCTCATTCTACTAAGCACTTCTCTCATTTGCAATAAATTCACTCTTTGATCATGCTAAAACAACATTTAAACACTTCACGCAGATTCAACCCCATCATCACCATCTTACAAACATAATGTAATACACCGTTGAACTCAAAATCATTACCAATTATGAGATTTGAATACCGGTTCTTAAACCATACTAAAACCCTACAAACAATACATTAGTCAATCACAAACATGACTTCCGGTAGGCAAAACATGATGTGGTTCTGATCATAACCTCATTAGAATGTTACAAACACATATTACAAACCGTAACACCAAATTCCTCATCAATCTCTAGATCCAATTACTTAAGCATAACACAGTTTCACATTTACCGGTTAAAGTCCTATTTGCGAGTTAACTATCAAATCCATTCCATAGATTTCTGGTCAATCATAGATGACTTAAATAACATGATAGAATAATGTAACCATTGTTGCCACCAATGACAACAAAACTAAAAGATATTCAATAAATTCATTGGATTGATGCATCACCAACATCTTAGTTGATCTTGTGCAGGGGTAGAACTCCTAATCTACCTTTGAGATATTCAAAGGTTGTCTTAGGCAAAGGTTTAGTGAATATATCTGCTAACTGCTCTTTTTAAGACACATACTCCATTTTTACTTTCTTCTCCTGTACTATTTCCCTTAGAAAGTGATACTTCAACTCAATGTACTTTGTTATTGTATATAATATAAGATTTTTTGAAATATTAATAGCACTAATGTTATCACAATGAATAGTCACTAGTTCAGACATGTCTTCCTTAAAACCTTCCAAAATATGTTACATCCATATATCCTGAGTACAATTCACTGATGCTGCCACATATTTTGCTTCAGCTGTAGATTGTGAAATACAAGATTGTTTCTTTCTTATCCAGGACACCAATCTTTCTCCTAAAAAGAAATCTCCACCGGTTGTTCTTTTCTGGTCATCAACATTTCCAGCCCAGTCTGTATCTTTGAAAACTTTTAAAGAAAAATTATCAATGTAAGCATACCACATACCATAATCAACAGTTCCTTTCAAATACCTAAATATCCTTTTTGCCGCTACCATGTGTGTCTCCTTAGGATCTTTCTGAATTCTTGCAACCAATCCAACAACATGTGCAATATCCAGTCTACTATGAACAACATAATGCAAATTTCCAATCATAGACCTATATTTTTCTCATCCACAGATGGTGAATCATCTTGTTTTGACAACTTACAACCTGTCACCATCGGAGTACCAACCGGTTTACAATCTTCCATGCCAAAAGTTTTGAAGACTTATTTTACATACTTAGTCTAGTAGATAAATATTCCATTCTTTAGTTGTTGAATATGTAAACCAATAAAGAATTTTATCTCACCAATAAGAGACATCTCAAATTCTTTCTTCATTTCATCTGCAAAAGACATACACATGTCATCATTTCCACCAAATATTATATCATCAACAAAAACTTAAGCAAGTAGCATTTTATCTCCATTAGTCTTCAAATATATGTTACTGTCTTTACTGGTTCTCCAGAATCCTATCTTGATCAGATGTGCATTCAATCTTTCAAACCATGCTCTAGAAGCTTGCTTCAATCCATATAGTTTCTTGTGTAGTTTGCAAACCATATTTTCATCTTCACTCAATGCAAAACCATCTGGTTGTTCTATATATACTTCTTCTTCCAAGATACCATTCAGAAAAGTTGATTTAACATCCATCTTATATACCTTAAATCCTTTAAAAATAGCAAAGGAACGAAAAATTCCAGCACCTTCAAGTCTTTCCATCGATGTAAAGGTTTCACCATAGTCTTCACCTTATTCTTGTGCATACCCTTTGCAAACCAACCTTGCCTTGTTTCTAACAACTTCACCATCCTCATTAAGTTTGTTTCTGAATACCCATTTTGTCCCAATAATATTTTTGTGTTCCGGTCTAGGAACAAGAGACCATGTATTGTTCTTCTCAATCTGGTCAAGTTCTTCATTCATTGCATTCAACTAGTCTTCATCTTTCAAAGCTTCTCTAACAATCTTTGGCTCAATAGTTGAAATCAGATAGGAATTCTCTCTGATTTTTCTTCTTGTCTGCACACCAGCATTCTTGTCACCTATAATTTGGTCTTCTGAATGATTTAGCCTTATATATCTTGGGATTACCATTTACGGTTAAATGCTTTATACTCAATTTTCATCAGCTTCTTCATCACTTACCGGTTGAGCTCCTATTTCTGCATTGTTTTGCTCATCTTCCTTCTATTTTTTTGGTTCAATATACACAAGTTTTTCTATATCATCACCAGGCTCAGATCTGCTGGACTCATCAAGTTTGTCAGAAAATTCATTAATTTTTACATTCACACTCTCAACTATTTTCTTTGTCCTTTTATTATAACATTTGAATGCTTTACTCTTGGTAGAATATCCAAGAAATATCCCTTCATCACTCCTCACATCAAACTTCCTAGTAAAAGCATCTCTCTTAATAAAACATCTACTACCAAAAACTTTAAAGTAACTGACATTAGGAATCTTACCATGCTAAAGTTCATAAGGTGTTTAATCATTACCTTTCTTCACAAGAACCTAGTTCAAAGTATAAACAATAGTGCTAACTGCTTCTCTCCAAAATATTTTTGGGACATCTTCTTGTATCAACATTGTTCTAGCAGCTTCCACAATTGTTCTGTTTCTCCTCTCTGCAATGCCATTCTGCTATGGAGTCCTAAGTGCTGACATTTGTCTCTATATTCCATGTTCTTCACAATACCTAGTAAACTCATAAGAAGTAAACTCTCCACCCCGATAAGATCTTAAGCACTTTAGATTCTTGTTGGTTTCCTTTTTAGCTAGGGCTTTAAAGATCTTGAATTTGTCAAATGCCTTTTATTTCTCCTTCAAGAAAGTTACCCACATCATCCTTGAAAAATAATCAGTGAAAATTATAAAATACTTATTACCATAAAAAATTCTAGTCCTCATAAGACCACATAGATCAGTATGCACTAAATCAGGAATATGCTCTGAAGAAAAAGATTTACTCTTAAAAGATGTTGAAGTCATATTACCCATCTGACAATCTTTGCATAACACATTATCCAGTTTAACAGGCTGGGGCAAACCTCTCACCATATTAGATTTGCTGACCTTTATCAAATTATCAAAGTTGACATGACACAACCTTTTATGCCACAACCAACTATCTTCAATTGTAGCCACCAAACAACTATTCACATTAGCATTCAAGTGAAAAAGATTACCTCTAGTCTATTTACTAGTAGCAATCAAATATCCATTGCATCCCATGATAGTGCACACTCCATGCAATATGACTGTCAAGTTTAAACCGATTGACTATTACAACAAATTAACAGTAAACAACTTGAAACTCACAAACATCCAAATACTTTTTCTGACATAAGTAAAACTTCATTTCATGTTGCTGCTGGTTATCATGACTTATCAAAGTGGATTAAGTAGTTAAGAAAATCAACCATAGAAAACATAACCACAAAAACATTCACCACTTGACACAATATTTTTGACGTGGAAACCCAAATGGGAAAAACCACGGTGAGATGAGACTCACAAGATAACTATCTAAACTCTTCTAAAGTTTGCCCTATTAGGAGCCAAGCCTATTCAAGCTTTACAAAAAGTCATGTTAAGAACAGATCCTGTTAGGGACCATCCATTTAAGGGATTGACTATAATGCCTTGTTAGAAGCAATACCCTATGAGGAGTAACCTTTGTAAGGGATTTTAAATACAAGCTAATGGACCACCTTGTTAGAGGATTTGAATAGCACCAAGCTTGTTAGAGCTTACCCGGTTAGGGGATTTAACTGCAGTAATTGTTAGAAAAAAACATGAGTATGCTGATCTGTTTGAATAGAACTACACTTTCTTGTTCAGATCCTTTTCATACTCCTATCCGCCTTAACTCAAATTGCAGATACAACATCCTGTTCGACAACCGCACACTCAACTAAACCTTTACCAACTCTAAAACTAAACAACTCATCGATATTATAAATAAATCAACTAGGTCGGTAACACAACAATAACCTAATTCATATAGAGATTACAAACAAGTCAGTTCAAGTATGACTGTTGGATTACATAACAATCTCTACACATCATTCAAGAAAGCCTCGACCGTTCCTTGATCACTGCTTCATCATACTTAGTAACTCATCATACACTTTGCATTACATGCAATAAACTTGCTCACTCCTAGGACAAAACCCGTTACCTCAATGCGCCAAAAACACTTTGAAACTCTCTTCATACAATATGCATACGTGTCATAAGCATTACCGGTCACCATCAGATCATAAACCAATATAACCAATTCACCAGACTTAATCGGTTAGGGTTATCAAAACAATAGGTAGGGTTTACTAGTTGAACTCTCCAATACTTAGCAATACTGGTTCACTCCACAAACTTACCTACTGGTTACAGTTTCCTTTCACTATCTCTTTGTATCGGTTACAAAACAACATTACAACAATATCATTACCGGTTAATTGACATCAATGACAACATAACATTTCATTAATGCTATCTTCATGCAAATGCCAACAATCTCCCCCTTTGGAATTGATGGAAATACAAATATCAATACCATTGTTTGTTGTGATTGTGAATAGGAATCCTGGTTTACATTTTACTATGGACTCTCCTTGTCTTCATCTTATCACTGGTTCTTCTCCCATAATCACATAGTTCTTCTCCCCCTTTGTCAACAATACCAAATTGAAAGTAAAACATGCAATGTAAAACTTCACTATTTAGCATCAACAACTTGCAACTTGATGCTCCCCCTGTGGAATAACTCCACTTCTACATCAATCTTCTTGTAAAATTCTGCAAGTAGCTCTGGGACTGATGTGATCTACATCATGCTCAGTTGACCTGATGAAGGGGTATAACCCCTAGCTAACTTCTAAGATACTCAAAAGAGGTCTTAGGCAGAGGTTTAGTAAAGATATCTGCAAGCTGCTCCTTGGTAGAAACATGCTCGAAGATCACATCTTTACTCTACACTTTTTCCCTCAAGATATGATACTTCAATTCAATATGCTTAGTTCATGTGTGCAAGTCAAGGTTCTTTGAAATATTTATGGCACTGGTATTGTCACATAATATCTTTACAGGTTCTATAAACTTCATCTTAAAACCTTCTAAAATGTGCCTCATCCAGATAGCCTGGGTACAATTCATATAAGCTACAACATACTTAGCTTCAATAGTAGATTGTGAAATACAACTCTACATCTTTCTACTCCATGAAACAACTCTTCCTCCTAGAAAGAATGCTCCATTGGTTGTGCTTTTCCTATCATCAACATTACTTGCCTAGTCTACATCTATGTACACCTTCAAGTCAAAGTTTCCTTCATATGGATACCATAATCCATAGTCAACAATACTTTTCAAATATCTGAATATCCTCTTGGTTGCTATCAAATTTGTTTCTTTCAGATTCTTTTGAAATCTAGCAACTAGACCAACTATGTGAGCTATATCTGGTCTGTTGTGAACAACATAGTGGAATTTTCCAATTATTGACCTGTACTCCTTCTCATCAACAGATGTGGCCTCATCTTCCTTAGACAATTTACAACCTGTAACCATTGGTGTCTCAACTAGTTTACAGTCACTCATACCAAATGTCTTTAATACCTCCTTCACATACTTAGACTGTGTAATGAAAATACCACTCTTCATTTATTGTATTTGCAAACCTATGAAATTTTTTATCTCTCCAACTAGAGACATTTCAAACTCACTTTTCATTTCATTTGCAAAGTCATTGCTCATGTCATCATTCCCTCCAAATATGATATTATCTACAAACACTTCACTAACCAGTATTTCATCTCCTTCAAATTTGAGATATATGTTACTATCTTCACTAGTTCGTTGAAAACCTATCTTCATCAGGTGTGAATGAATCCTTTCATACCATGCTCATGGTGCTTGCTTTAATCCATATAATGCTTTGTGCAGCTTACATACCATGTATTTCTTATCAGTCATAGCATAACCATCTGGTTGCTCAATGTATACTTCTTCTTCCAGTATTCCATTAAAAATGTTGACTTTACATCCATCTGGTATACTTTGAATCCCTTGTGTGCTGCAAATGCAAGTAAAGTTCTGACACCTTCCAGTCTAATCACTGGTGCAAAAGTATCTTCTTGTGTATAAACTTTGCAAACCAATCTAGCTTTATTGCAAACTACAACACCATCTTCATTCAGCTTGTTCCTAAAAACCCACTTAGTACCTATCACATTTTTATTTACCGGTCGGGGTACTAGGGTCCATGTGTTATTCTTCTCAATTTGTTCAAGCTCCTCCTCCATAGCTTTAACCCAATGATCATCTCCAAATGCTTCCTTAACAGTTCTAGGCTCAATAATGGAGTGTTAGGATTCCCAAAGTTACTGAGAGGAGGGGGTGAATCAGTATCTAACCGGTTAATGGATTTTCTGAACTTATTAAATGAATTGCATGCCAAAATAGTGTACCGACAAACCATAAATAATGCAGTAAAAAAGATCAATAACCACAACATATAAAGCACACAATAACACAACATTTTGAATGAGGAAACCCAGTGTGGGAAAAACCTCGGTGGGATTTGTGACCCACAATATTCACTCACTGGCCAATAAATGAATATTACTTACAATAGGGGCTTGCACATGCAGGGAGGCCAACTGCCTAAAGCTCACTGCTTAAATACAAAAGGGAAGTCTCACTAACTTACAAAAATAGATAATGCAAATCCAATATCATATACTACTTCGGTTCAACATCTGCTATGCCAGGTTTAGTACCGGTTTAAGCTCATACAACTTCCATAAACCTTATTCCACAATTTGCCTTAATATTCACATCTGCCTATTACATTTCATACATCCATTACATTCTTAAATGATCTACAAGCTCTCATACTTATATGAGTCCTATTACAATTCACCTTGTCGGCTTTACAAAAAGATTTTATAATTAAATACAAAATAAAATTCTATCGGCAGGGGTGTCGGTAATCATCTTTGCTGGTGTCGGTGCCGATGTAGAGTCTACTGGTGTCATAGGATTGTAAGGTTGCCATCAATGATAATACCTTCAATCACCTACAATTTCTCATTGGAGTGTGCATTTTCCAACAATCTCCCCCTTTGGCATTGATGGCAACACTAATGAGAAAAAGCCAAAATTGTATCCAAAAAGTGTTGTCCAAAAATCTTACCAAAACTGTCTACTCCAAAACTGTCTTACCAAAACTGCGTGCTCCCCCTGAGAAGATGATCTCTTCTGTTATACATTAATTGTGTGCTCCTTACTCCTTTTTCTCATTCTCTACTACTCCCCCTTTGGAATCAATGACAAAGGCTGTCATTCAATGTCAATTGAGTGTAGTTCCTATCTGGATCCCTATAATTGGTTGGTTATAATCTGATATAGATCCGCTAATACAAAATTTAGGCTGTTATAGAACGTCTCACTATCCTTTAGTGCTACTTCTATCCTTTGGATTATATCGGTGAGTATGTGCATTTTCTCTTCTGGTGTCTTAAGTTTTGGAACAAGAGCCTCAAAAATCTCTTTTCTCAAAGAGACGAGGATATCTAGTTTAGGACCTAGTCTACATTTTAGTTCTTTTGCCTTAAACTTTAATCTCTCCTTATCTTTTTCAAGGTTTTCAATTTTCTCTTCATAGCCGGTAATTTCCTGTTCTACTATCGATATGGAGTCTGATGAACCTATTAAATTATCAACAATATTATTGATTTCCTTATGTGCTTTGTTGATCTTTGTATCTATATCCTTTGTCAAAATGTTTGTACCTCATCCTTCTTCTCTTATGATTTCTCAGTGTGTACCTCAGTCTGTTTCTTAGAGCTTTCCACTGTCGGTTTCTCTGATTGTGACTCGGGGTTTTGTGCCTGTTTCTTTGTGTTTACCTCTAAATTGTCTACAACCGATATCTCAACAGATTTGTCAGTACTATCTATTGCTAGTTGCTCAATATGTACATCAGTCTTTCCAGTAACTAGGGGATCAGTTGACTGTTTAGTTTGTTGCTCAGCCCCAATTTCAATATTTCCAACTGTGTCCTCAACATTTGTCTCAACTATAATGTCTTCTACTAGTGGCTTAGTTACCACATCTCTCTTTTCACTTGTTTCCTTATCAACCACAATGTTGACTTCCTATGTGTCAATATTAATTGTATACAACACCTCTGAATCAGGATTTGTGTCCTCATGTGTTGTCTCCATACTCTCAACATTATCTATTACCAGTGGTGTATCGACAGTTTGTGCCAGTGGAGTATCAAAAGGAGGCGGGTGTAAGTTATCTATTGTCTTTATGCTCGGAGGTCCACCTACCTTACCTTTATCTTTATCCTTTTCCTTTTGATAGACTTTAAAAGTCTTTGGTCATTTGATCTCTTCTTGTTTTTTTTTCTCAACAAAGAATATATTCCACTTGTCTGATGTTTCTTCAATGATCTCATTAACTCTGCCATCTATTAAGGCTACATGTCGGTGACCGGTTGAAAATACTGTCCGATTTGCCTCACTTATTAGTTCATCAATCTCTTCTGTTGAATTCACTGGGTAATCTACAAGTAGTTTTTTTATCTTCATCTTTTTATCTAGTTCAACAATTGCTACTCTTCTTGCTTCTAACCTTCTATACAAGTCATTGGGTAAATCATCTACAACCTCAATCAAAAATTTCTTGTAGATATCCAAGTGTAGGATAACACTGTTTTCTCTGCTTTCTTTTTCTTCTTTTGAAAATGTGTTATACAACTTTCTAATGTTTGATAAGTTACCATCTTCAGTTATTTCATGTAGAGGATTGTCAAGTGGAGGGACAACTTGCTTTACTTTCTTCTGTCTTGGAGTCATCTTCTTTGTCGGAGGCCTAACTGCCTGTTGTTTCTGTCTTGTTCTCTTAGGTGTAGGAGCGGGTACTGGTGAAGGTTTTCTTTTTCTTACTACCCTTTTGAATTCAACAGGTATTTCACTGTTAGAGGAGGTACCAACCAGTGAAAGATGTGTTTCTAGTTGTAATCCTTCTAAGTCGCTCTCCTTAATACCAGTTTGATTCAATATGTCTTCCTTGATTGCTTTTGCCTATCTTGTTCCTTTTCTAATTGTTTGTTCAGTTTTCTTTATTCTTTTCCGTGATTGAACTTTGCTTTCAATGATTTCCGCATTTCCAAATACTTCCTCTGTTGGTTCTTTAGGGGCTTCTAGAAGTGCTTTTGTATAAGTTTCTATTATGTTCTCATCTACCTCATATCCCATTTTTGTAACCCAAACTATCCTCGGAACCACTGCCTCCATCCAGATTTCATCTTTCTTTATCACAAAGCATATCTCCTTTTGATACTTGTCAACTATAGCTTGAGATAGCCTTATCCTGGTTTTCATCCTAGCCTTTAGTGCCTGAAAATGTTCATTTATGTTCTTCTCCCTATCATCTCCCATGTTGTTTAGAATATCCAGAAGTTGTTTTCCTACCAGTATGTCAAATCCAAAATCCTTTCTACCAATACCGAGAACTTCCTTGGTGATATATAGCAATAAGCATACAAGTAAGTTGCCAAATCTGAATGTCCCTTTCTTGTCCCCTTTGATTTTCTTCAGATTGTCTATTAGCTCATCTTTTAACCATTCGCATATGTCAATCTTTGCATTGTTGTTTACCATGTCATAAGCACTTTTGATACATAAGCTAGAAATAGAGTTTAATCAATTGGCATGTGTAACTTTGTATCCAAGAATCATGCTAATGAATTTAACATTGATATTATTTACATCATTGAATCTCAAGGATCTCTTGTCAAAGGTTGCTCCAGTTAGGGTCATTACAGTGTCATTTGGAACCTTTTTAGTTTTGTCAGGCCTGCTACTGGTGGAAGGTAAGCCTGTCACTGCCCTAACTGCTTCTTTTGTTATCTTGTGAATGGAATCCAACCAAAAGAACTCCTCATGTGCTTTTCTTAACACAATCCTTATAACATCCTTTGGAAAATCAGGGATACTAAGAATCTCCACAAAACCTAGGGTTTCAACTATCTTATGTTCCGGTTTCACATTTCCATTAACATCACAAATTATTGTTCTATACATGTTCATTATCTCTTCAACTCCTAGTTCTTCAATATGACAATGTATGTAAATTCTAGGATCCTCAACATATACAACTCCTTTGGGTATTTTTGAAAATGCTCCTAGGGTATCATCTTTCTTCGTAATTTTGGGAATAATTTTAAATATGGGCCTAGGGCGTTTAATCACTTCAATTATAGTAGGATTTGCAATGAATTTAGGTGTAGAGGAGGAAGCCATTGTATTAATACCTTAATCTGCCTTTAGGTTTGAATGCTTGAATGATTTGCTTCACTTCTCATTGTGGATGCCTTCGCTCAGGATTTTTGTGTTCTAAGGAAATTTGAATGCTTGATGAATGAAAAAGAGCCTAAAAACTTGCTTTATAATGTCATTTCCTTCAACTACCACATTAAATTTCTGTCGATTAAGTGAAACTTAACACATCTGCCGGTAAAGAAGTAATTCAACTTCTCACCATCAATCGAGGGTAAATTAGCATGTTTTTCAATTTGTTGCCATACCCCCAAAAAGTTTCTCCTACTGGTGGAGTGATACTCTATTCTATCGGTGAAGGAATAGCTTCATTAACATTCTGATCTGACTTTCTAATCCATTGTTTTGAGAATTCTTGTTTTACCTCTTCAACCTTCTCTTTACCTTTCAAACTGGGTCCTTTGTTATTTGCCGGTGATGCCTTACTTCTACAAAATTTTGCAATATGTCCAGTCTTGTTACAAGCATAACAAGTCAAATTGTTTTTCTGAATAGCTTTTCCATATCCTATGCCGATATGTGTTCTGCATTGATTAGATAAGTTTCCAAATCTTCCACAAACATAACATCTTACATTCGTTCTGCAATTTTCTGAATTATGACCAATGTTGTTGCATTTAGAACATTGACCGGTGGGTGCATTGGTGTTCTGATAATTTCTAGATCTACACTGATTTGCTCTATGACCATACTTGTTATAGTTAAAGCATTTCCCATTGAATTTGTAGGCATTAGGTTGTCTTACCAGTTTACTATGATCATGATTGTTTGCAGTACCAGAGCTTTCACCAACTTCAAAGCCGAGACCATTTGTATCTCCATTAGGTTTCTAATTTTTCAACATGTCATCAAATTCCTCTGAACTTTTCTTGAATTTATCTTTGTGTTGATTTGCAATAGCTAACTCATTTTCTAAAGAAATCTTTCTTCTCATGAGTTCAGTCTTATCATGCTCCAAGTGAATTATATCTGTCTTCAACATATCATTTTCATGACTGAGTCTTAGATTTTCATTTCCAGAATCATTGGTTCTCCTAGTCAAGTCATCTTCATTCTTCTTTTGGTCTTCAGTGTCTTTACAAAACCTCATAGTCATATCTTGCATCTAATTCCTCAAGGCCATGTTTTCCTGCTTCATCTTGCTTACAAGATCATTAAGAGTTTCTTTTTCATCATCATCACTTTGTATCTTCTCACAAAGTTTACTTCTTTTGTTCCTAGAAATAGTGAGATTTTCTTGAAGTCCTTGAATGATTTCCTGTGCAGCCTTTAGATCATCTTCAAGTTTCATATTTTTCAACTTTTCTGCATCATAATCTACAAGAGCTATTTCCAGTTGCTTTCTCAAGTTCTCCATTTGTACCGGTGTTAGAATCTTCCTCAGGCTGTTAGGCTTTTGAAAATAGAGGACTAGGCTCTGATACCAATTGTTAGGATTCCCAAAGATACTGAGAGGGGGGCAAGGGGGGCTGAATCAGGATCTAACGGGTTAATGCATTTTCTGAACTTATTAAATGAATTGCATGCCAAAACAGTGTACCAGTAAACCAGAAATAATGCAATAAATAAGATCAATAACCACAACATAGAAAGAACACCATAACACAATATTTTAATGAGGAAACCCGGTGTGGGAAAAACCTCAGTGGGATTTGTGACCCACAATATTCACTCACTGGCCAATAAATGAATATTACTTACAATAGGGGCCTGCACATGCAAGAAGGCCAACTGCCTAAAGCTCACTGCTTAAATACAAAAGGGAAGTCTCAATGACTTACAAAAATGGATTATGCAAATCCAATATCATGTACTACTTCGGTTCAGTATCTACTATGCAAGGTTCAGTACCGGTTTAAGCTCATACAACTTCCATAAACCTTATTCCACAATCTGCCTTAATATTCACATCTACCTATTACATTCTTAAATGATCTACATGATCTCATACTTATATGAGTACTATTACAATTCACCTTGTCAGCTTTACAAAAAGCTTTTACAATTAAATACAAAATAAAATCCTGTCAGCTGGGGTGCCATTAATCATCTTTGCTGCTGTCATTGCCGGTGTCATAGGATTGTAAGGTTGCCATCAATGACAATACCTTCAATCACCTACAATTTCTCATCCTTATCTCCAATAATCTGCTCAGGATTGTGATTGAGTTTCACATACCTCAGAATAACATGATCATTATCTTTAGGTTCTTCTTCATTATTAACATCATCTTTTTCTGAATCTACCTATTTTGGTTGAACTGGTACAATAACATTTGCTTTACCAGTTTCAAGTTTCATAGGTGTTTATTCCAAAAACAAAATGCAAGGATCTTCATCCTTTTTCTCCACACTGGTTTCCCCTAATACTTCAGGATACTCATCCACTCGAACATCAACACTCTCAATGATTCTCTGTGTCCGGTTGTTATAACATTTGTAGGCCTTACTCTTGGTGGAATAACCAAGAAATATACCTTCATCACTTTTAGCCTCAAACTTGCTAACATAGTCACCTCTCTTAATTAAACATTCGCTGCCAAATATCTTGAAATAGCTAACATTAGGTGATCTACCATACCAGTATTCATAAGGAGTCTTGTCCTTACCTCTTTTTACAAAAATATTGTTCATAGTGTAGACAATTGTGCTGACAGCTTCTCTCCAGAAAGTTTTCGCTACACCTCCTTGTATCAACATCATCCTACCAACTTCAACAACTAACCGATTGTTTCTCTCTACAATACCATTCTGTTGTGGTGTCCTTGGTGCATAAAGCTGCCGTTTTATACCATTCTCTTCACAATATCTAGTGATTTCTTCAGAAGTGAATTCTCCATCTTGATCACTCCTCAGACACTTTATCTTCTTACCACTCTCCTTTTCAGCTAAGACCCTGAATGTGTTGAACTTACTAAATGCCTCTATTTTATCTTTCAAGAATATGACCCACATCATTCTTGAGCAATCATCAGTGAAGATCATAAAATATTTGTCACCTTGAATACTTTTAGTCCTTATTGGTCCACAGAGGTTTGTATGAACCAAATCTAACAGATGCTCCACTGAAAAAGATTTGCTCTTGAAAGTTGAGGATGCCATATTTCCCAACTGACATTCCTTACATAGAACATTAATCGGTTTGTCCAACTGAGGCAAACCTCTCACTGTCTTTGACTTACTCACTTTAACAATGTTATCAAAATTTATATGACAAAATCTCTTATGCTAAAGCCAACTATCATCTACTTTAGAAATTAAACAATTGCTGACTTTAGGATTTAGGTGAAATAGGTTACCTTTAGTTTGCTTGCCGGTTGCAATCTGTTCACCTTTGCTCCCATATATTTTTCACATACCATTTTTAAACTCCAATGGATATCCTCTGTCATTGAGTTGAGAAACACTCAAAAGATTGTGCTTTAGACCTTCAACCTAGTAGACATCATCTGCACTGCTCTTTCCATTAGTAGAAATAGTTCCCATACCTTTAACCATGTAGGGTGAGTCATTACCAAATCTTATAACTCCGCCATCAAACGCCTTCAAATAAATAAATTTACTTCGATCACTGAGCATGTGATGTGAACAACCACTATCAAAGATCCAATCATCAGAATTATCCATTCGTGAAACTAAAGCATTCTGATAAGATGTTTCCTCTTTTAATGGCTACAAACACAATGTCTTCATTAGCATCACCATCAGATTCCTCATCAGTGATACCACCATCAACTGCAATAACACAATCTCTTTTTCCTTTTCCCTTGTACTTCTTGAATTTCTCTCGCTTGTGCTCATTATCACCATTAGGACAGTTAGTAGCTATGTGTCCAATCTTGTTGCATGCAAAACATTTCAAAGGTAATTTACCTTTATATTTACTGGTACCTCTGGGCAGCCGCTTGGCCAACAATGCTTCAAGCTCAACCAAATTGTCTTCATCATCAACTTCTCTGCTAGATCTAGATTCATAACTGTGACTGACATCTCTACTTTTCCTCATAGATGGGTTAGAAACAAAAGCTCTAAATGTTGATTCAGATTTTTGAATACTACCATCGTAACCATTTAATTCAAAAGCAGTAAGCTTACCAATGATTGAGTCAAGGGTTACCTTAGTTTTTTCAATAGATTTCAACTCCTGAATGGCTGCAACTCGGATAGTGTAGACCGGTAGCAGGGTTCTCAATACCTTACTAACTACTATGGCGTCTTCCACTTTACCACCAATACTCTTGATCTCACCAACTATCTCTTTTATCCTTTGAACATACTGTTAGATATTCTCACCTTCAGCCATCTACATGTCAACAAACTTTCCTCTTAGACTCTCTTTCTTGGGAATCTTCACATGTTCATCACCACTATAAATCTCTTCAAGTTTCTCCCATACCTCATATGCAGTCTCCAGACCATGGACATCTACATACTCTACGTTAGACAAAGAACTGATAATAGCCTCCAGTGCTTGATTGTTTTCTTGTTGCTGTTTCTTCTGATCATCAGTCATAATCCCACTAGGTACAACATATTGATTATTAACATGTTCCCAATATTGATTTCCAAGATTGTTGATATAAATTTTCATTCTGTCACTCCATATCCTATAGTTCTTTGTATTAAACTTTGGACCTTCCTTCTTCATCATGTTCTACAAGATCTTTACCTCAAGATGTTAGGCTTATACCTTAGAGGACCTGAGATGCTCTGATACCAATTGATGGTATGGTGAAAGAACAAGGATCTGGTCAACTACTGAGAGGGGGGGGTGAATTAGTAGATAGAAAAACTAATAAACTTCACCAATCTCAAAATCAATATGACTGTCAAGTGTAAACTAGTTGACTATTACAACAGATTAATAGTAAACAACTTGAAACTCACAAACATCCAAATACTTTTATTGACATAAGTAAAACTTCATTTCATGTTGTTACCGATTATCATGACTTATCAAAGTGGATTAAGTAGTTAAGAAAATTAATCATAGAAAACATAACCACAAAAACATTCACCACTTGACACAATATTTTTGTCATGGAAACCCAAATTGGAAAAACCATGGTGAGATGAGACTCACAAGATAACTATCTGAACTCTTCTGAAGTTTGACCTGTTAAAGCTTTACAAAGGGTCCTGTTAAGAACAAATCTAGTTAGGGACCACCTGGTTAAGGGATTGACTATAATGCCCTATTAGAAGCAATACCCTATGAGGAGTAACCTTTGTAAAGGATTTGAAATCCAAGCTAATGCACCACCTTGTTAGAGGATTTGAATAGCACCAAGCTTGTTAGAGCTTACCCGGCTAGTGGATTTAACTGTTATAATTGTTAGAAAACAACAGGAGTTTTCTGATCTGTTTGAATAGCACTACACTTGCTTGTTCAAATCCTTTTCATGCTTCTATCTTCCTTTACTCAAATTGCAGATACATCATCTGGTTCGGCAACCACACACTCAACTAAAAATTTCCCAACTCTGAAACTAAACAACTCATCGACCTTATAAACAAATCAACTAGGTCGGTAACACAATAATAACCTAATTCACATAGAGATTACAAACAAGTTGGTTCAAGTAGGACTATTGGATTACATAACAATCTCTACACATCATTCAAGAAAGCCTCGACCGCTCCTTGATCACTGCTTCATTGAACAAAGTAACTCATCACGTGCTTTGCATTACATGCAATAAACTTGTTCATTCCCAAGACAAAAACTGTTACCTCAACGCACCAAAAAATACTTTAAACTCTCTTCATACAATATGCATACGTGTCATAAGCATTACCGCTCACCATCAGATCATAAAACAAAGTATAACCAATTCACCTTAATCGGTTAGGGTTTATCAAAACAACACGTAGGGTTTACCAGTTCAACTCTCCAATACTTAGCAATATCGGTTCACTCCACAAACTTACCTACCGGTTATAGTTTCCTTTCACTAGCTCTTCCTACTGATTACAAGACAACATTACAACAATATCATTAGTGGTTAATTGCCATCAATGACAACATAACATTTCATTAATACAATCTTCATGCAAATGCCAATAAATCCTTTACCTTTTACCATGCAAGGTGAGTTATTACCAAATCTTACCACACGACAATCAAACTCTTCAAGGGATATGAATTTGTTCTTATCACCTGTCATGTGATGTGAAAAACCACTGTCTATTATCCACTCATCAGTAGATTCAAACTGAGATACCAAGGCGTTATCATCAGTCAAATCTTCCTTCACAACAACAAATAAAATATCCTCATTGTCATCATCTTCATATTCCTCATTTGTCTCACCTTCATCAACTGCATCATAGTATTGTTTCTTCCATTTTCCTTTATATTTCCTAAGCTTCTCCTTACTATCATTGTTAGGGCAATTTGAAGCAATATGTCCACTCTTATTGTAAGAGAAACACTTAAGAGGTAGTTTACCTTTATATTTACTAGTGCCTCTTGGAAGTCTCTTAGCCATAAGAGCTTTAAACTCCATCAAATGATCTTTATCATCATTATCTCCTCTGATACCACCATGACTACATCTGCAGTCATAACTATGACATAGATCTTTCCCTTTCCTCACAGGTGTACTGGTTACAAATTCTTTAAAAGATGATTCAGATGCCTTAGAAATATTGTTATCAAAATTATTTAATTCAAATGCAGCCAGTTTACCAATAAGTGAATCAATAGTGACTTTATCACTACTTATTGGCCTTAACTCTTGAATAGTAGAAACTCTTATAGCATATGCAGGTAAAAGAGTTCTTAACATCTTACTTACAACATTGTCATCTTCAATCTTTCCTCCAACACTTTTAATACCACCAACAACCTCTTTGATTATTTGTCCATACTAAGCTATATTTTAACCTTCTACCATTCTCATATCATCAAATTTACCTCTAAGACTCTTCCTTATATTTTTGAACATGTTTGTCACCACCATAGATTAGTTCTAATTTCTCCTAAACATCAAATGCAGTTTCTAATTCATGTACATCAATGTATTCAGTATCAGGCATTGCACTTACAATGGCTCCTAGTGCTTGATTGTTTTCTTGCTGCTCCTTAAGCTGATATGGAGTTAGAGGACTGGTAGGGGGTACATATTAGTAGTAACATGTTGCCAAAACTGAGAATCCATACCTTTGATATAAATCTTCATTCTGTCTTTCCATATTGTGTAGTTGTCCTTAGTAAACTTTAGACCCTCTTCTACATCATTTTCCTCTGGATCTTTTCCTCCAACGGTTAAGCTTCTGCACACAGAGGACCAAGGCTTTGATACTGGTGCAAGAGCACCTAAGGGAGAGGAAATGCCCTTTGCAATTTTGGCATAAGGACTTGGCATAAGGACTAGTCCTAGTCTATTAGGCTGTATATTTGGAGCTTGGAGCGCATTTTTGTCTTCATTTTTGAAAATTCATGTTTTCAGCGTAAATTGCCCTGATGAAGTCACCAGCAGTTGGAGCGAGTCTAAGCAAACCATCAGATATCGATGGGAGTGTTTTCCACCTACCCTAATAGCCCAATGAAACCACCAACTAATGGGTGAGCAAGTCTCGGGTTGACCTACATCGGTCACTATACCGCTATGGGAAGCTGCACGGGGTTTATCACCTACAACTTGGCAACCATGGTGGGACCTAGCAAGAAGTCAGCGAGTGAAGCGACTAACAGGTGAGAAAGTCCCAGGTTGATCTACATCAGTCACTATACCACTATGGGAAGCTACATGGGGTTTATCTCCCGCGACTTGGTGACCATGGTGGGATCCAGGAAGAAGGCAGTGAGTGGAGCGAGATGAAGTGGAGCCATCGGGTATCGGTGTAACTAGTTTTGGTGCCACCCGATAACCCGATGGGAAATCATATGGTTTGGAGTGCACCATTTGCCATCGACAGGAGGTGTTTTAGGCTATATTGATAACCCGATAAGGAAGCTTTTTGTTGAGAGTGCACCATCGACCATCGGCAAGAATGTTTCGGTGCTAATCTGATGATCTGATGAGGAAAGCGATGTTAACCCGATGACACAATGAAAATGTAAAGATAGTTACAGTAGGAAACTGATTGTGTCAAGTTCAATCTCATCAATTAGGGATGTTTGATGACATATCATAGAGGCTATAAAAGACCCAATGGGCATTTTGTATAGAGGTTAGAAGGAGGTTGGATTGGGATTGTGTTTAATAACAATTTGTAGACCATTTTCTGGTTTCTTTCTCAGAGTTCAATTTTTGTTTGAAAACTGTAATTGATGGCTTAATCTCTAAATGCTAGTGTGATAGAGTAGATGTTACTTTCCTATGTTTTGTGAGTTCCATTTTGAAGTCGCCCCAAGCTCGGCCTTGTAGATAAAAATTGTCTTTCTATTTTTGTTTTCTATTGGTGACTAGTAGTTAGACATGGCTCTGTCTTGATTCTCCACTGTGGGATCCACACATCTATTGGAGGTTGTCAAGAAGAGCCAACCATGTATAGTAGAGTTCTATTTGTGGTAGACCAAGGAATGGCGTTGGCCATTTCAGCAGATTGGGCCTAGGTGAGTTTGATGATAGCCTGACTAGGTATCAATGACCAAGAGGAATCACTTGTAGGGTAGATTGGAATCCAGGCTAATAGCCCTAGATCAGGGGAAGATGGGAACAATAGGAAGAAAGATCCAAGGATGAGGAGGAAAACAACTTAGGAGAAGTTGTAGGTATAATTCATGGTAGAGCAAACCCTGCAAGGTGTCTGGTTAGATCTGGTGGATTAGTGAGTTGGTGAATCTATGGAAGTGAATTCACAAAGAACAGAGTATCAAACCTCGATAGTGAGGACCTAGAGTGGATTAGGGGAGTAGAGAGAGGAGTATTCCAGGGTAAGGCTAGGAAGAAAGCCTTGGAGTGAGTCAAGCCGACTCAAGCAACTAGGATCCTCCCTATCAGATTGGTATTAGAGCAAGTTAAAGCTTTAGGGTGAAGAGTGTAAGACTGATCTAGTAACAGAAGAAGGAATAAAGAGGGATACCAATGTAGAATTGGCTAACTAGGTCACTGACCAAGAAGATGAAAATCAATTGCTCAAGGAAAGGTTGGAGCAGTTGGAGCAGAAACTAGGTGTGGTAGAATTCAAGACAATAGAAGTGAGTGGGAAGATAGATGAGAAGGGTAAAATTTTGGCAATAGAGGATGAAGTCCCTGCCCCAGACCCTGTTATTGATCAAGAACCTTTCTTGAAGGATTTGAAGGCAATGAGTGGAAATTCTTTGGAAGGAGTACCACTGTTTAGTGGCAAGATGGAAGCAGAGTCGGTAATGGAATGGATAGAGGGTATGGAAAACCATTTTGAGTGTGAAGATGTGACTGAGGCCCAAAAGGTTAAAGTGGCTAAGTCAAGAATGAGAGGTGATACCGTTACTTGGTGGAAGTTTATACAAAATGAGAGAGAAAGAGAAGGTAAGATCCCCATCTCTACTTTGAAATGGATGGTAAGAAAAATCAAAGAGACTTATCTTCCTGAGGATTATGAAGTGTAGCTGCATAGGAAAAGACAAAACCTAAGGCAAAAGGAATTAGATGTAAGTACCTACACTGAAGAGTTCCAGAAGTTGTGTCTAAGGTTAAAAGTGATGGAGGATGAAAGCATTAGAGTAGCAAGATATCTTAACGGTCTAAGATGGAAAATACCGTTCACAAATGTTATCAGTTGGCCCTGAAAGTAGAAGAAAAGAATAAGAAGAAACATGAAAGCACTAGTAGAGGCTGAGGTAGAGGCTGAGATTCAAAAGGTTATAGAGGAAGCTACAATGGTAGAGGAAGTGAAATAAGATCACAAGGAGAGTCCAAATTGATAGAGCAGACTAATGAATCTATTGGAAGAGGAAATTATGGTAGAGGAAAAGGTCATAACAACAACCATAGAGGTAGATCTGGAAGTTCTGGCAGAGGTTCATACTTTGCAAACATGAAGTATTACCATTGCAGTAATTTTGGTCATCCTACCTATAGGTGTCTGGAGAAGGCAACCTCATCACATAAAGAGAAAAGAGTTAATTATGTGCAAGAGGATTCTAGTAGTGTGAAGTCTCCTGAAGTAAACATTTACTCTGATGGTTAGAAGGGTACTAATCAGGGAACCAGTTAAGGAAGAGCCTAAACAAAGGAGGTCTCTTTTCAGAGTGAAGTGAAAGATACTTGGTAAGGTGTGTAAAGTGATCATTGACTCAGGATCAACAGACAATATCATCTCCAAAGAAGCAGTAAGTAAAATTGGGTTGAGTAGCATGCCACATAGTCATCCTTACAAAGTCACATGGTTGAATAAAGGACAACATGTGTTAGTAAATGAACAAGTATGGGTTGAATTTGCAATTGGGAAGTATTCTGACAAAAAAATTTGTGATGTTCTACCCATGGATGCCTGTCATTTGTTGCTAGGAAGACCATGGCAATTTGATACAAAATCTATCCATGATGGAGAAAACAAATCTTATGCATTCACAAAGGACATTGTGAGTGATGGAACACCCGCAATGCTACCTCCTCCTAGAACAGTAAGTCACCAGATAGACTTTATACCTGGAGCATCACTGCCTAATAAGGCTACATATAAGATGACTCCTGAACAAAACAAAGAAGTGGCAAGACAAGTACAAGAGCTACTTGATCAAGGTCTAATAAAAAAAAGTATAAGCCCATGTACTATAGCAGTGGTCTTAGCAACCAAAAAAGGAGGTAAATGGAGACTATGTACTGATTCTCGGGCAATAAACAAAATCACCATAAGATACAAATTTCCTATCCCTAGAATTGAGGATTTAATGGATTGTCTTGGAGAAGCAAATTATTTTACTAAGCTGGATTTAAAGAGTGGTTATCACCAGATCCGGATTAAAGAAGGGGATGATTGGAAAACAACTTTTGAGACTACAGAGGGGTTATATGTGTGGTTAGTTATGCCATTTGGGCTTACTAACACCCCTAACACCTTCATGAGGTTGATGAATGAGGTGTTGAAAGACTACATAGGTAGATTTGTGGTGGTATACCTTGATGATATCCTCATATTTAGAAAAATAGAGGAAGAGCATCTTGAACACTTGTAGATTGTATTAAGGAAACTACATGTGGAACAGTTGGCAATCAATCTTGAAAAATGTGAATTCATGAAACAAGAACTCATTTATCTGGGTTTTGTTGTATCCCAAGGCACTTTGGAAATGGATCCTAGCAAGGTGGAAGCAATACAAAGTTGACCTACATCGAAAACTGCTACTGAGGCAAGAAGTTTTCATGGACTTGCCCAATTTTATAGGAAGTTCATTCGAGGTTTTAGTGAAATTTGTGCTCCTGTTCTTGATACAATTAAGGGTGGGTTGAAAACTAAGTTTAGGTGGACTAAAGAAGTTGACCAGGGGTTTGAGTTGCTCAAAAAGATGATAGCTACCCAATCCATCCTAGTTTTACCAAGTTTTGATGAGTTGTTTACCCTAGAATGTGATGCTAGTGATATAGCAGTAGGAGCTATTTTGAACCAAGAGGGAAGACCATTAGCATTCTATAGTGAGAAATTGAATGAAGCTAAGTAGAGATACTCATCCCATGACTTAGAATTTTATGCCTTAGTGAAAGCTCTTAGGAAGTGGAGGCATTATCTTTTGCCCAAATAATTTGTAGTGTTTACAGATAACCAAGCTTTGAGTTTTATCAATTCTCAAGAAAAGTTGAGCAATAGACACATCAAATGGATAGAATACCTGTAGGCATACACTTTCACTATCAAGCACAAAAAGGCACAACTGAACAAGGTAGCAGATGCCTTAAGTAGAAAACTTCTCACTGTCCAAGAAGTGACTTTGTAGAGCATAGGTGTGGAGAGTTTCAAGGAGCTTTACAGAGAAGATGAAGACTTTTCTGAGGTATATAAGGTATGCAGTGAGTTTAATAACCATTTCAATAGCCAGTATGCATATTACACATTGCAGAGTGGTCTTTTGTTTAAGGGATGTCAATTATGTGTGCCAAGAGGATCTATGAGAGAAAATCTCATACAAGAAAAAACATAATGGAAGTCTTAGTGGACATTTTGGTCTGAGTAAAATACTTGAGTTGGTGCAAAGATTTTTTTATTGGCCGAAAATGCATAAAGATATCAGGAAGTATGTTGAATAGTGTATTGTGTGTCAGAAAGCCAAGGGTACTAGTTCAAATGCTGGACTATACCAACCTTTAGCAATTCCTAAAAGACCGTGGGAGTGCATTAGTATGGATTTTATTGTAGGTTTGCCAAAAACCAAGACTGGCCTGGATAGTATTTTTGTAATTGTTGACCGGTTTAGTAAAATGAGTCATTTTGTTCCATGCAACACTACAAATGATGCTAGTTAAATTGCACATTTATTTTTCAAAGAGGTGGTAAGAATTCATGGGTTGTCTCTCAATATAGTTTCAGACAAGGATGTGAAGTTTATGGGACACTTTTGGAAAACTCTGTGGACAAGATTGGCAACTAACCTTTCTTTTGGTTCTGCGTATCATCCACAGACGGATGGTCAAACTGAGGTCATTAACTGAGTCTTGGGTAATCTTCTGAGGTGTCTGACAAAGGAGTATGGATAGATGTGGGATCAAGTGCTACCATAGGCTGAATTTGCATATAATGACAGTGTCAACAGAACTACAGGTAAGAGTCCTTTTGAGATTGTTTATGGACTCCACCCACATGGTGTTTGTGAACTTCCCGATTTAGGAATCTTGGAAGGAAGAAGTGGACATGTAGAGGATTTCACTCAGTCCATGAAATAGGTGCATGAACAAGTGCAAAGAACCTTGATCAACGCTATGCAAAGGATTAAGGCTAAAGTAGATGAGAGGAGAAAGGACATTCAATTTGTAGTTGGAGACATGGTTATGGTACATCTGAACAAGGCAAGATTGCAGAAGGGAGTCCCTAGTAAGCTTCAGATGAGGAGAATAGGTCCTTGCAAAATTTTGGCTAAGTGTGGCTCCACTACTTATAAGGTATATTTACCCACAGATTTGGCATTGTCCCCTATGTTTAATGTCCAAGACTTGGTTCAGTTTAAATGTCTTGTAGCAGTGCTAGATGGCCCAAATCCAGAAGGGGAAACTACTCTCAGTGATATTCCAGTACCACCCATTTCTAAAACACAGGTAGAACAGATGTTAGATTCCAGGGCAAAGAAGAAAATGAGGCATGGTGTGTATATGGAACACTTAATCAAGTGGCACAACTTACCTGAAGCTGAAGCCACTTGGGTTCTAGAATCTGATTTCAAAAGACTGGGCATTGATGTCGCCTTGCCGCCCCCAGGGGTACTTGATTTTTCGTGTAGGGAGTATGGTGTAGGAGCACCTAAGGGTGAGGAAATACCCTTTGCAATTTTGGCAATTTTGGCATAAGGACTGGTCCTAATCCATTAGGTTGTATTTTTGGAGCTTGGAGCACATTTTTGTCTTCATTTTTGAAAATTCATGTTTTTGGCATAACTTGCCCCGATGAAGTCGCCAACGGTTGGATTGAGTCAAAGTGAACCATTGTATATCGGCAAGAGTGTTTTCCACCTACCTTGATAGCCTGATGAAACTGCCAGCTAATAGGTGAGAAAGTCTCGGGTTGATCTATGTCGGCCGCTATATCGCTATGGGAAGCTGCATGGGGTTTATCGCCCGCGACTTGGCAACCATGGTGGGACCCAACAAGAAGTCAGTGAGAGGAGTGACTAATAGGTGAGCAAGTCTCGAGTTGATCTACGTCGGTTGCTATACCGCTATGAGAAGTTGCATGGGGTTTATCTCCTGTGACTTAGCAACCATGGTGGGACCCAGCGAAAAGGCAACGAGCGAAAAGGCAACGAGTGGAGCGAGACGAAGTGGAGCCATTAGGTTTCAGTGTAACTAGTTTTTGTGCCGCCTGATAACCCAATGGGAAAGAATATGATTTGGAGCGCACCATCAGCCATTGACAGGAGGTGTTTTAGGCTATACCGACAACCCAATAAGGAAGCGTTTTGTTGAGAGCGCACCATCGGCCATTGACAAGAATGTTTCGGTGCTAACCTGAAGACCCAATGAAAATGTAAAGACAGTTACATCAGGAAACCGATTGTGTCAAGTTCATTCTTGTCGGTTAGGGATGTTTGATGACATATCATATAGGCTATAAAAGACCCAATGGGCATTTTGTATAGAGGTTAGAAGGAGGTTGGATTGGGATTGTGTTGAATAATAATTTGAAGACCATTTTCTAGTTTCTTTCTCAGAGTTCAATTTTTGTTTGAAAATTGTAATTAATGGCTTAATCTCTAAATGCCAGTGTGATAGAGTAGATGTTACTTTCCTGTGTTTTGTGAGTTTCATTTTGAAGTCGTGCCAAGCTCGGCCCTATAGATAAAAATTGTCTTTCTATTTTTGTTTTCTGTTGGTGACTAGTAGTTAGACATGGCTCTATCTTGATTCTCCACTGTGGGATCCACACAACTATTGAAGGTTGTCAAGAAGAGCCAGCCATGTACAGTAGAGTTCTATTTGTGGCAGACCAGGGAATAGCATTGGCAGTTTCAATAGACTAGGCCTAGGTGAGCTTGATGATAGCCCGGGTAGGTATCAGTGACCAAGAGGAATCACTTGTAGGGTAGATTGGAATCCAAGCTAATAGCCCTAGATCAGGGGAAGATGGGAACAATAGGAAGAAAGATCCATGGATGAGGAGGAAAACAACTTAGGAGAAGTTGTAGGTATAATTCATGGTAGAGAAAACCCTGCAAGGTGTCTGGTTAGATCTGGTGGATTAGTGAGTTGGTGAATTTATGAAAGTGAATTCACAAAGAGTAGAGTATAAAACCTTGGTAGTGAGGACCTAGAGTGGATTAAAGGAATAGAGAGAGGAGTATTCTTCGATTAGGCTAGGAAGAAAGCCTTGGAGTGAGTCAAGCTGACTCAAGCAAATAGGATCCTCCCTATTAGATACCAATTGTTATTTGTGAGGAACCAGTTATTACTGAGAGGGGGGAGTGAATCAGTAAAACAACAAACTTTAACAACCACAAAAAAATTCTTTCAAAAAAACTCATAAATAGTACCGATAGCCATTGAAATCAATCAATCTACTAATCAGATTTATCAAACTTCTCTTCTAAGTGTTCATCAATATGTATGTAATAGAAATATATCAACTTCAACACATAAGAAATCAAGCAACACATGAACACTAGGATTTTCACGTGGAAACCCAAATGGGAAAAACCACGGTGGGAATTGGTATCCACAATATTTTTGCACTCTTTCAAAATGTGCCCTCTTAGGAGCTTACAAATATGCCTGGTTAGGAGCAGACCCTATTAGGACTCCCCCGATTAAGGGATTTACCTCATCCTTGTTAGGAGCTTTACTCTGTTAGGAGTAATCTTGTGAAAGGATTTAGAACCCAAGCTAATGAGTCACCCGGTGAAGGGATTTATCCAATCAGGCCTATCAGGACCTACTCGGTTAAGGGATTTTGAGTCTACTGCAACTGTTAGGGAACAACAGATGTGTGATATGAAAATAGAACTCTTTGCTTGATTGTACAGATCCTTTCCTGCTCCAATCTACTTATCTCTTGTAGACATGCACACTAGTTCGGCCACACACTCTTCCTTTGATCACCGACACAACAAATCATCACAGACTTACCCTAAATAGACTTACGAACTTAGTCGGTTATAAATGTTGGCATTTGATCATTTGGTCTGAATCGGTAATTGTTTGTTTTCTTGATGCAACTGATACATGTTTAATTAGATTGTTGTATGACGACTATGTTGTATGTTGTCATTGATGGCAACTATATTTCTGCAGTCATCTAAGTCCTACAGTTCAACCGACAAGGATTAATCAGTAAGTAGAGATAGTTTTTATCAGAACTGGTAATTAGGACTTTAACTTGTAAAAGACAGACGAAATAATATTCTGACAACCAGTATAGGAAATTTATGAAGAATGGGATGATGCAGTTTTGTATTAGCAAAGAAGACTGGTAAATGAAGTTATGTTTGTGACCGCATAAGGTGATTCAATCAAGTCAATGACATTTGAGTTACAGAGAAGGTATTTTGATGGGCATTCAACTGATAGTGATGAAAATCACTCAGATCGGTAAAATGACACATAATTAGATTATTTATGTCGGCGGATGACATAACTAAGGCGTGCAATGTAAGATTGTCTAGATACATTGAACCTAGGAAATTGTTCCAAGGTTCTAGCTGACCTAATAATGTTTTTAAGATGTGTGATGAGGTATGAGGATATATATGAGTATGAGCTTGAATGTGTGAGACATCATTAATAAATTTTGTATTTCTGATAGTGCAGTGATAAGAGGAGGTCTGAGATGAAGTATATGTGATGTAATATTCTAAAGTAGATCTTATTAGACACTGAAGGTGTTATACTAAGATTATTTGAACTTGTTGTCTCCCTAACAGTTGCAGAAAGAAAATCCTCTCACAAGGTCACTCCTAACAAGGTGTAGTCGGATCCTAATAGGTCTGATCAATAAATCCTCTAACCAGGTGACACATTAACTTATGTTTGCAGATCCCAGTAATGTGGGTAGCTCCTAGCAGGGCTAGTCCTCACAGGCCTTATTGTATATCTCTTAACTAGGCTTAGACACTCCTAACAGGGTGTGCCCTTTACTGGGTGTTGTAGACCTTAACTGGTCAAATCTCCATAATGTAGATAGTGGATCTTTGTGGGTACTAACTCCCATAGTGGTTTTTCCCATTTGGGTTTTCCATGTATAATCTCTTGTGTCATGTGGTTTATGCTCTATGTGGTGATTGCATACTTCGTATTATTTCATATATGCCTATTGAGTTTTAAGTTGGTGAAATTGATAATCAGATTTGTATTGTTTTTACTTGCATTGATTCACCCTCCCTCTCAGTGCCTTATAATTTCATCAACAAAACCTTAACCTCATACTAAGATTTACATCATAGATCATCATATGGATCATTATAATCAGTTACAACCATTGAATGATCACCACACATCGATTTGATACACTTTCAAACCCTTATCTCATTCTACTTAGCACTTTGCTCATTGCCAAGAAATTTTCTCTTTGATCGCACCAAAATAACATTTAAACACTTCACACGGATTCAACCACATCATCACTATCTTACATACATAATGTAATATCGTTGAACTCAAAATCATTACCGGTTATGAGATTTGAATACTCGTTCTTAAACCCAATGGTTTCCCTACAAAAAAATTATTAGTCAATCACAAACATGACTTTCGGTAGCTAAAATATGATGCGGTTCCATTCATAACCTCATTACCATGTTACAAACACATATTCCAAACCGCAACACCAAATTCCTCATCAATCTCTAGATCCAATTACTTAAGCATAACACAGCTTCACATTTACGGGTTAAAGTCCTATTTGCCAATTAACTATCAAATCCATTCCATAGCTTTCCGATCAATCATATACAAATTAGATAACATGATAAAAAATGTAACCATAGTTGTCATCAATGACAACACAAACTGATCATCAATGCATCAAACAACATCTCAACTATATCATCACCAACAATCCTTATACTGGTTCATCAATATCATCAATAGTTATCACATTAGCAGTTATGCCAATATGCCAAGACAATGTATTCGATTTTAGTAGTAGATAGAGATATAGCATCTTGTTTTGTGCTTGCCTATGAAACCAACTTCTTTCTTAAAAAGAAATCTCCATCGATAGTGCTCTTCTGGTCATCTATATCACCTACCCAATTAGCATCAATATAAGCACATAACATGAAATCATCATTCTTCGGATACCACAACCCATAATCAATAGTCCCCTTCAAATATCTAAAAATCCTCTTCACAATAGTAACATGACTCTCTTTAGGATCTGCTTGAAATCTGGCACAAAGACAAATAACATGCATAATATCTAGTCTAGTCTAAGTCAGGTACAACAATCCACCCACCATAGATCTGTACAAGGTCTAATTAACTTTCAGAGACTCATCTTGCTTAGACAACTTGCATCCAGTCACCATAGGAGTTCCAACAGGTTTAGAATCAGCTAACCCAAATTTCTTCAACAGTTCCTTCACATACGTAGATTGAGAAATGAAAATATCTTTACCAAACTGTGTAATCTGTAATCCTAAAAACAATTCCGTCTCACCTATCATAGACATCTCAAATTTGTTTTGCATCTCATCAATAAACTTCAAACTCCTCATCATCTCCTCCAAATATAATGTCATCCACAAACACTTCAACAATCAAAATGTTATCATTCTCAACCTTAAAGTATAATGTATTGTTAATAGTACCTTTACAAAATCCCAACTTCATCAAATACTTATCTAATCTAGCATACCAGGCTCTAGGAGCTTGCTTCAGTCCATATAGAGCTTTCTTCAATCTTCATACCATATCTCCTTTATTTGATATTGAAAATCCTTCTAGTTTCTCAATGTAGTCTTCCTCTTCCAAATCTCCATTCAAAAAGGCTGACTTGGCATCCAACTAATCCACCTTGAAATTCTTGTAATCAACATATGCAAGCAATAATCTAATAGTTTCAATTCTAGCTATCGGAGCCAAAGTTTCCTCATAATCAATACATTACATCTAAGATCATCCTTTACATACCAATCTTTTTTTGTTTCTCACCACTTCACCAAATTCATTTAGTTTATTCCAGAACACCCATTCAGTACCAATCACATTCTTGTCTTTAGGTCTCAAAACAAGCTCCCATGTGTTATTCTTCTAAATCTCATTCAACTCTTCTTCCATAACTTTTATCCAATTCTCATCCTTACATGCTTCAAGAACATCTTTAGGTTAAATCTTAGAAATCAAACATGTCCCTTTAGCAACAATCCTTCTCATAGTCATCACACCTTTATTTTTATCACCAATAATCCGATTCTCAGAATGTTTCAATTTCACATACCTTGGAGTCTTCTAATTGTTTTGATTTTTAGGTTCTTGAACTTCTTCACCAACAACAACAATATCCAGATTAATTGTCTCTACCAGAGCATTATTCTTTAGGATCTTAGTCTGTGTAGGCTTAGAAACAATATCCTGATCATCAATCTCATAACCACATGCTCTGATCTGCTTCCCATGATATTCATCAACCTTCATATTTGCACTTTCCACTATTTTTTTCAACCTCTTATTGTAACACCGCTAGGCCTTGTTGTTAGTATAATATCCCAAGAAGATTCCTTCATCACATCATGCATCAAACTTTCCTATATCCTCATCTCTTTTGATATAACATTTTCTTCCAAAAACCCTAAAATATCTAATTGTAGGAACATGACCAAAGCATAACTCATAAGGAGTCTTATCAGAATCACCTTTTATATGCACCCAATTGAATGTGTAAACAATAGTGCTTACAACTTCTTTCCAAAAAGTTTGCACAACATTTCCTTCAATCAACATAGTTCTCACAACATCCAAAATAGTTTTGTTCTTCCTTTCAACAACTCCATTCTGCTGAGTGGTTCTACGAGCAGATATCTGTCTTCTAATTCCATTCTTCTCACAAAATGAATCAAACTCACCGAATGTGATTTCTCCTCCTCTATCAGATCTCAGACACTTTAGCTTCAATCTTGTCTCAGTCTCCACCTTAGCTTTGAATATCTTGAATTTCTCTTGTGCTTCTTATTTCTCCCTTAGAAAATTCACCCACATCATTCTAGAGTAGTCATCAATCAACAACATGAAATACCCGTCACCGTGCATGCTTCTCACTCTTGTAGGGCCACACAAGTCAGTATGCACAAGATCTAACAATCCATTAGATGTATACAACTTTCTCTTAAATGATGCTCTTGTTTTCTTTCCCAACTGACATTCTTTACATACTGGATTAGAAGGCTTTACAATCTTAGGAAGATCTCTACCAGCTTGAGTAGAACTTATCCTTATCATGTAGTCAAAATTAACACGACACATACTCCTATTCCACAACCAAATTTCATCAATCTAAGCAATCAGACAAATTTTCTCATTGGCATTCAAGTGAAAGATATTACCTTTTGTCTTAGTCCTTGATGCAATCTCTATACTGAGAGCATTCAAGATCTTGCATTTACCATTCTTGAATTGTAAATCATATCGATTGTCAACCATCTGTTCAACACTCAAAATATTATGCTCTAAACCTTCAACATATAAGACATCATCAGTATTATTCTTACCATCAAAAGAGATAGAACCTCTACTACGAATCACACAAACTTTATCATCTCCAAACCTTACTATACCACCATCATACCTTTCCATATTGTTAGTGAACAGATTTTCTCTTTCTTTAAATTGAATTGATTCTAAGCTTTGTTACCCATTTGAAAGACAAAAGTTCAACTAAACAATTTGGCAAGTGTGACATACATCACTTCCCTCTGAATTTTAGATAGGTACAACTCCCTCCATTAGTTATTTAGGGAATAATCTAACTAAATAAACTGATATGCTTTTAACCTGAAAGCACGTAAGGCTGCCTACTTCAATCTTAGATGAGTGGCTAGGTAATATGTAAAATAATTCAGAATAACCTTCTACAAGATGCTTTACTGCGAATATTAGAAGAAATCAAAGCAAAGTTTAATAACACTGATTTCAGCACTTCTTAAAAATATACTAGAGAAGCAAAGTCTCTCTTCAACTAAAAATCTTTCTAAACAACATGGAAAGAAGCTCCATACTAATATCAATATCCACCATCAGAAAGGTAATCATAGACATTTTGATTAGACTAATATTTGCAAAGAAATACCACTCCACGGATTCAAACCTAAAGATTTTCCACCTCAAAATGCATATTATCTTATATGTATATTTCATGCAACAAAGACATAACAATACACACATAAGTTCTTTCCAAGTTCAGATTCTGAAAGACTTGATCACTTCTTTCCAACAAAACCAAAACTTCTAAAATCTAAGCTTACTGTTCTAACCCCTTCTCTATCTCTCTTCATCTAATTTATAGTAGCTTTTTAAAGAACAGAGGAGGTCTCCTTGAAAAGTCGACCTCCTCTGAGACAGTTATAAAAAACAACAGAGTATTTAGGGAACAGATGTCCCGAAGTCATTGCAAGATTATGAAAAACATATTAAATAACAACAAAGCATTAGCATCATGCTATGCTTCTTCTCCATCGTCATCCTCTCCTCCACTTTTCTGGGCATCGTGGGTGGTTGTAAGCTCCTGAATTATAGAGTGACTCGGAGTTTTCATGGCATTGATCTTTGCTTTTGCAGCTTCTTTCTCCCATCTATGTTTCACCATTTTCTCGACATGCTTAGGTAACTGATCATTACCAATGAACGTCATGGACTCAATTCGAGCGATTTGTGTTATATCTTCGAGAGTGAAGTTGCCTTTGGCCTTCACTTTCTCCATGTACAACCTAAATGCCTTTATCGCGTCCTGTGTGTTCAGCCCACAAAGTCCCAGTTGCCAATCATGGTCTGGGTTAACCACTTTATTGTCATTGACCAAGCTACACTAAAGTTCTTGAAGCTCATAAACAGAGGCCCTGGCATAAGAAATAACAGACTTGAATGTAATTACACTGCCATGCTATAGTTTTCTTTAATACAAAAAGTTGACACTCATCAGTTACCAATTTGATTGAATTTTCTGCTAAAAACTTTGTAGCTCCATATTCCTCTATCTTGGTGAGCATGGGTAATACTTTTTCCCATGGCACAATCTGATTTTGAATCTCCGTAGTGAGGTTTTGCATCTCATCACATAGCATCGTAGAGCTTGTAATATATTTTTCACCATCTCTAATCACTCCTTCAATCTACTTCTCTATGGCCCCTGCGATGCTCTTAGCTCACTGAACTTGATTCATCAGTTTCTTGTTCTTTGGTGAAGTGGGGTCAAAATTTTCTGAAGCATGCGATATGGGAAGTGCTCCAAAACAACCTATGCTATCAATGAACTGAGCTAGAATCTTGATATGTTGTTTCAGTTCTCTTTTCTCTTGTCCATCTTTTTCTAACCTGGTGAGCATCTTCTTAGCTGATACTTGGAAAAGGTGGTTATCAGAATCCCTGCTCATGTTCCCAAGATCCACTTTGGTGACCTCAAAATCCTCTTCATTTACTTCCTCATTCTCATCTTTGGGCTTATAGGAAGCAATTTGGGCAACCCACCTCCCAGGATTTTCATCAGCATCCAATCTAGTAGTTGTTTTGAACTTCTTCTATTTAGGACCCTTCTCTGTGTATTTGACCACCATGTCTTGAATTTGGATAGTCATTGGAATGAAGCTCTATTTCTTGCTTACTGAAGTGGTTAGCCATTTAGGAGTTGCACTTGAACTAGTTGTTCCTTTGGTCACTTTAGGTGGCGGTGTCATGGCTACAATGATCACATGAGAATCCATGGTGTTGACATTGTCACTGTCAAGGTCCTCGACTTTGAAAATGTGAGTATCAAGGATCTTGTCTTTTACCTCTGTGTCTTTGACCTGGTCCTTTTTCTTCTGTGCAGCACTTCATGACCTTGTATATCGAGGAGCAGAAAAGTCCAGAGCCGGATTAGGCTTGTGCTTGGTGTGAGATGACTTCTTATTTTTACCTGCATGAACGGGCATAGAAGTGGGGTTAGAAAAACATTTTGGGGTATGTAAAACAACCTCACTATCTTTTGCAGGATCAATCTTGATGCCTATTTTCATTTCTCTTCTCTTATTAACCCAATCTGTGGTTCTTTCCAAGACTCTCTTTGTTTTAAGTTGTATATCATCCTCTTCCTCCACATCCCAATTAATACAGGATGTTTCAAGCTCAGCTTGGTCTAGATATCCAGGTTCAAAGAGCTCAAGATAATCCTCTTCGATCCCACTTATATCAAGTTTCACCTATAGTGAAACTACTTGTTCTAGAACCATTCTCATATTTGCTCTTTTGAACACATCGAGCTCATCACCACAATCTTCCCAAAATTCCTCCAAGTGTGGGATTGGAAGATGCGGCATCAAACCAAGACTCCGTGAGAGACCTTTATTATCAAAACCCTTCCTTTCATGATACAATGGAAAATTGAAATTCTTCAAGTCATCTCCTATGATCGATGCATCTAACATTGAACTACAAGATAAAATGCCCAATTGAATAGGAAAATGATCCTCCCATTTATCTCTGGGTTGAGCTTTCTTAATTATAGTAAACAACTGCCTACAGATCTCAGTAAGGACAAAACAATCTGAACAAAAATGAGGAAGTCTGAAAGGCTCTTCTTCAAAACCACCTACCCTTATATAATAGAAACGAGAAAACTGAACAAAGAAACTACCATATCTTTTCACTAATTCCTGGGCATCTTTAAACATCCTCTTAGTTTTCATGTTCTTTAACTCATAACAAAAATCTCCCAGGAAAGCATTGTGTACTCTCCTAAAATCTTGCAATGCATTATCTTTTTGCAACATAGGGTAAAAGTCATACACATAAACATCTCCCTTAGCAAGCTGCCTAAGTATTCCCACTATTTCTTTAACACATGCCAAGCAATATATCAAATACGAGGACATAAATAAATTTTCCTTGAACTTCTTCACCATGATCAGTTGTTCCCTCATGGAGTCGGCAATAAGCTCTGCCCAGTCAAGATACTGCTTTCCTTCCAACACCAGTTGCACATAACAGTAAATCCAATCATCGAAGCTGTAGGCCTTAGCTGAACCTCTAACTCAGTGTAACAATAACATAACATCATGGATGTGGGGAAGCATGTGATTCTTGTTGGGATACTTAGGTAACCTGGAGCCACCCCTTTGAGGAACTTTCAACCAATGCTTCGCAATATTATTCCGGTGTCCAGTTTTATCTGCATTGAACTCAATGATTGATTGGACGGGAGAAAAATTTGAGAACTGATAATTAGGCAATTTGAAAATAGAGGAAATAACTTCCCTGTTAATCGCGAGGAGGGTTTCACCATTATCTCTCTTGATAGTTTCAGAAATAGGATCATACCTCACAATGCACTCCCTAACTAATTCTGGGCAAGGGATAGCAGGAGGAAAGGCTGCCGCTTTTATGAAACCACTACTTAGAATTTCTAAACCAAATGAATTGTCAATTCCTTTAAACACCCTTTCCTTCAAAACTTCCAAATTTTCTCCTTTCAGGTCTATATCACTGACAATGGGCTCTGTGCAAGCAAGACTGAAAATATTTCTGAAAAGGTGCAGAGTGGACTTCATAATTCATAAACAACAACCCTTATTCTTCCCAGCAAATTTTATTACGAGAGAGAAAAGCAACTAAAAATCACTAGAGAATATAGGAAACAAAACTCACCTTCATAGTTGAAAGCAATCGAATGACTACCAGCAAACAAACCTGCTATCAAACACTCCGTAGCAATGAAGAACAAGTTTCAAAAATCAATCACTTCATACCTTATAACAAAAGAAGTGATACAAACTTATTAAGTGCATTAATTTTGATCATTAACTCAAATGTGTCAAGCATTGGGATTTGACATCACTCGTGTGTATTGAATGCATGGTGGTTCTTTTGGGGTAACCACCAATTCCCAAAAATGATTACTTGCCTTCAAAAATCGGCCAGTTGACATCACCCAAGATATGGTTCAATCTTCATCATACTTAGCAATAAATGCATCATCATGTCTTTTAGTCCATGGGACCCACCTGATTTGAACACGTGTGAACAATTTAAACTGACTTCATGAGGGTTCAGGTAGTTCAAAGCGTACGCTGCTCCAAGGAAATTCTCTTTGAAAAGTTTAACTCTGCTAAGTGTCACTAGTCTTTTGAACTTCATTGAACATGTTGAACACCACTGAACTATTTGAACTAGGTTCAAAGGGTTCACAGCCTAGAGGAAGAGAAAATGAAACATCACCTATGACCGTGAAGTAGAACTGATGCAAAAAACTTGAGTAACGTTAGCCTAAAAACATCATAGACACAACTTAGAACCCACAGTACCTAAATGAACATTATGAACTCTTTTCAAAATGGTTCAAGGGGTTCATGAGGTTCAAACCAACCATTGAAACTTGACGCTAAGGATTAAGAGACAATTCACCAGTGAATTAAGGATTGAACCAAGGAATTTCTGAAAAGATAAAGACTCAAATAAAATTTTGGTAAGGCAACTTACTCTTGTTATAAGGGATGAATGACAGGATAACACATATTCATTAATTTTTTTTTATCACCTGTCATATGATGTGAACAACCGCTATCAATTACCCATTCATATTTCTCTTTAATCTTTGTAGCCAAATCTTTTTCCTCAACAATGTAGCTTGTAGGATTCATTGGTACCAGATCATCTTCCTTGATAGCAATAAATATGAATTCATCTCCTGAATTCCCATTCTCTGATTCCTCATCTATCACACCTTCATCAAAAGCATAATAACATATCTTCTAATCTCTTTACTTCTGATTACTCTTATAGGGCTTATCATAATTATTATGCTTCGCATATCTATCATGTTTTTCATGCTTATCATACTTAGACATTATTTCAGGACATCTAGAAGCAAAATGTCCTATCTTATTACAAGAGAAACATTTCAAAGGTAACTTTCCATCATACTTACCAGCTCCCTTAGGAAATCTCCGAGCAATAAGTGCTTCAATCCCATCCACCTCTTTTTCCTGCTCTTCCATCACTCTCATTTCACTTTCATATTTTAAAACCCTAGATGAACCCTCTTCCGGATCATACTTCAACTTCCTGGATATAGAGGATTTAAATTCAATCTCACATTTATCGTGTGATTCCCCAAATTTTCTCAACTCAAATGCAAATAGCTTACCTACCAATATGTCTCTTGTCACATTAGTCACACTCCATATCTCATCAATAGCATCAAATTTAGCTTTGTAAGAAGAAGGCAAGGATCTCTGCACCTTAGCAACAATCTCATCTTCCTCCAGAGTTCCACGAAAACATTTGATATTCATAACAAGTTCATTCACTTTAGCCATAAAGGATGTTATATTCTCATGTTCTCCCATATTCAATGTCTCATACTTTCCTTTCAAACTCCACAACTTAGCAACTTTAACTTGTGCATCTCCTTCATACAATATTTCTAAATTTTTTTAGATCTCATGTGCAGTCTAAAGTCCCATCACATTAGTCATCTCTAAGTTGGTCAAGGCACTTAGCAATGTTTCCTTAGCCCTTATGTTATGTTCATCTTCCTTGATTTCATCAGCAGTAACTGGTCCATTCAGAGGAACATTGTAGACATTCTTTGTAATCTTCCAATAATCTTCTCCAAGACACTTCAAGTGAACTTCCATCTGGTGCTTCCATATATTATAATTATTCCCATCAAATATAGAACTCTCCTTCCTGAACACATAGGTTGTCATTGTAGATCTCCTCAAGCGGTCAAGATTCTTCTGGAGGATCTAGCTCTGATTGGCAATCAGAAAAGAAGGAAAACTAAGAGGATGGGGTGAATTATTTTTCACTAGATTAAACAATTTAAGCACTATCTCAGATCTGATCAATTGCAGCAAAAAGAAAGATAACAACAATAATAGCAACACACATACACCAAGATTTTTGACATGGAAAACCTGGTCAAGGGAAAAACCATGGTGGAAACCTACCTACAATAAGATGATACTCTACAGTAGTATGTGTAAATATTACAATGGGGAATGCACATGCATTCAAGCACACTACCAATAGCTCATTGATCAAAATACAATGACCCAGAAGGCTACAACCCTCAGGGAAGGTTCACTACCTTACAAATATATTCAAACTACAATCCGACAAAGATGAACTGCAAGAATATCATCTCCTAATGCCTAATGATAGTTCCAGTTAAGATCAATTGTCTTCCCTACAACACACATTTCTCAATACACCGCATCGAAAGATGAATTCACTTGTTCGCATGTAAACCACTCTCTGATAATGTAGACTCAACACCCAACTTACATGAATATTACACCCATTTATACAAATAATCAACCTTGACTACAAGGTCGGCCAAACCCTCAACACCTAATTACAAAATTACATCGCACAATACATAAATTAACCACCAGACCAATATAATATCATAAAAAATATAGCATGGACCTAAACCAACTCCTTGAACACGCACCACCATCGAAAATCTCGCCAAGATCAACTGCAACACGTTACACCATCAGAAATACTACATAACATGAAGAATATCACCGGACTCATAAGATCATCAAGAACATGCACAATGATCAATGAATACCATCAAAACAAATAGGACATGATTAGGAAACACCAACAACCATGTTAATACCATCTACAATATGTGCACCAACACCACTTAATCAAATCTACATCGATCAACACGCTAACACTCAAGAACACTTAATAGTGGCAACTCAGACAAGAAAGATAGCTTGTAGAGCATCAAATCATGAACCATCTAAAATGAAGATACATAGAACATCCCAAAAACTCTCTAAAATCCACAATACAAGATATGATCATACTCGAACACAATGGATCAAACACCAGAACACTGCATCACTGAACACTGAAAACCAATCTCCATACTGGAATCCTCAACTCTATCAAATCATCATAATATAGCATCATGAAATCAATAAATAATGAAGTATCTCTAGTTGATTCAACATAGCAAACAGATAAACCAACCAGATCAACTCACTGCAAACATTGGATCATCAAACAACTCACTACAATACCAATATAGAGGAATATGTTGACATCAATGGAAATAACATACTACCAGCAGCAATATCCAACAAGTATATCACCTAGTTTCAATATTGCAAACATTTATGAGTATCACAAAGGGTAATAAGATGAGTCATATTCTAAAATCTTGTGATTTGCATTTGTCATCACTGAGTTATTGCTCCCTGAAATTACAACCATTTCTCTACCATAGCATTTTGGGTCTATTTGTGACATCCCACTTGCAAATCATCCCCAATGCACGTAGATATAATTGGAACATCATTCATGGAATTTTGGGCCCTAGGGATACCTTTCTCATGGTCCACAACTCATTATATTCTTTCATAGTGAATCATCTCATGTTTGGGGCTAACCTATGTGTTTTATCTTACTTTGGGTTTAGATACCTTTGTCGCTGACGCACACCTCCACTACAGTTGGATACACATATATAAGATCACTTTGTAATCAATCTATAGGTAGTTGGTTATGATGCATATAGATTTATCTTTAGATATATAAATTCTCAATTAGCTAGTCCATGGGATTGTGATCAGGCTAGTGAGCCACTGTAGCATCTTGTAATGCCCTATGGTAGGTCTGTGAGCCCACTATCATATGCATATGAAGGAATGTGATGTATGCAACATTTATAATGATGAATTTAATAAAAAATATGTTCATTGAGCATTTCTTGTGTTGTTTCAATTGTGTTTAACTCTATGCTACATAATTGGATAGTCCTATTCAAACCCTTCATATGTGACTGCACCAAACCTCATGTCATCTCACATGACATCACATGAACACAAACTAGTGATCACATAGCTCTAAACAACCTCAAATCTAATGTAATGTGAAATTGAACGTCTAGGAAGAATAATCAAGACCAAAGAGAGAAACACTCTAAATTAAAACTTGTACCATGTCCTTCTACATAATTCTCTAAATGCCAACTGTGTCAAGTATTATCTCCTCCATAAAACTGCAAATGAAAAGCCATAACAACACTTAAACCCGTTCAATCTCTTTTACCAAACAAACATATATATATATATATATATATATATATATATATATATATATATATATATATATATATATATATATATATATATATATATATATATATATATATATATATATATATATATATATATATATATATATATATATATATATATATATATATATATATATATATCATGTAGTCAATATGGATGTAACCTTCTCATAACCAAGAAGATCAAACCAATATTCATTCCCAATCTAAGGGGATAAGATCAATAAACCATCTCCCAAGATCAACATCAATGAAAGCCATCATAATAATAACTCAAATGCATAAGGAGATAACCAATGCCAAACATTTCTCAAACTAAATCCTCTAGAACTAACCATTTATCCATAGCTCAAGATCCATATCTATGATAGATAAGCATAAACATAATGCACCTAAAAGGAATAATGGGAAATATCTCTCAAGTAACAAAACACCAAGTAGACCAAGAGTGGTTAATGAGAATGATCATCTAGCTATCCAAGTCATCATGACTCACTCTAAGAATAATCTCCTCTCAAGTCTATACCAAGTGAATGCTCCTCGATCTTCCTAATAAAACCATCAACCATCTCAACACATGTCTCAAATCACAAGAGAACACTAGCATTACTTATGTCTCCATGCATCCATGAGTACCTATAACGAATCAATCCATGCCAAACTCCAAGTGCAACATAGCATTATCATGAAGTAATCAAGCAAATGATCATGTACCAATTACAAAAAGGACCAACCAAGATCAATATCAAATCTCCAACCGCAAAATCAGGAACATGAACATGACAACATGATCTAATTGTCCCCTTTTAGAAGATAATATGCTCCATATGAACATATAAAATAGCCATAACATGCCAAAAATCTAAACTAGTATCAAGAGTGCACCATGACATAATACTAACCATATTATTAAACAAGGATAAGTTTTCAAATGAAAGCATAAACCACACCTCAATCAAGCACTCCTTGATCCCTCGAAGATGTAAAAATCCTCAAATATCATGAAGATTACCATCTCCTATCAGTGTACCTATAAATGTGAGAGAACCTTATACATCAATAAGATCTAAGGACTCCTCTAACATCTAAACACTAATAAGATAATCCACTATCAAATGGTGAGTACACATCACTGCTACATGCTCCCACTAAATTGTGATACCAAGTTCTCCATATCATCATAATAATTATTTCCTAAATGAAGATCATCTAGGTCTACACACATACAATTCAAATATCAATAACATCAAGTAAACCAATATCTCCAAGCCAAGAAGATACAAAACCGCCAAACAAACCATCATGAACCAATTCTACACCACTACATCATCACTATTAAAATCTCTCACTAAAAATACAACCAAGCTATCCATGACATCATGATAAAACCATCCTCTACATGTGAATCAATCAAGGCTCCCACATAATCAAAGAACTCAAAGTGCACATCATGAGGTCATAAAAGCCAAAGTAAAACCATGATCCTCAAACGAGAAGATACACTTAACCAATTAGGAATCCAATGAAATCATCACTAATCAAAAAATCTATAAATACTATCATGTCATGCCATAATACCTAAGAAAAAGGAACATCCATGACACCTTGATCACATCCACTAAACAAGCATCCAACTCTCAATTTTTTCCAAACTGTAAGCACTACATAGTCAATAGTATGGTTCCTCCACCATGATTGTACCTGGTAACAATATCTTTGTCGGTGTAAATAAATATTCATTATGGATATTATTACACTTTACTTAAGTTAACTTAGGATAATGCATTTCTTCATAGTTTGGATTTGAGACACTTAGGGAAGTGTGCACATAGGGATAGAGCTTGTAGGAGAAATTCCACCTTTTGTGGTCTTGTTTTGCTGTTACACTCCACATTCGGTGGGTCATCCACCTCTTGTGGAATATTATATTATTTCACCTACCCACCCCTAGTATTTCTTACCTACCCTTGTTTCTCATTGAGCCACATGTCATGATTGTGTGCTCGTACATCCATATGGCCTTGCCTATATAAGAAGGCCTATATTCATTGTATTTGTGAATCCAGTCGATCATTTTCATATTGATGAGAATACAGTTTGTTCTTGTCATTCTTTTGTCTCTATTTTAATATTTTTCATTGTGCCCTTGATCTTGGCAAAATCTCACATGGTATCAGAGCTATTGGGGCTTCATTGATTGGTTTTTAGAGACATCATGGAAGGCTTCTATTTTTGGATCTAAGGTTTCTATTTACATAGGTAATGATACACAAGTAGAGGTTGAAAGGAAAGGTTCAGTTGACATGGATGATGGAACATTTGAGAATGTTCTCTATGTTCCTAACTTGTCTACCAACCTTCTCTCTATCTACCAAATCACTCACTATGGGAATGAGAAAAAGGTTGAGTTTACACCAGATTCAGTTGTGGTAAAGGAACTTGATGATGATGCCTTGGTAGCAGTGGGACAAGTCAATGACAACTCAAGGCTTTATTCATTCTCCCACTTTGTGCCAAGTTCACCTTCTAGGGCCTTGCTTACTCATTCAAATTCAGAAAGTAAGCTATGGCATGAGTGGTTTGGTCACCTCAACTACTGCTATCTTCAATAGCTCAGCACTAAAGACATGGTCATAGGTCTACCTCGAATCATATTTTCAGAGGGTGTATGTTCAGGTTGTTCGATGGTAAGCATCCCAAGGAAAAGTTTGATAAGGGGAAAGCTTGGAGAGCTTTGGAAATTCTTCAACTTGTTCATAGCGATGTAGCAGGTCCATTTACAACACCTTCATTTAGTAAGGCCCGCTATGTCCTCACCTTCATTGATGACTACTCCCACTTCACTTGGGTCTACTTTCTTATTCATAAGAGTAAAGTATTTGAGAGATTTCAGGACTTCAAGACTCGTGTGGAGAAGCAATCCGGGAAAGTGGTGAAGATTCTTCGCACAGATAATGGAAGGGAATATGTGAACAAAAGACTTGAGGATTTTTGTACATTTTAGGGGATTGATCTTCAGCATTTTGTCGCATACACTCCACAATAGAACGGAGTTGCAAAACGCATGAATAGAACTCTCAAAGAAATGGCTAGTTGTATGATACATGCATGTTCTCTTGATCCCGCCTTTTTGGCAGAGGCTATCAGTTGTGCCACACACATCCAGAATCGGGTTCCTCACAAAGCTTTGCAAGGTATTACTCCTTTTGAAGCTTGGGCTGGTAGGAAACCGATTGTGAGACATTTCAGAGTCTTTGGGTGTCCAACATGGGCTCGCATACCTCCGCAGAAATGCAAGGCATTGGAGCCACAGAGTTGACCTTGCATATTTGTTGGATATCCTGAGAGTGTTAAGGCATATAGATTGATGGTTCTTGAGACACATGAGGTGTTCATTGAGAGGAGTGTTCACTTTGAGGAAAGCTCTCCTAACTTAGCCTCTCTACCTCCTCCACCTTCCTCCATTGTGGATAATGATGCCAGTGATTCAGATGATGAGACTCCTTCAACTCTGACTCGTAGGGTTACACCTCCACAGGGTCCACTTGCAGTTGAGGAGCCTCGTTCTCCACCTCCAGCTAGACCTCGTTGGGCTCGACAAACACTTGAGTCCACGGGTTCTCTTGTTGGGGATCCTTCAGATACACGAAGAACTCGATCACAACATCAAGATCTTCCACATGCATTCATTGCTACTGCTTCCGATCCACAGACATTTTGGGAAGCATCAGGGGTTCTTGAGTGGGACCAAGCTATGGAGGAAGAGTATAGTTCCTTAATGAGGAACAACACATGGGATTTAGTCCATCTCCCTAAGGGAAGAAATATGGTTCGATGTAAGTGGATCTATCAGACCAAGTTTGCAGCGGATGGTAGTGTGGATAAGTACAAGGCTCAGCTTGTTGCGAAATGTTTTTCCCAGGTAGCAGGTGTTGACCATACTGAGACCTTTGCACCCGTAGCCAAGATGAACTCCATTCGCTTGAAACTTGCTATTGCTACAGCTCATGGTTGGGTTGTACATCAGACAGATGTGAAGAGTGCTTTTCTTCATGGTGATCTTGATGAGGAGATTTATATGGAGTAGCCACAAGGTTTCATCCAGGATACTTCCTTGGTTTGCAGACTAAGGAAATATCTCTATGGCCTTAAGCAGGCCCCCAAGGCTTGGTATGCCAAGATGGATTCCTTTCTTCTTTTAGTAGGGTTCACCAGGTGTCATTCTGATCCGAATGTCTACATTTTGCAACAGGATGACTCTCACTTGATACTTGTGCTCTATGTTGATGATTTGATCATTATAGGGAGTACCACATCCATTATTAGCAGGGTCAAATCTGCTTTGCATGACAGATTTGCTATGATTGACTTGTGTCTTTTGCACTACTTTCACGGGATAGAGATTTCACAGTCACCTTCTGGGATTACACTATCGCAGCCCAAGTATGCTCTTGATCTACTTGCACGCTTTCATATGGCTGATTGTAAACTTGCACCGACTCCCTTTCTTTCTAGAGTCAAGCTTGAGGCTTAGTGTTCTTCTCCACTAGTTGATGCCACTTTGTATCGTCAGCTTGTGGGTAGTCTCATCTACTTGACCCATACATGCCCTGATATTTCATTTGTGGTTGATATGGTTTCCCGCTTCATGCAGGAACCACATGAGCTTCATTGGAAAGCCGCCAAATGCATCCTTCATTACATCCAGGGTACACATCACTATGGGATTCACTATGCAGCAGGCACAAGAATTAGCCTGGTTGGTTACACAGACTCTAATTGGGTTGGCGATCTTGATGATCGTAAGTTTACTTCTGGTTATCGTTTTCACCTTGGTTCAAGCCCCATTTGTTGGCAGAGAAAGAAGAAGCATGCTATTGCTCTTTCTTCAACTGAGGCTAAGTATCGAGGCGCTGTTAATGTAGCGACTGAGACCATTTGGCTTCAGCAGATTTTCACAGAGTTTGGGTTCACCACTCCATGACCGACAGTTCTACATTGCGACAATCAGAGTGCTATTGCTATCTTGAAGAACCCGGTCCAACATCAGTGGACCAAACACATCGAGATTCATATGCACTATATCCGAGAGCTCATTCAGGAGCAGGTCATTGATTTGCAATATTGTCCTATAGCGGAGCAGGTTGCAGACATATTCACGAAACCTTTCACCGAGACTAAGTTTGAGCAGTTGTGAGCTCTCTTGGGGGTGCGAGATGTGTCATTTGAAGGGGTCAGTTGACTTCTCCTTCCTCTCTTATGGGGGGAATTTTTCCTCTTTCAGGTTTTGTCCTTCTTCTTTGAGAGTCTTTTGTACTTTCATCTCTCTTTTGGGGGGGAGTTTTTTCCCATTGGGTTTTCTCCTTTTCTCCATTTGTGAGAGATTGCATTGCATGGTTTTGCTTGCATTTGCATATTGTACATGGGTACCTATCATGGCCTAGTAGCCGGGACCCATCTTGCATTGTTGACTTGAGTCTTCATTCCCCTAAGTTGCACTTAAGGGGGGGTGTTGGTGTAAATAAATATTCATTATGGATATTATTACACTTTACTTAAGTTAACTTAGGATAATGCATTTCTTCGTAGTTTGGATTTGAGACACTTAGGGAAGTGTGCACATAGGGATAGAGCTTGTAGGAGAAATTCCACCTTTTGTGGTCTTGTTTTGTTGTTACACTCCACATTCAGTGGGTCATCCACTTCTTGTGGAATATTATATTATTTCTCCTACCTACCCCTAGTATTTCTTACCTACCCTTGTTTCTCATTGAGCCACATGTCATGATTGTGTGCTCGTACATCCATATGGCCTTGCCTATTTAAGAAGGCTTATATTCATTGTATTGGTGAATCTAGTTGATCATTTTCATATTGATGAGAATACAGTTTGTTCTTGTCATTCTTTTGTCTCTATTTTAATACTTTTCATTGTGCCCTTGATCTTGGCAAAATCTCACAATCTCTTCTCCTCAACATGACAAAAAAATTGACAAACCAACTGACCATGCCAAGCCACCAATCTGAATATGCATTAATAATGAAAGGTTTGTGGGCATAGACAACCCATATGCAAGCCATAAATGCAATCATGTAAGTATATATCATCAACAACACTGCACAACTTGTAGACCCAACAGTGCAACATACATACTGAAACCAAAATTTATAACCATGTCAACATGAGAGAAATCTAAGATACAATATTGAGTGTCAAATGACATAAACTCTAAATCTCCAATATGCAACATGCCATAAACTCATAATGTTTGTTACTACTTACTAAGTTGCCATTAGTTTTATGTCCAAAGTCATTCTATATACTCTAGTCGGTTACTACTACCAAAATATTTAGTCGGTAAGCACAGAGCAGTCGGTTATAGAAGAAAGTAGTCACAGAGCCTAGTATACACCGAGTTGTCTACCGAGTATCACTAATGTGCCTACCGAGCAGCAAAAATGATATACCGAGTTAACACACACCGAGTGAAACATGTTACCAGATTCATTGAACCTAGACACACATGGGAAACGTGTTACAAGATCAAGGAACAAAGAACCATTATCACATTGGAAATTGCACTTAAAGATTTTGTATGATCTTGAGGTCATCTATCCAATGAAATATCTTGTATGGTTATTCATTTGATAAATCATGTTTGTAAGATCGAAGCAATGAACCAGATCACTGACATAAGAGATCTATTTATACAACATGAATTGGGATCAACTACAAGGGATATATGAAGCAAGACGTGTGATAGATAAGGAAGCACTGAGTATTGTGACTGTCAGAGACACAGAGGTCACCAAGAAGGATTTCAGAGAACAGTCAAGGAACAGAGTAAATAGAAGGGTTTACCAAGTTACTTTATGGATTACTGAGGTATGCTATAAGGAAGGTAATCTCATTTTGAGCACATAGAATCTGCTATAACATTTCAGATGTGAAGTTGCAAATATTTGTAAAGATTTTATTGTAATATTTTGAGTTGTAAGAGAAACCTTTAGCAGGGTAAAAGACTCTAACAAAGTCTATAAATTGTAAAGCCTTTAACCAGGTGCAACATTTAGAATAAGTGTTGTAAAATCCTTTAGCAAGGTAGATCTAACGATCTTGATACTCCTAACAGGGTAAGCTATCAGAAATAGCTGAACATGTAGCTCTAACTGAGCAACCTTTATTATTGCAGTAGTGAAGTTGTGGGTGCCATCCCCACCGCAGTTTTTCTCTCTAACCAAGAGTTTCTGCATAACCAAAATGTATGTGTTATGGAGTGAATCATGTATGATTATTATTTATTTATTTTAGCATTATATTATGTTACAACAGTTTTTGGTTTATGCATAATAGTAAAGTTATTGTTGAAGAAAGGATTTGAAGTACTGATTCACCCCTCCCCTCTCAGTACATTAGCTTTCCATATTGGGCCTAACAATGTCACCATAGTTAAAAGAACCCATAAACAACTCAAATCAATATATTAGCAAGTAAATCATGTAAACCCTACTCCAAATCTGATTTACTTTGTAGTGCTCTCAACAAACTTATTGTCGATTGTTCAAAGTCCAAAATCCAACTTTGTATGCTCAAGTTATAACGTCTCAAAGCCATAAAGGTACATCTAACTTTCAGCTAACATTTCACTACCCAAACAACAAAATCTAGAGAAACTTATCATGCCTTCATTTAGTGCTTTGAGGATCACCTTTCAAATGACTATAATAAGTTGGAGAACCAACACCATACCCCCAACTTATGCTTGGTATAAAAGATAGCCTATTAGGCTATATTTGCAAATAAATGGAACCCCAAAAAAATATTTCTCGAATATGCCCTATTTTTGCATTTAATTTTTTTTTTAAAATATAAATTGGTTCTTGGAATCATCCACATATTTAAAATGGTCATATAAAAAATATTTGGCTAACATCATTAAAAATGTTTATGAAAAACATTTAACAAATTTTTCTTTTAATTTTTTAAAGTGGTAGAAAATTTATTTTAAACTTTTTATTTCTTTGTTTTAAATTTTTAAGTTTTAATTATGGGGCACTTGCCACCAGTACCTATAGTACCTGTCATGCCCAAAATTTAGGGCAAAAACAGAACAATTTTTTTTTTAAAAAACATACTAAATTAATTAACAAGTTCACTCTTGCACCAAACGTTAATGAAATTTCCATTATTAAATTCGAGCTAATTCTGAAAACGAACTAAGCATCGATAAATTGTTAAATTTTAATTGCGGAGAACCTACTAATTTAATTCTATCTACAAGAGATATCTAGTCAATAGGTTTATTAAGTAAATCAAACTAAAGGAAATAGGAGTAAAAAAAATTAATTTATTCTCCCATAAGACTATATAGTCTTTTCAATTCTTTTATATTTCTCTTTATAATTTATCCCAAATTAGAATCAGGATTATATAAATATATACATATATACATATTTGAATATGCATATATTTATATATTTATAATTTAATTACTTATTCAAAATGCTCAAAATTCATATATATACATATATATATATTCCCATATATATATATGGAAACATATATATATATATATATATATATATATATATATATATATATATATATATATATATATATATATATATATATATATTTTACTTATATGTTAAATATTTTAACTCTAACTCAAAAGCCATTTTTAACTTCCTAATTATTAAACCATATTTTTCCCCAACCCTAATTAGGGTTCCAATTTTCTCACATTTATAATAACTAAACTAATTAATATTTTTCTTTTATTTTTTTTTAAAACCGATTTGCCTTAGCCCCATCCGGGTTAGGGTTTTATCCCATAAATTTTTTTTTTAACAGTCAAAGTTTCATGCTGGGCCGAAGACCCTAAAGGCGGCCACGATTTCATTGTTTGCAGGTCACGGGAGTTTTGGGAGGCGGGCTGGCTGCGCGCACCACTGTGTGAGCTCACAGTGGCGCCGCGACACCACTATGTGCCCACACAGTGGGCGCCGCTGGTGGCTCCCCACTGTGTGGCCACACAGTGGCGGCCGTGGCCGTCCACTGTGTGCCCACATAGTGGGCGCCGCTAGCGGCTCCCCACTGTGTGGCCACACAGTGGCGGCCGTGGCCGTCCACTGTGTGCCCACACAGTGCACACAGTGGAGCCGCTTGCGGCGCCCACTGTGTGCACACACAGTGGAGCCGCTTGCGCCGTCCACTGTGTGCCCACACAGTGGGAGCCGCAAGCGGCTCCACTGTGTGTGCACACAGTGGGCGCCGCACGGTCGTCCACTATGCGTACACACAGTGGAGTCCGCGGGGACCCAAAACATATTTTTTTAAAAAAAAAATTTAAAAAAAAAAATATAATATATAAAAATATATATATATATATATATATATATATAAATATATATATTTATATATATATGTATATATTTATATATATATATATATATATGTATATATTTATATTTACTTAACTTTTATAATCATAGTTAAAAAGATGAAATTTATTTCAATATATATTTATATAAATTTTTTTTTAAAGAGAAAATTACATGCAAAATTTTTAAGCTAATTTAATAAAAGGAAAAACATAAAGTTAAATCAGATTATATATATATATATATATATATATATATATATATATATATATATATAAAATTAATAAGCTACTAAATCAATGTTATCTAAAATACAATTTAGAACACTATTCAAAGATACATTATACTTTTTCTGGAATAAAGAAATTCATTGATTTTTTCTCCTCTAATCTAATATTTACATAAAACTACTTTTTTCCATTTTAAATACTTAAAATCTTTCAGTATATAAAAACTTCTATTTTGCCTCAAGTAAAAATATAGGTAAAATCTAAATGAAAACAATTCTTTTATTCCTTTCCATAATACAAGAAGCTTTGCAGGCAACACAAATTAACTTTTCTTTTTCAAATAAACCAGAAGTAGAAATAACAAGCTTTTCTTTTTTAAAACATCTCTAAGATATTCTACCAATTTACAGAATGTTTTCTCTTAATAGTCACAACAATAAGACTTCAAGTCTACTTTCACAATTTACAACTTGCTTCTCTTTTCTATGAATGAGGCATATTTATATAACAACTTTTAACAAACATTTGCAACTGAATTCAAGTATCTTCAATAACAATCTTCTGTATCTCTTTCATGGTTCCTAATCTCTTTCCTCTGAATTTCCTAACTGGTAGCCACCCCCGAGCTCGGAGAACCAATTCCTAGACGGGTAACAAACAGGGAAACACATAGAAAGCAAAGCATACAGATATTCCAAACACATTCCCAACCTGGCTTTCACAGCACCACACTTCAGTGATGAACATTTTCAAAGGGTGGTAGTGGACCAAATACCTTGAGGAGAACTGCAAGTATGATACAAACAAGAAGCCAGCTCATGGCACAATAAAAAATATCAAGAATTCTCAACCCCTTATTCCTTATGCCCCCCAAAGGCATTCTAGCCTTATAACCCTCCTTATGACCCCCATTGCACAAACAGGCCATGCAGCAAGGGTCACACAAAGATCCCTTGTGATCGCTCTCAAAAGAGAGTCTCTCACTCGAGGGCTGTCACTGCTACCACCCTCAAGATCCTCTTCTCTCCCAAGAGTAAGAGATCTTGAGAAAACTCCCAAAACACATCATTTCATAAAACAAAATATCAAAAGATTCTCAAACATAAACTTCCAAGAATACAGATTTCTTACGCCAACAAACTTCCAGACATGAACAAGAAGAAGATATTAAAAGTAAAAATTGAAACCAACCTTAATCTGCCCAAAGGTTATTATGATATCTGATGAAGAGCTGCCCAATCCACAAATCTTTTTCCTTCTACCCTTATTCAAATTCCTCTATTCCATAACATTATTTTTCTTCTAAATTTTCTTCTGTCTCCAAAGATGGAGAGTGGGTGATTACCTTGCTATTCCCAAAAATCTTCCTTAAGAAGCTCACTCTCTGAGTTCTCACAGGATTCTAAAAAAAACAAAAAAAGAAGAAAGAAAGCAAAATGCAAAAAGACTCTCCTTCCAAAAGGAAAAATCTTGATTTGATTTAACTTCAATTTTCAATTTTCGCTCAACTCAAAAAAACCAATTTTTAAAGCGTTAAAAAGATCATTATAAAGTAGAAACTTCCCTAAAATTACCCCTAGGTATACCTTATGGGCTTTAGGAAACCCTATTAAACTACCCCTAGGTGTTCATTTAACCCATTTTAAACCCCTCTGAAGTTTATTTTCGGGTCAAACATAAGTTGACCACCCCAAATATTTTTGACAACACATTATTTTATTTAAGATTAATTATAATTAAACACTTTCCCACCAAGAGACAACATAAAACATTTAAATTTAAATACACACGTGTCAAGTGACACTAATAAAATACTTTTACAAAAGTAAAACATGAAATTGTCTCTTGAGGTTTTTACACGTTAAAATTTAATTAACACTTAACACTCATGCAGCATATACTGTTACGAATAAAATACAACACAAACGGGGTGTTGTCTCTCCAAATAGACAAACCCTAGCTTTACGAACATACATAAGTCTAGGTTTGATTCTCCGTAATTTTCCATGGTCACATGGTAAATTTCCTGCGCATCTCAATTTACACATTAGTACTTCCAAACATCCAAATATAATATAATTCAATAATATAACAATGCACATCATCACTTGCATACAATTTTCATCTACACAGATTGAATACATCTTTTGTCAAGCAAATTCACATAAGCAATTTTCATCCCAATTCACATAAACTAAACATACATCATAGTTCTATATTTAGAATAAAGTCCTGCAAATTCAATAACGACATCTATCATTGCAATATCATTCTATCTAATAATCATGTAGTGTTCTATCTCATAAAGCATGTAAGTAAATCATCAAATCATAGCAATGTTATCCAAATCCTGAAATCATAAAAGTTCTAAGTCTCAAAATGCATCAAAATAAAGTATCCATAATAGTCTAAAATATAAAATCCACTGAATGTCAGACTGAGTCGAGGTGAGGCCTCACAGTACCAAAAGGTACCGATAAGTACCCTCGTGTACCAACGATACTAGAGATAATTGCAAGTGCAAGGCAGTATGTGGGCAGGGTGGACAATCTTGTCTCCCACACACACACACACACACACACACACACACACATATACATATACATATATATACATACATATATATATATGTATATTTGTATATATGTATATGTATGTATGTATATATATACATACATATATATAGATATGTATATTTGTATATATGTTTATGTATGTATGTATATATATACATATATACATATACATATACATATACATATATATACATACATACATACATACACACACACACACACACACACACATATAAATATATATATATACATATATATACATATATATGTATGCATATGTATATGTATGTATGTATATACATACATACATATACATATACATATATATATACATACATAGACATATGCATACATATACATACATATATATGTATATATATATGTGTATATGTATACATATATATACATGTATATGTATATATATACATATATATATACATGTATATGTATATATATATATACACATGTATATGTATGTATATATATACACATATATATATACATATATATACATATGTGTATATACATATGTATAAATATATGTATATGTGTGTGTGTGTGTGTGTGTGATTGTGTGTGTGTACATATATGTATATGTATGTGTGTGTGTGTATATTTCCATAAACTTTAAAAAGAAACCCCTTTATTTATTTTTAAATTTTATTTATAAATGAATTGACAAGGTTTTCCATGTAGGAAAAATATTTTAATATATATATATTTTTTGATGAGGCACTGCCTATTTTTTTTGCATCTCAGTCCATTATCATTAAAATAGGTCAAATTATATATCAAAATTCATCTCTTGGCCTTCTTGAACACAATCATGGGATATGTTTTGTCCCATGGTGTTAAATATAAAATATCACCCCCAAGATCCCCAAAATGAACATCCATGGAAACACACTTTGAAGCAATTTTTTATTGACGTAGATCTACAAAACATATCCACAAATATGCAACCCCACAACCTGTAAAGCCCTCATATCTTGCCTTATCTTTCATTCTACCATGCATTACATATATTCAACTCCTAGGGTTACACAACCACAACCACGACTCTGATACCCCTTGGAAGAAAACTTGTATCCAAACATGTGACAATTTCCACATAACCCTATTGAGATATCAATCAAATAAACACTTAGAATCTATATGCAAAGAATATACAATATACCCATCAAATTTGGCACAAAATATACCTTGGAAAAACCCTTAATGAGGGAAAAACCTAATCTTCAAAACCATCTATCATCCATGAATTATTAGCAATGCAACATTACAAATATAACCACGAAACTTTCAAAACTCTAGCCATCAACGAGCATTCCATGTGAACAATCATGTAACCACACATCCCATGCTATGCTTCTAGCTTCCACAAATTCTAACTTGGCTTATCCAAACAACTACCCTTGTGGTTTCTTTTATAAATATAAACTCCCACAAAACCACCAAGTAGTATTACATCAAAACCATGGGATAACTACCCAATTGACCCCACATCTAATATTGGGTACTTTATTAAATTTACTTTTTCCAATATTAAATAACTATAATACAATATACAATGTTACAATATAACTCATCAAGTGGCCCCAAGAATATTCTAAAGGAGTCTCTACACTTTACATGTCCATGTGCAACTCACATAATAACTAAAATATAACAATTATAAACATTATTATGAAGGTGTACAACAAGTATTTTCCTAGTAATCTTGTGGTTTCAAATTTGACATGTATGTTCTATGGGCAATGCACTCCTATCTTTTTAGGTCCCTGGCATTGCAATTGAAGTTTTTGGTAAAGGTAGTGCATTGGCAATTTGGTGGCTTGTCAGGACTGTTCTAGAAAATGCTCCACATTTCTCCACATTGATGTTTTTGCTACTATGGCTTGGTGGATGTTCTTATAATGTGTGTGTAGTATCTAAGTTTAAATTTTAGATGATGAAATATTGCGCAAGTATGTTTGTCAATGTTTTATCTCATGGTTGTATTGTCTTGGCATCTAAATATGAAGAACTTTGTATCAGTTTTGTTTTGAGAGCTTGTTTTAGCTTGACAATGTGAAATAAGTATTTAGGAATGTTGTTGGATATTCATGGAATGTCCTTATGTGGTTTGCATGACCTTGGTTTATCTTTTTGGTGTTGCATATTATCTTTTGTTAGTTTTCAAGGTGATTTGTGGTCTTTTGGATGACTAGGCCTATTCTCTTGCTAGTGCTATGCTTTTGGGGGTCCATGCTAACATTAGAGGCTGTGACTAGTTGGTTTTGGGCCCTATTGTGTCTCATGGTGATCTGTATCGATTATATTCTTTTGGAAGTTATGTTTATGGGTCATCTAGTTAAGTGCTACATGATTCTTCTACATGTTGCCCTATTGCTGACTTTGGAGATAGGATGTGTGCCACTATGGTTGTTGTTTTGGACTGCATTGAATGATGTATTAATATTTTTAAGTCCACTCTATCTTGTCCCTACTCTAGCCGACCTAATTAGAGTTTTGAGATTATGTGGATGGTATATATAGAAGATCTAATCAATTTCAAGTTGTGTGGATGGTGTGGATTACAAAATATGCAAAGTTGAGGTAGCAAAAGTGTGTTGTGGAAGATTTGGAGTTTAATTGCCAAATGTTCATGAGAGACAACTTGTCAAAGTTAGCTACATTATAAGCGAAATTATTGGATGCAATGATGTTGAAGGCCTAACCATTGTAATTTAAACATTCATGTATCCTGCTCTAAGATAGCGAGTCTCTTTAGCGGGTCCTTCTATCTTGTATTTTACCAGACAAAGTGATCCTTAGCAATAAGTCTATTCTAGGAGCAATGACCTTCCTTAGGCAGTGAGCCTTAAAACAAATTGTAATTCTTGTTCATATATTGTGAGATAGTTCCCATTGTGGTTTTTTCCTTCTTGGGTTTTCCATGTAAATTTGGTTTTCTCTTGTACATGTGTGTTCATTTCTTTATCTTTCATTGTTGCTAATTAGTTTAAGGATTTTGGGATTTTAATTGTGCTACAAAGTTTTATGTTTTGTTCAAGACTAACTCATTCCCCTCTTAGTCTTGTAGTGTGTTTAAAAATTGGTATCAGATCCAAGTTCCTATGAGGCAGTTTAACCACTTGAGGAAAGGTCTAGGATGGCATAAAATGGAACTCACAAGGCACCAAATTTTTTATGGAACTAACTACACCTTTTGGAAAGTCAAAATGTGAGGATATTTGTCCTCTTTAGGGTTTGGAGTTTGGAACTCAGTCAGGGATAGTTATACACCTCCTCTCACTCCTGAAATAGATGCATTTGAGATTAGGTTGTATGAAAACAATGGAAAAGAGACAAATGCAATCATGTGTGGGTTGGTAGATTTAGAACCCATAAAGAGATGTGGGAGAAACTTAAGAGCATAAATGAAGGAGATAATAAGGTATAGAAAAACAAGTTGCATAATTTCAAGGGCAAGTTTGTGATGTTGAAGATGTTTGAGGATGAAGACATTTCTAGCTATATATTCCAAGTTTATGAAGTATTAATTTACATTAGAAGCATTTCCATTGAATTGAAAGAAGAAGTTATGAAAAATGTACTTAGATCTCTTCCTAAATCTTATAGTCATTAGGTATCTACCATTGAGGAAAGTAATGACTTCAATAAATATTCAATGGATCAACTATATGGTGCTATGCTTGCTTATGAGATGAGAGTTTTTAATAAAGATGTTCCTAAAAGAGAACTTGTATTCAAATTTAGTAAAAAGGAAGAAGATGAAGTTGTTGATCAAATTTATGACTTTGATGAAATTGAAGCAAACTTTATGAGAAGATTGAAGAAAGGTATTGACAAATACAAAGGCAAGTTACCTTTCAAGTGCTTTAGTTATGGAATAATTGGACAAATGAATCTAAGTGTACCTTTAGAGAATTGTTGGATAGCAACAAAAGAGAGAAGTTCAAGAGAAGTATCTATAGAAAGGAAAGAAGTTGTTATTCAAAAGATGAGGATCATTATGATACAAATGATGGAACAATTTCCATGGCCTTGAAAGTTGGTGAGAAAAAGAGTATTATTCTAAAGTGTAAGAAGTTTGACCTTGTAGGCTAACAAGGATGATGGAAAATAAATGATTGTGTGGACTCCCTTCTAGGAAAGAGAAGGATGAAATGCTTAGGTGATTGACAAAGGTTTCTCTCATCATATGAATGGTGAAAAAAGGAAGTTTATTAACATCAAGAAGTGGAATGGTGGATCAGTTAATTTTGGTGATGAAGGCTCTACCCAAACCTATTGAAAAGGAACAATAACAATTGATGGAAAGAACAAGACAAATGATATTCTCTATGTTAAATTTTTGGAACATAATCTTATTAGTGTTAGGCATATTTGAAACAAATGATATAGTCTAACATTTCATGACAAAGGTTGTGAAATTAAAAAAAGTAACTCAAGAAGACTAGCTACAGAAGAAACAAGGATTGATGAGAATGTTTATAATCTAAAAGAAGCTAAGGGAAGAAGTTGTCTAGTAGCTTAAACTAGTGAACTTTGGCTATGACATAAGAGGATGGGTCATATCAACTTTGAAAACATGGTGAAGACTGTCTCTACACATATAGTAAAAGAAGCCTACAAATATCCTATGCAAGGAATGTCAAATGGAAAAGTAGACTAGTGCAACTTTAAAATATAATTACTCATATACAAAACCCTTAGACCCGATACATATTGACCATGTGGACCAGCTAGGAAATAAGGACTCAATGGCTAAAGTTATTTTATGTTGCTTGTTGATTATTATTCTAGAGCATCAGACATTACAATTTGAAGAGAAAAATCAAAAGCTCTAGATAAGTTTAAAGCTTTCAAATCTATGGTGTAGAATGAAATAGATACTAAGATCAAATGTTTAATATCTAATAGAGGTGGTGATATCACTTCAAATGAGTTTGAGAAGTATTTTGAAGATCATGGGATTATGATACATCTATTTTATACTAGGACCCCTAAGAAAAATGGATTAGTGGAAAGAAAGAATATAACAGTTCAAGAGATGGCAAGGACAATGTTGAAAGATGCTAATCTGCTTGATGTATATTACACAGATCTAGTTCAAAATATTTGGAAGAAAATGTTATATCAAGAAAGATGAAGGAGACTTGGGAAAGTTTGAATCAAGATGTCATGAAGGGATCTTCCTTAGTTACTCAAGTAGAAGCAAGGCCTATAGATACTACAACTGGGGTTGAAGAGGATGGTTGAAAGCACAAATGTTAAAGTAGATGAAGTTTGGAGTCAAAATATAAAAGATCACAAGGATTGTGGATTAGAAGAAGAGATATAAGGTAAGGAACAAATACCAGATAAAACTGCCAAGGCTATGACAAAGAATGTTCCAAAGAATCATTTAGAGGACCAGATCATTGGTGATAGAATAAATTTGTGCAAACTACGAGAAGACTTGCAAAAGAAAGTGAGAAAGTAAATGTTTATCTCTTATCAAAAGCTGAGTGTAATACCTTTTCTGATGCTAGAAAGGATGAAGGAAGGTTACAAGAAATAAAAGAAGAGATAAATCAAATTGACAAGACTCAAACATGTGAATTAGTACTTGGACTTGCAGATAAGAATTTTATAGGAACAAAGTGGTTGTTCCAACACAAGCTAAATGAAGAAGGAGAAGGGACATGGAACAAAGCAAGACTAGTCTGTAAAGGCTATTCACAAGTGGAAGAAATTTATTTTGAGGATAAATTTTCTTTGGTGGATAGGATGGAAACAATTAGTGTATTCCTTTCCTTTTTAGATCATAAGAACTTCAAGGTTATATCATATGGGTGTCGAGTCAACCTTCTTGAATGGTGATTTATAGGAAAACATATAAATAGAGCAACCTGTTGGGTTTCATTTATCAGATAATTTGGATGTATGGTTTGTAGATTCAAAAAGGATTTGTATTGTCTCAAGAAAGAACCTAGGGCTTGGTATGAAAGGTTGGATAAGCACTTACTTGAGCAAGGTTTTAAGAAAGATATCGCTAATATAAAGCTTTATATTAACATTGAGGAAGATTAGTTTTTTATAGTTGTTGTATATGTTGATGACATCATCTTTGGTGGAGATGATGGTATTTGTAAGATGTTTGTAGAGGAGATGCAAAATTATTTTGAGATTTCTATGATTGGTGAATTGTCTTTCTTACTTGGTGTTCAAATTACTAATCTAGACGATAGTATCTTTATTTCTCACACTAAGTATGTTAAGGTGATGTTGAAAAAGTTTAGTATGGAGGATTATACACTAATGAGTACCCCTATGGCTACTAGTTGTCATTTGAGCGAGGATGACAAGTCTCCAATATTTGATTACTCTTTATAGGTCTATGATTGGAGGATTATTATATTTGACTTCTTCCAGACTTGATATTATGAATGAGGTATGTCTGGTTGCAAGATATCAAGCTAACCCTAAACAATCTCATGAGAAGGCTATTAAATGGATATTTAGGTATGTGAAGGGAACTCTAGGCTATGGTTTATGGTATAAGAAGAATGCTGATTTATCCTTGAAGGCTTATACTAATAGAAGAAGTACTTGTGGTAGTGCATTTTTCTTGGGAGATAGATTGGTCTTTTGGTTAAGTAAGAAGTAGGAATCAGTGTCTTTATCAACAATAGAAGTCGAGTACATTGTTGCAGCATCTTGTTGCACACAAGTGCTAAGGATGAAGCAAAATTTGAAGGATATCAAGGTGTTTTATTATGAGTGTATTCATATAATGTGTGATAATACAAGTATTATAAACATTTCAAAGAATCTAGTGATGCATTCAAGGACTAAACATATATCTATTGTTATAATAACTGGTGGACAACTGAGAGGGGGGGGGGTTGAATCAGTTGTCAACATATTATATTAATCAAACCACTTTATAACCTTTAACTGGAGCACATAAACATTAAATACTAGAATAGAAGAAACATATATTGGTAAGAAATAAAACTTATAAATGAAATAGAGAATTAACACAATACAACCATACCACATAACACCATGATTTGTACATGGAAAACCTAGTAAAGGGAAAAACCATGGTGGGAAGCCTACCTACAATCAGATGATACTTCTGCAGAAAGTATGTGATACAATAAGGGGCTTGCACATGTAGGAAGGCACATTTCCTAGAGCATACTGCTCATTACAAAGGAGTCTCACTGACTACAAAGAGGTTATAACCACCTCAATATAATTGGACAACAATCCAGAAGAATGAACTGCTAGTGATAACATCTACCATGCCTGATTACAGTCCTGATTAAGCTCAATACCGGAGGCCTTTGACCTCTTACATAAACCCAATTCGATCACCTATGATCGACCAAATCTCCTTCACATATGATTTTTTATTCCATGACCATGACCATGATCTACAATGAGATCTTGCATCAATTTATACAAACCCTAAGGCCTAAACCAATTAGGTCAGCCACCTAAATGATATTACAATAAGATCATTACATACATCCATATTACAATGATATTCCATGTCGTCTTTAGACCAAAACAACGTTAACCAATCCCTAAATCATCCTGGTAACATGTAGAGAACACATTACATGATACCAGCCCATAACCTAGATAGGTACCAGACCTAATTTGGGTTCACCACGCCAAAGCGATGTCTCCAATCAGTTGAGACATGATCAAGGATCACCTTCTGCATCCTGAATTCCATCTAGAAGCCGCACCAACACCACTTATGCATCTTGTCAAAGATTCTCAGTAAAAGCTCTGTCGATAAAACCTTAAACCCTTACCAGTATAGGCTTACGAGAGTGTATGATAGTATCTGATCATCAAGTCAATACCAAATGACTAAAATATACTCTAGAAACATCAACCAAACATATTCCATTGATCCAAACATGTCGGTAGTATCCAACTGATAATCCCTTCTGTCGGTAACACTAGTTCTTCTACCAATAACCAAAATCTGTTTGTCGATAACCAATCATAACAACTAGTGTTGACATCAATGACAAAACATAAATAAAACACATAATCAATTCCTTCATATTGCCAACATCTATCTGGTATCACATCCTAAGAGAGAAGGTTGCAAAGCAAGAAGTCAAATTAGAGTATGTTCCTGCAAAGGATCAGATTGCAAAAAAAATCACAAAGGACTTTCAAAGGATACATTTAGGTATCTTAGGGAAAAGATAAGGGTTATTTCCCCTCCTAATTAGATGCATAAGGTGGTACATCTATATAGGGGGATAAATTCAAGGTATATCTTTTGTCTCTTGGATTGATGTGGACTTATCCTCAGAGGGAGCTAGTAGTGAAGTGGTTTTTGCTGGCATGGGGAGCATGTGTAAGTGAAAGAGTGTAGATGAGTACTAAGAAAGGGGGGGAGAAAAGTAGTGATATAAAGAAAGTGCATATGAGTTAATGCAAAACCAATTGAAGATAGCAAAAGGGAAGAATAAGTGTAGAAAAGGAAGAACATGTAGAGGATAGATATTGTATTGTGTGAGTGTTTCAATCAATATTAAAGGAGGAAATTGTTGGAAATTGTTGTCATAGATAACTAGGTCTTCTCATTGATGTCAACCCTTGGCTTGTGATATGATCACTATTATGTTGAGATTGTTGCCATTGATGTAGGGTGTAGATGCATGATGGTTGTAGATGTTTTTTGTTATGGATGTCCGCTTTCTTGGAGTTTGATGTCTATAGTTAGAATATTTTAATGGTGCTTATGATGATGTGGTATGTTGAAGAAAAGTGATGGTTGGATGTCTACAAAGATGGTATCATGAAGATATCACATTAAGATGAGGATTAGAACCATTTGGATGAGGATTAGATGCATTGAGATGAGGATTATAAGTGTTAAGATGAGGATTATAATCATGGTGATGTGATGGTGATAATACTATGTATGCTACAAGATGTTGGGTTTTCCCCTCAGTGCTCCCAAGTGAGAAAATGGTGTTACAACCTGGATGTTCTGATCATTGGAGGTTGGTGAAATGTGAAGATGCAAGAAAGTGTGTTGAAGACTATCTAAGAGAGTGATTTACATTCCTCCACATTTGATGCTATGGTCTTGTAGTTTTAGATTTAACATGTATGTTATGTGGATATTTTACTCCCATCTTTTTATGTCCCTGGTGTTGCAGCTGATGTTTCTAGTAAAGGTAGTGTGTTGGTAGTTTGGTTGCTTGTCAAGATTGGTCCAAAAAATGCTTTGTATTTTTCCACATTGATGTTAATGCGACTACATCTTGGTGGAAATTCTTATAGTGTTTTTTTAGTGTCTCAATTTATATTTCAAGTGATGAATTGTTACACAAGGATGTCAATGTTCTATCTCATCACTGGGTTGACTAGGCATCCAGGTATGAATAACTCTATATTAATTTAGTTGTGCCAGCTTGTTTTAGAGTGACAGTGTGAAATAAGAATTTTTGAATTCTCTTGGATGTTGATGGAATGTGTTGGCATGTTTGGCATAACTGATACATATGGAGAATGATGACTGAAGTGGTACAAGACTGTTTGAGATGACATTGTGATGAAGAGATTGAGATTGCATGATAGATGACTTTGATCAGTTATTTATATTGTTATTGATGGAAACTAATGTTTATTCATGTCTACTGATGCTTACTTATGTTGTATTGTGTCATCTAAATCTTTCAGTAAAGAATCAAGAAATTCAGAATTAGGACCTTACCCGGTAGATGAGGAAATATTGTGATTGTATCTGGCGATTGGTGATGATTGAGGCTTTGTGGTTTTTAATGTAAGTTTCTATCATTTTAACATGTATCTAACCAGAACCACATCATGTTGTGACAACCAGAAGTTATGTTTATAATTTCTATTGAGTTTTTGCCAAGGTTTAAGGACCGGTAAATAATTCTCTTGATCGGTAATGATTTTTGGTTTGGCGGTGATCTACATCAAGTTCACATGTTGATTCTAATGCGACACAAACCGCGTGATGTGTTTGAAATATGTTTTGGCGCATTTGGGGAGCGAATTTCTTGGGAATGTACAAAGTGCTTAGCGGAATGAGCTAAGGGTTTGACTTTGTATCAGATCGACTTGCTATGATGATTTATGATCATTCAATGACTGATATTGATTTGTAATTGATTGTAATGATCCTTATGATGATCTGTAATGAGTTGTAAGATGATCTATGTAGTAAGTCTTAGGCTTTTGATGTCAACCTAGTTGTAAAGGTTATTTATGTCGGTAAGGTTGATGTTTTGAGGTGTTGATGATTTTGAGAAGTGTGTGAAGTCAAACCAGGGTGTGTGAGAAGATCTTCCAGAGAGATGCAGACTTAGAACTTAATTGGATCTGATCAAGAAAGTAGTTGAGTGCTATACACAGATCATTCACTTTTATTCTCTAACAATTATAACAACTAAAATCCCTTAACCAGGTAGGTCCTAATAGGCCTCACATTGTAAAATCCCCTAATAGGGTGACTCAATATCTGAGTTCTAAATCCTCTTGCGAGGTTGATCCTAACAAATCAAATCTCCTAACAGGGATGAGGTAAATCCCTTAACTAGGTGACTCCTAACAGAGTCTACTCCTCACAGGGCATCATTGTAAGCTTCTAACCGGTCTTGGCTCCTAACAAGGTGCATTCTGAAAGAGTGCAAAATATTTGTGGGTACCAATTCCCACTGTGGTTTTTCCCTATTTGGGTTTCCACATGAAAATCGTGGTGTTCATATGGTGAATGTTTTTGATGTGATGGTTTGCTTTACTTTCAGTTTATGCATGGTTAATGAGCACTTAATGTGCAACATTGATATATCAGTTTAGCAAATGTTTATCAGTAGATACTGGTACTAGTAAATGACTCTAGTGTTGATCTATATTTGATTTGGTGAAAGTTTTATGAGTCTGAGTTTCTGATTTCAAATTATTGTTAATACTAATTTACCCCCCTCTCAGTATTAACCGGATCATCTAAGATTAATAGGAATGTCCCTATGTGGTCCACATGACATTGTTTTATCTTTTTGGTGTTGCGTATTGTTTGTTGTTAGTTTTCAGAGTGATTTGTGATCTTTTGGATGACTGGGCCTACTCTATTTCTTCCGCTATGATTTTGGGGGTTTGTTCAAGCATTGGAGGTTTTGATGAGTTCTTTTTAATCCCTCCTATGTCTCATGGTGATTTGCATTGATTAAATTCTTTTGGAAGTTATGTTTTTGGGCTGATTGGTTAAGTGCTACACGGTTCTTCTACATGTTGTAACCTGTTGTTTTCTTTGGAGAATGTGTGATAGTGTGGTTGTTGTTTGGAATTGCAATAAATGATGTATTAGATTTTTTAGGTCCACTCTATCTCCTAGATTGGGTTTATTTTACTGCAATTATGTTTTTATAGCCAACTTTTTGGGGTTACTTCTTGTCTCTACTCTCGCCAACCTGGTTAGAGTTTTGAGATGATTCAAGGGTTATTTATAGAATATCAAATCAATTACAATTTGTGTGGATGGTGTGGAATATATAAAATGTAAAATTAAAGTAGCAGAAGAGTGTGGTGGAAGTTTTGGAGCTAAATTGCCAAATGATTGCTAGAGACAACATGCCAAAGGCAACTACATTCTAAGGGAGATTGTTGGATGTAGTTCAATAATAAAGCCTATACATTGTAATTCAAAAATTTATGTATCCTACTCTAAGATGGTGAGTCTCTTCAACAGGTCCTTATATCTTGTATATTGCCTTCAGAAAGTGATCCTCAACAACAAGTATATTTTGGGAGTAGTGAGATTCCTTAGGAAATGAGCCTTAAAACAAATTGTAATTCTTGTTCATATATTGTGAGATAGCTCTCACTATGGTTTTTCCCTTCTTGGGTTTCCCATGTAAATTTTTTGTTATCTTGTGCATGTGTGTTCATTGCTATATCTCTCATTACTATTAATAATTTTAAGGATTTTAGGATTTGATTTATGCTACATAGTTTCAAGTGTTGTTCAAGATTGATTCACCACCCTTAGCCTTGGGGTGTATTTAACAATTTTCACCTTCTATCTAGTTATTAATTGTTGTTGACCTAGATAACACCACAATAAAGTAAGAGGAAAAGATACCATAAACTAAGGGAAACATTTCTATAAACATGGATTCACCACAATAGGGAAGGCTTCATGAGGTCCTCAAATCCTTGTTGTCTAATTCACCCAGAAAGTATAAGAGTGATCAAAGATATGGTCTTGGAGAGATGGAGAGAATGGAAATGGTTGCCTTTAGCTCAAACATGTTAGTGAAAATGGTCAAGTTATGAGTAGTCAAACTTTTGGTTGGTTCTTCAAATTTTGTTGGCCTCTAAATGGGTTCCATAAATAATTAGAACCTCTAATCAGTTGTTGGTTCATCCTCTTCCTCTAACCCATGGGCTATTTTCCTTAGCAAAAGTTTTGGTTCTTGCATTTCCCCTTGATATAGAAGAAAATAAGGTGCAAAGAAAAGAAAACAAGGTGTCAGGATATGAGTGTTGTAAGTTCGCCAAAAAAAAAAATACCTTGAGAACACTATATAAGACATCATGTTCCTAATTCATTTAATCATCTTATCTTAACTCATTCTTACAATTCATGAGAAGTTATTATTCTTTAAGAGAAGATCTGAGTATAAGGAGCATCAAGATATAGTAAGGTATATTCAAGTATGTTTTCATGATGGATTTTGTGATGATTTATCATGTTATTTTTGGAGGACTAATCCTAAGAGCATTGCATCATCAATCAAATGTATAATCATTTTAGTTCAACATTTTCATTCAAGCATTTTATTTCAAATTTGGCCTCTTCCACACAAGGGTAAGCTCATTTTTTCATCATTGTTTTAGGGTTAAGTCTAACCTGATGGTTGACCTAAGCAAGCCCCTATAAAATCTAGCATCATTTTCCTCTCCTTTTGTGCATGTGCAGGTTCAAAAATAGGTTTCAAGTTTAGTTTGAAGGTACATGAGCACAATGCAGACAAATATAAATACAAACAAACAAATTTCATCAAAAAATATAAGTACTAGGGCACCTAGCACCATACTATAGGTTTATTGACTTACAACTTGATTAGAAGGTAGTTTGGGAGCTCTTGAGACCAATTTGGGAGCATCACCTTTCTAGTTTTGTACATCTTAGTTGATTGAGTTCTACCTTTGTCTATTTGTTATGAATATTGCCACTTTTGAATCATTTGACCTAGTTCTTGCATTTTTTAATTTCTAATAATATCCAATCAATCAAATCACAAAGAGAAAAATCAATTAATCATTATGTTTAGCTCTCAGAATTGTTTGTAGTTGGGTTTATTGATTATTCTCTAATGTGATTGATGGGACTCGGTTTGATTTACAGTTTATTAAATTACACTTTAGATAGGACCAATTGGTTGGATTTTATAATCCAATATGGGATGTTATTTAGAGGAATATAGTTGTGCATTGAAAAGAGTATCATGAGGGAGAACCTAATTAAGGAGAAGCATAGTGAAGGGTTAGTTGGACAATTTGATCAAGATAATACCATTACTGTTGTTAGTGAGAATTATTATTGGCTTCAATTTTAGCAAGATGTTAAGAATTTTGGGTGAGTTGCATAATATGTTAGATTGAAAAAGGAACCAAACATAATACATGGCTATATTAGTCAATACCTGTACCCGAGAGGTCATGGGAGGATATTAGTAAGGATTTTGTTCTTGGTTTATCAAGGAATAAGAGAGGACATGATTGCATTTTTGTTGTGGTGGATAGATTCTCAAAAATGACACATTTTATTCCTTGTAAGAAGACTAATGATATTGTTCATGTTGTAGAGCTATTTTTCATAGAGGTGGTGAGACTACATGGTCTACCAAAGAGCATAGTTTCAAATTGAGCTACCAAGTTTGTTGGATATTTCTAGAGGATATTGTAGAAGAAGTTGAAAACAAATTTGAAGTTCAGTTCTACACACCATCCATAGACCAATGGATACATTGAAGTCGTGAATAGGAGTTTGGGTAACCTGCTGAGATGACTACTAGGAGATAAGCCCAAGGGATAGGATTTTATTTTACCACATGCAAAATTTTCTTACAACAAATATGTCAATAGGAGCACTGATAAATCACCATTTCATATTGTATATGGAAGTAGTCCCAAAAATGCTTCAAAGTTAAGGAAGATGAACAAAGGAGAAAAGAGTAGAGGCAAAGCTAAAGAATTTGCAGAGCATCTAAAGTGTGTACCTAAAGAGGTGAGAAAGAATATTAATAAGATGAATATTCAATACAAGACTAAGGAAAATTAGGAGAGGGGATATAAGGAATTTCAATTTGGAGATGAATTCATAATTCATTTGAGAAAAAGAGAGGTTTTAAATCTAAACTTATAATCAATTGAAGATAAATGAATTCAGACCATGTATAATCCTGAAGAAGCATGATTTAGGAAATGCTTGTGAGGTAGAGTTTCCAAGTGGACTTAACATTTTATCTATGTTTAATATTTTAGATTTGATAGAGTGTCATCAAAGGGGGTATTGAAGATAAAATGGTGGAAGCACAATGGAATATTCCAGCACCTACTTCAGACTTGGAGGAGATAAAAGATATCTTGGATAACCGTGTGGGTAGAAGGAAAAGTGACAAGCATTATGAAGAGTACTTGGTTAAATGGAAATGAAGACTTGTTGAAGATTTGTCATGACTATCTGAGGTAGAGATTGACCATCTTGGTTTTCCTCAGAACACTTGATATGTGACAATGTCACTTCTCAAATTACCCTAGATGTATGATGTAGGAGCATGTAGGTTGTAAGAGCAATCTTGCATCACACAAAAATATTGTTTAATTTTTCAATAAGGGTTGTTTATGGTAGGGTTACTATTTTTATTAAGTTGATAATTTTGCATGAAATCTTACACATACCTCCTAAATGGTGAAAAAAACATCCCAATATATTGTGACATTTAAGATATATTTCAAGTTTTCTAGAAAATTTATCTGACATGGCTTCAAATATAATTTTGATGGCCTTAGAGACCTTAGATAGGGCAAAAACTTGATCGTACAACTGCATCAACACAATCCATTGTTGTAGGTTTCCTCACAAGCTTTCTAACAATATATGACAAGCTTAAAGATCCAATGGCTAGTTTGAAAGTTACGACCACGTTATGACTCACAAAATTTCAATTATTATAAATCCAATAAAATATTTTATTAAGTAGGAAAGTGGTCAATTAGACTTTTGGCACCCAAAAATGGGGGATTTCACTTTCTAGAACATTCTAAGGTATTATACATTCTAGATAATGAATTTGAATGAAGATTATAGAACACATTTTTAATAGTACATGTAGACACCCAAAAATGGTCAACGCTTGCGAGGTCATACTTTAACATTTGCGCATTGCCTCATTTTAGGTTTTTGCATCACATTAACATTTCTCCTATGTCACGCACTTGGTCTTTATCATTTGCGAACATCGAGTCATTCTTCTATATTCTTCAATCATCTCATCCTTGAATTTGGTCTTGTCGGCAACAATATTCAATCATGATTTTGATCGATTTTACCCTGTCGCATCAATGTGCGTATTCATTTGTCATCATTTTGGACATCGTCAATCCTAATTAGGGTTTTGTCCTCCTATCAATCTTATCATTTTGGACATCGTCAATCCTAATTAGGGTTTTGTCCTGTTTTCAATCTTATCATTTGGCGATCGGTTTATCAATCTTGTCGATTTATCATCAATCCTTCAATCTTGTCATTTTGCGATCGATTTGTCATCGATCGTGGTCATGTCTAATCTTGTCATCTTGCAATCTATTTTGTCAATTTTGTCATTTTTCAACCGATTTGTCATCGATCGTTATTTGTCTCAATTGGCGCATCTATCAATCAAATCATTTTGTCGCATTGGTCATTTATCAAATCAAAACATGATCAAGTCAATTATAGACCTAATTATCATCCTCGCATTTCTAATTCGTCTTCTAGGGTTTCATGATTCAATCATTTAACCTAATTTGTCATTTCTTCCTTTAGGATTAAATAAATTACTTATTTATCCTAAGTTTCCTTATTACAATTAAATCTTCATTTAATTGTCTAATTATTCCTCTTTGTGAATTGATTAATAAATGAAAAATTATTAATTAATTCACTAAATCCTAATTTCTAATTTCTTTCAATTTCTAATTTCCTATTTTCATTATTCTCTAATTTCCTAATTTTCTAATTTATCCAAATTCAATTTTCTCCTATTTCTTTCCTAAATTTATGGCAATGACATAGAAATTTGTCATAAAATGTCATAAATTGTCATAAAATTCTTGACATAGAAATGTGTCATAGAATTTGTCATGAATTTGTCATAAAATGTCATAAATTCTTGACATAGAAATTTGTCATGAATTGTCATAAGCCTTGCATAGCAATTTGTCATGGATATGTCATAATTTTGCTATTATTGATTTGAATTTCTATTCAAATCTCTTTCATACTAATTTGCTCATTTATCCAATTCTTCTATAAATTGGATGTTTTCTTCAATCAAATCCTTCATGAATCTCGAATTTTTACCGAACTTTCGTTTCTAGTACTCTTGAGCCTTTTTGCTTTCAATTGTGTGAGCAATTGTAGGTGAGATCCACAAAACTATTGAAGAGGAAAGAACAACAATGGAGCCGCATGGAAGGAGTATTCAATCTTGAATCTGGTTTGCATAATGTTTTCTTTTGAATGCTTCATTTTCATACCTCTATTGAATGTGCTTTAGAATTAGGTTCATTGCAATGAGTATTTCTTTGATTGAATTATCATATCTTGTGTTTTGATTGTTTCTACTTGTTTTGATGATTCCTAATTCTGATGTTACATTAATTGGTGAACCCGACGTGAAATACTAACCTTCTAACCCCTCTACTGTGTTTTTGAGTGCTTCTAAGTTGATTTGCAGGTCAAAAACTCAAAAACAGGGCCGTGCAGGGTATTCTGGAGACTTCTGCGCTTGTGTGAAGCATCTTGCGCCTGTGTTGAAGAGTCTTGCACCTGTGTCAAGACATTCTGCGCTTGTGTCAGACATCTTGCGCCTGTGTCATGTCTTCTGCGCCTGTGTAAAGTCCAGAACAGAGGTAAAAAATGCAGTTTTTACTTGAAAATTTTTATATGTTTTAGTAAATTGCAATTTTGAGGGTCTTTGGTGCCCGTAAACATGATGAGACATCATTGATGTTTCCGAAATTTGGTTCTAGATTATTTGAATACCTTTCCAACGCATCAAACGGTTTGTAATTCGGAGCTAGGATGAGAAAGTTATGCCTTCTCGAAGTGGACTGAAATTTTGATAGTTTTCATAAATCAGATCATCTGTGTTTTGGATTTTGGTACTGATTATTTGTGCAGGATCTTGGCATACGCATGACAAAGACTAAAAATCAAATTACTAACGTGTGTTATGTAGATTCGATGGTCAAAGACAACAAATCAAACTTTTGACATGTGTTTTGCAGGTTGCCTTGGAGAAACAACCAAATTGTGTGTTTGAGTTCTTTAATTAGGCACTTAGTGATTTATAAATAGGTGGAAATGAACCCTTGTTTTCTTTGTTTGTTAAGTATGACATTGGAGTAGGAGAGTATGCTCTCATCCTTCATAGGGTGATCAGAAATCCAGATCTTTGATACCATGCTTGTGTGGTTGATTGAGTGTCTCCATTAGAGGGCATGCCTTCCCGACCACTTTGCTTTTGCAAGCAAGTGATAATCGTGAGAAGGGAACGACCCAAAGTGAGTACGGCTAGAATTCCTTGGCATTCTAACTCACTATAAAAAAATACCTGATGAGCGAAAGCTTTGAAGGAAGTGTTACGTGGGAATTGCAGTTACTTGGGAAGTGATGACCCTTGAACTCTTTCTCATATCAACATCTAAGTAGGGCCTCTTGGTCTAAATCGCGCTTGCGTGACTACATTTGTTTTGTATCTTGATGGGCTTAATGTCTCAATCATGCTTGCATGACATCAAGGAGTAACGCTTAACAGAAATCCTTACTACATACCTTGTTTTTAGAGGCCAAAAACCTTTCTAGTTGCTTGAGAAGGACAAATTCGGATACTTGGAAGAGATACTAAGTTCGCCATGGGGAGATTCCATGGGGACTGATGCTTGGCTGCCCTGAGAAGTGAGTGCCATGGAGGGGAGCCCGTGGGGTCAAGCATCTATGTATTCTCCTTGAATCCCATAATGAGTCTACCTCTCAAGTACCTAATGTCTTTGCTTACCCTAAGGAATGTGGAAATGAGCATGATTGCCTTGAGTCTAAGTTGTAACATCTTGTATTCTTTGATTGTCAAAAGTTGAATGTTATCCCATTTCAAAAAGCAAAACACGTTGATCAAAACAAGATTAAACACAAAAGATATTCATCCAACAAAAAATTCAACAAGATTCAAAGATCATCTTCCTAAAACATGGTTGTCAAACATTTGTCAAAATATTGTCTCAACATTCATGTCACTTACATTTAGGTTCATCCTAGGTTGCATTTTGCAAAGTCATTGTCAAGTATCAAGGTTAGGTTTTCACCTAGGTCATACTCCTTTGCATATCAATAAGAGTCATCCACTTGCATATGTCCTCTTGCATTAAAGTCATACCATTGTCATACATTCATATTTGCATACCCTAGGTTTCTTCATTAAGCTTAAGTCATTATCATATCATACTAGGGTCATTTGCATATTGATTGTCCCTTAGCATATAGTGTCAAACATAGGTCTTGTCATACTTGAGTAATCCAAATCTTTGATAAACCCTAAGTCATTGTTAAGAAGTCTAGACCTTATCAAACTTTTGTCCTTTTGTCATCAATATCATTTCGTCAAACCTAGCTTAGTATCCAAGCATATAGGGAGACATTGTCATCTTGTCCTTTGTCATTTAAGTCCTTTTGTCCTTTGAGGTCTAGACATCATTTCAATTTCCTAAGGGTCCATCTCTTAGATTTGCATTTCAAAAGTTTGTCAAAATCTTTTAAAACAACCAAAAACATAGATTGCATTTTCGTCTATTTTAGTTTGCATTTAGTTGCATATCATATATTATCCTTGAAAAATTCCAAAAATATTGCATTTGCATAAGTGACATGTCTATTGAAACAAGATTCCAAGAACCAATGATGCAACAAAGTTTGACATATCAACCGACAATGCAATCAAATTTTAATCCAAGGCAATCACAATTATATCCAACCCAACAACAAAGCAACATTGGTCAAACTTATCATGATGATGTAAATGTCCAAATAAAAAAACTAGAGGAGAAACTAGCTCAAGAAAAGGAGATATTGGAGCAAAAAGTGAAAAACAGTGAGAAGATAGGATCTCAAATGTCCAAAATGTTTCGAAAATTTCCAGGTCAAAATTTTGAGCCAATTGATGTAAGATCTCTTCTTGAACGCTCAGACATACCAGCTCTCCTCTCCCAAATAGAGATGATGAAACAATTTCAAGAAAAGAGACAACATCAATTTCAACATTATGTGCCTCCACAACCAGAACAAGAAGGTGTTTGCTATCAATCAGATTTTCAACCAATACAACCAATGGTTCAACCTATGGTCCAACATATGCAACCAATACAATCAATGGTCCAATTTCAACAATATGTCCAACCAGCTATACAATGTCAACAAATAGTTCAACCGATGGTGGAATATCAACAAGTTAAAGTTCAATCAACATATCAATGTCAACAACCACAACCAAACATTCAAAAACAAAGGTTGCAACATACACCAAGCCAAATTTTGAACATGTCAAAACAATCTGATCAACATCTAGTTCGAAATCAAAGCATGACATCAAATCAAAAACAAGTTCAAACTCCAAATACAACCATGTCAAAACCTAAAAAGAAAGGTGGCTTTATTGCAATGCTCTTAAGGAAATGACTAAGTGAGTCTTTTGAGGAAGATAAAGATAATACACTTATGTCTAGCAATGCCTCATCCCCTCGCGAGAAAATTGACTCTCCAGTGGCATCTATCCCTACACCTTTAGAAGTTTCACAAGAACCTTCCATATTGTCCTCATCAAACAATACACCCAAGGATGCAATTATCCAAGAGCTATCCATAATTGATTGCCAAGATAATCCAATTCATGATGCACATCCTTGTCATGTTTCAGAAATACAAGACCCAATGCCACCATGCACTTTATTGCCATTACCTGTTTTAGAGGACCCCATTCGAAGTCCCTCTTCCTCATGTTCAAGCATTGATTCCTTGTCAGAATCCATCACAAATGTTCAAAGTGCATTTCCTTCATGCCAAAACATTGATTCCTTGTCAGAATCCCCCATGCATATCCAAAGTCCAACCTCATGTCAAGAGGATAGTTTAGAGCATGAAGAAACGTGTCCTAAAGAAGATCAAGATCAAGATCCTAAAACCTTATCATCCCATCCAATTGTTGACCAGGACTCCATCTTCCCAAACACTCACAATGATTCCCCTATTCTTGTCCATCCTATCCAAAGTCCTATTGACACTCCATTCCCCGAGCAAGATCAAGATATCCCAGTCCATCCAATCCCAAAGGATCCCCTTCCATTCCAAGAACACAATATCCTTTCAAATCCCATTGACATTCCAAATATCCCTTCCATCCTTTCTGATGATCCTATTAAAAGTGATCCTATTAAAAGTCAAGAGAAAAGAAACTTTAAAGAGGATTCCAATGATCTTCCTCCTTGTCAAGATTAAATTATTCCTTCAGATCCTCCACAAGATCCACTTGTTCCTCCATCTCCACATCCTAATCCAGCATATCCACTCCAAGAGTGCATTTCTTTTGGTGATCCTGTTATTCCCCCCATTCTATCTCTTGAAGAGCCTGTCATTGAACCATGTCTACTACACACTCCTAGTCCCCCTCATGATCCTGATACCCCTCATGATTCTAACGTGTCAGTGCAAGATGTTCATGAACCCCCTACATGCATAATGGGTTCTTCCACTTTGGTGCAATCCGATCCACTTCAAGATCTCATTGTTTCTCTCATATCATATCCACCTCATAATGGACTTGCGTCTTCTTCCGAAAGAAAAGAGTATCCTATTAGTCAAAATATTGATAAAGACAAAGGGGTAGACCTTCATAAGAAAGAATCCCTTCATGTCAAAGAAAATATTAAGGGTCATGGCCTCAATAAAATCACTCAAGGCATTGGTATCCCTTCAAAGTCAAAATCCAAATGTCCACCTTCCCCATCATCGCTTCCATCCATTCTAGGTCCCTATATCCCTCCATCTCCTATGCAACATCAGCAAAGGCACACATCTTGGAGAACCTCCCATCCATCCCACATGCCTCCATATCATTCCCATCCACACCAACATTCATTCCCCCCTCCAAGCAATTTGGATGCCAAGTATAAAAGTCATAAGTCTAAAAATCCACATGTATTCAAGGATCAACATGTCCAATATAATCGACATGTCAAAACAAAGAGCAATATGATCTATAAAGAAAAAGAAATATCCAAAAGGCCGCAAAGGCCCACTGAGCAAAATAAAGCAAAGTCAAAATATATATGGGTTCCTAAATCCCTTGTGCAAGCAATGCACTCCAAGGAACCACAAAAGCATGAAAAGTCAAAAACCATGTGGATCCCCAAGAAGCTCCTTGAAGCACAAAGAGAAACATCAAACTTGGCATCCAAAATTGCTATTCCTCCATCCAAACCTTCCAAGTCTATTTCTCCACCACCTTCTTCATCCGTTTTGGGCCCTTATGTCCCAAAATCCATAGCATTTCCTTCGTCAAAATCTCAATATCCAAAATATGTCTTTCCTCCATCAGTCCATCACCTCTCAAGGTGTGTGCCAATGTCGATCTTGCCTTCATTTCCATCCACTGAAGCCCAATTCTTCCAATACCCTATCCATTATCCAATGCATATTTTCCATCCTTCCATCCCTCTCGTCCAATCCTTTGCATAAATCCTTGCCTTAGTTTCATCTCATTTTCCATGTCCTTATCCTACCAACATCTTTGAGCATACTTTTAAAGGTCATGGTCTATTTTTTTTTTCAAGGCTACTATCCAAACAAAAAGACGCTTGAGTCCTTCTTCCATTCCCTATCATGTGTCCGTCTTCTTCTGAAAAAGTCAAAATCCAAAAAAATACAAAAAAAAAAAATTGAAAAAAAAAAGAAAGACAAAAGAAAAAAGTAAAGAAAAATAATTCGTCCACTGGTGAAAACCTGGCAAACAGGCGCCTTGGGAAAGTACCGTGATGAAAACCTGGCAAACAGGCATCATGCGTAATCTATGAACTTCTTGCACACCACACTTGGGGGCAGGTTTCCTCCTTCATATCCTATTGCCCTTCATTATCCTATCATATCATGTCATACCCTTCCATTATCCTATTGTCCCTCATGTCCAGTTTCCCTTTCCACCTTTGATCTTGACAAGGCTGAGGATCTTCATGAGCATCACGCATCTTGTTTGCAGCTTTTAGTCCATCATAGCTTTTGGTCTTTATCCATTTTCTTATTACACCTTTCATCCATATTCCCTGTCTTATTGCAACTTTCTGCCATTATCCCGTATCCTATCCCGACCTTTAGTCCCTGTTCCTTATCCATTCTTGGTCTTGCTTATCCTATCCATATCTTATCACTATCCATACACTCTTTCTGTCCCTTGATCTTGATCTGACAAAAGGATGTAAAAATTTAAACATGGTTTCAAAACACCTCTTGACATGTCCCTCATGCCATGTCACTGCTTTACATTGTCATATCCAGTCTCTTGTCCCATCATGCAATAGCTCTTGGAAATTGCATCTGCGTTGTCTCCATAATAAAAGGTCTTTTGTCTTCCCTCTATCCACCATCATTACAACAAGCCTATTTATTCACCTGTCATATCCCTTGCCTTGCTAGACACTGGGGGCAAAATCTAAAGAAAGTCCATAAAAATTGAAAAAATGTCCTGAAAAAATTCCAAAAAAATCTTTAAAAGTCCTGAAAAAATTCCAAAAAAATCTTAAAATGTCCTGAAAAAATTCCAAAAAAATCTTAAAAAGTCCTGAAAAAATTCCAAAAAAATCTTAAAAAGTCCTGAAAAAATTCCAAAAAAATCTCAAAATGTCCTGAAAAAAATTCATAAAAATTGAATAATGTCCTGAAAAAATCTTAAAAAAATTGAAAAATGTCATCAACAAAATTCATAAAAATCATATAAAGTCCTGAAAAAAATTGAAAACACAAAAAAATTGTAAAACTCCAAAAACCAAAACAAACATTTTGCAATAAATTATTCCCTTTGTGCATCGACAGCTCACTGCGTATACGTCCACCAATTTGCAATCAAACATTGTGCTTTAACTGAAATCACGCATTAACAGATGAACTTTTTCAACTCAAACCAAGCATTCAAACTGATCCAAATTGTCTTATCAATCGAATATCAGCATCAAAATCATTTGTCTTTGTCACATTATCATGGGTCTTATACAGGGTGTGGTATACTCGAAACTAGACTGTGTCCTGTCTTAGACGGGGTACCACATTTCCTGAAACCAGACAGCATGATCGTCCTATCAGCACGTTCAACTTTTGACAATAAAGATCAAGATGTTTGTTTGATTTGCTTGAATTTGTGAGTCTTATCTTCTTATTGATTTATCTTTGGCTTCGATCATGTTCCTATGTTTCTCGATGAGGTCACTGAGTGATTTAGAGTGACCGGGATGGCTCATGGTCTCTTTCTTTGATTGTGATTGTCGTTTGTTTATGCTGTGTCTGTCTTTCGCAAATCGGGTTGCATTTCAGCTCTGGCCTTCAATGCCATGATGCTACGCATTCATTTTGCTACATAAAAATAAAGGTTCTCACCTACAAAGTGCATTACTGAAAGCAAATTTTCATCATCTCTAATTGTCCTCTGTCTTATTTCTTCTTCCTAACATTTCTTCCGTCCGGTCGGATAGTCAGTTCGGTCTAGTGCTCCGATATCCAAAACCATATTGTGTCCTGCATACATTTGGTTAGTACATTTGCATTCCATTACATATTACATCACGCATTTTATACATTTCATATTATAAATGCATCAAAAATACATAAAAATACATCCATACATGTCCATACACAATGCATAAGTCATCCATTCATGAAAAATAACATAAGTCATCACATATTGCATCCCATCATATCGATGCATATCATATCACATATCATAATAATGTCAGAGTACAAAATCGGACTGTCTGTCCTAAGTATGGCCCGCAGGCTGACTACATAATGTCAAGCTACATAATGTCCACTGTCTGTCATACGGAGCACGTGCCTCTGTCACTGGGTGCTCCCTCTGTCCTCCTCATCCCTGCCATGTCTCGCAGATGATGTACCTGGTCCTGGTCCTGGCTGCGGTGGTCTCATTGGTCCACTCCCTCCTATGCTGCTCAATGATCTCCGAGAGCGTGACCTGCTCTCTGTCCTCGATCGTGCCCGATATGAAGGTGCTCTCCGCTCCGGTGGAACTGCACCCTCATATAGTGTCCTCCAGTACAGTCTCTCCTCGCCGGCCTCTACCAGCATTTGCGCCATCTCCTGTGCACTGGCATCCCTAATCGACCCAATGAACTCAGTGACTCTCTGTCCCTCTCGCTGTGCCTGTGCTATGGCTGTATCCCGAGCCTTTGTGAGTTTGGCTATCTCCGCTCTGAACTGCTCATGCTGTCTCTCCAATGTTGCAATATAATCCTGTTGGCTCGCTATGGTAGCCCTGTACATGTCTATCTCCTCTGTCCTAGCTATCTCTGGCTCTATGGGAATATCCTGCAAAGTCTCCTGATCCGCTGCATCTGGTTCCTCATCATCCTCGTCATCCTCGTCGTCCTCATCATCTCCCTCCTCTCCTGTGAGTGGGAAGTCCTCCTGTCTCCTCGGTACTGGAATATCCGGATCGGTCAAAGGCACTGGCCGTTGCTGTGCGAACCATGTCTCATACTCCTCTGTAGTCCCAGCATCTACCACATCTGACATCCAATCCCACTGTCTCTGCTGTAACTGTGCAAAGTCGGCATATGCTATACGCTGCTGAATCATACTACCCCACTGACTCGTCTCTCGGTGAGACCGGGCAAAGCATGCAGTCCTCCAAGGAATGTCCTGTGTCTCTCCAAACTGTCGTCTGACCCTCTCTGGCAGGTACAACTCAATCACTCTCTGACGGTTTACTTGTCGCCCAATCAGGTCCCTCTCCTGTCTGCAGTATGGTAACTCCTCATGATCATCTGACCATCCGGGGCAATCTCGATATGGCCTCCATATAAACTCTCTCAGTCTGTCTAGCTCATGTCGCCAGTATAATATGTATCCAAAAGGACCCTGTCTCAGTGCTCCACCATAGCTGTACACATACGGTCGGTGTGGTACAACCTGTCTATCTGTGATCGGTCGACATATGGCAATATGCTCAAATGCCCATACCTGAAGCAATGTGACTCCACAACTCAGCGTCTGCATTCCCTGATACGCTATCTGATGCAGCTGGAAATATAACATAGCCAACACACATGGTCCCCATGCGTACACTGTCCCCTCTGTCACCATCTGCTCTAATACTCTTCCCCAACCAATAGGGAATCCATGTCCTCGTCTATCACCTGCCAGAAGACATGCTATCACCACTGCTATCACCACACATCGCTGCTCATACTCGGCTGCCATCGTCTCCCAACGAATCTCCCTCTCGACAATGTCTAGATCCTCTGCGTCACACTCAAACAGTCTGCATAACGCGTCTCTCCCTGTCACTGGGTCGTACTCTATCATCTCCCCATGTATCGGAATGCGAAGGATGCGCCATACATCCTCTAATGTCACTGTCGCCTCACCAGTCGCCAAATGGAATGAGGAAGTCTCTGAATGCCATCGCTCTGCCAATGCGGTAAGCAATCCTGTGTTTGCCCTAATCTCAGGCATATATGTGATGTAATACAATCCCAGTCCAGCTAATGTGTCTCTTTCTGTACTCCTGAGTCTATGTCGACGCATGAAACAGTCCGGTCGATTCTCCCGTGCGATCAATGGATATTGTCGACTCTGTATCACAATCAGGGCATCATTTTGTCAGTTTTTGGGTTTGTTCCTACGGGTTGAATGTCCTCATTTTCATGTCCAAATCAGGGTGTTTTTCATCTACATTGGCCTATCCTACCCTTCCCCCCCTTGTCAGGTCATTTGCATGCCATTTCCAATCAAAAGTGAGTCATTTTTCAACTCTTGCGCTTGTGTAAGCTAAATTGCGCTTGTGTCAGGTGAATTGCGCTTGTGTCTTCCTACACAAGCGCAAAACTTCTTACACAAGCGCAGGTTTAGATGACACAAGCGCAGATGTCCATTTTGGTATCTTCTGTGGGCCCCGCAATGTCCCGTAAGCCATCAAACTTCATGAAATCAAAAACATGGGTTTTCGAGATACATACCGCTGCTCCTGTGTCCTCCGATCGTCTGAATGTGCGTACCCGTTCTCCAAGGTGATCTACCGTTGGAATGTTCGCCATCTATGTGCACGTGTCCTTGTCCAGAGCAACAAATCCTCCTCTTTAGCTAGTGCAAATGAGTCATTTTCACCCTCTTGGTCTCATTTATCGCTCTTTGTCATTGCATAGATGGACGTGTGTCCTCTCCATCTTATGTTGGTCGCGGTCTTGTGCACCTTACATTTCTTGTTTGTCATGCATCCGATCTCCGCTTGTCAGTCCGTTCGATCCTGTCATTTTTATCGATCAATTGGCCTCTTTTCTGCATGTTTCCGGCCAATTCCTCGAGGGGGCATGCATATGTCATTGTTATTGTCTGGGGCATTTTCATATGTCATTATTATTGTCTGGGGCATTTCGTTATTGTTCTTTGAAACAACGCTTAAAATCGCATTGTCTCAAAGAGGGGCAAAATGTAGACACCCAAAAATGGTCAACGCTTGCGAGGTCATACTTTAACATTTGCGCATTGCCTCATTTTAGTTTTTTGCATCACATTAACATTTCTCCTATGTCACGCACTTGGTCTTTATCATTTGCGAACATCGAGTCATTCTTCTATATTCTTCAATCATCTCATCCTTGAATTTGGTCTTGTCGGCAACAATATTCAGTCATGATTTTGATCGATTTTACCCTGTCGCATCAATGTGCGTATTCATTTGTCATCATTTTGGACATCGTCAATCCTAATTAGGGTTTTGTCCTCCTATCAATCTTATCATTTTGGACATCGTCAATCCTAATTAGGGTTTTGTCCTGTTTTCAATCTTATCATTTGGCGATCGGTTTATCAATCTTGTCGATTTATCATCAATCCTTCAATCTTGTCATTTTGCGATCGATTTGTCATCGATCGTGGTCATGTCTAATCTTGTCATCTTGCAATCTATTTTGTCAATTTTGTCATTTTTCAACCGATTTGTCATCGATCGTTATTTGTCTCAATTGGCGCATCTATCAATCAAATCATTTTGTCGCATTGGTCATTTATCAAATCAAAACATGATCAAGTCAATTATAGACCTAATTATCATCCTCGCATTTCTAATTCGTCTTCTAGGGTTTCATGATTCAATCATTTAACCTAATTTGTCATTTCTTCCTTTAGGATTAAATAAATTACTTATTTATCCTAAGTTTCCTTATTACAATTAAATCTTCATTTAATTGTCTAATTATTCCTCTTTGTGAATTGATTAATAAATGAAAAATTATTAATTAATTCACTAAATCCTAATTTCTAATTTCTTTCAATTTCTAATTTCCTATTTTCATTATTCTCTAATTTCCTAATTTTCTAATTTATCCAAATTCAATTTTCTCCTATTTCTTTCCTAAATTTATGGCAATGACATAGAAATTTGTCATAAAATGTCATAAATTGTCATAAAATTCTTGACATAGAAATGTGTCATAGAATTTGTCATGAATTTGTCATAAAATGTCATAAATTCTTGACATAGAAATTTGTCATGAATTGTCATAAGCCTTGCATAGCAATTTGTCATGGATATGTCATAATTTTGCTATTATTGATTTGAATTTCTATTCAAATCTCTTTCATACTAATTTGCTCATTTATCCAATTCTTCTATAAATTGGATGTTTTCTTCAATCAAATCCTTCATGAATCTCGAATTTTTACCGAACTTTCGTTTCTAGTACTCTTGAGCCTTTTTGCTTTCAATTGTGTGAGCAATTGTAGGTGAGATCCACAAAACTATTGAAGAGGAAAGAACAACAATGGAGCCGCATGGAAGGAGTATTCAATCTTGAATCTGGTTTGCATAATGTTTTCTTTTGAATGCTTCATTTTCATACCTCTATTGAATGTGCTTTAGAATTAGGTTCATTGCAATGAGTATTTCTTTGATTGAATTATCATATCTTGTGTTTTGATTGTTTCTACTTGTTTTGATGATTCCTAATTCTGATGTTACAGTACAAATTGTGGATCTGGTATGTAGATTATTGTAATAAGAAAGCCCCTGTTATTTTTTGAATGTTGTAGTGTCATTTAATTGGGATAATAGAAAGAAAGTATTTCTTTCTTGTATTTTTTGTTTATTTCTTCTCTTTCATTTATGTTTGGGTGTGTAACAGGAGAACCCTTCATCACTTATTGGAATGATTATATTTGAGTAAGAACACTGAATGAACTAATATAAGCTTGTATTGGTTGTAAAATTGCAAGCACATATGTATTACAACTTTCACTTTGACTATTTGTTCCATTTACAACATCATATCAATACTGTGTATGTAGAAGATTTTTTTTGAATGTGTAACTGAATATAAAATATCTCATTAAATTATCTAATCTTTGCTACAAATAAGACACATAAACCCTGAAATAGTGTTCTTTTAATAGTGGCTCATGCACCATCCAATTTATAGCTTGAATTCTTTGGTACATAAGAATAAATCTATGATTAATTTAAAGAATTGATGACATATCCATCTCATGGTTATAAATTGAAATAATGTATTTGTGTGCACCCACACATGGATCAAATTGAAATAGAAAAAAAATTTCAAATTCAACCCATGAGAAAATAGAATTAGGTGGAAGGTTTCCCTACCATTGAAGTGTATTTACAAATAGATGGAAAACATCATCCTCATGATGAATTTTAAGAAAAAATCGTTAGATCTCTATAAATAGTCATGTTCTCTAAAATATTCACTTCATTATTTGGTAAGGGTAAGGGAAGCTTATTATGTGCATGTAAAGGAATCTCATAGAGACCTCCTACTATATACATAGGATTTCCCAAGAAAGATAGATCTCCCTCAGATATAACTTATCTAAAAGGTGCAAGTAATTTTGAATAGTCTTAGGTGGTCTTTCTAGTTTATTGATGGCCAAATTGACATGTTCAACATAAGTGGAGTGAAATCATTCCATCTTTCCACCTATTGATTTGGTTACCTCTAAGGTCTAGGGAGTTGGGTCACAATTATGTTGGATAGTTATGTAGTTAATTATAGTCTATTGCAAAGGTCATTTTTAGTCAATCTAGAAAATATTCTCTCTCTCTCTCTCTCTCTCTCTCTCTCTCTCTCTCTCTCTCTCTCTCTCTCTCTCTCTCTCTCTCTCTCTCTCTCTACTTATAGTGATATCAAATTACATACTTCAAAACTTATGCAATAAATCCTAGAAAAATAATTAAACCCACAATATTGTGACTAGTTTCAATCACTAATAATGCAGATGAAATATTAAAAGGAATTTATTCAAGAAGTAGAAATAAATACATTAAGCCAATATATTACACATGTAAATTTAAAATATTACTTTAGTAACTCAATCAATATATTTTTATTAACATCCATGAAAAATTATAAAATAAACATCATATGTACAAGATGAAATTTCATGTACTTCACCACTCAAGAGAAGAGAAACTTAAAAAAAAATATCTCTGTTAATTTTAATGTTGTACAACCCTACTGAGATAGGTACACTAAGATCCCATCTTCCTCAAATTTTTCTTGTTATCTAAATACTATAGAAAAGTAACTCCTAAAATTACTATTTACAATAACTATACCAAAATTAGGGATAGGGACTAGAGGATCCCTATAATTCATATTTTATTATTTTCAAGATCATGGAAACCAAACTATATGGTTTGGAATATTACCAATTACTTTATCTTCAATATCTAACCCTTAAGTGTAGATTCTATAATATAATTGTGTGCCCTATTGTGAGAACAAAAAAAATGAACAACTAAGCGAACTAGCAAGTTATGACTTGACAACTAGAACCTTGGGGTATTCATCTTCTATTAGGAATTTGATTTCGTTTTGAAATTATATAGAAATATGAGTCTTAGCCTAGGAATATAATCTAAGAACTTATTTAATCATTATTTCCACTTTTTAATTGGGGAGAATAATCAATAAGAACCAACTTTAGTCTTGAAGGAGACCTAGATGCTATGCGTGATTATTTCCTTTGTTTGATTTATTGTGATTAGATATGATTACACGATGGAAAATGATGCAAAATAGAAAATAATCAACATAAACATACATATACAAAACTAGATGCCAACTCAAAAACTTATGGATCTGAAAAGAAGATGCATAAAGGAACCTGTAGCTAAAATTTGAGCCTAAAATAGTTGGTTTATCAAGCTAGGTGCCTTAGTCCTATAGGTGTCTAAGATAATTGAGGCTTCAAATCTCAGATTAGGAGGTTTTGCAAATTACTCTCTCCAAAAAGCATCCAAAAAGCATCAAATTATGTAACTAACAAGATTAGTCCTAGGGTTTTTGCCTATTTAAAATCCAGAATTGTACATCTTAGTTTGCTCTACACAATTTTCTAACCTTTGGCAATCAGATTTGTAACTTGCACATAGAGAGATGGAAAATGTTGTGTTGAATAGGGGCTTGCCTAAGTCAAACCTTGGGTAGGTGTTTCCATCTCCATAATAGCTATGATGGATGAGAAAGTGCTTAGCCCTAGTAAGAAAAATGCTAAATATGAAAAGAAATGCTAAATTGAAATGATACTACCTTAGGAATTGATAATGGTGGTGAGACAATTCTCTTTGGACGAGTCCTTCAACTGTTGATGAAACAACATGACATGACAAGACATAACAAATCAATTATGAAAACATACTTGAATTTATTGTAGCTTGCTTCTCCATAATGCTCAAAATATAAAGATAATGATTTCTCAAATGGAAGTGCTTGATAGTGCTAGGATATGCTTAGGTGATCAAGTGGATTAGAAATGATGTCTTTATATAAGGTTCACAAGGTATTTCCTATTTTAGGTTGATTTCCAATAGTGATATCAAAATATCAGAATCATGTCGCAAATGGCAAGAACCAACACACACACATTTGATTTTGGGCCCTTTTGGAGGGATTATGTCTCTAGGCGCCCTAGTCCACTAGAAATATAGCACATAGGTGCCACCGTGTATCCAAAAAAAGGGTAAACTAAAGGTGGTTTTAGAGTGCACATGTCTTGGACATAGGATTTGGTTACCAAATAAGCATATGATGACAATTTGGTAGTAACAAGGCTATAAATAGGCTTGAAATGATACATAAGGGAGCACAATAAAGCAAGGGCCCAGATAGTAGTGTGAAATTGTGAAGGGGTTACAATTTATAACACCACATTTCAAGAGATGGGTGAGTGTGTTAAAACTTGCATCTATGTTGCGAGTATGCCAGAAAACCCATCGATATATTTGACATTATAAGGAGAGTGAATGGAACTCAAAAAGTGAAAGAAAAAGTTCCAAGGTCCATAGATTCCTTAGAATTCTAAAATTTTGGTATAACTAGGGAAGAAAGGATTCCTTTGGAACTTTGAACTAGTTTTATAACCCATGAAGCGTTTAGAACCTCAAAATAGATGAAATCACTTGAACAAAAGAATGAGAGAAAATAAAATAGAATAATAAAGATAAAAAATGATCTCAAAGAGATCAACAACTTTTAAACTAAACATATGTACGGGGAATAAATGTTCCAAAAAAAATGAATAAAATGAAAAAGGGAGTCTCTATTTCATTATGTGAAAACGTGGGGTGTGTATGCAAGCATAATAGTAGTACCATTTTATTCATGCCATTATATAGGATGGGAAGATGACAATAGATAACTTTGACACTTTGTATAATGTTGTAGATGCATTGATAAAGTTAGTTAACACAAAGTCCATGTTATTTGTAGCGTAAGTATTCTCTTTGTTCTTGTAAGATGTTTGAAAGTGGGAGAATATTAAGAAAGGCGTCTCTACATTGTGTCCTAATTTCAAGAACACAAAAATACATTCTTCAATTTATAAATATAAAAATATAACTTATGTTGTCGAGGTATCTTTTTTAGCCTTGAAAAATATTGAAATAGAACTAAATCTAAGCAATTTAGTTATGGTGAAATGGATCTATTTCAAACTTTTATTTATTTTTAAATAAGACCCATCGAATTTCTAAATTAAAATGCATGACTCTTCTAAAAGTTAGGCTTCCCATATAAAATGTAAGAATATCTAAGATACATGTGATAGCTATAAAAGAGGTTTTTTGATAAACTTATGATGCATATTATGATGTATGTCATCAAGTATTCATGAATGGAGATGATGGAGCCAAGATGTAGTACAAAATTTGGTGAGTGGATTATGACGATTCTATGACAGGTGTATAAAATATGTTATTTTTAACTTTTGGGCTTATCAAAGGATTTCGGCATTGGGTGGTTTTAGCTCATAGTTTTTTAGTCACCATTTGATGGTTTCATATATTGCTCCTCCTATTTATTGGATGTTTGAGATGGACGTTACATAGTGGATTTTGTAGGTACTATTATGCTTCTAGAATTGCTCCAAATCTCTAGTTGGTGTAACTCCTAGAAAGGATTAGACATTGCATATTAATTGTAACCATTGATTACTAAATATTACATTTAATTTCTTTTTGGTTGTGGATTTTTTTGTCTCAAAGGAGTTTTAACTCCTTATCTAAATAACTATGTAGTAAAACATAATTTTTCTATTCGTCTCTTTGTAACTATATAATAAATTTAATGTTTCCACATGCCACCTCTTATAGATTAGTGTAGGAAGCATCTTCCACACCTCTACTCCTTTCATCAAGTTCTTGTAGGTCAAACCATTTGAAGAATTCACTTTATGACTTCATGAAAAATGACTATAGACAATATTTACAAACATATAGAAGGCCCATATAATTCTAAAACAAATCATGATTTTCATCCCTTTGAAAATATAATGTTCTCTTGTGATTTTCCCTTGTTATTGAATTTGATTCACATATAAATTATTTGTACATTTAATACCTTTAAGTATCAAGATATAACACCTAATCAGAAAACAATAATTAGTGAATAGAGATGAGAATTTTGGAATTTGAATTGAATGTTTGAATCTCAAGTTCAATCCCATTGGCAACAAAATGAACTGGTAAGGAAAATGATCAAACCAAACCAAAGTATATACAATTTTTTTAATAGGAATTCAAATGATCAATTTATTGGGTTTTGCACAAATTGAAATAAAAATAGATGGAATGCATGAACATAACAACAAATAAGGTGAAGCAAATAACAAAAAGTATTGGAATATGAGCAAAATTTAATACAAGAATATACTATTTGTAGATATATAATTATTTTATGCATGAACATAACTACAAATAAGGTGAATCGGATAATAAAATGCATTGGAATATGATAAAAATTCACCCGAGAATATATCACTTGGAGATGTATAAGTTGTATTAAGATATTCCATCAAAATAAATTCAGCACTAAACGAAAATTGACATAAACATACTAATTTCATCATTACTAAATATATTGACTTTTGTAAAATCTCTTCTATGAAAACAGTGATTTTGTACATTTTCTAATCATTTAAATCTGTTAACAAAAATTTCAATATACTCTACTATTCCAAAGGAAAAAAGACTCAGACCCCATTAATTTGATCGTGTTCAGATTCAGCTGCAAGGCCTTGAATGGCCAAATCTATAACTTCTTCAAAACATATCTATAAAGAAATCTTTGCAGCTCTGAAGCGTAGAACCATAAAAATATCCCTGTCAATACAAAAGGAAAAACCAAATTTAATGTCAGAATCTACAGTTATAGTATTGGCATCTGAATTAATGGTATCAAATTTTCACAATCTAATCTATAATATTACTGTTTTTAAATTTTAACATGCATAATTTTTTTGCATTAATATTTTAGATCACATTCTGTGATCTATCATCTGAATGTTAGAGAACATAAGATAATGTGATCTATCATCTGAATGTTAGAGAACATAAGAAAAAGACAACTAAATCATAACCATCTGATAGACCATATGATCACAAACACGGACAAATACCATATATATCACTGATCTTATTTCTCCAATACAATGGTCCATGATAATACAATAACATTTACAGATATATGGGCATTTACCATCTTTGGAATACAGTGGCATTGAATCATGAGAGCATATCACTTCTGATAACATGAGCCACTCCCTGTCATAATAAAAGTCTCTGCAAAATATCAGATGACAATCTGAAATTCCGTGATCCATCATCTGGATGTTAGAGAATTTAAGAAAAAGAAAAATCTTATATGTTTTGAATACGACTTAATCATAACAAGCTGATACGTCATATGATCACAAACACAAACAAACACCAGATATCTATCACTGATCTTACTTCTCTAACACACTAGCTTTTAAAAGAAATGCTCATGCAGTCTGTTATCTTTGTAACATAATAACATTTACAGATATATGGGCATTTGCCATCATTAGAATACAGTGGCATTGAACACATCACTTCTGATAACATGAGCCACTTCCTGTCATAAGAAAAGCCTCTGCAAAATATCAGATCACACTTCATGATCTATCATCTGAATGTTAGAAAATTAAACAAAAAATATCGTAATTATTTTAAATGTGACTAAATCATAACAAGCTGATACGTCACATGGTCACAAACACAGACAAACACCAGATATATCAGTGATCTTATTTCTCTAATACAGTAGCTTTTAGAAGAAATGTTCATGGCTGTTATCTTTGTAATACAATAACATTTACAGATATATGGGCATTTCCCATGTTTGGAATACAGAGGCATTGAATTATGATCAGAGCATATCACCTCTGATAACATACCTCTGCAAAATAGCAGACCAAATGAGAGGAGAAATATCATTCCATTTTGTTGCAGGAACTTTCAAGCTTGCCAGACAGTATGAATAGCAAGGAGATAACAATAATAATATGGAGCAATATGTGTACTCCCTGCTATTCATACTGTCTGCAAGCTTGGAAGCACCAATGGTGTTTGATGAAAGTGGGTATGAAATGATAAGCATTGAGATGGGATTGAATTTATATTGCAGAGAGTGGGAGTAGTGGATAATTACGTAGCTTAAAGTGGGGGTTATCATATGCACGGAAAAGCAGATTGTGGAGATCAGATAAAGGTGTACACAGAGGTGGGTCAATGGAAGTATATCTATCAAACGTGTTAAAATTGAAGAGTACTTTACATTTGATGTATTTTTTTTACTCGGGGATCTAAACATCTTTTAAGTAAAGAAATATAGAGATGCTTCTCTATGCGTAGATCTATAAAGAGATTATGATGGATCAATCTTATCTTTTTAATTAGATCATGGGTTTATTTATAATAAATAAGTTTATTGGTTGTTCATGTATAAATGAAGAAATGTTCAATATTATTGTTGTTTAAAGTATTTAAATTATTTTATCTCAAAGGTTTGGCGAAAATATTTGTAAGTTGCTTATTGTTTGGTATGCGAGTTAGCTCAATTTTCTTGTTGAGGGCGTGCTCCTGAATGAAGTAATGCTGTAATTTAATAGGTACTGTACGAGCATAGAATAATGAGTTATTAGACAGGTCTTCTACGCATTTTGATGATCATAATACATAATTGTGGAATCAAATTGTGCGTGTTGAAAATCTTCAAAAGATTGTCTACATCATATTACTTCACATGTTGTTTACATAAAATGCCTTCTATTGTACTTCTTACAACTCCATGAAATAATGGTGGATACAAGTTTAACATAGGAAACAAAAGTTGATTTCCTATAATCTAAGTTGGGACGTGTCCAATTTGAATTTGGAAAGCCAGCAAATTTGAAGTCATTCTTCAAATATTCCAATCTTAAGCTTTGTGTTCCTTCAAGATATCTTAGAATTCGCTTCGTAGCTAATCAAGTACTCTACTTTGGATGATTCATGAATCAAGACAAGATTTCAGCTACATAAGATATGTCCAATGTGTAGTAGTCAAGAACAATAAGATTATCTACCAAATTCCTATACAATGCTTCATTGATTACTTGACTATCTGGTTCTTTAGTGAATATTGTTTCTACGCCATTGTCATTAGCAAAGCTTTGCAATCGTGTATTCTAAATTATGTTAGCTTTGCAGTCTTGTATCAACATTCCAATTGTGATCATCTTTATGATGGTAGCAAAGAGTTCCTTATAATTGGCACCTTCAATTTATTTATAAGCTTTAACTACCAAACTTGTTTTGTACTATTCAATTGAACCATCAAATTTGAACTAGGTTTTGAACGCTCATAATCAAATCGTCTCTTGAATCATAACACATTGTCACTTTTCTTCTTTGATTGTTTTCTCATATGTGTTTGGTTCTTAGAGCACTTAGAATAGTTGTCATCAATGTATAATTGATCTCATAAATTCCTATTAGCCAGTGATTGGCATCTCCTTGCATTTTCAAATCTCATTAGAAAAAAATTGTATTGTAACGTAAATAATGAGCTTCAATTTGACCCATCAATACTTTCTCTTTCTTTTGCTAATACAATAGTGCTTTTTGGTTTTGTCTTAGCCTTAGTCTAATGAGTATGATGATGCATCATTGTCATTTTTTTTTTATAGCAATCCTATGAAAGTTAACTAGAATTCAAAACTAGAACCTCTTTTATACATGTTAAAGACACTCTACCATGTCCTACCATTGAACTTTAAGGCCTGAATGAGACTCTTCTCAAACACTTCTTTTCAACTATACCGAAACTTAGAAATCATAATGTGACTTTGTTACCAATTACTAAAATTAAGAAAACACCCTATATTGGTCCCAAAAATCTTTTATAAAGTATAAAAACATGTAATGATGAAAGCATACCAAAAAAAAAAACTAGGCTTACATATCATATGTGAAGGATGTACATAACAATGTACTCAAGACTTGTGTGATTTTGTAGTGGGGATTTCTAAGTTGAGGAGAAATTTTGTTGGGCACTGGGCCCTTGTAATTCAGATGAATGATTGTTGGGGCAAGCAATTCATTCAAGAGTCTTGCACCTTCTAACATCTGGAAAGTGGGGATAAACTTAACGTTATTCTTTGATGGAAAAGATGATATTTTGATGGGGATCAGAAAGTTTGATCATCATTCCCAGTGCCACTAATGATTTGAATTCTGCAAAGTATGCTCCAAGCAGTGCTGCGGCAGAAAAGGAGGTTCATTGGAATTGGAACCGAAAGCCATGCATTATTTTGCATTATTTTTCTTTTTGGCGTTAATTACGGGCAGTAATTCAAAAAGCTTTCATCATCTGAAAATGAGTTCGTATGCTATGATGATAAAGTGTTCACAGGTTTCATGTCGGTGCCTAGTCCTGAAATTTGGAATGCAATTGAAAAGGGGGGACCATTTTTTAATGTACTCAATCTATAGTTTTCATAGTTTCAATTATAGCAGTTTCATCATTTCGTTGTATAATTTCAATTCATATTTCTCAAATCTTAGTGGTGGAGAATTTGTATTCTTGAAAAGAGGTCATACGTTCACATTTTGTATAGGGTAAGGTAAGTTAGATGCCTTCCGCAAGGAGCAAGCCATGTAGACCCACAAATAAACTGCCCTATATCATGGACTATATAGGATCCATTTCCATCCATTTCATAATTATTCTCAATTCCCAAACTAAACGGATTATTATTTTCGATTCTCAAATTATAGTAGATCCACCATTATAAGAGGAGATTTCAATTGTGTAATTTAAAATTTGCAAGGATCTCTGCTAAAATTTAGAGAATATTTATTTAGAAGGAAGAGGAAAGGGGGGGGAGTTCAGAGAAAAAATAACTAGGTTTTAAAAATTATTTTAATAACATTTGAAGTTAGAATGTTCTCATATATTTATATTTATCTTCAAAAGTTACATAATTTATAAAAATGTATGTAAAAGTTTTTGTTCTTGAAATTTATATAGTAATAATTATATAGAAGCAATAAGTTTTGCTTATGTTAAGTGGTAGTTTTGTAACACTAGTATAATAAAAAGTGAGTTTATTCAGAAGTAGTAGTTTCCAAGCTATCCCTAATAAAAAGTTATAATTTCATAATCATGTCTCGTTAGAAACTATTAGTTTTATCTCTTGTTAAAAAATAGTTCATGACTTTGCATAATGTGTACTTTTCAACTTCCTAGTGTCTTTTCCTCTTCTCTTCCAACTTGGTTAAGCATAAATACATGTTGTAAATGCTTTTTAACAAGTTGGTGAGTGGAATTGAAGTGGACTGCATGATGTTCCAAGTGCACAAGTAAACTATACTTAGGATAGGACTAAGAAAAAGTGTTAGTTGTTTCAAGATCTTAGGGATTGGACAATTTTAATTTAGAATAGTTCTATGGTTGAGAAGCTTGGTATTGCACTTTTTTATTATTGATAAGTGGCTATTCACCCAAGTTTTGCTAGAGTTTTCCTCTAAATATTGAGTTTTGAATAATATATATTCAAATGGTCAAATGATTGGTCTTATATTCTTTTCAAGTTTAGTTTATTTAATTTTCAAAAAATGTAGTTCTTAGTTTATTCACCTAGAATCTTAATGTTGATGACTATCAAGTATGGTCTAAGCATCTTGTTTTACAAATGAACAACCTAAGTAGCATTATAGATTTCAGTATCCTAAATTTGATGTGCTTTTTTAGTGTAAAGATACTTGAATGTATTGCAATAAGAGAGGTGTGTATACTATTTATTTTCCTTCTTCATTTTTAAGCATAGTTTTTGTATATTAAACTACCAAAAAGATTAAGTGGACAAAAATAGTAAAAAAATTTAGGTCAAAACCTAGATGATCATTGGAGTAATGGTATATCACGTTCATTTAGGTGTTGACAAGCAATTAGGAAACAATTCATCACTTGTTGATGATTTATGTTTCAAAAAGGGGATGTGAAGATGGCTAGGAATGATGGAGGAGGGCATTCCTCATATAGCCATTAGAAAACATATCTAATGGGATGCCAAATAAACATAACAAAATGGATATTAAAGAAACAAAATGAATCTTTTAAACAAACCAAAAAAATGCATAAGAATCATTAACATAATGAATCACCTTATAAAAACACCAATATTGGGTGAAAAACTCTAGGTCTAAGAGGAAAACACTTCCCATTCTCCATAGATGCCAAATTCATGGCTTCAATGATCATAATATGGAATCATGGATAGCATCTACAACTGCACTCTCACCATGAGAAAAATCATATATGTAAGTTTATAATAATTGTTATAAAGACCGAAACCACCATAAAAATGGGATTTAATCCCACCCAATTTATGGGAAATCATCCAAAGAAATTTTTCCATTCTCCCATCCATAAATAATGGAAGATTTAAAATAAAATATTAGAATATCAAAACTATTTTATGTGGTAAATTTGTTCCCTATACAAATCCATTAATTGATTTATTATTTTCCACTTTTTTTAGGTTTGCTACTAATCTTGAAGAATTTTGTGTTATGAAAATATACAATGCAAAATTAAGTATAGAAAACAATAAACAATAAACACGCCAATTTATGTGGAAAAACCTCGTAAAAATATATTAGGAAAAAAACCATGGGCAAACATCTTTCATATTATATTTCTCAAGAATTTTCATAGTTACAACAATCTTCAGAAGTATCCAAAAAACATGACTTTGCATATAACATGTAACATCCGAGTTGTAAAGTACTAATTGAAGATAACTTTCCAAAAATAGAAAGTATGACTTGTGCAACTACATGTCAAACAAATGTCGAAATGGCTAAAAACATTACGTCCACAAAAATTGAATGCCTTCGGCATGGTAGGGGGCTATAACTAGCCCCCTTGCAACCCCTAACCTTCAGCCTTCGGCTTGAAGTTTAGTCCTTCAAAGAACTGTTAGGTGCAAACTTGAGACACTACCATGCTAGCCCATTTTGACTATTCATCATTGTTAGAATAACACTGTGCCCTACCCACTTCTCACTATTTGTCACGGTTGGAATGACACTAGAAATGACTTCATATTCCAACATTCTCCCAATTGAAGTTAATTTTTTTTCTTATGAATAACTCCTCTACTAAAAGAACAATGTCAATGGTACTTATCATCAAGTAATATGGAATCTTAGAGAAGTTTTAAACCAAATGAACTTATCTCTGCCAATATGCTTCATGAAAATATATGATGGTTTTATATCAATGTTTATCTTGGCCAAAGATATGTGTTCTCCTTCCACCATCTCATGTACAAAGTGGTATTGAATATCAATATGCTTTGTTTTGGAATGGTATGAAGAGATTTGTGCTAAGTGTAAAGCAATTTGATTGACACAATGCAACACCATGTTATCTTGCTTTACTTGCAATTTGCCCAAAATTATATGAAGCCAAATTGCTTCCTTGCTAGCATATGTTGCTACCATATATTCAGCTTCAATAATAGACAATGTCACCACTGTTTGTAACTTTGATACCTATCTAACAACATTTGTAGCTAAGGAGTAAACATAACTTGTATCTACTTTCTCTTATCTTTGTCTCCACCAAAATCTACATCCACATACCCATTTACTTGAAGACTACTCCCACTATAATAGATAATAAAATTTGAAGTGCCCCTCAAATATCTAAAATTCCACTTCACAGACGTCCAATGACCAGTACTTGGATTCACCATGTAATGACTAACTACTCCCACAACTATTGCAATGTCTAGTCCAGTGCACACCATGGTGAACATAAGACTACAAACTACTGATGAGTATAGTGCATGAGATATATGTGTCTTATTTTCTTCTATCTATGGAGCTACTTTGAAGGAAATTTAATATGAACATGAAATGGAATACTAATTGCTTGCACATTCTGCATATTGAAACACTATAGAACCTTATCCACATAAGCTATATGTGACAACCACAGTTTCCTCTTATTTTTATCTTTGTGTATCCTCAATCCAAGAATATGATTTGCACTACCAAATTCCTTCAACTTAAACTCCCTAGCAAGCTAATTTTTTAATTAGATGAATTTATGCATGTTGGGACCTACCACCAACATATCATCAACATACAAAATTAGATAATATAAATGTCATCATCATACATTTGAAAATAGGCACAATGATCATTATCTTGACATCTACTAAAATCCAAACTCATCATGAAGGAATTGAACCACTTCCACTAACACCTCGACACCTATTTCAAATAATATAATAATTTTATCAACCTACAAACAAGATTCTCCTTGTATCTTTCCTCAAAACCTTATGGTTGTTGCATATAAATCTTGTCAGAGATATCACCATGCAAGAAGGTTGTTTTAACATCTAACCGTTCTAACTCAAAATCAAGACTATCAACAAGAGCTAAAACAACTCTAACAATACTTAACTATACAATAGGTGAAAAAATTTCATCAAAATCAATACCATACTTTTGTGCATACTCATTGGCCATCAACCTAGCTTTATATCTCTCCAAGTTTGCATTTACATCTCTTTTCAATTCGAAGACCCAATTGTTCTTAATATCTTTTATCCCCTTATACAGTGGTACAAGATCCCACATCTTGTTCTTATGAAAATATTCCATCTCCTCTTCCATATAAATTTACATTTGTTTGCACATTCAACTTCACAAGCCTTCTGATATGAACTATGTTCACCAACATCAGTTATTAATGCACTTGAATCCCTAAAAGTGTGTTTTTGGTGTTGATAGTGGAAAACGATTAGGATTTATTGTTTTGTATAATGGAATTGGGGTAGACATAAAGAAAATTGATGCTATAGCTAAAATGCCACCTCCTAAAAACATTTCTCAACTTTATAGATTATAAGGAAATATTTAGGTCATTCACTAATTTGTTTTAGAACTCATTGATCGAACCCTTCCTTTTAGTTGATTGCTTAAGAATGATAATGCTTTTAAATGGAATGTTGATTGTCAAAAATCCTTTAATGATTTAAAATGTTACCTTGCCAATCCTCTTATCGTATAACTTGTCATTCCTAATCATCCTTTTCCTCTCTATATGTTTGCTTCTTCTAATGCTCTTGTAGCCTAATTGGAACAACATGACAGTGATAGTAAAGAATGTCTTATGTATTAACATAAGTTGCACTTTACTCGATTATGAGGTTCAATATACTGCAATTGAAAAACAATGTCTTTCTCTTGTGTTTGCAGCTTAGAAGCTAAGACATTACCTTCTTAATGCTTAAAGACAAGCTATCATTAAATTTGATCCATTGAAGCATCTTTTCTCCAAACAAATCTTTCAGGATGCTTAGCAAAATAGGTTATGTTGTTAACTGAATTTGAATCTAAGTTTTTTTCCTCAAAAAGAGGTTAATTAAAGGCCAAACTTTAACTGACCATTTAGTTGATTCTCCTTCACCTTTCACTCTTCCTAATCAAGACACATTTCTTGATGATCTTGTCCTTCCTTTGGATGTGTATGATAGATGGGATTTGTTCTTTGATGGATCTAGATGTCATAATGACTTTGGTTCTGGTGTTTTATTAGTACCTCCTTAAGGAAAGCTAATTAATCTATCCCTTCATCTTGACTTATTATGTATCAACTATTGGAAAATTCAAGATCTAAGAGACACAACCAAATAACTAGCAACAGGGTAATACACTAGAAATTAGCCAAATAGCAATCATAAACATCAAATAAGCATAAATTATCAAAGACAATATACATAAAAGAATATGAAAATGAACTAAAATGCCTGAATATACACAAGTGGGGTGTTAGAAGAGATGGTAGGAACCAACTATGACTAACCCTAAAGGTAGAGGACACATGTGTGGACATGTGGATGGTACATAACAAGTGTCTCTAACCTCTCATAAGGAGAGGAAATAATATCTCCAACCTCTATTGAGGTGAGATGAGAAAGTAGCTAACCTCGTGTGTACACATAAGGTGAGATGAAAATCTAGCTAACCTCTAAGGTGAAGATTAGACACAAAAAATTTCTAACTTCAAAGTGAAATTAACCTCTAATGTTAATTAACCCAGCCACTAATTGTGACTTAAGTCTAGATATAGGTTAGGAATGAACCTATACACTAATGCCAACAAAAGCATTCAGTATGAAACCCTTATAGTTGGTTCATATGTGGCTTTATCCTTTAAAATTCAACACTTGCGTATCTTTTGTGATTCATAGTTGATTATAAGACAAGTAATGGGAACCTATCAAGCAAAAAAAAAAAACTCTCTCAATGTCACGACTTAGTGATATGGAAAGAGACAAGCTAACCAATAATGAGAGATTAAATTTGTAGAAAAAATTCGTATATCTATACAAATACAAAAGAAAATAATATTTGCAACAAAATGAATATAAAACTTGTATTCTCCAATATCTCCTACGTGAGGAGAAAATACAATTATATAGGCATATAATATGCCATGTTTGAATGATTTGGAATATCATTCAAATCTCATGTGAATAACAAAATACTAACCTATGCTAACATCCTAACAACTATGAACTAACATATTACTTTTCACTTTTGACTTTTTATTTTTGACATTTACATAGGATAAAAATAATAAAAACAATACTATGCTAAGAACTTATATATATTTCCTATGCATACCTTATGAATCCTGATCATTCCTCCCAACAATATGGGCATTGGACTCCAATGCCTACAAAAGAGAAGGAAACTCCTGAGATAGTTGATGATGAGAGATCCAATGAGCCTGATGCAGAAGCTGACCTTGTTTGGCAACAAGGTAGGAAGTGGTGGAACCGTGTCATGTTTTATGAGTCTTTGTATCAAAAACTCTATCAGAATCAAGTGGAAGTTGAAAATCAAGAACAACATCTACATAATGGTTGACAAGAGGCTAAGTTTTTAGTGTTGACTCATGTTAATGCTTGAGAAGTTCAACATTAACATCATGGATGCCCAACTGAGCTGGAAGATCAAGTTGGAAAGCATTCTCGGACGCCTTTTGAAGAATAGTGTAAGGCCCATAATGAAGTGGCTTGACCTTGATATGTGCTTTCTCCTGGAAACAACATTTGTCCAAGTATAGCCAATCTTTATCCCCAACTTTGAAAAGTATGAGGGACATGATGATGATCCATAAGTTGTTTTTTTCTTTTCTTGAGTCTTTTGAAGAATTTGAACTACTTTGGACTGAAGATTCTACAAATGTTGAATGAAGGCTTGGGCCTTATCTTGCTCTTTTTGAATATGCACTGTAGCCGAAGATGGAGAGGATAAGGGCAAATCATATGGAGCCAAAGGCTGAAAACCAAGACATACCTCAAAAGGTGAGTGACCTATAGATGAGTGAACTGCTCGGTTGTATGCATGCTCTATTTGGGTTAGACTCAAATCCCACTTGGTAGGAGAGCTATGGTGATAAATCCTCAAACTTTGTATAAGAGTTCAATTCACAAATTCAGTCTAACCATCTAATTGAGGATGAAAATTTGTGGAGAATTTGAAGGAAACTCCCAAAATCTTCCACAAAGATCGCCAGAAATGACCCACAAAACGTGAGTCACGATCAAAAACAATGCTAGTTGGTAAACCAAAAGATCTCCAAACAGAGTCAAAGAAGTGTTGGGCTAAGTCATGTGCAGAACTTGTCTTGTGGCATGGAATGAACTTATCTATCTTGTTGAATCGATCAATAACCACAAAAACACAATCATGATGATGAGTAGTCAATGGAAAGCCACTAACCAAATCCATGGAAATGCTCTCCCAGCATTGAGAAGGAATAGGCAAAGGAATACTCAAGCCCTTGGTTTGGAGTGGCAACAAACTACACATCTCTTGAGGAAATGTAGAACATCTTGCTACATATGAGGCCAATAGAAGAATTGTTGCAAATGATGAAGTATTTTTTGTTTGCCAAAATGACCACCATAAAGAGTAGAATGTGCCTCCTTGAGAAGTGAAGATCGATGATCTTGAGGAACACAAAGTTTATCCAACTTGTAGAGTAACCCTTCCTTGATATGAAAATCTTGAAAAAATGTTAAATTGGAAGTTGAAGGATTCCAAAGACTTGTGTAGGTGACACCAAAATCAGGATCCTAAGCATATTGAGAAGACTGTGTTTGAAATCGCAAATGAGAAGTGGTCACTATAGTTAAAGCATGTGTTGTAGGAGGTCGACTCAAACAATCTGCAACATTGATGGTGCTTCCCTTCTTATACTTGATGACCAAGTGAAATTGTTGTAAATATGAAGCCCACTTCATATGTCATGCCTCTGCAATTTTATTCTAAGATTGAAGAAATTGTAGAGGCAAGTGATCAGTGTGAATAACTGTTTATTTTCCCAAAAGATAATGCCTCCAATACTTGATGGCTTGGACCAATGTATATAATTCGTTATCATATGTGGAGTAGTTCCTTTTAGCAAAAGAATTTTTTTTGAATGATAGGCCACAGGATGAACATTTTGCTTCAAAATAGCTCCAAGTGCATACTATGAAGCATCTGTCTCAATCTCAAAAGGTTGTGAGAGACATGGTAGAACAAGAACATGTGTTGAACATAATTTCTTTCAATGTTTTGAAAGCATGAGAGTGAATTTTTGTCCACTTGAATGCAACACTAGTTTTTGTCAATTGGTGCAAAGGTGTGGCAATGTCCGAGTAATGTAGAATAAATGTGTGGTAGAAGTTGGCAAGACCAAGAAAAATCCTCAATTCAATGATATTTGAAGGAGTAGGCCACTTGAGAAGAACTTCCACTTTCACAGGATCCACTTGAAGACCACGTGCATTAATGATATACCCAAAATAGGAGATGGATGTTTGACCAAAAGAACACTTGGAAAAGTTGGCATACAAATTGATATGTTAAAGAGTGCAAAGAACATGTTCCAAATGTTGAAGATGCACTTTCCAAGTGTTAGAAAATATGAGAATATCATCTAAGTAGATGATAACAGTTTTTTCCAAACAATCATCAAACACCTCAAGCATCAATCGCATGAAAGTGGCAGGAGCATTTGTGAGACCAAATGGCATCACAAGCCACTCAAAAAGTCCCATCTTGGTTTTGAAAGTCGTCTTCCATGTTTCCTCTCCCTGAACTCTAACTTGGTGATACCCACTTTTCAAATCAGTCTTAGAGAAAAAAATTGCACCTTGAAGTTGATCCAATAGGTCATCAATGTGTGGAAGTGGATATCGATTTTTTATGGTGATCTTATTTAATGCCCGAAAGTCAATACAAAGATGCCAAGTTCCATCTTTCTTGAGCACCAATAAAATTGGTGAAGCACAAGAGGATGTACTTGGTTTAATGAATCCTTTAGACAATAAATCATGAATCTGTCTTTTTATCTCATCACTTTGAAGAATTAATTGTCGATACATTGGGGCATTAGGAAGAGATGCAACACGGACAAGATCAATAAAGTGATTGATCGCTCATTCTGGGGGAATTGTTTTAGGCTCTTGAAATGCATGTGAATATTCTTGCAACATTTTTTCTAGTGTAGCATGTGTCATAGACATAATGATTTTTGCTTCATAATTTTCAGATTGTGGCCTTATAAAAATTAATGCAAGCTCTTATGCCTGATTTATAGCTTTTCTTGCCTATCTGCAATGAAGTACTAGATTTTCAATGCTCATAGTACATTTTATTAGGTATGTTTGATTATCTTGTTGCAGTGTATAGATGTTATTAAAGGTATCATAGTGAGCTTTCCTATCATACTAATAGGGTTTACCAAGCAACAAACCACAACAATCCATGGTGGTCACATCACAGGTGACCTTGTCAATAAACTTGGGGCCAAATGCAAAAGAGATAGTGCAAGTGTGTGTGATCTATGAGGATGAATCATTATCCTTCCATCCAAGTGAATATGTATGAGGATGTGGATCCATCAGCAAATGAAGTTTGTCAACAATGGACTTCGCAATCAAAGTTTTCTATGAGCCATTGTCGATGATACAATCCATAGAAAATTTATGTGTTAAATGTGCATGAGTGACAAATAAATTATCACATCCCCCTGAAGTATAATAATGGTTCATTAAGGTGACCTTGTTGAGTCTACCTTTCAACTCATCATAATTCCTATCATCACCAAAAGCCTCGATGGGAATATTTTTCCTTTCCTCGTCATGAGACTGTACAATTCAATTCTTCTTCTTCAATTTAAAGCATTCAGACTTTTCATGTCCCTTCTTTTTACAATAAGTACAAAACTTAGATTTCTTAGTATCAGAAGGAGGAGACTGAAAAGAAGAGGAAGGAGAAGAACTTTTATCTTTGGAATTTTTTTGTTGTGGCCAAGAACTCGAAACTTTTGGAGGACTTGCAGAAAATTAACGCCAAGATGCACAAGACTGGGCATCTAGCTTTTCCTCTGCCAATTGTGCTTGGTTGAATACAACATCAAGAGATTCTAGGGTAGTATATTTCAACTCCCTAAACAAATGTTCCTATAAGTCGTTCTTGAACTTTAAGATTAGAGAAACAACTGGTTCTTGCACTTGAAGTAGTATTCTTATTTGATTGAACTGGTAGATATAATCTTGCACTGACATCTATCGTGCTTGTCGTAGATGAAGCCATTTGATGTGCTATTCTTGCTCATAGTTTGAAGGATAGAATGTATACTTTAAGGTCATGACAAGTTGATTCCATGTGGTGATAAGATCCTGAGCATATTGCCGCTCAGTGACCAAAACCTTAGCGACACCAAAGAGCTTCAATTTGGAAAAAGGAACCTTATCAACATTGACAGTCTCATTATAGGCAAACCATGTCTCCATGTAAAGGATTCAAGTTTTGAGCACATCAGGATCTTGGGATCCATCGTAGAATTTAACTTCACATTTGGCTGAAGGTCGATGGCTTTTAGGACCAAGAAGCTGTTGAATTGCAATATCATTGACTTTATTGGTCAATGCGGTAATCACATTGGCAAGTTCAACAACTCACTCAGCCGAATTAGCGGCCATATTATTGTGAGTTAAAGCCAGTGATATGTTTTACACCTCCCAACAAACTTTGAAATATTCATTTTTTTAATCATTTTGGAGAACTATGCATAATTTAAAAAAAATAAAGAATAAGAAAAACCATGAAAAAAGAGGAAAACCACATTTTTGCACCCAAAACCACATTTTGATACTCAAAACCACCAAGAAAACCGTCTTGGCACGTGAATTTAGTAGCTACAACAACAATCTTAAAATTGTGATAACTTTCTCATTTCTTAACGAAATTCAAAACCGTAAAATGTTTTAGAAAGCTAAGAACAAGCTCTTATCCACCCAGAAAATAATTTTTCAAAATATTTTTTTTGTAAAAATTTGTGAATGAAACAACAACACAGTTTTCCAAACAAAAAAACACAAAAAACTGAAAGTAAAGTGCTTACTTTTTCAAACAAACTCCTCCAGTCGCTTTTGGATGGAAAATTCTTCTCAAATGAGTGAAAAAGCTTCAAAAATCTTCTCCTTTTGTTGAGAGATTCAAAACTGCTTTTTTTTTTTTTTTGATAAAATGGATTTGGAATGACAAATTCAAACCCAAAGATCAGAGAATGTTATGGTACCAATTGATATGGAAAGAGACAAGCTAACCAGTAATGAGAGATTAAATTTGCAGACAAAATTCTTAGATCTTTATAAATACAAAAGAAAATAATCTCTGCAACAAAATGAGTGTAAAACTTGCATTCTCCAATATCTCCTACTGAGGAGAAAATACAATTATATAGGCATATAATATGCCATGTTTGGATGATTTGGAATATCATCCAAATCTCAATAACAAAAAAAATACCATCTAGCAAATAAAATAACAAAATAGTAACTTATGCTAACCTCCTAACAACTAGGAACTAACACATTACTTTTCACTTTTGACTTTTTATTTTTGACATTTACATAGGATAAAACTAATAAAAATAATATTATGCTAAGAACTTATATATATATTCTATGCATACCGTATGAATCCTCATCACTTAGCCTTATTGATGTTAAATAACTTCTCTTCTTACATTGCAGATCCTATCCCACAAAAGAACAATCAACATGCATATGCAATGGCAAGAGTTGCTTCCCTCATATCCCTTGAGGACCCCTTCATGGACTATCAATTTATCATCCATAATCTTACTTAACCTATTATTTTTAATAGATCTACTGAGATTTATTATTGTTTTAACATGGATTCTGTTAAGTGGTACTCTCATATTATTTGATATTTGTGCAATGGTACCTTTCCCAATCATACAAGTAAGAACACTAGAGCTTGAATTCACAAACTTGCCACATGTTACTTCATTCTATATAATTTTCTTTATAGAAGAAGCTATAATGGTTTTCTCCTTTGTTGTCTTAATAATCAGAGATCTACCCTCAAGGAAGCTCATCTAGGTGCTTGTTGAGGATATTTTGGTGGTAAATATTTGGTTCAAAAGTTGTTTTTTATGAGATATTGTTGGCAATCTATGAAAAAATATGCCTTTGCATTTATCAAAAAGTGTCATCAGTGTCAACAATATAAGAATTTGATTCATGCTCTTTCTCATTAAGTTAGAGCTCATTTAGCTTCTTAGCCATTTTCTTTATGGTGTTTGGATATTATTGGTAAAAATTCCCCTCCTCAAGGACATAGTTTCATCATCACGACTCTTAATCAAATTATCAAGTTGAAGCTTCTAACAAGACAATTGCACAAATCCTTCATAAAACTATTAATAAACACGATAAGGATTGTCATACTCAATTATCCTATGATTTCTGGGCTTATTGAACAAGTATTTGTAAAACTACAAGTACTACTCCTTATAACCTTGTTTACAATGCCAATATGATCATGCCTTCAGAGTTAGAGATTCCATCTTACAAATTTCTATCAAGGGCATCCTTGATGAGAATGCTCATAGAGAACAAAATCTTTAACAACTTGAAATTCTTGATGAATAGTGCATAAATGTCACTCTCAAACATCTTCAATCTTATCAAAAGACTATGTAGAAAAGCTATAACAACAAAGTTATTCAACGATATTTTTCAATTGGTGACTTGGTGCTTTATGAGAACCAATGCAATGTGAATTCTTACTTGGTGAAAAAGGAAATTTTAATTCAAACTTGCTTGGACCATACATCATCACTAAATTCTACATTGTGGGTGCTTACAAACTAGTAGACATGGAAGGTACACCTCTCAAGGATCCCATCAATACTATACACCTACATAGATACTATCCTTAATCTTTTTTTAATTTTTCCTTGTCTCCCTTCTTTATTGAATGGTATGCTATCATTTTCATCTTTAAAGCATGTTATGTTAGATAGTTAGATTCTCTTTCTATTTAGTGTGCATTGCTTTATTCATGACAAACTTTTAGGTTGTCTAGGATTCATTGTGTTGTTTGTTTTTCCTAGATTAAGAGATTATATTTGTTTGTGTTAGCATATAGTTTACTATTCCATGTGTCATGTTTGTTAGACATGTTGTGTTTAGTTAGAAAACCTTTTAGCTATCACATCAACATTTAGCTTAACATGAGTATAATAAATCATTACTTGTTTCATTTATTTAAACACTTATTAGGTTGTTTGATTAAAACACACATGTATTAATTTAATTATTGTAGCATTTATTAAGAAATCTATATTGGTTTTTTAATTAATCACAATTGCGCTAAATTAGACATACATGTACACCATCATATTTGTTGCATTTAATAAAAGCAATAGAAGTAATTGTTTTACATAAAATGGAATGATAAACTATTTTAAATCCAAAAAATATCCAACCACATAAAACCAGAGTTCTACAATTAAGATCCACCATACACCAATGAAGAACCTGTATATGGTGAAAATGGATAGCAATAAACAACAATAATTGAAAGACTAAAATGGATTCAACCACTAAACCCTAGCCTAACAATGAACAAAGATCCACCATAACATATGAAGATAACCTAAGACAATGCAAATAACTCAAAATCACAAAGATTATACCATCACATGTCCACTAGGGTTTTGATCTCCATTCTTCCTATCTCCATTGATCTTGTTTGATATGCTTGCTCTCAGATTTTTGTATGCACAAGAGCTCAACAAAGAACGGAATGTGGTTGCAAGTAGAATTGTAATGTAGTCAATTGATCAAGTAGTTAGGGTTTGACAATGAAGAAAGCATCTCCTTAAATAGAAGACACAATAAGAAATGGAGGGTTAAGATTGAGAGGTGTAAAAAGAGAGGTCGGCTAGGATTAGAGGGTAGGTAGAGGAAATAGTAAAATAATGAAAGAGGTAGGTAGTGTATGAATTAAGAGATGAATGACATGTGTCATGTGTAGAAAAGGATAATGAATTAATTAAATAAATAAAGATTTATTTAATTAATAGAAGAAGTAGGATAATTAAATAAATAAAATATTTATTTAATTTAGGAAAGGGATAATTTAAATAAATAAATGTATTTATTTAAATGAGAAATAAGGCTAGAAGAGGATAAATGAATTAATTAAATAAATAAAATTTATTTAATTAATAGAAGAAATAGGCTTAGATAATTAAATAAATAAAATATTTATTTAATTAAACATGACAATTTTGGGTGTCTACAGAACCTAAAACATGCAAAATATCAAAAACATGAAAGATTATACCATTCACGTTCTTAGCAGGGTTTGGTCTCTATTATATCCTATTTCCATTGATCTTGCTTGATATATAGTTTCTCTCAAATTTTGAATTGTGCACAAGAGCTCAACAAAGAATGGATTATGGTTGTGTAGATGCTTGATTGCTTGATCCCATGAAAGATTGATTGATCACATATGAAGTAGTTAGTTAGGTTGCTTGGGTTATGAAAGGATGAAGGAATCCTGTTATATAGAGAGTACCTTAGAAATGGAGGGATAGGATTAAGAAGGTGGAGGGATAAATGGGCAGCTAGGATTAAAAAGTAGGTATAGGAAATAATAAAATATTAGAGAGGTGGTTAAAGGAAAATTAAGAGATGAATGACAAATGTCATGGAGGGAAAAAGCTAAAGAATTAATTAAATAGATTTTAGAAGAAGTGGGACCAATTAAATAAATACAATATTTATTTAATTTAGGGAAAGGATAATTTAAATAAATAAAAATATTTATTTAAATAGGGAAATGCTAGAAAATGATTAAATTAATTAATTAAATAAATATAAATCTATTTAATTAATAGATGACTAAGAATAAAATAATTAAATAAATAAAATATTTATTTAATTAGGCTAGGACAATTTTAGGTCTCAATAGAAAAGTATGTAAAACATCTCAAAAACATCATCATATATATATGGACTAGCTCTTAATACAATACATGCAACAAAAATCACTAGAGAAACAAAATGTAGTGTACAATTATATAGTTCTCATCACCCAGATGATAGCTAACAAAACTCTCAACTCCTAGTCATGGTTTTCGTTGTGGAATAGAGGAACATCTATGGGATGCAATGGATTGTGAGTGGCTCCTACATGAGCTCCTCCTCTCCATCCCCTCAACAAGACCTCCAAGTCTCATCACCTATATCATGAGCTCCATGTTCTCATGTTGTAGTTGTTCCACTAAGACTCATTGTCGCTTCACCTCATCTTGTAGAATCTCCAACCCTACTCTCATACGATTGAATATGTCCTCATATCTCCCAACATTGTGTTGTGACCTAGTATTGGTCCACACTAGCCTTGGAGTGCATACAAATGAGACTATATCTATGATGACATGTCCTGCAAATCCATGCCATCCTTGTGTACCAACTATAATAAAGTATATGAATTTGGTATTAGCCACATCATTATATACATAAAAATTCATGTCATCCCTATGTACCAACCTCTTAACTAGATCTTCCTCTCACCACTCAAGGTCAACCAAAGTAGGAGTCTCAGATATTGAGGTATATAATATAATTGAGGGAAAATCTATTCTCATCCCTCCATGCTCATGTTGACTTGGTATCTCAATAAAAGGGGCTGGTAGTGGCACGATATATGTTCCCAAGAGGTAGGTCTCTATAGTGGTATATCATCATCCTTTCTCTCATCTACCCTCTTTCCTCTATCCTTTGTAGGTGGTTGATCCTAATCCTTAGTATGGAATTCACCTTTCTTATGGTCTTGGGTATGGTCCTAATCATACTTTGGGTCTTAATGTCTATCCAGATCCTCATTTCCATCTCCATATGTATCCTCATCCTTCTCCTCATCATTTCCTATCCTAACCCATGGCCTCAAGTCTCTAGTTGGGTGATCCTCAAGAAATATGAGGGTGGGGAGGGAAACGCTCCACTATCTCATGTAATATTACTAAACTCTAACCATATCATTTTCAAATAATGGGGCTGCATCCCTATCCTCTTCCTCAGTATTTCTTATTGCAACATCTAGTGATGTAGGTCTAGGTTGAGCTCTAGGTATCACAACACTATGAGAAGACTATATGTAGATTGGCATTATGATGGGAACACCTTGTATCTAGCCAAAATATCATGTCACTCAATCATAGTATAATGGAATGATGATGTAGTTATGGAAATTCTACAAAGGTCCCATTCTATCCTCACTAGCTACATAGTCTACCTTGACCATTTCATCATAGTCTTATAGGGTCTCCATGTGATGCGTATGGTATCTAATTTTTCAAATATCACTCTCTAGTATATCAAATCTCTTCTCTTACATGGTCTTAAATGTGGGTAGGAATGTGTTGGTGGGTATGAAGTAGGAATATCAATCAGATAAACCATTGGTCTAGTACATGCAATATGCTCAAATTCCCACACATGGAGTAGTGTGCATGTCATCAAGATATATCCCTCATAATGCATGTACCAATCAAGGTCATAGTATAATTTTGATATCATGATTCATCCCCATGTATATATGGTCCTCTACTCTATCCATCCAATAGTATTAATAAGGCCTCCAACTAGGTATGTGTCTTTCCCATCAAGTGCTACAACTAGAGAAATGGTAGAGATGAATATCTTTCAATGAATAGAAATATCCCTTGTCGTATACAACAACCATCATATGAGGATGTGATCTCTCATGTCTCTTTGTATGGACTACCCTATATAGTATATCTAATCCTCAATAATTATTTTAGGGGTCTGTTGTCCCCCTATCTCATAGTGACACCTCGTACTAGAAGTTGCATGATCTGATACACATCCTCTAAGGTAACTGCATCTCTCCCACTTAAAAATTGAAGGTAGAGGTATTAGTGTCCCATTGCTCCATCAATGCCATCAACATCACACATTATATCTCATGGTAGGCATATGGTACACCCACCATTTCCCTATGCCTTGAAGGTATATGTTCATATTAGTGAAAGATTCCTAGCCTGAGCCTATAGAAATGTGTAGATATGGCCATCAACATGCTCTTTCCTCCTTGGAAGAGCCTACAAATTGGACAATGAGACTTCATTAGTACTTTTATATCAAATTTGATCTTTTCATCATCAATTTCATGTGACGTCCCTTGTGCAGTCCTTGGTGCCCATCTAGGACCATGGTGCCTAGATTGGACCATGGAAACCATTTGGGACCATGGTGCCCAAATGGGACCATGACGCATAGCTTGGAGGGCCTATATATTCATCTAGGATCATTTGCAAAAAATAAAATTCAAAATAAAGAATTTAATACAAAGAAAAGATAGGATGTCCTACCTTATGTACCTGGCTACCCTCTATGACAAATTGACTCAAGGCCTCAATCCTAGTGTGTTGAAGTTCTCACTTACTTGGCATCTTCACTATCGAAGTAGTGTGGACCCCTTTGCACTAGAGACAAAAATTGAATAATACAAATGAATAGTGGACTTTTCACTACTGAAAGGTAAGTTCCCTTTAAAACCCTAATTTTGCATAGTTCAATCACACAATCATAACTTGAGAAAGAGAAATCCAATTTTCATGCCATTTTTTGTGTTGTTATCATGTGATTCAATCATAGTTCTAACCAAATTCTCTTTGAGTATTTTTTATTTCATTGAGAATACTATTGTAAGCATTTGTCATCACCTCTTTTCACATTTAATGTGGTACACAGGATAACTTTCTCCTACATCCTAAATTAGCAATATAAAACATGGGGGCATATATCTACCCTTGAATTCCATCACTCTTTGTAATAATTCTAGGTGATTTTTTATTTTCACTAACCAAGTATTTTTGCAGAATGCAGTTCCTAACATTGTATTGTAGGTATTGCTATATTGGGGGCTTCATTTCAGGACCCTTAAGAATATCCTTTTTACTTGAATGTTTACTTTCTTGTACTTTAGCTTTCATATGCACATAGTATCATACAATCATTAAAGTGGAGGCTAAATGTAGTGTCATAAATTATACTCCAATTATTAAGTCCAATTACACACTCTCCTAGCACTCATTTTAGTTTTTGCATTCCTCTAAGCATTATAAGACCATTTATAGCCTTGATCCTCAACTCAATAATATGATTCCTATCTTATTTTAAAACTTTAACGCACTCTTATTTGGGCACTTATTTAAACTATGCCCCTTCTCTTATATCATTTTGGAGTTTTATGCGTCCTCTCTCATTTTAAATTTCAAAGTACCTTTTCCCCCACTTAAATTTAATCAATCTTAATATAAATTACAAATCCAATACAAGGCTCTATTATCTCACTTCATTTAAAGTTTATGCCTATTTTGTTGGGACTATAGAAATCAATGCATAGTGTCTAACACTTTTTGGCTGAAATTTTGAGAGAGTAATGTGTCAGGCTTGACATTTCCAAATCTGGTCTTGAATTTGTGATATAATTATTTTAAGTTGGCCTTTTATCAATTCAAATATTTTAACTCATATATAAGAAAGTTACTTTCCTAATTTGTGATATCAATTCATGCATTATCCTTATGATGCAGAATTATTGCCTAATGTGAGACTACAAATTTAAAAATTCAAGGAATAATCAACAATATCAAGTTTTCATCAACATTTATTCATCATTATGGAAGCTTCAAGGAATGTTGTAGGATGATAGGGAGCCACTGACTAATAATTAGCTTGTACCTCTCCCTAAAGAGGTTTGGTATGATTTCATGTCATTCTTACATTTCTATAATTTAGCTTTAGATCTCAATTTTATTAGAGTTATGTGAATCATGAATTCTTGAGTTAATTCATGAATCACTTTTGATTCTTTCATTTAGGGTTTACTATAAAGCTACTTTATTATGACTCTTATTCATGTTTATGAATTTATGCTCGTTACAATCTTAGACACAATTAAGGTTCAGAGCACACTTATTTTTTAGATTAAATTTGGCTATTTGTGGAGGTGGAAATCAACAAAATGGAGGTTTGACTGAGGCAAGCCCCTATATAGCTACATTCACACCATATCTCTATTTTGTACCTTCATATATAATTTTTTGTTAAATTCTAAAGACATGGGAGTTCCCAAGATATAGAAATAGAATCTCTCTCATATTTCATCAAAAACATCTAGACATTGGCAACTATAACCATAGTCTGCCCTATTTGGACCGACATTTGGTAGGAAGATAGTGCAAAGTATTAGAGTTTTAGATCTGGTTTCTATGCTCAAATGATCACCAATCAGGACCAAGGTGCTTAATCATAGTGTCCACCCAGTTTTAGCTTTACTTTTAGTCATAGGTGCAATTTTGAGTCTTCATTCTATTTTGCATTTTTCTATAGCTTTTAGTTTTTATATTAGGAAATTTTATTAATTTATGTGTTCATTTATACATGCTTAAAACCTAGTTAGTTTACATTTTAAATCAAACAAGAGATCTTTCGAGCGATAAAGGAATAGAACCCAAAGAGTTGCTTGACTCTCTTTAAGTAAGAGTGAGTCAATAATATACTCATTTAGTGGTTTGTATTGAACTTCTTTCACTTTGCACTTGATGTTTCTCCAACATTTCTTACTCATTTAGATGGAGTTAACAAGTTATGTCATGAGCAGTTTGGTCACCTTAACTAATACTAACTTTAGAAACTAATTCAATATAATATGGTCACAAAAGTTCCTAGTTATATTATCTAAGGCTCTTAATGAAAGTTCCACCCTTGGTAAGTATCCTTAAGAGAAATTTGATGAAGTCAACATTGAAGGGATAAACTATATTTGGAGCTTGTGCATAGTGATGCATGAAGGGTATTTTATCACCTATATTTAATTAAGACAAGGTATGTTATCACTTTCATATACGAATTCTCTAGTTTCACATGGTATACTTTCTTCGATAGTAGAAGTCTAAACTTTTCAAAAAAATTCAAGACTTCAAGGCTCTTGCTAAAAAATAGTCAAGGAAAGTTATTGTTAGAGTAAAGGTATTAGTTTACTTAATTAATTAAATCATAGTGATTTAATTATTAAGTCACCTTTTCTCTATTTCACTTAAGCTAAATTTAGGAAGCTAAACTTAGGAATATTAATAATTAATTTATTATTAATTATTAGTTGCTTTTAGGGTTTTCTTTTTTAGGTTTGATCTCATTTTATAAGGATTGGTCCCTTTTGTATTTCATTAATATGATTATCATTATTGCATTCTCTTTTTCTAGGTTTTCAAAGCAATCTTTGTGTTTTGTGAATCTTCCATTGTTGTGATAGGTTATTTGCATACAAGGATTTGCTAGGTTCTGTGACGTTATATTCTACAACTTTTATAGTTATCAATTTTCTTCAAACTAAAAATTAGGGTAAGTATGTCAATAACATGTTTGAGTATATTTTTTTACAACAAAGAAGATAAAATTTCAACACATAGTTCCTTATTCTCTCCAATAATATGGTGCTGGAAAATATAAAAAAAAATATTAAAATAGATGGCTATGTACATGATACACTTAAATGGACTTACACTACAATACTAGGTAGAAGAAATAAAAAAAATGTTTGTTCATTTCAAAACCAACTTTCTCCCAAGTATTAAATGGAATCATTCCCATTGAAGCTTGAATAGGTAAGAAATCATTTCTTGAGCACTTTGACATATTGAAATCTCTAATCATGGCACACATACCAAGGTAAAATTTTAAGGCAATGGAACCTTAATATAAAAGTTGCATCTTTATAAGTTATGTAGATGGTGTAAAAGGTCATTGCCTACTCCACTTGACCACAAATGAGCTTTTTATAAAGAGGAGTGTTAATTTTCAAGAGATTATTGCCAACTCTAAACTTTGCATTTATCCTTCTATTATGGACTCACTTGATTTTGATATTTTAGACCATCCATAGTAGATTCTTAAGGTAGATTATTCTTCTTCTTTCAATTTTGATAGTGAGGATAGTGGTCAAGGACTATCTTGATCCACTTGTAGACATATTTTTTTAGATGATGTTTCAACACCTAATACCTCACTTCTCATTCTTTTTAGGCTAGAAATACACTTTAGAGTGAAAGAACTTAAGTATGGAATCAAAAAATGGGAAGAATACTTGGTAAGACTACCAAAGAAGGTTTATTTCTATGTCTTAGCCTTTGATCCATAAAACAATTCGAGAGGAATCAAGCATACTTGAGGGGCATAATGCTATGAATGAGGAATATGATTCCTTAATCTTAAATGACACTTGGTAATTGAATCCACTTACTAAGAAAAATAATATAATGTTATAGGTGTATATATGTTATCCTTATTTTTTTCCATTTTTTTGCCCACTTGTGGTTTTTATGCTCTATGCATGCTGGTGTAAGCATGTGTTTCCCTTGTTTGTCCCTTTTTCACTTAATGTGAAATTCAGGTGCAAATCGGGTTTGTAAACCTGATTTACTTCAAATATGATTTCTAGGTGATTTGCACTTCATTCCACTTTTTTGCCTCTAGGTACAAATTAGGTTTATAAACCCGATTTGCATCTATCTATGGCACTTATTTATATTTAATGATCCTTTTCTTAAATCGAATAGGAGTCTATCTCTTGGATTTAAATATTTTTCTCTTGTAATTTTATCCTTATTTTTCATTTCAAATTGCTCGAAGGTCATAGAGGAAGAGTTGCCACTTCAATTTTTACCTCAAGCATCTTGATTTTCCCGCGTGCGTATCTTAATCATTGTTCTTTATGTTAGGTTTTTGAAACATTTTTTTTTGTATGATCTTCATGATTCTAATGTTTTTGTTCAATTTGAATGTATTTGCAATCCCTTTATTGTGGCATCATACGGGCCTAAATGACACCACCTTTGTGATAATGTTTGGGTTAGTAGACCCGAGTGACACCTTGTTATTTATTTTCTTTGCATTTCCTTTGAGTATGCTTCTAGTTCGTAGTGGTGTTGGGTGGGTCTGCAACCCTCACCCCATAACAAATTTTATGCCTTTCATGCACTGTATACTACTCTTTGTATTGTGTGTGGTGGGGTTGTAGGCCGGTCACACACCATACAACATGGTGCATGGTGGGTTTACAACCCTGTCACACACACCATATTCATAGTTTACCTTTGCACTTTGTTCTACCCTTGTGGTGCAAGGCGGAGCCATAGGCCCATGAAGTAGCACCCTTTGCTATGGTGCGTCGCAAATTTGTGACCCTGCCCCATACCATTTTCACTATTATTGTTTTTGCCATGTAATACAAGGTCTTTGGTGTTTGGTGGGTTTGTAGGCCCACCATCCATCAAAACATGGTGTATGGAAGGTCTAATACCCCACCAAACACCATTTTTCTTTCATTCCCTTTCTTTGGTGTGAGGCGGGGTTATAAATCTATGTTACACCATAGTGTTTTTTTATCCTTCACTGGTGTAATTCAGATTCTAAACTTGAATTACACCTTGTTTTTGTATCTCCCCAAGTGCAATTTGGGTTTAGAAACCCGAATTACACTAGTTATCCACACTTTTTCATAGGTGATATTTCGAGCTTATAAACTTGAATTTCACTTATCACACACGTAAATTAGGATTTTATGCCTGATTTACCTCTGAGATATCAAATTTTAAAGGGGGTTTTTGGAAACCCTAATGGCTGCAAGTACATCATTTTCTGAAGATTGTTCAATTCAGATGAACAAAATGGTTGATCAGTTATACTACTGTAATACTAATGATTTTCCTTTTCTCAGTGTTATTGTCATATCAGTGACAAAATATTCTCCAAGAAAGAAGGTGATGAAGTTAAAGAAGCAAGACCCTCATCCGGTCATCCTACCTTCTTCGATCACCTCCAACATTGATCACATAAGAGATATAGAAATATGTCATGTTAGCTTATCTAAGTTTCTAATGAGGGTTGAGCATCCTTCATCCTATAATAAAATGGAATCTATCATCAATAGTAGCATCCATCTAGTGGCGGACTTCCCCATGTCTTCTCAAGACCCTGATTTCGTGATAGAAATTGCGAACCACTTTGATTCAGTTAGTAAAAGTGTACAAGATGAAGCTCGAAAGAAGTTGATCAGGCTCGATGAGGTTTTCTTTGACACTATCTTCAAGTTTCCAAGTATTGAGAAGTATTTTTCCATTACAATGCAATTAGCTATAGCCTACTTTGATAGAAATTTTGACAAGTGTAGACGGAATATGAATGATATTTGGCTAAAGACCCCAAGGCCCGCCATTGCTAGATGGCTAGGGACTCTTCCAAGAAGTGAATTTATTCAAGAGGTCAAATATTTGATCTCTTTTGAGTAAGGTAAAATTCCTTCCCACCTCTAACACCTAGGACAAATGGATATATCAATACATTCATGTTATTAGGCAAAATAAGGAAAAAATATTTTGGGGAAAGAAAACCAATGATGCTATTTGTGAGCAGCTTTCCAAGGTGCCCACCATTCTCAAGCTCTACATGACCTCCTACTTGGTGTACATTTCAACCACAATGAGACATTTTCTAGGTTTATCCACGTTGGGTTATAGGAGGCAGGTTGAGGTACATAAATATTACTCCCTGTTGGTTCTTCAAAATAGTCATAATCATTTCTAGAGAGTGAATGATGCTTTCTTTGGATATTGCATGGTTATGTTAAATAATAATTTATATAATAAAAGAGTATTTAACCATGCTTGGGAGGTGGTGAACCAATATGGATGTATGTTTTAGAAATTTCCTCCCTTGACATACCTCAAGGTTGGTTGTTTCAATGGTGAGCCTTTCATTCTCCCAAGATATCTTTCTGATGAGATTGTGTTGATGGAGCTAGCTCATCAAATGAATGCAGTACATGAGGCCCAATCTAGTTCTCATAAAACAAGTTTGAAATTCACTCTCACCATTGGTAGATATTCCATTAACTCCATCTTCAAAGCCAAAGCAATGGAGGAGGAGATGAGAAGAGTTACCATGAGGTTCTTCAAGCCTAGGAAGGAATTCAATTATAGAGGGATGAGGAATAAGTTGATAAAGGTATATGTGCATGTGCATCGCATTGAAGATGTTTGGGCTTATTATAGGTCTAAGCATGATATTAGAAAACTTGATTATTATGGATTGATAGTAGATCAAATCAGAGAATTTGACCTTGTTGACATCCCCGATGACCTAGAAGAGGACGGTAATGCCTTGGACCTTACCTATACTAAAACTAAGGTTTCTTCTACTCCCCTGCCTTTGATATAATGGTCACAAAAGGAGTGCACTTCAATTAGAGATTGGTTTCAAAGTATTCTTATGAATACAAATATGTGGCTTTAGAGAAAAGGTATTCCATTCAAACCCTTCTATTCTGGTTTTGATGATGACACTGCTGGCCCAATGGGAAGAAGATCAAAAATTAGAACCAAGAACAAATAGGATCCTGCCACTACAATCAAGGCTCCCAAACTGAAGTCATAGTGGGAACCAAGAAAGGGAAATCTCAAGGAGAGCCATCAACTTCTAATGTTCTTGAGATGTAAGAGTCAGAAGTACCAGATGAACAATTAGAAGGTGAGCACCCTAATGAAGAACCAATTGATGTTGAATAGCTGGAGGAAGGTCAAGAAGGTGAATGAGAACAAGATAAATTTAATGAAGAATAATTGCCATAAGTAGATAAGTCTTTACCCCAAATACCTCCTTCTCCACCTATAATACAGGTTCACATTTCTACTTCTGAGTTAGAGCCCCCAGTGGTCACTTGTTTTTCCCTTGCCAATATAATTCATGTATCCTCTACTAGTGCTAGTGAGTCTTCCCTAGATACTCCTAAAGACAACATCAAGAATGTTTTCTCATCTTTTCCCTCATTGTCTGTAGTATCTACAACTATGTTGCATGATTTTGACAAGTTCATGAATGACTCAGCTCCTAGGTCTAACAAATCATCCCTTGAAAATCCCACCAATGTTGTCATAGTGACTTCTCCTATTGTAACCACCACCATTCACGATTCTATCAATCCCTCTCAATATGTGATAGCAAGTGAGGATGATGATTCAACTTTTCCACCATGGTTAACTTCCAATGCATGAAAGAGAAAGCTGTAGGAAGTCTCGCTTGAAGATTTTGATTTTGGTCAACTTGTTCCCATCAAACCTAAGACTACCAAGAAGGCTAAAAATTTGTCAAGGGTAAAGGTTGATAAATCAAAGAACAAGAATGTTGAAGTTGTTGTGCCTCCCTTGGACACGGATATTGATAAGATCTCAGAGTCAAGTTATGTGATCCATAGGATTGAACTAGGAAAGCAAACTCATGATTCTCCTTCAGGTGATGCTATATCGGCTTTAGAAGCTCTTGTATCAAGAAATGATGAAGATAAGGCCAAAAAGGACCAACTCAAGGCACGAGTTGAACAACTTACATCAATCCTTATCAAAGTAACCAAGTCCTTAGAAGCTATTGAACCGGTGTCTTCATCTCTGGATGAATTGATTGTGAAAAGAGTTGAACAAGCATCATCATAGAGTAGAGCCATGGGAGAATGGATGGATAGAAAGCTAGGTCAAGTTACATGACTCCTAAGCTTAGCTTGCACCATTTTTTATAATATTGATGTTGTAAGAATAGAGGTGGATAGCACCATAGAAGCTCTCTCCCAGGAACGTGAAACATAGGAGAAAGACTTCGAAGCTTGGTTGAAGTTTGAAGATTATGATCATAATGGTCTCATCCAAAATGGTGTTATCCCTTTGCGGAAAATGTATATTGAGAAGAGAGAGGAATTAGAGCATCAAATGAATATCCTAGAGCGCCTACTCAAAGATATGAGGAAATTCCAAAGAGAATGTGTCAATAAGAAGAAGGAGATTAGTTGCTAAAATATCTGAAATTCCATGTGCTTTCCTCAATGAGAATGAAAAAGTACTTGATGTGGATGAAATAACTAAGGAATTTAGCTTTCTCATGACTACTGAGGTTGATAGGGAGGACTTCTCTTTATCCTTAATTGATAAGTTACTTAATCTATAGTTCATCTTGGATTTTCTAGATTCATTTATGAATAAACACAAGAAGTGTTGCATCAACTTAGAAGATTCCATAACTAGGGTCAAGGTCATCACCGACAATACCCTAGGACCTAATGGAGTTAAAATGAAGAATGCTTTGTAGAATTTCAAGGAAATCTAGAAGTGATATTCAGCTTGAGGAAAATGTCACTTAGTCATTTTCATGTTTTTTCATCAGTGGCATTTGATTATGCCAATCGATACCTTGGGTGTCATTTTGTAGTTGCTCATGTGCACCTATTGCATGCATATGTACTAAGTCAAATCAAACTCTTCTTTTTACTAAGTCTTAGATTAGTTATAATTTCCTATTTTCATGTTGCACCCCTCTTCTATATATATATGAGGGTTATTATTGTAATAAGGATCTTTTTCCATCATTATTTATGCAACGAAACTTTGCCAAAGTAAAGAGAAAATTGAGATCCGATGTTCATTTTGTAAATTTATAATTTAATCAATAAGAAGATAAGCTTAGCACTAAAACTTTTTTTTTAATTTTGATCTTATGTGTGGTATGAGTGTTCTTATGTCATTGATATCATACTTTCTTGAATGATTACAGTTGGATATAGTTTTGGGGGTTGGATATTGAAGAGTTTTTAAGTCTTTGCAAGTAATCTTTGAGCTAATTTGAAAATTCAAGAATTGGAAATTAGCTGAGAGAAGGTTGGTCTAAGTCTTTGAGCTTATACAAGTTATCTTTGTAATTTGTATTTAAAAATATAAAAAGTAGATTCTTTGTGCTATACAGATTATGTGGTTAGAGTAGAAGGTCTTTAAATATATTAGTAATTCTTTGAGCTAACAATATATTTGGGTTACAGTGGTTGATCGGAGTTTAGTATACAAAAGAACCTTTGATTTCTTAGGTGTGCATAATTCCCATCCCTAGGTTATTTTCAGAAAAAAGGGAAGTAACAAAATACTTTGTTCTTTTATGGACACTTTACTTCTTATTTAGATTAGTTTTAATATTACTCCAAGTTTTGAGTTTCTTAAGTGAAGGGAAATTTGTTCTTAAAAGAGAATTAGATAGAACTGGTTCTGAAAAAAGAGAACTAAGTTGTACCTTGGATTAGTGTAAAGTTAGCAGGTAGATAAAATACATTGTTATTGTAGTAAAAAGGGGGATCCTTCCCTTATAATTAGGAGGGAGCATATCTCACTTTCTGAGAGATATTATCCCAAGTGTTGTTGTGAAACATACATTTTGTGAACCTTCACCAGTTTACAAAATTTTCACTCGACACTATATTAAACCTAGTTTACATTAGATGGGTGAGTTGAGAAAACCTATATTTTCACTCGAAATACAAAGCACATTTCCTTGTCAAGGGTTTTTAACAATTTTATAGCATTTAGTAGATAGATACCTTTGCATATGTGGGGGAAATGATTTCAATCCAACTTATTCCTTTTATTGTTTCCAGTATCATATCATGTATTTCCCCTTTTGGCCTTTTTAGATTCTTCCACCTATTCTATAGCTCCTCATCCCATCTAGTAAAGACTCTTCCATATTTGACCTTATATTTAAATTACCAACTCACATATGCTATCTTATATTCCTTTGATTACCTCTTCAATAGACTTGTGAATATTGTTGAAGACTCTTCTATTCCTCTCTTTTCAAATCTACTAGATAAGGAGGGAAGGTGAAATTATCCATACATCAACCCAAAGATAATTTTACTTTCTCTTAGGCCAACTCCTCATGAACTCCAATATATGCCCTTGTCGAGGCCCATTCCAGCCAACTGAGGATCAAAGTAAATCCCAACGCATACTTGAAAATGGGCATTCAAGTAGAAAATGGTCAGTAGAATTTCCATCATTATAGTATAACAAGCATCTCGAAGATCCAAAAATTCCAATAGTGGCAAGTCTTTCAGCAATTAATATTCTTTTGTGGAGAACTGTCAATAGGAAAGCCCCAGCTTTGGGTAGAATTGAGGTATGCCAACATAAAATCAAAGGCCACTCCCTAATAATTTGGATAGCATTTTGAATCACATAACCAATATTCACAGAGTATAGCCCCATTTTGTAGCTACACTAGATAATTTAATCACTCTGGTTATAGATAGTTCAATTTACAAAGAATTTATAATTTCATTAGGCAATGAGAGGGTCACCACATTGAGCTAGTCATGTCCATCACCCACATCATTAGAGACCACAATAACATAGTTTGCAACCTTTCAACCAAACATAGCTTGGGTACTATCTATGTGGGTTGTCATCTTGTCCAAATCCCTAAGAGGTTTGTGACAATTCTAAGAGTCACACCAAAAGTCAGTACTTCTATCATCATTAATTTCTACGTGAGATGATAGGTGATTATATGTCTATTATCCCATAGAAATATTCATATCGCCGAACTACCAAGAGATTTGCCAATTGTAAGAATCTAACTAGGATCCATCCTATCCAAATATTTATTTTGAAAGATTCTACATTAGAGCCAATTAAAAATTCTATACATTTTCAAAGATAACTTGGCACCGAAGGATATGTTTTGCACTCTCATGTGTCTTACCCAACTACCCCCATATATTTTGATGTACAAGTTGTATCCCAGTGGATAAGGTGAATCTTCTTTTCCTCATTTGACCCCTCCCAGAGGAATCTCTTGAGGAAGCTTTCCAAATTGGACTTATTCTTTTATGTGATTTGGTAGTATATCATAACATAAATGGGAATTGGAGATAGGATATAATAAATTACTATTATTCTCCTTACAAGGGAGATCCACTTACACTTCCTGGCAGTTGATTTACATATACAAATTTTCTATGACCTCCTCTCAATGGTTTGTTTGGAATGTCCTTGAAAAGATAGGAGCTCTGAGATATTTGGTTAAGAGGGAGGAAACTGAGAAGCCAAGACTATAGGAAATTTTCCCTTGGAATGTCCTCTTGGTGTTGTATTAAATATCTCAAACTTTTCTCCATTCATAATTTTCCTAGATATTTTTGTATATTCTTCTAAGGTTTGCTTGATAACTTCTACCTCTTTTAGATTGGCTTCACCAGACAAGACCTTATCATTAGTAAATTGAACATGAGTGATAGGGTCAACATTATCAGTCACTTTTGTTGGAGTAAATTAATATTAACTCTATGCTTAAGTTACACATAGGTATTAGTTATCATAATTTAATATTTCTTATATGCATAGGTATTTTTACCTATGTAGTTGGATGTTACCTACTCCCTACCTACCATCACATCTCATTGGTTCTCTCATAACTACTCTTGCCTATATAAGCAGAGTGCTTGTACATTTCATCTCATCTTGATTCATTCATCTATTGATGAAATATATTTCTCTCTTTGTATGAAGGTGAATCTGTTGTTTGTGCTCTTGAGAGGTTGATCACTCCAACATCATATCAGAGCCATCTCACAATGTATCCTTCCGCAACAAATAAGAAGCATTCATTAGATTCTTGAGGTCATGGGAGTTGCAATTTTGTAATCATACAAGAACCATTTTATTTGCATAGGACTAGACTACTTCTTAATAATATGTAGTTGGCATTTACGACTTACTTAGGGAATTGCATAGGAGTAGTTGGAGCATTTCCACTTTAGGTGGACTTATCATTTCCTAGGATGCATAGTTATTTGTGTCATGGTTGCGTTATAACTAACTCCTACCTATATGTTACAAGTGTGGTTGTCGTTGCACCAAAAGATTGACCCGTTAATGCCTCATAAAACCACTAGACTAATAGAATCCACATTAGGTGATTAATTTATGTCACAAACCCGAGTGCTACACTCCAGAACACAAGGAGACCAAGGTCACACACCTTACAACAATCCCCCCCAGTGCAAGTGAGGGGTTTGAACTGGTGACCAAGCTCTGATACCACTTGTTACAAGTGTGGTTGTCTTTGAACCAAAAGACCGACCTATTAATGCCTGATACAACCACTAGACTTATAGAATCCACAAGAGGTGGTTAAGCCATGTCACAAACCTGGCCGTTGTGTTGCACAACACACAGAGACCAAGGGCACACACCTTGAAACACTACCCTTGCATCTCATTGAGCCAAATCTCTTACTATGTGCTCTCATCTCCTTTTGCCTTTCCTATATAATTGTTATCCTCAATTTTAACATTGAGTAAAATTGAGGTAACCCCCACAAATGTTTGGCCTATTTATCGCTTTTCAAATCTTTGCAAGATTTTCAATACATTTTTCATCATCATAAGCATGATTGCTACTTGTTTTTCCTTTCTTTTCACTAAGTGTGAATTCTATGTGTAAATCAAGTTCATAAACCAGACTTACACCAAGTATGAATTTTAGGTGCAAATCAGGTTTATAAACCTGATTTACACCTCTTTTGTACCTCTTTCCACTTTTTCTCCAAAGTGTAAATCGGGTTTGTAAACCCAAAATGCACCTTGATAAGTGCAAATCAAGTTCACAAATTCGATTTGCATATATTTATGGCACTTGAGATATTAACCAAATACTCTTTTAGTTTGATTTGAAGTCTTTCACTTAGATTTTAATCCATTTCCTCTACATTTTGACCTCATTTTTCCATTTCAAGTTAAACAAAGTCATGGGAGGATAAGCTCTATTAAGATTTCAAAAAGTTTTCTCCACATTTTTTGGGTATGGTTTTTCTTCCTACCTCTTGTTCTTCCATCGATTTATCTTGTAGGGTTCAAGAACCCTTTTTATTTTTGTGATAGAATGATCTAAATGTCTGTATTCTTTTCATTTTATTCAATTAGAAATGACTGTATTTGTGGTGTCATTTGATTTCATTGCATGAACACCACCACATTTGTGGTGTTTCTTGAGTTGATGGACTCAAGCGACACCTATTATCATTATTAAACCCTTTGTTATTGTAGTTTTTTTTCAGCACCAAATTTTGGTGGAGTTCGGGTTCATTAACTGTCGCTCCACCTTTTCATTGTTGTCTCTATGGAGTTTGGCGAGGTCATAGGATCATCATGCACTTTAGGTTGGCTTGGTGCATGGCGGGTCTGGAACCTTTCTATGCATTCCACCCTGCACTTCATGCATTTTGATTGATTCTACATTTTTCCAAAGTGTAGGTGGAGTTCAAGTTCATGAACTTGAACTACATCGAACTTCTATGGATTTTGGGTTCACCAAACCACACTCCACCTCCCTTGTTGTCTTTCCTTTCCTTGTGCGGGTGGTGCATGGCAGGGCCATAGGCCCACCATCCACCAAAAGCCATGGCTCGGTGCATGGTGATTTTGTAACCCCTCCCAGTACCTTGATTAATCCATTGCCATAGCATTTGTATGGTGAGTTTATAAACCTCCCTAACACCATCTTGTGTTTCCATTGTGTATGGTGGGTTTATGAACCCTCCTTACACCTTATTTTGAGTTCTTATCTTCCAAAGTGTGTGGCGGCTTTATAAACTTTCCTTACACTTTGTTGCATGCTATTTCACTCATATAGGTGTAGGATAGAACTATAAGTCCGACTTACACCCGATTTTGGTTTTTTCCCATTAACTATAGTTTTAGACTTATAGGTTTGACCTACACCTAATTTCTCACCTTTTCCAAAGTGTAGTTCGGGCCTATTAACCCGAATTACACCAATTGCACACATGTAAATAGGGTTCATATGCATGATTTACCTTTGAATTATCATAATACAAGGAGGGTTTCTAAAAACCCTAATATCTTCAAATGCATCACATTCAGGAGTTTGTTCAATTCATGATGAACAAAATGGTTGATTTTTTGCACTTGTCCAAAAATGATATTTTTTTCCTTTTTCTAGTGTTGTTATTGTGCAAATGGTAGAGGCATATCCAAACAAGAAAGCCATGAATTTCAAGAAGCAAGATCCACATCTGATCTTCCCGCCTTCATTAGCCTCATCAAATGTAGACCATATCAAGGATACTGAGATAAGTCATGTTGACCTAGCAAAGTTTCTCAAGAGAATTGAACAACCTCCTTCATACTCCAAAATGGAGTCCATTATCAATAGTGGTATCCATTCAGTTGTATATTTCCTCATGTTTTCTCAAGATCCTGAATTTGTCATGGTAGCAGCAAGTCACTTTGATCTTATTAGTAAGAGTGTAAAGGACAACATTGGTAATAAGTTGATTAAATTGGATGAAGATTTCTTCAACAGTATTTTCAAGTGTCCTAATATTGAAAAGTACTCATATTTCACCATGCAATCAGCTCAAGCCTACTATGATAGAAATTTTGACAAGTGTAGGAGAAACATGAATAACAATTGGTCGAAGACCCTAAGGTCAACAACTACCCGATGGACAAAACTTTTTCCTAGAAGTGGTCTCATTGAAGAGGTAAATGATTTGGTAACTCTCTTGAGTATGGTGAAAGGTCTTCCTATTTCTAACACTTATTATAAATAGATGTATCATTATATCCATGTTATCAGGCAAAATAAAGAGAGGATCTTCTGGGGTAAGAAAATTAGTGACACAATATGTGAGCAACTTACCAAAGTGCCAACCACTCTCAAGTTATATATGACCTCCTATTTGGTGTATGTTATAGCTTCAATGAGACATTTTCCCTGATTGTCTACAACACAAGATAAGAGGCAAGTTGTTGTACATGAGTACTACTCTCAATTGGTATTGAAGAATAGTTTCAATCATTTTTGAAGAGTGAGTGATGCATTATTCGGATATCACGTGTGCATTATGAACAAGGACTTGTATGATAGAAGGGTATCAGATGATGCCTGGCAGGTTGTAAATCAATACAAATGCATGTTCTTGCAATTCCCCACCTTCACATATCTCAGAGTAGGGCGTTTCAATGGTTAAACCTTTATGCTCCTGAGGTACCCATCAAATAAAATTGTGTTGATGAAATTGGCTTGATAGATGGTGGTAGTCGATGAGGCCCAACCAGGTTCCCACAAAACAATTTTGAATTTTATTTTGACCATTGGCAGATATTCCATCATTTCTATCTTCAAAGCTAGGGAAATGGAGGAAGAGATGAGAAGAGTGACTATGAAGTTCTTCAAGGAACAAAGAGACTTCGACTATAGACAGATGAGGAACAAGTTGAAAAAGGCTTACATTCATGTCAATTGTGTGCTATGCTCAAATTCATCATTGCTAAATAGGAAATAAGGAAAATCATGAATCCCTTAACTATCTAAACAATCCAAACATAAACCAATGAAATAATACAATTAAGAAATAGGAATGTAAAATATGTTAATCAAAACTCCCTATTCCATGATCACATATGACTTCCATTATTCTTCTCCTCTTTGTGGTATGGTAGCTCTCAAATATCGCGCTTGCAACTTGCAAATGACACAAAGATTCAAAGTTCGTGATTGTTGAAAATGGAGATTGAATGCTCAATTATAGATAATTGGAGAGGACTAAATGAGAGGTGGAATAGATTGATCAAAAGGTGGAACTCAGGTGAGCTCACATGCTGATTGATAGTTGAACTATTGATTTGGAGGTGAAACAAAATAGATTGAATAGATTAATTGAGTCAACTGATTGAGAAAAATCTAACTGAAAGAAGAAAAATAATGATTGGAGAAAATAAAGAAGATGAAATAGTTAACTGATTGAAAGCTGATTGAGAGCTTTATTTAGAAAAAGATAACTAAAAGATGGAAATAGAGATTGGAGAGATAAAGATTTAATTAATAAACTAATTGAATTAATTAATTTAGCATTTTCTTGAACTTTGACTTTGATTTTCAATTGGGTTTTTGAAATCATGCACATGTATTTGAAATTAGAAGAAATAGAAGAATTGGAATTAGGATGAAATGAAATGAAATTAGAAAAATTAGAATAATTAATTTAATTTAATTTAATTAGAATTTGGGGATTTGGAACTAGAATTAGAAGAATAAGTTAGTTAATTAAATAATTGAAAGAAACTATTTAATTATTTAGAAATGGACTTTAATTAAATAATAAAGATTATTTAAATTAAATGATTAAATCACAAATAATAATTAATTAATATTTAGAAAAGGGTTAATGATTAGATGATTAGAGATAGAAATTGAGAATAGAACTTTATTTTTTTATATTTCATATAAGGAGAGAAGACTATTACAAAAACATGCACAGCAGGTCAAAACTTCACAAGTTTAACAGTTTTGCCAAATATAAACAGAGATGTAAAAATTTATACATATGATACTCTAATGTTTAATTCAAAAAGGAGCCATTATGCGGAATTAATCAGAATTAATTAAATAATAAATAGTTAATTAAAATGGTTAAAATGGTTAAATGATGAAAAAATAAGAAATAGAATAATTAGTAAGATGATGAGGAAATATGAAATTAGAAGAATAAGATTAATTAAATTAATTAAAGAATTAAAGAATTATTTAATCAATTAGATGAATAATTAGTATATGATCAATAAGACATTTTTAGGTGTCTACATTTGCCCCTCTTTGAGACAAAGTCGAAATGACATTATTTTGAAGAAAATGAAAAATTATGCCCTAGTATGCCTTGGTGATGCTTAGGGTGTAATGCCCCCTTGGGAGATTGTTTATGCATTAAAGGTATGAATGATCTCTCAAAAAAAGAAGAATGTTAGATAGAAGAATAGTTAGTTGATTAGAGATAGAGATAGGTGATGTGAAGATGATATTGAGATAGAATATGAGAGAATGAACCTTAAAATGAAAAGCCTTATTATTGAACAATGGAGCTTAGCACATCAGGGTATAAGGAACCAAGATGTAAAGATATCTCATTGAAGAAACAAACATGTAGCAGACAAGGAGTGAACCCCTCCATTCTGGGAAATACACTAGGAGTCAAGGTATGTGTGGCATTCACAAGCTGAATGCTCCTATCATAGACACCCACTAGAGAAATTTCCCTAGAACTTCATCAGTTCACACCACAAACAACAAACAAAGAAAAAGATAATGCTCATCCTGGCTCCTCTAGTCACTTGTGGACATCCTTGAGTAGCATAGGAACATAATTTGTCACCAAAAGATAAAAGATAAAGACTGACCCGGACAAAATTCAGTAGCTATACTAACCTTGTGCCTTCATTCTTAGCTGCTTAATGTGATGGTTGATAATGTCTGATCTTAGAAAGTTGCAGAACCCGTTTAAGACTGACCTGTCTGATTTTGAGTGTATCCTCTTCTATTTAAGACAAGATAATGATTACTTGCTATTGGTATGATACGATTGATAAGATAGTTTGATCAGTTGATTGCAGATGTTTGACTGGATAGTTGTATCCTTTGTTAACTTCATGTGAAGTGTTTGTTGGATATCTGCTAGGGTATTTGTTTCTTGCAAGACATTTTATTGCAAGTTTTTTGATTGATTGATTTTTTATTTTTAGTTCTTTTCCAAGAGATTTTTCGATGTTTTTTGGATGATTTGGATTGATATTTGAATGTTTTTTTATTGATTTTTCAAGACTTTTTGTAGATGTTTTTTATTTTTTCACGACTCTTTCTGAATGTTTTTGGATTTTTGAAGGATTTTTGCATGTTTTTGGATTTTGAAGGATTTTCCCATATTTTTGGATTTTGAGTTTTTCACCGTTTTTGGATTATAAGTTTTTTATTGTTTTTGGATTTTAAGTTTTTCACAGTTTTTGGGTTTTTTGAAGGACATTATATGATTTGTAGGATTTTCTCTGGACTTTTTCCGAATGTTTTTGGTTGATTTTTTCAAGACTTTAAATGATTTTTAGGATTTTTTCAGTTATGCCCCCATTGTACAGACCTATATGACATGATGATCTGCATAATGCATGTGGAGACAATGAATCTTTTATATGACCTATGATAATGCAATATGCATGATGAAAATGTATTTCCTATTCGAACAAGGATGACAATTTTTATTTAGCATTTTTTAATACACCCATTGAATTAGAGGTACAAAACATTTAGTAGATAAGCGATCAATCTATCCTTAAGGTCCCTTGGAACATCCAAATTAACACACTTAGTGACTAGGATTTACAAATGGAGACGCGGAAAACTTCCCCATTGGTTCTTGAAACTTTGATCTTCTTTTTCCCATTTGTGTGCAAATGAGTTAATTCCTTCTCTTGTGTTCACTAAAGACCCTTAGCATCCTATATGACTAGCTACGTGGATTATCCTAATGTCAAAATCGTCTTGAATAGAGCCTCGCTGCCAACAAGCTTTTAGAGCTCCGTCGAGGTTATAGACTGTAATTTCTCAAATATTGCTCCATTGCCAGCAGGTGTTTATAGCCCTGATGGAGTTACTTGTACGGTCCCATATTCAAGCTTTTTGTTGCACTTTGTATTCGTGATATTTTAGTAATATATCATTGCTCTTTTTCTTTGAGATGGATATTTGGCATAACTCTTTTTCTTTTTATTTTCTTGCCTTGACTTGTAAGTAATGAAACTTACTTGGGTATGATAATTACTGCAGCGTTGAAGTGGAATTTTAGATTTTTCAATAGTCATATGATCAACTAGGTGTCTCGAATGAATTAGAGATTTTGTTAATGTGTTTGAGATATAGCAATTGATAGATTTTGGGTTAACAAGTCTCAAATGGTAAAATCACTACCCAACCATAAGTAAAGCATCATCACAGGGTAATGTTGAAAATGAATGACCTTAGGACCTCAAAGACTTCATGTCAGAATATCTAAGAAAGTAAATGACCCTTATTTTTCTTGAATGCAAACAAATGAACAACTTAGACAATTGCCTTGTTTTATTGATGCTGCTATATGCAAATGCATAAACTTTACGAATTTGATTTCTAAATATGATGGTTCTTGGAAAGAAACTATATGCGATGCAGTGCTTTGAATAAAATGATATGCAATACGAAAAGTAAAACCTAAACTAACCCAGCCCTTAGGTATAATGTTGTTTAAGGTGCATGTTGTTCATAGGGTTAGAGAGTGGATCTCCCTCCATGGTAGCCAAATTGTATGCTCCATTGCCTATAACCCTTGTTATGATAAAAGGACTTAGCCAGTTAGGTTCAAACTTCGTTGGCTTTTCTCGTCCCGCTAGGTTCCTTTGGTTATCTTTGAGAACTAGATCTCCCACTTCAAAAGTTCTTGGGCGTACTCGTTTATTATAACTCCTTCTCAATCTAATTTGATAACCTTATAAATGATTGAAAGCAATTTGTCTCTTTCATCAAGCATTTCTAGCTCTTGTAATATTGCAATCCGATAGTCTTCCTCTGATATGATGTTTTTTAAGGAGACTCTTAAAGATGGCAGTTCTATTCGAATGGGTAGTATTGCTTATGTTCCATAGACTAAGGAATATGGTGTTTCTCCTATAGGGGTGCGTACTCCTGTTCTATAAGCCCAAAGAGTGGGATTTAACTAGAGATGTCAGTCTCGTCCTGCATCAGTGACAAATTTCTTAAGGATCTTCAATATTGTCTTGTTTGTTGCCTTTGCTTGTCCATTGCTTTACGGATAATATGGTGTTGCAAATCTTTGTTGTATTTGAAATTTTGTCACACAATTCTCATTTCTTAATTTTTGAATGGATGTCCATTGTCTATCACTATGCACATTGGAATCCCATATCGACAGATGATGTAATTAAGCATGAATTTTACTATTTGCTTTCCAATGGTGTATGTAAGGGGAATTGCCTTGACCCATTTAGTAAAATACTCAGTAGCTGTTAAGATGAATTTGTGCCCGTTGGAAGAAGTACGATTGATTTTACCCACTAGATCTAACCCCCATTGTGAAAATGGCCATGGTGTTGTAATAACTTGAAGATCTTGTGCTGGTGCATGAATGAGATCTTCATGCATTTGACATTGTTTACATTTTTGTACATATTTATAGGCGTCATTTTCCATAGTTGGCCAATAATATCCAGTTCTTAGCAATTTCTTTGACAATGGCGGACCACTTTGATGTGCCCCACAAATTCCATCATGGACTTCCTTTAGGGCAAGTTGTGCTTCATTTTCATCAAGACATCAGAGAAGGGTTCCATCAAAGCCCTTTCTATACAATGTATCAGCAATAATAGTGTGTATGGATGCCTGATGAATAAGAGTTTTCTTTTGATTTCTAGACAAATCTGGAGACATGTACTGAGTATGCAAATATGCGTATATCTCATTGTACCATGGGGATTCTGGACCCACAATTGCACATACATATTCTGTTGAGGGAATCTCATATGTCAGTATCATCAATTGTTCTAAAATAAAGTCAAACTGAGTTTCATTATTAGGTATATTTAGAAGAGACCCTACTGTAGCCATGGCATCAATTGCCTTGTTCTGTATCCTTGGAATCTGTTCAAAAATGATTTTACTGAAATGTTCTTTGTAATCTTCTACCATTTGTTTATAAGGTACCAGTTTATCATCTTTCATGTTGTAGTCATCATTGACTTGGTTTACAATTAGTTGTGAGTCACCATAGACCTGTAATTCTTTTATTCTCCACTGCACAGTTGTACAAAGTCCTATGAGGAGAGCTTCATATTCGGCTATATTGTTCATATAGGGAAAATTTATCTTGAATGACTTAGGGATGGAATCACCCTGAGGGGTGATGAAAACAATCCCAACTCCGGATCCATGATTTTATATGACCCATCAAAGTATAATTTCCACATGGTAGATGATGTCAAATTAAATACTTATTCATCTGGAAATTCTATGAGGAATGGGTGATTGTCTTATAAAGGAGACTCTTCTAATTGATTTGATATAATTTGTCCTTTGATGGCCTTTATGTCCACATACTCTATATCAAACTCACTCAAATCATGACCCACTTAGCCAATCTCCTAGTCAATGTTGCTCTACTTAACAAATATTTGAGTGGATCAAAGCGGGTTGTGAGTTGTACCTTGTGACTTAGCATGAAATGGCTAAGTTTTTGAGATGCGAAGATTACTTCTAGACATGCTCATTCTATAGGAGTGTAATTAAGCTTATATCCAATCAAGGTTCTACTTACATACTAGATATCTCTTTCTTTTCCTTGTTCATCATGTTGTGCCAACAAAGCTCCTAAAGATGAGTTTGTCACTGATATATATAGTAATAGAGGTTTTCTTGGAGTAGGTGGAACTAACATTGGAGTGTTTAGAAGATAATCTTTTAGAGCTTGGAAAGCTTCTTGGCATTATTTTGTCCATCTGAAATTAACTCCTTTCCTGAGTAAATGCTGGAATGGATGACATTTATCTGCCAGCCGTTCTATGAATCTCCTTATGGATTGTACTCTTCCTTGTAACCCTCTTAATTGCTTAAGTGTTGATGGAGGTTGCATATCCATGATCTCTTTGAACTTTGTAGGGCCTACTTCAATTCCTTTGTTAGACATGTTAAACCTTAATAGTTTTCTTGTTGTTACACCAAAAACATACTTTTTTGGGTTTAGCCTGACATAGTACTACTCTAACCAATCAAATATCTTTGCAAGGACTGCAAGGTGATCTTCTCTTTTCTACAATTTAGCCAGTAGATCATCCACATAATCTTCCATTATGTTGTGGATCATGTCATGAAATAGTATTGTCATGGCCCTTTGGTATGTTGCTCCTACATTCTTAAGACCAAACGACATCACATTCCAATAGTATGTCCCCCATGGATAGGTAAATGTCATTTTATGTTGATCTTCCAGTGTAATTCTGATCTGGTTGTATCCCAAGAAACCATCCATTAATGAAAGCATTTTATTCCCAACATTTAAGTCAACTATCATATCGATGTTGGGTAATGGGAAATCATCCTTAGGACAAGCTTTGTTTAGATCTCAGAAGTTAGTATAGATTCTTATGCCTCTTGTGGGCTTAGTCACAAGTACTAGGTTGGATATCCATTATACATAGTCGATAGGTCAAATGAAACCTACATCTAGAAGCTTTTGGAGTTCTATTTTGACCACTAATGCAATCTATGGATGCATTTTTCTTAATTTTTGTTTGTATGGTTTAACTCCTGGTAGCAAAGGTAAATGATGTAACACCAATTTTGGATCTAAGTCTAGCATATCCACATAGGACCAAGCGAAGTTGATAGGACATTGTTTTAAAAATGTATGAATTTGTCCTTTTCTTCCTGGTTTAATGATTTTGCTAGGTGGATATTATGTACAACTTCTCCTTCCGCTATATTTACTTCTTCAATTTCTTTCATGAGTAATGCTGAATTTTCTCTTCTGATAGGGAGATTTTCTAACTCACTCTTACCATTATGGTTATTTTGATCCATATCTTCTTTTATAGAGGTACTTGCCTCTCCAAAGTATGTTGTTCTATCTAGATCTACAACAAATCCTGCCTTGTGACCACTTTGTGAAAATCTCTCTCTGACACCAAGGAATTTTGCAATGGCTTCATCATTTTCAAACCAATCTAGAGTTGGTTTTCCTTCTCGCCCCTAATCAATCAAGTGTGAGTGTACAAGGGGTAATTCATTACTCCTTTCTGTCAAAATAGATTATGATAACATGAATACTTGATTGTTTGAGTGACCTGGTATATTTTCATCTTTTATAAGTGATCTTTGATACCTTATCATGTCACTTGTTCATGGACTGGAATCATGGAGTGATAGGAATTCATAGTCATAAGAATCTATCTCACTTTCAATGTATGTTTCAGCTTCTGAGGGTGTATCACTTATCTCCTCTTGTTCTTGCCTCTGATTTTGTTGTAGATTGGCTAGCCTCCTTTGTATAGGAGTTACCCTTCTTAAGCTTGGTATAAGTTGTTGTAGTCTCTCTTCATTTGATTCATTGGGTGGAGAATGATTTGTTTTCCATGGCATAATTATTGACAATAACCAAGGATTAGGATCATTTAAAGGTGCTAATCCTGTGTTTGTTACCACATTTGCTTGTGCGGTTGTTTCAGATACTGTATTGCTGTGTGACTCAGTGCTAGGTTCTTGTAGGATTTATCTCATATCTTCACCATCTGATTCTATGCTAGGCGATGTTGGTATTTGTTTGCTAGTTTGAGATGAAGAGGGAAACACTTGTGTTGATGGTTGCCTTGGTTTGTTCAGTATCTCTAGTGTGTGTTGTCTTGTTTTCATGATAAATGGTACATGTTTATATCCTAACCCTTGATTCCCTAAATTTTCATTAGGTACAATGGGTTCTAATCGTCCTTGTTTCTATAATCCCAAGCCTATGGTGCCATCATACCCATGTTTTTGTAGCATTTTGAACACAAAGCCATACCGATCTAGAGGTAATTTGGGTATTGTCATGTCATCTTCTTCTCTGTATATCCAGTGATTAACATATTCATTTGGAGATTCCTCTTGTAAATCATCCCACCTAATGAAAGAGCATGATTCTGAGTATCTGACAATTTATTTTCCTTTGTCTTGTTTCATTACTGCATTTTGAGGTTTCCCAAAAGACTTAGGAGATAGAGACAATTGTTTTTCATTTGAGGTATTTGAAATAGAATACTCTCCACAACCAATATCTTTTATTTGTAAAGAGGATGTTGTAGGTAGATTCTTCTATATTTTTGTGATTGTTAATGACTCCATTTGTGTAGTGAGAGGTGTTCCTTGATTAATTGGTACCTGATTATCCACACTTTCCTATAAGTAATTACCGTGTTGGAATGGATTTGGATCATCCTTTATGGTGATTTCAATGCCATTATATGGTAATTTGACACATTGATGAAATGTTGATGATACTCCTTGCATGGTGTGAATCCATGGGTGGCCCAATAACATGTTGTACCCTAGTTCTCTGTCCAACACTTGAAAAGTAACCTCTATTGTTATAGGTCCTATTTGCACTGGTAGTGTAACTATACCTTTTGAGGGACATTCTTCATCATCATATGCTTTTATGTTTATTCTCTTTGATGGATCAATATGAAGCTCAAAATATCCCAATGACTTAACCAGCTTTAAAGTACAAATGCTGAGATTGGCTCCTCCATCTATAAGTACTCTTCTGATTCTTCTCTTATGGATGTAAGCTTCTAGATGTAGCGGGTCATTATGGAGAAGTCTATCACTAGGAATATCTTTTTTTGTGAATGCAATGTAGGTGCCCTGTGTCAAATTCCCTACCATGGATTGGAAGGCATTATCATCTATATCTTTGTCCACTACTGAATCTTGAAGTGCTTTGTCTAGAATGGCTTTATGAGTGGGTGAAATACATAATAGTTCAAAGAGTTATATATGTGTCGGGGTTTTCTTGAGTTGCTCAACAACATTATAAGTCCCGACTGCTAGTGGTAGGTTTGGTGGTACTCCTGGTAAAGTTACTTTTGATCTGCAAGTAACTACTACATAGTCTATGTCCTTAGGAGTTATTGTGATTGTAGCCATTGTATCATCTCTTGTGCAAGAACTACTTGTACCATATGTTGTGTTGTCAAGGTTTATGTTATATCCCTCCTTATAGTCTTCATGTGTAAGTTTGACATCCATGCTATGTGTTATAAGTTCATCTTCAAACCATCCTGAATGAAATGATTCGTCTTGCCCCTAGTCCATGAGACAAAGATTCTTGTCTTCATCATATTTCAGTGCTTCTGACAGCATGCAAATTTGGTTATCATCTTTGTGAATATCTAGATATTGCTCATCTTTATCAAGTGTTTCTTGTGAATCATATTTTACTACATCTCCTGAGCTTATGGCATGGATAGTATAGTCGTATGATACTTTTGTGTAGTTAGCTATATTATCTTGTGTTCCTGATGTAGTACCCTTCCCTTTTTCATGTTTAACAAATGGATCCTTAAAGATAGTATGATTCATGTTTACTGAAGTTTTATTGGTATAAATCGTGATGTCACACTCATCGATCATATCTTGGATCAAGTTTTTCAACTTATAGAAACTTGCCATTTTGTGACCCTTAGTACGATGATAATCACATAAATCATTATCATTCCATTATGTGGGTTTGAAAGGACCCAGTTCATATACTCTTATTTCTAGCAAAGTGATCATGTTTGTATATATCAAATTTTTTTAGCACTGATTCAATAGGTTCCCCTAGAGGTGTGTAATTCCTTCTTGGAGCATTTACCCTTGGAAATTTTGTGTTCATATTTTGCACAACATTTACATTTGTCGAGACAGTGTTATTCTCTGTATGTGTATTTAATGATTGACTTGGGCCTTGTAAAGACAAAACCGGTTGAGTTTTATTCACCATACTGACATCTACAACACCATCGTTGGTCACATTTTTGTTTTTTGACCAAAATTTGGATTTATCGCTGTTGTTGTTGTTGCCATACTTAATGAGACATTGTTCTACTAGTCATTTCTCACACTTTAGGACTTTTTCAGTGATTTGTTTAAATGTGGTCAAACATTGCATTTGTATCAGGTACTTGATCTTAGGGATTAAGTTTTTTGTGAACATATCCACTTGCTCTGTTTTTGGAATAATAGTCTTGCACCTCCTATAAAGATCTCTCCATCATTGTATGAAGGATGTGAATGTTTCATTCTCATATTGTTTCGTGGTGCACAAGCCCATCAAAGTGACTAGGGTTTCAATGTTGTGTGAAAAATTTACAATAAAGTGTTCAGCTAATTCTCCCCATGATGTTATAGTTGGTGGTAAATGTGAAAACCACTCTAAGGCTGGGCCTCCCAGACTTTTAGGAAATATTCTCATTAGGTAAGTGTCTTCAGTTGCAACCTCTTGCATGCTATAAAAAACTCTCTAATGTGGTCTCTAGGATCTCCTTTCCCTCGATATCTGTTGAATTTCGATGTTTCAAATTATGGTGGGAAAGGCAACATGTATAATGTATGATCAAAAGGATAAGGATATAAGTCCTACATTGTGTAGCTCTTTTTATCATTACTGGTTTGCATAGTCATTACCTGTTGTTGCAAATTTTGTAGTTGTTGTGACAGAATATCCATTTGAGTCAAAGGTACACTTTGTGCTTGTATATTTCCCACAAAAGGGTTTGTGGTAGCATAACTAGGAGGTTGTTGGAAGGTACCATGATTATAATTTCATGTGTTGTACATTCCACTAGGTACTATGAAATAAGTGATATGTGAACCCATGTTTGGTTGAGTTTTACTCATTGTAGTAGTGAGACCTAGATTTGCATTTTGATGACTATACGTTGATCCGATAGAATAGGAAATCGGAGGTTGATTTGTACTTGTTGTATGAGGAACTTGTGTTTGAATAGGTGCTACACTTGATATTGTCGGTATGGCTTGTGTTGGTGCACTAATATTTATTATTGAAGATGATGCACTTGATTGAGAGTTCACGTTTGAACTAACATTTGTTTGTACAGATGATGTTGGTGCATTATGAGGAAAAGTTGAGGTTGTTGCTTGCGTTTGTGTCATATGCGGTATTTGACTACTATCTTGACCTAGAGTATTTTCTAGTGGTAAGATTTTTGTGACATCAAAATCTTCAGGTAATTTCGTCCCATTTTGTAATAACAACAAGAGATATTTGTCTCTATCACTATGTATAAGTGCATCTAAGATCATAAGGATATGTGGATCTTGTTGAGCTGATTCAATCTCTTCACGTGTTAAATGTTGTTATAGTTCATGTATTGTGAGCATTGCCTGAGAATTTGACTGTTGACTAGTTGATATTTCCATGTTTGAAGTTGGATTTACTGACAAGTCGTTGTTTGGGTCCATTTTACCTTTTGCCTTTTGTGACCTTGTGACAGGCATTTAAGACTTCTATATGAGGATGGTTTTAGAACCTTATGCAAGATGACAACTAATGCTAGACTCTAGACCTAAGTATGGGGTATGCAACACTAGACTAGACTCTCTATTGAGGATTTTGATGTGAGACTTGTTGAGTAATTTGAGATTTTTGCAATGCAAGTTTTTCAAGTTCTTCTCTTAGACGTTCTGCAGTAATTTCTCTATCAATTGTATGGGAAATTTTATACTCGATATTTATCTCATACTCAACTCCTATATACTAGGGTGCGTTTCTCCTTGATTGCCAGGCTAAGTTAGCTAGACCGTCAATAATTTCTCTTTGACCACCATTTGGCACTAGATTAGGTTGCTCAAAGGGGAGAAAACCATCACCTGAGAGACTCATTAGGATGCATGCTATGACTTTCTAGGATGATTATGCAAATGATGATGGACTAAGACAGACATATATGAGGTCTAGACAAGGACTTATATGAGGAGGATAATGAGGATGTGAATAAAGATTAAACAACTAAAGATGGTAATGAGGACGTAAATGAGGACTATGCTAGAACTATGCAAGGACTCAAGACAATAAGGATGTAAATGAGGACTATGCAAGGACTACCTATGGTCACAAGTGTATATTTCTTTGAGTTTGCAGGACTATCTGACGTAAAAACAGACTTTTTTTTAGTAATTCTATGTGTAGGACAATTTTTGTGGTTTTCCAAGTCCGAGAATAATTTTTTGGAGGTAGATATAGCTAACTGAACTAGTTTTCAAACAATCTCAGAGAATTCAGAGATATGCGGGATAGGGCCTAAAATAGCCCAAATAACTGACTCAATCTTGATCTGATACAACGATACATAAAAAGGAAAAGAATACAATCTTAGGCTGGAAAGTGGACACCATTTAATGAGCCCCCCACAACAAAATACCAAAACAAGATGGATAGATAGAGAGTCTAGCAGCACTGGCTCCACTCCAAGACACACACTTCTTGGGCATGCTAGTCTCTCTTACCCTGAAGATTCAAAGATCTTATCACCGAGGGATTTATATCTCATAATGCAAGGTACATGAGGGGTATCTATGGGGTACAATCTGCACTCCCAGAATCACTGAATGTAGGATTTTGGGCTACTAAGTTGGTTCTTATTGTAAAGTTTTGAGGGGTCCCAATCCAACGATGGATTCTCAGAGCAAGCCACTTTAGACTTTAGTTGAGCTTATCGGTGCAAGGAAGGCCCCCACATACATCGAATTCACTTAACACTCTAGCCGCCTGACTAGTATATTTATATAGTAGCTCGAAAAATCCACTTGAGAGTACACTGGGAGAGATGATATCCCCAACGCATCCCAATTCGAAGTAGCTCTATGGGGTGATGAAATCCCCAGTCAAATATACCCCTCACTATTTGAAATAAAAATAAAATTAGGCATTGTTGTCACCTTCTCCCTTTCTCCCAAGACCCCGAAGGTGAGTGGAAAGGTAGTTAATGCAATAGTAGGTCGACCCCAAACATGATAAAAGTTCTTTCCCTTAAGAAAATCAAATGTGATTTAATCTATGTGCAGCCTGATTCATGTCTATTGTAAAGCCCAAATTGAGGTGTTGAATATGCATGTGCATGTCAATTTTAAACACCAAACTGAAATGTGAAGGCATGCATGTCAATTTTAACCATTGTTAATTTTAAGCCCAAACTGAAGTGTTACACATGCATGTCCATTTTAACCATTGGTAATTTTAAGCCCAAACTGAAGTATTATACATGCATGTCCATTTTAAACCATTGTTAATTTTAAGCCCAAAAAATGAAATGTGAGAGCATGAGTGTTTATGATCTAATACTAATTCGATCATCTCTGTAAATTCACCACAGGCTGCAAATAGATGATTAGTAACCAAATAAAATCCACAGAAAATAGAGAAATCAATTATGACAAAAACAAATGCATGAAAATACCTGCATGATTGCATGACCTTGTATAGGTGATTGCGTGACCTTGTATAGGCAATTACGTAATTTTGTCAGAGCGATTGCGTGATTCTGACAAAGCGATTGTGTGATCCTAATAGATAGATTGTGTGATGATAACAGGTCGATTGCATGATCCACAGGAAGACAACACACACAAAAAAAACTAAACCTAATTTTGATCTGAAACCTGCAAAACAGATTGTGATGCTCTAGCAAGGTCTCTCATCTTCCATTCGATATTAATCAAATCATATTTCACCTGATATGAGATAAATAAGCTATTGTATTTGTCGATGGCTAGTTGGTCTTCTAGATCTTGGATCTTCTTTTCTGCTTTGAGGATTCCCTGATAGTATCTGGCTTGTCTTCTTTTCTCCTTTGTCCTCTTGGCACCTAAAATTCTGAATTGTACCTTATGTGCCATAAAATATCATAATAAAACATGCAATAAAAATAATTTGTTTCCAAATTTACCCAATTTCATGCAAAATTACATAGAATAGAGAACATAAAACAAATTAGAACAAAATTAGCAGAACAATAGTATCCCTAATGAATGTGTGATAATATGAGAGCGATTGCATGATCCTATGTAGGCAATTGCGTAATCTTGTAAGGGCGTTTGCGTGGTGGGTTCAGCACGAATGCGTAACCCTGTCTAATCGATTGTGGAACCCTATCTATGTGATTATGTGATGATATAAACATGATTGCATGACGATTATATTTGCTTTGAAATCCATGCAAAAACCTACAAAAAAGAAAAAAATCGTACGATCTGCAAAAATAACACAGAAAACAGAGAAGGTTAATTAATTGTTGTTCACGTTGGGTTCACAAAAATGTGCTATGCTTAAATTCATTATTGCTAAATAGGAAATAAGGAAAATCATGAATCCCTTAACTATCTAAGCAATCCAAACATAAACCAATGAAATAATACAATTAAGAAATAGGAATGTAAAATATGTTAATCAAAACTCCCTATTCCATGATCGCATATGACTTCCATTGTTCTTCTCCTCTTTGTGGTATGGTGGCTCTCAAATATTGTGCTCGTAACCTGCAAATGACACAAAGATTTGAAGTTTGTGATTGTTGAAAATGGAGATTGAATGCTCAATTTATAGATAATTGGAGAGGATTGAATGAGAAGTGGAACAAATTGATCGAAAGGTGGAACTCAGGTGAGCTCACATGTTGATTGATAGTTGAACTATTGCTTTAGAAGTGAAACAGAATAGATTGAATAGATTAATTGAGTCAACTGATTGAGAAAAAGCTAACTGAAAGAAGAAAAATAATGATTGGAGGAAATAAAGAAGATGAAATAGTTAACTGATTGAAAGCTGATTGAGAGCTTTATTTAGAAAAAGCTAACTAAAAGATGGAAATAGAGATTGGAGAGATAAAGATTTTGTTGAGACATGGACCAGCTAGGACTCAAACCTAGGACCTTCCATACACTATTAAAGTGCTCTACCACTAAGATACTGGCCCCTCTTGGACCAGTCCATCATCGTTCCAAGTGTGGCTTATTTCCAACACCAATACCCCCCCTTAAGCCACACCTCTCATGTGCTTGGGGCTCCTATCCTGGACTTGGCTTTGATACCATGTTGAGACATGGACCAGCTAGGACTCGAACCTAGGACCTTCCATACAGTGCTGGAGTGCTCTACCACTGAGCTATTGGCCCCTCTTGGACCAGTCCATCGTCGGTCCGGGTGTGGCTTATTTCCAACACCAACAGATTTAATTAATTAATTTAGCATGTGCTTGAACTTTGACTTTGATTTTCAATTTGGTTTGAAATCATGCACATGTATTTGAAATTAGAAGAAATAGAAGTGAAATTAGATGAAATTAGAAGAATTAGAATAATTAATTAAATTAAATTAAATTAGAATTTGGGGATTTGGAACGGGAATTAGAAGAATAAATTAGTTAATTAAATAATTTAAAGAAACTATTTAATTATTTAGAAATGGACTTTAATTAAATAATAAAGATTATTTAAATTAAATGATTAAATCATAATTAATTAAATAATAATATTTAATTAATGTTTAAAAAAGGGTTAATGATTAGATGATTAGAGATAGAAATTGAGAATAGAACTTTATTTAAATAATAAAGATTATTTAAATTGGGGAATAAATTAGAATTAATTAAATAATAAATATTAAATTAAAATGGTTAAAATGATTAAATGATGAAAGAATAAGAAATAGAATAATTAGTAAGATGGTGAGGAAATATGAAATTAGAAGAATAAGATTAATTAACTTAATTAAATAATTAAAGAATTATTTAATCAATTATACAAATAATTAGTATATGATCAATGAGACATTTTTAGGTGTCTACAAATTGTATTGAAGATGTAAGGGTTGATTGCAAGTCTGAACTTGATATCAGGAAGCTTGATTATTGTAGGCGGACAATGGATTAGATTAGGGAGTTTGATCTTGTTGATATCCTAGAGGACCTAGAAGAAGATGGTAATGCCTAGACCTACTTATGTTGAAAATAAAATTCCATCAACTCCCTTGCCCCCCATTCAATGGTCTTGGAAGGAATCAACCTCCATCAGAGATAAATTTCAAAATATTATTGTGAATACTAATGTATGGATTTCAAGCAAGGGAATCCCATTGAAACCCCTCTCCTCTGGTTCTGATGATGATACAACTAGACCTGTTGGAAAGAGATCAAAAATCAAAACAAAGAATAAACATGACTCTTCCATTCCTTCAAGGGCTCCCAAGTTGAAGTTAACAATTGGAACCAAGAGAGGAAAAGCCCAAGGAGAACCTCCAAGGAATTTGAAGAACATCTTGATAAAGAACTTGTTGATATTGCTCAGCTTGAGGATGATTAGGAAGGTTATCAAGAGCACGGTGAATATGATGAGAAAAGATTACCAAAAGCAGATAAGTCTCATACAGTTTTACCATAGGTACCTCCTACTTCTCCCATGGTATATGCTATTGTTCCTACCTTTAAATCAGAACCTTATGTTTTCACATGTGTTTATCCTAGCAATATTTTTCACATTTCTTCCACTAGTGCTAGTGAGTCTTCCTTAGATACTCCTCGTGATAATATTGAGATTTTATTCTCTTCTTTCCCCAATTTGTTTGAAGTTTTCACTTCCATGTTAGATGATTTTGACAAATTTATGACAGAGTCATCTCCTAGACCCAATGATTCATCCTCTGTGAATCTTCCCCCAGTTATCACTATAATGTCACCTATTGTGACTACTACCCCTCAAGAACCATTAAATCCTATTCAATATTTAGCTATAGGTGATTATGATGATGCCTCTTTGGCACCATGGTTATTCTCTAATGCTCCCAAGAGAAAGAAGCAAGTTGTGTCTCCCAATGATTTTGATTTTAGTCAAACTGTCTTTACCAAACCCAAAATCACTTAGAAAGATAAAACCTTATCAAGAGTAAAATTGGACAAATCAATAAATAAATATGCAAAGATTGTCATCCCTCCTCCTAATAAAGATATTGATTAGATTCAAGAATTAGATTTTGTAATCAAGAGGATTGAGTTAGGCAAACAAACTGGTGACTTTGCTTCAAGTAACTCTATATAAGCTTGAATGGAGATAAATTTACAACTAGAAGATTATGCTTGTTCTCTAGTTAAATATTTTTGACAAATTCACCTTGTTGTTTCTGCAGTCATGTTTCCTACCATTGTCTAATGTGAGCTATTTTTTGGTTCTCTACATTGTGACATTAGTAGACTTTTCTAGTGTAATGGTAATACTTCTTGTAGACACCTAAAAATGGTCAACGCTTGTGGAATCATACTTTAACATTTGCGCATTGACTTATTTTAGGTTTTTGCGTTGCATTAACATTTCTCCTATGTCACGCACTTGGTCTTTATCATTTGCGAGCATCGAGTCCTTCTTCATTCTTCATTTATCTCACTCTCAAATTTGGTCTTGTCGACAATAATCTTCAGTCATGATTTTGGTCAATCTTATCCTGTCGCATCTATGTACGTATTCATTTGTCATCATTTTGGACATCGTCAATCCTAATTAGGGTTTTGTCCTCTTATCAATCTTGTCATCATGCGATCGATTTGTCATCGATCGTTGTCTATCTCAATTATGTCAATTTGGATCAATTAGTCATTGTTCCTCATCAATTAGCACATTTATCAATCAAATCATTTATCACATTGGTCCTTTGTTAATCAGAATCATGATCGAGTCAATTATCTTTCATCAAGACCTAATTATCATCCTTGCATTGCTAATTCATCTTCTAGGGTTTCATGATTTAATCATTTAACCTTGTTTGTCATTTCCCCCTCTAGGATTAATAAATTATTTATTTACCCTACGTCTTCTCATCGCAATTAAATGTTCATTTAATTGGCTAATTATTCCTCTTTTTGTGAATTAATTAATAAATGACAAATTATTAATTAATTCACCTAATTTATCTTAATTCCTAATTTTAATTTTCCCTCTTTTTTCTAGTTTTCTAATTTTTCTAATTCCTAATTTCATGGGAATGACATTTCAATTTGTCATAATTTGTCATAATTGACAATCAATCAATTTTGACATAGAAATTTGTCCTAATTTTGTCATGAATTATCAATCAATCAATTTTGCATAGAAAGTGCATAATTTGTCATAATTTGTCATAATTGACATTTTTGATTTACAATTTCCATTTGAATTGAATCATGCTAATTTGATCATTTCTCCAATTTGTCTATAAATTGGATGAATTTCTTCAATCTCAATCTAATAATCACATTATCGAACTAATCACTTTGTCGAATCAATCACGCTTCAAGTATTCTTGAGCAATCATCTTGTCTACTTGCTTTCATATCATGATCATGCACTCATAGGTGAGATCCACAACAAAGCTATTTGAAGGAGAAAGAAGGACAATGGAGCCACATGAAGGAGACATTCAGATCTGCACTTGGTTTGCTTAATTTTCAAATCTTGAATGTTTTGTTTTCATGTCTTTATTGAGTGTGTTAGGATTGATCATTGCATTTGAGCTTTTGTGATTGAGCTATGACTAATACTACTTGCTTTGATGATTTCCTATTTCCTAGCTACATTAATTGGTGAACCTGACGTGAAACTAACCATCTAACCCCTTAACTGTATTTTTTGAGTGCTTTTGAGTTGATTTGCAGGTCAAAAACCCAAGAAACAGGGTAGTGCAGTGTTTTCTAGAAACTTCTGTGCCTGTGTCAAGCATTCTGCGCCTGTGTCAGACATTCTGTGCCTGTGTCAAGGACATTCTGTGCTTGTGTCAGACATTCTGCACCTATGTCAGACATTCTATGCCTATGTAGGGCCAGAAACAGAGGTAAAAGACAATGTTTTTCACTTGAAAATTGTTTTCTTTTGCATTCTATTTCTACTTTTTTGGTTTTTTGGTACTGATTCTCTGTGTAGAACCTTGGCATACACATGACAAAGACAACAAATGAAACTACTAACACGTTTTGTGCAGGTTCAATAGTCAAAGACTAAACACATCAAACTTCTGACTTGGGTTTTGCAAGTTGCCTTGGACTACAAATAAACTTTGTGTTTGCAATTAATATTTAGGCACCTAGTGATTTCTAAATAGGATGGAATGAATCTATGCTTGATTTGATTGTTGAGTTTGACATTGGAGTAGGAGAGTATGCTCTCATCCTTCTTAGGGTGATCAGAAATCCAGATCTTCAATACCATGCTCATGTCTTTGATTGTTTGTCACCTTTAGAGGGCCTGCCTTCCCGACCATTTGCTTTTGCAAGCAAGCGATAATCATGAGAAGGGAATGACCCAAAGTGAGTACGCCTAGAATACCTTGGCATTCTAACTCACTATAAACAAATACCTGATGGGCGAAAGCTTTAAAGGAAGGGTTACGTGGGAATTGCAGTTACTTGGGAAGTGATGACCCTTGAACTCTTTCTCATATCAACATCTAAATAGGGCCTCAAGGTCTAAATCGTGCTTGCACAACTACATTTGTTTGGTATCTTGGTGGGCTTAATGTCTCAATCACGCTTGCGTGACATCAAGGAGTAACGCTTAACAGAAATCCTTACTAAACACCTTGTATTTAGAGGCCAAAAATCCTTCTAGTTGCTTGAGAAGGACAAGTTTGGATACTTGGAAGAGATACTAAATTTGCCATGGGGAGATTTCCATGGGGACTGATGCTTGGCTGCCCTGAGAAGTGAGTGCCGTGGAGGGGAGCCTGTGGGGTCAAGCATCTATGTATTCTCCTTGAATCTTATAATGAGTCTACCTCTCAAGTACCTATTGTCCTTGCCTACCATAAGAAATGTGTGAATGAGCATGATTGTCTTGAGTCTATGTTAAAATATCTTGTCTTCTTTACTTGTCAAAAGTTGAATTGCATCTCATTTAAAAAAAAAGGCAAATTGATTCAAAACAAGGTTAAACACAAGAACATTTCATCCAACAAAGTTCAAAACATCTTCAAACATGGTTGTCAAACATTTTTCAAAATCTTGTCTCAACATTCATGTCACTTAGATTTAGGTTCATCCTAGGTTTGCATTTTGCAAAGTCATTATCAAGTACCAAGGTTAGGTTTCACCTAAGTCATACTCCTTTGCATATCAATAAGGGTCATCCATTTGCATGTGTCCTCTTGCATTAGAGTAATACCATTGTCATACATTCATATTTGCATACCCTAGGTCTCTTCATTAAGTTTAGGTCATTATTATATCATATTAGGGTTATTTGCATAGTAATTGTCCCTTTGCATATAGTGTCAAAACTAGGTTTTGTCATACTTGAGTAATCCAAATCTTTGATAAACCCTAAGTCATTGTTAGGAGGTCTAGACCTTATCAAACCTTTTCTCTTTATTTCATTATTGTCACTTGGTCAAACCTAGCTTAGTATCCAAGCATATAGGGGAAACGTTGTCATTTGTCCTTTTGTCACTTGGTCCTTTTGTCCTTTGAGGTCTAGACATCATTTCAATTTCCTAAGGGTCTCTTTTAGATTTGCATTCCAAATTTTTTTCTCAAACTCTTGAAAAACAACCAAAAACATAGGTTGCATTCTTGCTATAGATTGCATTCTCATTTATTTAGTTTGCATTTAGTTGCATATCATATATTGTCCTTGAAAAATTCCAAAAATATTGCATTTGCATAAGTGACATGTCTATTGAAACAAGGTTCCAAGCACCAATGATGCAACAAAGTTTGACATATCAACCGACAATGCAATCACAATTCTATCCAACCAAAAAACAAAGCAACATTGATCAAACTGTTTATGATGAAACAAATCTCCAAATACAAAAACTAGAGGAGAAACTAGCTCAAGAAGAGGAGATATTGGAACAAAGAGTGAAAAACATTGAGAAGAATAGATCACAAATGTCCAAAATGTTTCAAAAATTTCCAGGTCAAAATCCAAAGATTGAGCCAATTGATGTAAGATCTCTTCTTGAATGATCAGACATACCAGCTCTCCTCTCCCAAATAGAGATGATGAAACAATTTCAAGAAAAGAGACAACATCAATTTCAACATTATGTGCCTCCACAACAAGAACAATAAGGTGTTTACTATCAATTAGATTTTCAACCAATACAACCAATGGTTCAACCAATTGTTCAACATATACAACCAATACAACCAATGGTCCAATTTCAACAATATGTCCAACCAACTATACAATGTCCACAAATAGTTCAACCAATGGTGGAATATCAACAAGTTCAATCAACATATCAATGTCAACAACCACAACCAAAAATTCAAAAACAAAACTTGCAGCACACACCAAGCCAAATTTTGAACATGTTAAACCAATTTGATCAACATCTAGTTCAACATCAAAACATGACATTAGATCAGAACCAACTCCTTGCCAAACAATTTCAAATTCTAGATACAACTATGTCAAAACCTCGAAAGAAAGGTGGCTTTATTGCAATGATCTTAACGAAATTACCAAGTGAGTTCTTTGAGGAAGATCAAGATAATACAATTATGTCTAGCAATGCCTCATCCCCCCACAAACAAATTGATTCTCCAGTGGCATTTATCCCTACACCTCTAGAAGTTTCACAAGAACCTTCCATATTGTCCTCATCAAACAATACACCCAAGGATGCAATTATCCAAGAGCTATCCATAATTGATTGCCAAGATAATCCAATTCATGATGCACATCCTTGTCATGTTTCAGAAATACTAGACCCAATGCAACCATGCACTTTATTGCCATTACCTGTTTTAGAGGATCCCATTCGAAGTCCCTCTTCCTCATGTTCAAGCATTGATTCCTTGCCAGAATCAATCACAAATGTTCAAAGTGCATTTCCTTCATGCCAAAAAATTGATTCCTTGTCAGAATCCTCCATGCATATCCAAAGTCCAACCCCATGTCAAGAGGATAATTTAGAGCATGAAGAAACATGTCTTGAAATAGATGAAGATCAAGATCCTGAAACCTTATCATCCCATCCAATTGTTGACCAGGATCCCATTTCCCCAGACACTCGCAATGATTCCATTATTCCTGTCCATTCTATCCAAGAACACAATGTCCTTTCAAATCCCATTGACATTCCACTTCCTAAGAAAGATCAAGATATCCCAGTCCATCCAATCCCAAACGATCCCATTCCATTTCATGAAAAAAATGTCCTTTCAAATCCCATTGACATTCCAGATATCCTTTCCATCCTTTATGATGATCCCATTAAAATTCAAGAGCAAAGCACCTTTAAAGAGGATTCCAATGATCTTCCTCCTTGTCAAGATCAAATTATTCATTTAAATCCTCCACAAGATCCTTTTGTTCCTCCATCTCCTTGTCTTAATCCAGCATATCCATTCCAAGATCGCATTTCTTTTGATGATCCCATTATTTCTCCCATTCCATCTCTTGAAGAGCCTGTCATTGAACCATGTCCACTACACAATCCTAGTCCCTCTCATGATCCTAATCCCTCTCATGATTCTAATGTGTCAGTGCAAGATGTTCATGAACCCTCGACATGCATAATGAGTTCTTCCACTTTTGTGCAATCCGATCCACTTCAAGATCTCATTATTTCTCTCATATCATATCCACCTCATAATAGACTTGTGTCTTCTTCCCAAAGAAAAGAGTATCCTACAAGTCAAGATATTCATAAAGGAAAAGGAGTAGATCTCCATAAGCAAGAATCCCTTCATGTCAAAGAAGATCTTAAGGGTCATGTCTACACAACTCACTCTCAAGATGTTGGTATCCCTCCATCAAGATCCAAACATATCCCTTCCCCATCATACTTTCCATCCATCTTAGGTCCTTATATCCCTTCGTCATCTATGCAAGGTCAGCAAAGGCACACATCCTTGAGTAAATTTCATCAATCCAAAAGAACTCCATTTCATTCATATCCATCCATGCATTCCTTTCCCCCTCCAAGCAATTTGGATGCCAAGTATAAAATTCATAAGTCTAGCAATCCACATGTATTCAAGGATCAACATGTCCAATATAATCGACATGTCAAAACAAAGAACAATATGATCTATAAAGAAAAAGAAATATTCAAAAGGCCACAAAGGCCCACTGAGAAAAATAAAGCAAAGTCAAAATATATATGGGTTCCTAAATCCCTTATGCTTGCAATGCACTCTAAGGAACCACAAAAGCATGAAAAATCAAAAACCATGTGGATCCCTAAGAAGCTACTTGAAGCACCAAAGCTTAAACAAACATCAAAATTGGCATCTACAATTGCTATTCCTCCATCCAAACATTCCAAGTCTATTCATCCATCACCTTCTTTATCCATTTTGGGCCCTTATGTCCCAAAATCCATAGCCTTTCCTTCGTCAAAATCTCAATATCCAAAATACATCTTTCCTCCATCAGTCCATCACCCCTCAAGGTATGTGCCAATGTCAATCTTGCCAACATTTCTATCCACTAAAGCACAATTCTTCCAATACCCTATCCATTATCCAATGCATATTTTCCATCCTTCCATCCCTTTGATCCAATCCTTTACATAAATCCTCGCCTTAGTTTCATCTCATTTTCCATGTCCTTATCCTACCAATGTCTTTGAGCATACTTTTAAAGGTCATGGTCCATTTATTTCAAGGCTACTATCCAAAAAAAAAAAAGACGCTTGAGTCCTTCTTCCATCCCCTATCATGTGTCCATCTTCTATTGAAAAAGTCAAAATACAAAAAAAAAAGTGAAAAAGAACCAAAAAAAAAGAAAAAAAGTAAAGCAAAAATAATTCGTCCACTGGTGAAAACCTGGCAAACAGGCGTCATGCGTAATTTATGAACTTCTTGCACACCGCACTTGGGAGTAGGTTTTATCCTATCATATCCTTTTGTCCTTCATTATTCCATTATCCTATCGAACCCATGTCATACTCCTTCATATCCTATTGCCCTTCATTATCCTATCATACCATGTCATTACCCTTCATGTCCTATCATCCCTCATGTACATATCCCCTTTTCCACCTTTGATCTTGACAAGGCTGAGGATTGTCATGAGCATCATGCATCTTGTTTGCAGCTTTTAGTCTATCATAGCTTTTGGTCATTTATCCATTTGCTTATTTCAACCTTTCATCCATATTCCCTGTCTTATTGCAACTTTCTGCCACCATCCCATATCCTATCCCGACCTTTAGTCCATGTCCCTTATCAATTCTTGGTCTTGCTTATCCTATCGATATCTTATCACTATCCATACACTCTTTTTCATTCCTTGATCTTGATCTGACATAAGGATGCAAAATTTAAACATGGTTTCAAAAACCTCTTGACATGTCCCTCATGCCATATCACTGCTTTACATTGTCATATCCAGTCTCTTGTCCCATCATGCAATAGCCCTTGAAAATTGCATCCGCATTGTCTCCATGATAAAAGGCCTTTGTCTTCCCTCTATCCACCAACATTTCAGCAAGCCTATTTATTCACTTGTCATATTCCTTTCCTTGCTAGACACTGGGGGCAAAAATCATAAAAATTGAAAAATGTCTTGAAATAATCATAAAAATTGAAAAATGTCCTGAAAAAATCATAAAAATGGAAAAATGTCCTGAAATAATCCAAAAAAATTGAAAAATGTCCTGAAAAACTCCCTACAAAGTCAAAAAAACATCCTGAAAAAAAAATGAACACAAAAAAATTGTAAAAACTCAAAAAAACAAAACAACACAATATCCCTTTTGTGCATAAGACAAATCATTGAGCATCCCTCCAACGACACACAATCCAACACTGTGCTTTAATGAAATCACGCGTTAACAGATGAACTCTTTCAATCAAACCAGACATTCAAACTGATTAGAATTGTCATATCAATCAACCTCAAAATTATTTGTCCTTGTCACTACTATCATGGGGTCTTATACAGGGTGTGGTATACTCAAAACCAGACTGTGTCCTGTCTTAGATGGGGTACCACATTCCCTGAAACCAGACAGCATGATCGTCCTATCAGCACTTTCAACTTTTGACAATGAAGATCAAGATGTTTGTTTGACTTGTTTTGAATTAGTGAGTCTTATCATTTATTGATTTATCTTCGCTCATGTTCCTATGTTGCTCGATGATGTCACTAAGTGATTTAGAGTAACCAGGATGGTTCATGGTCCCTTTCTTTTTTTTGTTGTGATTGTTGTTTGTCTGCGATGTGTCTGTCTTTTGCAAATAGGGTTGCATTTCAGCTCTGGCCTTCAATGCCATGATGCTATGCATCCATTTTGCTACATTAAAATAAAGGTTCTCACCTACAAAGTGCATTACTGAAAGCAAGTTTTTCTTTGTCTCTAACTGTCCTTTGTCTCATTTCTTCTTACTAACATTTCTTTCGTCAGTTCTGATAGTTAGTTTGGTCTAGTGCTCTGATTTCTCCACACACATATGCTACATCCTGCATCCATTTGGTTAGTACATTTGCATTACATCAAGCATCACATCAAGCATTTTATCCATTTCATATTATCAATGCATTAAAAACACATAAAAATGCATCCATACATGTTCCACAATGGTAAATAAACAGTGCATAAGTCATCCATACATGGAAAATAACATAAGTCATAGCACATTGCATCCCATCCTGTAGCATCGTAAATTGTATGCACTTGCTAGGGTGGTACAATTTCACACTTGGTTTAGCTCCCGCCTTGGTGCATTTTGCATTTTGCATTGCATTTCCCCTTTAGCACTTAATTAGGTCTAAGGTTCTATTTTTATCATCTCCCGTATCATAAAGTTGGGCCCTTTTCATTAAAGTGTGCCCCTTTTATTTTATTCCTCCAATACATCATTTAATCTAAAACCCTAATTAGGTCCTATTTTGAACTTGGGGGCTTGATTTCGGGGGTCAAAACATCTCGAAATCACCTATAACTTCGGGATTTTCTCTAAAATCATCATATTTGATGGCCCTAAAAATTTGGTGAAAAGTTGTCGGGACCATGGCGCCCGGAGTGCACACGGTCCTGGACATTTTTCCCAAAATTTTAGGAGCGCAATCCAATCATAAAATAAAGCTTAACCCCAAGAAATTGGCGGGAGATTCAATCTCTAGGTCGGCCAAAAGTTGAAATTAAGACCTAGGGTTTCATATATAAGAGCTCTCTTTCTTCATTTGAAAGGGGCCGGATTTTGGCCAAAAGGACCTTCTACATAGTGAAAGAGCAGATCTTTGAAGACTTCAACAACATTCAAGATCCATCCATCAAGCATTCATCAATTTCATTCATCCATTTAGGGCTTTGAAGACATTAAAGAGCAATAGGGGATCACCGACTGAAGATTGGCTTGTACCCCTCCCTTGGGGTTGGGTATGATTTCATGTTGTTTTCATGTCTTTGCATAAGCCTCATTATATTATTTGTATTCACGCTTTAGATCACTTTGCATCTTGATTTGGAGCATTTACATTATCATTTACAAGCAATTAGGGTTTACTTTCTAGGTTGCTCTAGTTTGCTTACTTGCATTTTAGGATCTTACACACACACAAGGTCTGCACACACACTACTTTTACAATACAACTTGTCTATTCGTGGAGGTGGAAATCACCAAAGCGGGGGTTTGACTAAGGCAAAACCCTATATAGCCGCCCACCATACCTTTTCAGATATAAGTGCAGATTTCGGGATTCGGATGACACCGCAAGTTGCAGATCTGGCAAAAGCAGATAGAAACTAAGCTACACACCAAATTTCAAGGCAAAAGACCAGGACAGGGGCATTGGGCGCCCTGGTCCTTCTATCAGACAACAAGTTTCAACATTTCTGACAACTTTTCAGGTTGCAAAACAACAGTTTCAGGAGCAGAATTAGGACAATGGTGCCTGCACCCCCATCCTGAACATTTTCACTCAGATTTTAACTCTGGGTACGCATCTGCATTCTTTCCTTGTCCTTGTGTTTACAACTTTCAATTGTTTAATCTCAATTCTGCAATCTTGTTATTAGTTCATACTTGCACTTTAGGGTTAGGAATTGAACTTGCATCATTTTATCTTTTAATTACAACAAAGGAATAGAAACCCTAATAGGTAGCCCGTGGCTCTCTCTTCCACAAAAAGAAGTAGCCAATTGTGTGATACCTCTAGGCTCTTTCGTATTCCACAATGTGTGTCAAAAGGTAGGATTAGGGCATGTTAGCCTAGTCTCGCTTTTTCCCCTACACATTTTGGTGAACCCGATTTCTTATTATTGCTTTCTCTTGCATTGCATTTGTTAGATCTAGATCTAGATTTAGTGTGTTTCGTTTAAGTTTCATTTTCATTAAAAAAAAAAAAAAAAAAGAAGAAAAAAAAAAGAGGGAAAAGAAAGAGTATGTTTCTTTGTTTCTTTGCATTGTGTGTTTAAGTTTTATGCAATTTTTATTTCAAAATGTCATATTTTTATTTGCAAGATGTTCATATTTATGATGATGTATGCAATTATGTTGATTATGAGTATAGCCAAGATGAATTAGATGAAGCTTTAGATGAGTTTTTGAACCCTAAAGATACCAAACCTTCATTTTACCAAAAACTCATAAACATTGTTACTATGCCATTTCGTTGTGATGAGAAAGATAAGTCGAATGATTCCTCTCAAGAGTCCATTCCTATCAACTCTTCCACTAAATCTAGTAACATGGTTGTTTTCAATAATCCCCTCTATGAAGAGATGTCTCCTTTTGAATCAAAAGATAAACCTTTTAATAGATATGATCATGCTTTGTTGGATGATGCTCTTGATGACTTTGTGGCTTTATCGAAATCTTTAAACAAGAACAAAACTTCTAAATTAGTTAACATGATAAACCTGAAAGAGCATAATAAGCCTCCCTTTGAAGTCCAAGGTGCTTATCCTTCTCCCACCTTTCAAGTTCCTAAATCACCTCTCCTTACTGTCCAAGGAGGGTATGGTCATGATTCCTTTCTTACTCCGAATAAACCTATCATCACTGTGCAAGGAAGAAAACCTATAAGTCCTTATAGTTATGCCAAGCAATTAACTAGAGAGAGTTATAATGCGGTTGCCCATACTTATAATACTAGAAATAATAGGCAGCCTAATCCTCCTCCAGTTACTCCAGTTTCTCTTCCTAATCCTCAACCAATTCTTCCGCAAGCTCCACGTATTTCACAAGTTCTTGGTAAGGAATATGATCTCGTAGAACAACTTAAAGTTACCCCTGCTAAGATATCCCTTTGGGATTTGATCCAAACTTCTTCTGCTCATCATGGAATGTTACAAGATGCCTTGAAAGATTTGAATGTTCCTCCACCTAATACATCTAGTAATATAGTGTCTTTGGTTAACTCTGTGATGAATCCTAAAGCTCAAATTATGTTTACTCAAGATGAATTGCCTACTAGTGAAATTCAACATCAATATGATCCCTTGATGATTGTGGTTATCATAAATGACACTGCTATAAGACGAACACTGGTAGATAATGGCTCTGGCCTTAATGTGTGTAGCATTAATCTATTGCATAAGATGAATGTGGATACATCCCTTATTGAGCCTGACTCTCATCCCATTCGAGGCTTTGATAATGTTGGTAAAGAATGTTTGGGTATCATAATCTTACCTATTATAGTAGGTCCTGTTACTTTACCTACACCTATTCATGTCATCTCTGGTAATTTGACTTACAATCTTCTATTAGGGAGACCTTGGCTTCATAGTATGCAAGCTGTCCCCTCAACTTTGCATGGGCGAGTCAAATTCATTTATGACAATATAACATACACCTTGCTAGCTGATACTAATCTTCAAGAACCATTACGAACTGGATCTTCTTGTTCAACTACTTCCAATCCTTTTACCACTTCAAATGTATCTACTTCCTTTAAGGATTTTGTCCCCTCTAGTACTCTTGATCCTTCTACTCAATCAGAATCTTCTCCCAAAGATATCTTTTCTCCCGAAAAGGCTCTCTTGGATGATGATTGGGGATCTTTAGACTTTAACCTTACTTTTGTAGGAGAATATAGAGTGCCTAAGATTGAGAAGGGAAAATCTAAGGAAGAAACTAAAGAGAAGCCCACTTTGTCTAAGCAATTCAGTAACAACTTTGTGGCTACCTCCGATTCAAATAACTCTTCAACATCTTCCTCTAATACAAATAGCACTAAGACCTATGGGGCATCACCATCCCTCTCTGATTTAGCATCCCTTCATGGTCATGGTTTTCACATTTTGGCTAAGAGTGGCTATAGTGGAAATGGTTGTGGCACAAATGAACAAGGAATTAAAGTTCCTTTAGAACATAACATGCATGAATATTCATTTGGACTTGGATATAATCTTTCTAAGCCCACCAAAGCATCTAAAAGACCATCTCTCAATGTGAATGCTATATTTAGTAGTGATGATGATCTCATTTCAACTAAATCATCTTCTACTTCTATCAACTCTCATTCCCCTCATAAGGAAATCTTGGCGATGAACAAATCTCTTTATGACTCCCCTCAAATTTCTAAATCCACTTATGAATCTTTATCTCCTCTTCATCATAAAGTCCTTTCCTCTAGGGATAAGGCTCTAATAAATTACACTCATCCCTCTTCTAAGATTTCTTGTGACTTTTCTTCTTCAATTTTTATCATTTTATACATGTTTTTGATCTCACTTATAGTTGAGCATTTAGCATGCCATATTCAAATACCTCATTTAGTCTATCACATCTTTAAATAACATTAATGGCTATTATGTTGCTCATCATTATGTGACATTGGTAGCTCATTTACTAGGGGCTCATTGTCATTCATGATGGTACAATTTCAAGTGCAATCATATTTTTGAAGCAACATAATAGCCTAATTTTCTATGTTATCTCTTGTTCCTATGGGGACAAGAGTGATTTCATACATCTCTTCTTTTTATGGTTAAAATTTCCCTTTGGGGTAATAGTGTGGAAATATTGATCATCTTTTCTTTAGAATCCTCTTTTCCTAGATATGGGAGAAGATGTGTATTCTCTTTCTTATCCTACCCACTTCTTGTGAGGAGCATTTTACATACACTAATGTCTTGCTTGCATGAACTCATGTGAGTATGTAGTACATTTTTCTTATGTCTAAATCTCTCCCTAGAAGATTGTGTAAGTCGTTCTCATTGTCCTTATCCTTGGGAGGCAATGATCTTTCCTTATTTTTATCTAAGGATCCACTTTTTCCTATTTCGTGGATGGTGTGAACTTTATTACTTGATGTTATTCCTTGTATGCATTTGTTGTTGTTTGTTCAAGGATTCTCTCTTACAAGAGGTGTAAGTCCTTGACTACAACCTTTTTTTGCACTTGGTAAAACACATCCATAATGAATTCACTCTCCCAATTGGGTTAAAAAGAGCGTCATCCTTCATTAAGAATCACTTTCACCTCGCAAAAGAAGGAAGTATTGCATTCTTATTCTCTTCTTTGTCTTATTCTAGAAGATGTTATATTTGTCTAAGACAATTCCTCTCAGGGATAGGTGTCTTTTGTACAAAGATATCTTCTCCTCTAAAGATCTCCTTTACACATACTACAAGATATCCCTTTTTCAACTATCTTATCCTTGCTTAAAGAGTGCAAAACTCTCTTGCTTGGATCTATGACATTGTTGCATTTTCGGGGTATCTTATTTTGTGATGAAGGTAGGTATCCTTGTTCTACTTTACTTATGACATAAACATTTTGAGCAATGGGTCATTCTCAGAACTAGAGAACAAACTCTTAGAGTGAGATGTCTCCATTTTTTTATGCAAGGTGATTATTCTTGGAACCAGAGCATAGACTCTTAGAGCAAGATGTCATGCTTTTGTACTATACATATACAGGTTGTAGCATACTCGGGCAACCTCCCTTACACACACATGCACGAGGTTGAGTGGAACTAGCGGCATAAGGCTAGACTTTCTCACTCTCCTCCCTTACTTGGATCACCTAGAAAAGATCTAGGGGCGAGAAGTTCATGTTTTCTCTCTCACTATTCTTCTCATGGATCACCAATGTTTGTATTCATGCTTTTTTCCTTTCTTTTCTTCTCTTTGCATTTTGTTTCCATTTATATCCTTCATCTTGTGTTAGAGAACTCTCAAATCCTCACACTCTTTGTTGTGTTGGAATTGAGATTTAGTCCTCTTTCTTACCAAATGATTCTCCATTAGTTTTTGATCTCATATCAAATCTTCTTGTGAGCATTTGTCATCAATATTCTTTAACAATTCAAAGTGGTAAACATGATACCCTGTTTCAACTCACTAAAATTAGCAAGCCGAAACAGGGGGGGGCATATAGCTACCCTCAAATTTTCATCACCTTCCTTAGTAAGAATTAGGTGATTTTGTGATCTAACGTGTGTTTTGTAGGGTGCGGTTCCTAACTGTGTACTGCAGATACCACTGGGGGCTTCATTCGACAGACTTATGGATATATCCTTTTTCAAATAATGTTTACTTTTTTGTACTTTAGCTTGCATATGCACGTAGTGTTCATATGACCGCTAAAGTGGGGGCTAATTGTAGCATTGTAAATTGTACGTACTTGCTAGGGTGGTACAATTTCACACTTGGTTTAGCTCCCGCCTTAGCGCATTTTGCATTTTGCATTGCATTTCCCCTTTAGCACTTAATTAGGTCTAAGGTTCTATTTTTATCATCTCCCGTATCATAAAGTTGGGCCCTTTTCATTAAAGTGTGCCCCTTTTATTTTATTCCTCTAATACATCATTTAATCTAAAACCCTAATTAGGTCCTATTTTGAACTTGGGGGCTTGATTTCGGGGGTCAAAACATCTCGAAATCACCTGTAACTTCGGGATTTTCTCTAAAATCATCATATCTGACGGCCCTGAAAATTTGGTGAAAAGTTGTCGGGACCATGGTGCCTGGAGTGCACACGGTCCCGAACATTTTTCCCAAAATTTTAGGAGCGCAATCCAATCATAAAATAAAGCTTAACCCCAAGAAATTGGCAGGAGATTCAATCTCTAGGTCGGCCAAAAGTTGAAATTAAGACCTAGGGTTTCATATATAAGAGCTCTCTTTCTTCATTTGAAAGGGGCCGGATTTTGGCCGAAAGGACCTTCTACGTAGCGAATGAGCAGATCTTTGAAGACTTCAACAACATTCAACATCCATCCATCAAGCATTCATCAATTTCATTCATCCATTTAGGGCTTTGAAGACATTGAAGAGCAATAGGGGATCACCGACTGAAGATTGGCTTGTACCCCTCCCTTGGGGTTGGGTATGATTTCATGTTGTTTTCATGTCTTTGCATAAGCCTCATTATATTATTTGTATTCATGCTTTAGATCACTTTGCATCTTGATTTGGAGCATTTACATTATCATTTACAAGCAATTAGGGTTTACTTTCTAGGTTGCTCTAGTTTGCTTACTTGCATTTTAGGATCTTGCACACACACAAGGTCTGCACACACACTACTTTTATAATACAACTTGGCTATTCATGGAGGTGGAAATCACCAAAGTGAGGGTTTGACTAAGGCAAAACCCTATATAGCCGCCCACCATACCTTTTCAGATATAAGTGCAGATTTCGGGATTCGGACGATGCCGCAAGTTGCAGATCTGGCAGAAGCAGACAGAAACTAAGCTAGACACCAAATTTCAGGGCAAAAGACTAGGACAGGGGCATGGGGCGCCCTGGTCCTACCAGGACAGGGGCGCTGGGTGCCCTGGTCCCTGGGACAGGGGCGCTGGGCACCCTGGTCCTTCTGTCAGACAGCAAGTTTCAGCATTTCTGACAGCTTTTCAGGTTGCAAAACAGCAGTTTCAGGAGCAGAATCAGGACAATGGCACCTGTGCCCCCATCCCGAACATTTTCACTCAGATTTTAACTCCGGGTATGCATCTGCATTCTTGCCTTGTCCTTGTGTTTATAGCTTTCCATTGTTTAATCTCAATTCTGCAATCTTGTTATTAGTTCATACTTGCACTTTAGGGTTAGGAATTGAACTTGCATCATTTTATCTTTTAATTACAACAAAGGAATAGAAACCCTAATAGGTAGCCCATGGCTCTCTCTTCCACAAAAAGAAGTAGCCAATTGTGTGATACCTCTAGGCTCTTTCGTATTCCACAATGCGTGTCAAAAGGTAGGATTAGGGCATGTTAGCCTAGTCTCGCTTTTTCCCCTACACACATCCTATCGATGCATATCATATCATATATCATCATAATATCGGAGTACAAAATTGGACTGTCTGTCCTAAGTATGGCCCATAGGCTGACTACAAAATGTCAAGCTACATAATGTCGACTGTCTGTCATAAGGAGCCCCGCAATGTCCCGCAAGCAAGTCCAATTCATGAAATTGAAAATATGGGCTTTTGTGATACGTACCACTGCTCCTGCATCATCCGGTCATCTGAATGTGTGTACATGTTCTCCGAGGTGATCTACCCTTGGCATGTTCATCATCTCTCTGCAAGTGTCCTTTTCCAGAGCAACAAATTCTCCTCTTGAGCTAATGCAAATGAGTAACTTTCACTCTCTTTGTCTCATTTATAGATCTTTGTCAATGCATAGATGGATGTGCACCCTATCCATCTTATGTTGGTCGCGGTCTTTTGCGTCTTCTTTTGTTTGTCCTTCATGCATCCGATCTCCGATTGATGGTCTGTTTGATCCTATCATTTTTATCGATCAATTGGCCTCTTTTCTGCATGTTTCCGGCCAATTCCTCGAGGGGGCATGCATATGTCATTGTCAGTGTCTGGGGGATTTTCATTATTGTTCTTTGAAACAATGCTTAAAATCGCATTGTCTCAAAGAGGGGCAAAATGTAGACACCTAAAAATGGTCAATGCTTGCAGAATCATACTTTAACATTTGTGCATTGCCTTCTTTTAGGTTTTTGCGTCGCATTAACATTTCTCCTATGTCACACACTTGGTCTTTATCATTTGCGAGCATCGAGTCCTTCTTCTTCATTCTTCATTTATCTCGCTCTCGAATTTGGTCTTGTCGACAATAATCTTCAGTCATGATTTTGGTCAATCTTATCCTGTCGCATTTATGTGCATATTCATTTGTCATCATTTTGGACATCATTAATCCTAATTAGGGTTTTTTCCTCTTATCAATCTTGTCATCGATCGTTGTCTGTCTCAATTATGTCAATTTGGATCAATTAGTCATTGTTCCTCGTCAATTGGTGCATTTATCAATCAAATCATTTATCACATTGGTCCTTTCTTAATCAGAATCATGATCGAGTCAATTATCTTTCATCAAGACCTAATTGTCATCCTTGCATTGCTAATTCATCTTCTAGGGTTTCATGATTTAATCATTTAACCTTGTTTGTCATTTCCCCCTCTAGGATTAAAAAATTATTTATTTATCCTAAGTCTTCTCATCACAATTAAATGTTCATTTAATTGGCTAATTATTCCTCTTTTTGTGAATTAATTAATAAATGACAAATTATTAATTAATTCACCTAATTTATCTTAATTCCTAATTTTCCCTCTTTTTTCTAATTTTCTAATTTTTCTAATTCCTAATTTCAATTCTCTCCTATTTTCCTCCTAATTTCATGGGAATGACATTTCAATTTGTCATAATTTGTCATAATTGACAATCAATCAATTTTGACATAGAAATTTATCATAATTTTGTCATGAATTATCAATCAATCAATTTTGCATAGAAAGTGCATAATTTGTCATAATTTGTCATAATTGACATTTTTGATTTACAATTTCCATTTGAATTGAATCATGCTAATTTGATCATTTCTCCAATTTGTCTATAAATTGGATGAATTTCTTCAATCTCAATCTAATAATCACATTATCAAACTAATCACTTTGTCGAATCAATCACGCTTCAAGTATTCTTGAGCAATCATCTTGTCTACTTGCTTTCATATCATGATCATGCACTTGTAGGTGAGATCCACAACAAATCTATTTGAAGGAGAAAGAAGGACAATGGAGCCACATGAAGGAGACATTCAGATCTGCACTTGGTTTGCTTAATTTTCAAATCTTGAATGTTTTGTTTTCATGTCTTTATTGAGTGTGTTAGGATTGATCATTGCATTTGAGCTTTTGTGATTGAGCTATGACTAATACTACTTGCTTTGATGATTTCTGATTTCCTAGCTACACTTCTAGTTCACAAAATATCATTTAAACTTAGAATTATTTCCTGGACAATAATAGTATGATAGTGGATCAGTAAAAAGGATCAACTCAAAGCACGAGTTGATCAAATCACCATGATGTTACTTAAAGTTACCAAGTCTTCAAAATTCATTGAGCCAGTAACTTCATCATTAGATGAACAAGTTGTGAAAAGGGCCAAAAAAGTAGCATCATGAAGTAGAGTAGTGGGAGAATGGATGGACCAAATGCTATGTCAAGGTACATGGCTCCTGAGATTAGTGTTTATTATTGTTATTAATCTTGATGCTATAATAATACAGATGGACAAAACTATAGAAATATTCTCCCAATAATTGGAAACACAAGATAAATATTTTGAGACATCGTTGAAGCTTGAAGACTTTGATTCAGATGATCTTGTACATGATGGTGTCATTTCTTCTCATCAAATATATATTGAGAAATGAGAGGCCTTGGAACATCAAATGGATATTCTAGAGCACCTTATTAAGGACATGCAGAGAACTCAAAAAGAGTGTGTAGTCAAGAAGGAGATTTTTTATAAAATCTTTGATATCCCTTGTGCCATCCTTGATGAAAATCAAAAGGTTCTTGATGTGGATGTGGTCATTAAATAATTCAGCTTGTTGGTGACTGTTGAAATTATAGAGCAGACTTCTCCTTGTCCTCTATTGATAAATTAGTTTATCTACAATTCATCTTGGACTTTCTGGATTCTCTTCTGAAGAAACACAAAAAATGTTGCATTGACTTAGAAAATTGTATTGCATGGGTTAAGATCATCACCAACCATACCCAGGGATCAGATGGAGCTAAGATGAAAGATGTCTTACAAAAATTCAAAGAATTCCAAAAATGGGAGTCAACGTGAAGAAAATGACAGTCATTTTTATGATTTTCTAGTGGTATTTTGTAATGTCAATCGACACCTTAAGTGTCATTTTGTATAATATTTAGTGCACATATAGGACTGCATGTGTTCTAAGTCAAATAGGTCTCTACTTTTGACTTAGTCACAAATTAGTTGCATCTTTCCTATTTTCATGTTGCACCTCTCCTCTCTATATATGAGGATTTTTATTGTAATAAGGATCTTTTTCATCATTATTTTATGCAACAAAACTTTTCCAAAGTGAAGATAAAAGTGAGACTTAGTGTTCATATTATGAATTTGCAAACTTAATCAAAGAGAAGACAAGTTTGGCTTTCAAAATTTGTGTTGGAATCAATCTTGAATATGGTATAAATGTTCTTATGTCATTTATGTTATATGTTCTTGGAAGATCTAAGTTGTGAAGTGCTATTGCTACAAAATATTGAGGAATAACTTGAGTTTATAAAGGTAGACTTTGTGTTACTTTGAGAATTCAAGAATAGGAAATTGGTGTGGCTAATATTGGAAAGTCTTTGAGCTTTTGTTTATTGTCTTTGAAGTTTATATTAAGTGGATAAGAAGGCAAAGTTTTTGTGCTTTACTAAATTATCTTGTTAGAGTAGAAAGTCTTACTTAATATCTAAAAGTCTTTAAGCTAGAAATATATTGGTATTTGGGTTACAGTGGTTGATAGGACTTAGGTATTTGAAATAAAATTTGAGTTATTTGTATACACAAGGCTTGTCCCTAACTCATTTTCAAAAAAAGGGAAGTAATGGAAGGCTTTGCTCTTTCACAGACACTTTACTTCCTTATTAGCATAGTTTTAATATTACTACAAATTTGAATCAATTTGATTGAAAGAAGAAATATGTTCTAAATAGATAATTAAATATAACTTGTTCTAAAAAAAGAGAACAAAGTTGTTGTGGCATCCTGGATTAGTGTAAAGTTAGCAAGTAGAATAGGAAAAATAGAAATTATAGTAGAAAGAGGGAGTCTTCCCTTATAATTAGGAGAGAATGTACTTTTCCTTCTAAGAAGTATTATCTCATGTACTATCGTGAAACTACATTTTGTAACCCTTCACTATTTTAAAAAAATTTCACCCATCAATAAGTAGGCTTATGTACATTGTTTATTCATCCAATTAATCTTATGAAATCCAATTGATCCATTTTATATTGCATCATTGATAAGAATATAGTTTGTTCTTGTCACGTATTATATATCTCTTGTTCTTGTGCTTTCCATTGCCTCTAGGTCTTGGGTGGCTACCTTCATAGCTAATTCTTATAGTTTTCTCCCATGTGGTTTTCTCCTTTTCTCTACTTTGTGAGAGATTCCTTGCATTTGCATTGTACATGGGTACCTAACATGGTTTTGCAGTCGAGACCCATCTTGCATTTCACTCATATTGCATAATAATCTTCTTGCTAAGTTTCACTAAGGGTGGGTGTTGGAGTAAATTAATATTCACTCTTATGCTTAAGCTCCACTTAGGTATTAGCTATCATAATTTAATATTTCTTGAGTGCATGGGTATTTTACTTGGATATTTGGATGCTACTTACTCCCTACCTACCATCACACCTCATTGGAGCTCTCATAAACACTCTTGCCTATATAAATAGAGTGCTTGTACAATTCATCTCATCTCCATTCATTAATCTATTGGTGAAATATATTTCTCTCTTTGTGTGAAGGTGAATCTATTGCTTGTAGTCCTCAGAGGTTGATCGCTCCAACTTTTATCCCTTTCCATAATCATCTTCTTTGTGTGAAGGTGAATTTGCTGCTTGTAGTCCTCGAAGGTTGATCACTCCAACTTTTATCCCTTTTCCATAATCATCTTCTTTATGTTTCTTAATGAATATTCCCATTGCTTTTGTCATGATCACAAATAGAAAGGGGGATAAGGGATCACCTTGCCTCATTCCATTTTCCACCTCAAAGAATCCACAAAGAGACCCACTAATTAATGACATAGCAATCTATTTGAGGGTGCCATTTTGACACCAAACTTCATCCGGGCCAATTTCTAAACAATTATAGAAAGGGTGACGAATTATCCCCGAGACTCACCTACCCCTACCCCCTACCTAAATATATGGGTGTGGATATACAGTAGTAGATAAGTTCCACCCATTGATCATTTAAAAAAAACTTACTCATCATTGATAATAAATCAAAATAAACTCTATCCTAGGTATTCTTTATATCCAACTTTACCATTATCCCTTTTATCCTTTCTTTTATCATGGTGTGAATTATCTCACTAGTCATAATAATACTATTGTTGATCTCTCTACATTCTATGAGTCCATTCGGTTCCTTGGATATTATCAATTCAAGTACTTTATTCAAGCAATTGGAAAACACCTAGGAAATTATTTTATAAATTATGTTGCAAAGTGAGATGGGCATGTATGTGCCGAAGGAACTACAAAAAAGTTGTAGTGTCATAAAATACACCCCATATAATTCTATGCTACATAAGCACCTTTGCTTTATGTTGTTTGGAGACCTTCTTCATTACCTTGTCCTTTTGTCCATTTCACTTTCTTGGTCAGCCTCTACCTTGTCCTTTTTTGACCCAACTGACTATTTGACTCATAGACACTAGTGCATTATAGAGACATTTGTGCATCACACTACTACTAGCATTCCATGAATCTAATAGTCTAAAGATGGTCTTTTGAGCATTACGCCTGCACCTAGAAGATGCTTGTAACACCTTTGTTTGCATCCATCAATGTTCGTTTTCATCCCAGATATTTTATCTTCCTTCTTGGACCTCATTTTGGCTCTCTAATAATTCATTTTCATGTTTGGCTACCGATTGAAATATTATCGCAACTCTACTCCATTGTTGAATTTCTAGTTGCATACTCAATTCTCTTGGATATCACACTTTCAATGCTATTCTCATGTTTTGGGAGATTGGTCTTCTTCTTCTTCTCCATTTGGCAGTCTCTCTTTGGGTGTGGAAGGGGAGTGTCTTTCTCTTTTACTTCTGTTTATCTCCATAGCTTATTTATTGTTGAATCTCTCTTATGTCTTGTTTCATCATTCCATTTATCTATCAATCTATCTATGTAGTGTCCCTCCTAGACTTGCATTTTGTTTTGCATATCGATAGACTTATTTAGACTTATGATGGATACTTGGATGGTTATTTATGACTTTTTTGCTATCTTAGATGGTAATATTGATACTAGGACTCTGTGGATTTATGATTACTTGATATGACTCATCATGTTTTGGATATTTATGTGATTGATGATGCTAGACCTATTATATGATATGTGGCATTCTGATGATTCTTATGTATGTTGATACATAATATCATCTTGATGGATGGATTTATGTGATCCATGGATTTATATGCGATCATTTATCATTTGGATTATATGACTTGTAATGATACTAACACTATTTCATGATAATGATTCTATGCGATGTTTTGATGATTATGTGTGACTATCTTCGTGAGTAGAGACGATGTCATATCACTCATTATGAGCATGATATTTCATCATGATTCTCTATCACATGCATTTTTATCATGATGTATATGTATCATATATGTTATGTTTAGTGTTTATGTAGGTTTGCAGGTACCAGACATCGACTCCACCTAGCTCCACAAGTCTGAGTGTGTCCTTATCCCAATGGCAAGTTGTCTGAGATGGCATAGTTTCCCTCAAACACTCTAGGTCTAAGTTGTGTACCTTGTCAATTCCGCCATGATGCAAGTTGAGGTTAGGGTCTTGTGTTGAGTTTGTTCCCTTGGCGTAAGATGAATCATTTATTCGGTGTAGTGTGGTTATTGTTTATTTATTTGATTATTTTATTGTGAGATTGTATTTTACCAATTAAGATCAATTTAATTGGTTATTGATTATTAATTGATTTGATCACTAAGCATTGGTGAATTATTGATTATTTATTTATTGATGGTTTATTTAATTAATTAATTAATATTGTGATTGAATTATGTTGATACGCTGTTTATGGTTGTTGTTTTTTGCTCGATAATGGGCCGAGGCCGTAAATTTTATTAATTAGAAAAAATAATTACAAATTTATAGTTCGATTTGGGGTGGGCGCTGGTAGGAAAGAACTGAATGAAGAAAACCTTCGGCCTTTCCCAAGGATAAATCTTGGAAGAAATTACCAAACCCTGATAGCCAATTATCCAATTCGTAGCTATTCGGGGAATTACATTATCATAGCTTCAATTAAATATTTCTTGATCATCAATGTTTAACATGATCTCTATGACGAGGTACCATAGTATAGGTTGGGGCATTCAGATGTCAAGAGACGGTCAAATGTGTCCATAAGATGCTTTCAATCTTGTTAATGCTGATCTTGGAAAGGGTTCTCTACGTTTATATAGAAGCCTGCAAAAATACTGAGACATGGTGCTCCTACAAACTAAAAGATCAGGTTAAACTATAGAAATTTAACTAAAAATGTGTTAAGCAAGGGAAGGAAATAAACCGGCTTCGCCGATTCAGTCTAGGCCCTAGAGCCAAGTGTCTTGTAAGTATCTGAACTTAGGTTTCCCTAAAAGAAACTCTGGAGATAAAGCTTGCATAACCATCTAACACGGGATATGAAACACAAAAAATGTAAGTATGAAATAGACCAGGGCCATTATAGCCGTGGCTAATGCAACTGGAGAAAGAAAAGGTGAGCAACTTGAGGAAGGCTAGCATTTGATAAAGGATTAAGGGAAATCCGCAAAGCAAACAACAGAGGAAGGGACCCAATAAATAGAAGTGGGTCCCCATAAAGGAGATTTCAGAGACATGAAGGTAGTAATATTCACCTACAAGTATATATTACTTCATAAATATAACCGCATAAATGCAGATGTGTATATATCTTTGCATAGCAGTATATCTATAGACCTATATTAATGTGTTTATATTTATGCTAAGATAGATACTTTGTTAATGCACACTTTTGAAGAGAAAAGGCATCCTACCTATTTATAATTAAAATGATATAAAAATGCAACCACAACTTTGCATAGAAGTATTAAATGTATAATAGTATTTATCTTATAAGTGATTTGTTTGAATCCCAACTGATTGCAATAAACCTCTAGAACTTCAAAAAACAAATTTAGTTTCTATCTATAAGAGTTATGTTTAACAAAGTATTATAATCTTTAGCAGAGGATCAACTCAAAATCTCACTTAAGAGGCAGACCCTTACTCTCAGTGCCCTGCTTAGTCCGAATGTGAGCTATTCGGCGAGGTAGAGGGCTTTAGGCCAGAGTCTTCCATTTCGGATACCAAGTCCATGATAAGTCCTTCATCCCGGAGATATACATCTATCCAGTGATTGTAGGGTGGGGATTTAACATGAAACCACCACATGAGGAAATTGATATTATTCTGAATGATGGGATACCTATTGGCAAACTTCGCAGGGTTGTCGTGAATTAGGATTGGGAGACGAGGTACCTGGCGATTGTTCCACATTAGAATGTCATAGTGCCTTGGCTTGGGGGCCAGAAGATCAGAGGTGACATTCACCATTACCCGTTCGAGCTCTACCAAAATACTATGCTTGAAGACTTTTAAACATAGCTTCCTGATAAACTCCCTATTTGGCTCAAAATGAAACACTATAGCTAGAAACATAGAGGCAATATCAGAATTTGCTCTGGTTCTGTCCTCGTTGTTGATGAAGTCTTCCCCTAATATTTGTGAAAAGCCATTAATAACTAGGTCATGAGGGGAATTCACAATGCCTTTCAATCGAGCTACCTTGATCTCTCCAAAAATGGTCATTTGTCTCTTAGAGGATTTGAGCCTGAGAATAGTATCCATGGCCCCTGAATTTCGCTTTTAGATAATAAAAATAGAAGAAGGAAAGCCTATTTAAGGTTAGGAGTTTGGTTTTGGAAGTCAAGACTAGAAAGGAAGTGATATTAGTTGAGATCAAGCCAAAATAATTAACCTTCATTATAAAATGCTGGATTGAGGTACTTGAGATCCTTAGCAGAGTATCAAATCATAGAGTAATGAATGTTATGGTTGTCTTGTAATTCCATCATTCGGTGTCGCACATGCTTAGTGTCAATTAATCCTTGCATGACTAGCATGTGCAAAGGAATGATTGATACAACTCAGCCAATGGAATGAATTCTCAGGGGCGAGTACATCTAGGTATCTAACTTCGATATGAGTTGATGGGTGGCAGCAAATGAAGTTATCCGAGAACGCTGAGGGAGGAGTAATAAAAAAGATAAATAGGATTTGATGTAAGGGGAAATTATCTCCTAGTTTAATAGGCTACGCTCTAAATTGAGCGATTGTGAATGAGAAGATGAATAAATATTGAAATGAATATATATATATATATATATGTATGTATGTATGTATGTATGTATGTATATATGTATGTATATGTATATATGTTTATATGTATATAAATATATATATATATATATATATATATATATATTTATACATATATATAATATATATATTGATACATATATAATATATATATTTATATATATGTATATACATTTATTTGTGTATATATATGTATATATATTATGTATATGATTGTTGTGAATATAGATTTGAATGTAATTATATATATATATATAGATATATATATATATAGATATATATATATATATATATGTGTGTGTATTTTATATATACATATATATGAGAAGTATATATTGAGTTAAATATATTTATCTAGAAATACATATTTATATATATCCGGTTATCTATAATATACATATATTTATAACTCAATACATAATATATATATATATATATTATTATATACATATGTTTACATATATATCTATCTATAGCTCTATGAGAGAGAAAATTTATCTGATCTAGAAGGGGCTATAGAAATCTCAAAATTCAATATAAATGTATGCATGACTTTGCTTACTTGAAGTAAATCTTGTCATATGAGGATGGGGGGATTGAAGGGTTGGGAGTGGGCAGTGAGGGATGATGACTCAATGATGAACAAATAGTACCAAACCGGTATTGAGAGGGGGGGGTGAATCAGTATAGACAAAAATATAGTTCAAAACTGGTTTGACAGCAAATACTCCAAATGACTGGCAAACAGTGACACTGGTTGAAACAGAGTGCAACCGGTAAGACCCAGAACAACTAAAACAATCATAAACCAGTTACTCTCTTAGCTTACCTCTTAGCTCAATACTATAGTACCATTACACCCTCATGCATGAATAGGTAAACTATCATCAGATCTTCACAATAGTTAGTTCAATATGTTTTATAGACAGGCATAAAACACTAAACCATTATAAGCTTAACAGGCAATAACAAAGCATCACAAGCTAAAATCATCACACATGACACACATATTTTCACGTGGAAACCCAACTGGGAAAAACCACTGTGGGGATGAATACCCACAAGCTACTTTTTGAACTCTTTAGAAGTCCGCTTTGTTAGGAGCCTTGTCCGGTTAAAGACATTACAATAGGTTCTGCTAGGAATCGATCCTCTTAGGGATCACCCAGTTAAGGGTTAAACCTGGTTAGGGTTACCTTGTTAGAGGATTTCAAGAACTCAATAGCTAAAGGATCTTCAGAGCTCTATAGCTTCCTAGAACTCAATACCTTCGAGTTACCCTATTAAGGGATTTCACAATTGTTGGAGTGGTTAAAGATCAACAAGAATTACAATGATTTGGTAGCAGCACTCAATGCTAATGCAGATCCATTTTGGCTCCTCTTCACCTTCTGCACATTCACTTTGTAGGTATCTCCTCTCTCCTTTGGTCTAGCAAGAATCACGTATCTCTTCCCTTGGATACACACATACAACTTTTTCCAACAACATTTGAAAGAAACACAACATCGACCTTATAGGAAACAGACAGGTCGATAGCAAAAACCATAAACCATAAACCTGTTGGGTTAAGAAATTCAAACGGTTCAATCCTAACTGTTGGATCATACTGCATTAAATGCAACAATCTTGAATCGATCTCAAGACATTCTCCATCGTCCATTATCCACTGATTTCATGGTGGCTAATAACCCATCACGCTTTATCACCATTTAACAAACTTTGCATATTCCCAAGGTGGATAGGGATAGTCTTCTTCATCCAAGATCCTTCATGCACACAGGGCTTACATGGCAACACGATTTGTTCTTTGTTATACTGCTAACTCATCACACAAAAATCATTGGTTGAGCCATACAGGCTTGAAGCACTTCAACCAGAAACCCCAAAGTTGAGACTACCAACTAGTAGTCATACAATGCTTCCATGTGCCAGTTCCCATAACCATATGTCAGTTCATCTTGAACAAGCACACCACTTCACTTTGGCACAAATGTCAGTTCACAGTGTTATACTGGTTCACACATATGCCGGTTCATACCTCTTCAACATATTGATATCAATGACAACATACAATGTCATTATGTCCACATATCGGTTCACATAATGCCAACAATCTCCCCCTTTGGCATTGATGGCAATATACAAAGATATCTCTCCGCTTCAAATTTTCTCCCCCAATATATAGAGATATCTTCTCTGCTTGACATCTTCTCCTCCTTTGACAACAAACTCTTTCTTCATCTCATCAGCAAACTCATGACTCATCTTGTTATCTCCACCAAAGATGATGTCATCAACAAAAACCTCACAGATTAGGATCTGATCTCCTTCAGACTTCAAGTAGATATTGCTATCTTCACTTGTTCTCTCAAATCCAATCTTCACAAGATGGGAATGTAGGCATTCATACCATGCCCTAGGTGCTTTCTTTAGACCATATAAGGCTTTATGTAGCCTACATACCATGTCACTGTCTTTAGATAGGGCAAACCCATCTGGTTGCTCGATATACACCTCCTCTTCAAGTACACCATTTAGCAATGCAGATTTTACGTCCATTTGATATACTTTGAAGCCTTTAAAAGTTGCATATGCAAGAAGCATAAGAAATCCTTCCAATCTAGCTATAGGAGAAAAGGTTTCTCCATAGTCTTCTCCTTCTTCTTTAGCATATCCTTTGCACACCAATCTGGCTTTATTCCTAATCACTGTGCCATCCTTATTCAACTTGTTTCTGAACACCCATTTGGTGCCAATGACATTTTTATGCTTTGGTCTAGGTACTAAGGACCATGTACCATTTTTCTCTATCTGGTCAAGTTCCTCTTCCATTGCCTTGATCCAGTCTTCATCTTTATGAGCCTCTTTGAATGATTTAGGCTCAAATTCAGAGATCATACATGAGTTTTCTCTTATTTTTCTTCTTGTAAGGATTCTTGCATCCTTATCTCCTATGATCTGCTTGGGATCATGATTCAGCTTGACATACCAAGGAATGGTCTTAACTGTTTCTTCTTGCTTTTCTTCTTCATCCTCATCTTCATCAGTATTAGCATTCACTGGTTCAGGAACACTATTACTGGTACTTGGTGGACTGACAACTGGTTCCCAGAAGGTTGCAACCGATTCATTTGCAGCATTCTCACTGCCGGTTTCCTTAGTTTTCTCAGAGGATTCATCAACTCTTACATTGATACTTTCCATAATTCTCTGAGTCCTATTGTTGTAACACTTGAGAGCTTTACTCTTAGTGGAATATCCTAAGAATATTCCCTCATCGCATTTAGCTTCAAATTTGCCCTGATGTTCACTCCTCTTGATGTAACATTTGCTACCAAATACCCTAAAGTAGCTAACCATAGGTGTCTTACTGGTCCAATACTCATAAGGAGTTTTGTCCTTAACTTTCTTGATGAGTACCCAGTTCATTGTGTAGACTGTAGTGCTCACCACTTCTCTCCAAAAGGTGTGAGCTACCTTTCCTTGAATCAACATGGTTCTAGCTACTTCAACCACATTCTGGTTATTCCTCTCTACTAGGCCATTCTGTTGTGGAGTCCGGGGGGCAGGCAGTTGCCTCTTGATGCCAAATTCTTCACAATACTTGTTGAATTCACCAGAAGTGAATTCCCCTCCTTGATTAATTCTGAGACACTTAATCCTTTTACCACTTTCCTTCTCCACTAATGCTTTGAAAGCTTTCAAATTCACAAAGGCTTCAGACTCATCTTTCAAGAATGTGACCCACATCATTCTTGAGCAGTCATCAGTGAGAATCATGAAGTACCTATCACCATGCACGCTTCTAGTTTTCATAGGACCACACAAATCAGTATGCACAAGATCAGGCAAGTTGTCAGCAGTGAAAGATTTACCTTTAAAGGTTGAGGAAGACATTTTTCCCAATTGGCACTCTCTGCACAAGGTATTATCCAGTTTGCTTAGCACTGACAACCCTCTAACTACCTTAATCTTACTAGCCTTCACAATGTTATCAAAGTTTACATGGCAGAGTCTCCTATGCAATATCCAGCTGTATGCGGGAAAAGCGGGTCGATAGAACTCAATATGTGAAAATATTCTAAAAGACTTGTCCACACACACACACAGGACTTCTTGGTGCAAGCTATGGAGTCATGAAGTATAACTCAGCTTCCCAAGGTGGGTCCCATGGTTCTCTATCTTACAATGTCCCTCAAACCAATGTTTTTGCTCTCAGATCACTGAGCAAAATGGTTTAGGGATGGCAAATGCAAGAACGAGGGATGCTTTGATAGATTTTAGAATGAAACGCATCCTAAGCTATGCATGATTCTAAAAATGCAATGAACTAGATTATAAGATGACAAGGTTAGTATAAATACTATCCTAACATGATATATTTAGTCTATGATTGAGCTAAATGATAAAGAAAGTATTCTAAACATGCATATTTAGACTAATTCCTATTGAAAAGAGAGGCTAAATGATGAGAATAAAATGAGATATGAAAGCTTGAATGTATTTGAGCATAAGTGTGATACTAAAAATTTGGAGGATGATCAAAATGGAGGGATGAGAGCTCTATTTATAGCAAAAACAGGGCAATGGATGGTCAGGATTGAAAGAGTTGATCAAGGGTTGAGTTTGAAAGTTGGGGATCCATGTTTGCAATTTGCACCAATGAAATGGTGACAAGTGTCAACATAGGGTTGGGTTGAGAGAAGGGGTTGGAGACATTAAATGCCTGAGAAGACCTTATGGTTATCTAGAGGGTAAGGGTCAAGTCTAAGTTAAGATTACCCATTGGATTAAGAGTTAATCCAAGGATAAACCCTTGTGCAAATGATTAAGAGATAATCATGGTCAAAGCATTAAAGGCTTGATGAGACCCTTGGGTTGGATGAAGGTTGAGTTAAAAGAAATTCTTTAACCATGTAAGAGGGTTTGAGTTAACCATTAATGGTTATGAAGACTTTGGGGAATTAAGTGGTTGAAGACTTGAAGCCTTTAATGGTTATCAAAGACTTTGGGGATTTCAGAAGTGACTTCCCCTTGCTTAGGGATGTGACAAAGTTTAGAAGATGGATTAGGCTAATTAGAAGCAATTAGAAGAGTCTAGAAGAAATTAGGAAGGGGTTTTAGGAAGCAAGTGGGAAATGTAGGAGAATACAAGTGGATAGAGGGATAATAGGATTTAATTGAACAAAAAGAATTTCATTCAATTTGGTTGCAATTTGGGGAAATTAAATAAATTAGATTTATTCAATTTAGGATAACTATTTAATTAAATTTGAATTTAATTAAAAGTGGATAGGGGGGATTTAATTGAATAAAATAATTTATTCATTAAATGGTATAGTGAATTTAATTTAAATAAATTGAGTAATTTACTTAATTAAATAGAGGAATGCAGCTAATTTAATTAAATTGGATTTAATTAAATAGTGAAATGAACATAAAATATTCATTTAGGAATATGGTCATTTTTATACATCTACATTTTGCCCCTCTTTGAAGTGACGTGTGTGCACATGTTATTTCAAAGAAAATGATGCGTTATCGTGATTTATGATCAAATGCCATTTTTGTGTTGCTTTTTTTATTTGCAAGTCGTGCCCCAGATTTGATTTGATGTGTGATGCCCCAGATTCGATATTTGATGGTGATGCCCCCTCGGGAGATGAATCAATATTTTGAAAATTTTGATTGGATTTGATGAGTTGTGTGTGATGTGTATGATTTTGTCTATGTGAAATGTGTGTAAATTGATTCATCTCCTGATAATGTACAGTGTGTAGGGTATAGGGGAGACTGCGACCATATTACATGTTCGTTTGGCTAACCCTAATTTCATTTGCCCTCCTATAAAAGGGGAAAAGAGCTTTGATTTGATTCATTTGTGCCTTGTTGACTTTGGAGAAAGAGAATTTGGTCGGAAGAGAAAATGCCTATTCCGTATTCCAGACACCGTTTCGAGCACGTTCGGAGGTACCAGAGACCTACAGCGTATGGACCACTAGTAAGTCAACATTTTTTACCCTCTTTTGATTTGGTAGTTTTTAGTCATTTTTTGATTTTTAAAAGTCGGTTTTAGCATTTTAGCGCGTCAAAGTCATAGATTAGCGCATACAAAGTCTTAGGTAGCGCATCAAGTCGAGTTTTAGGGTCGCATCCGAAATAAATTAGGGTAGCGCATAAGAAATCTAGGTTAGCGCATCTAGTGAAAATAGCGCATGGCAAATGTCAGGTAGCGCGTAGGGTCAACAGTGTAGCGCGTAGGGTAGACCTAGCACATAGGAGCCACAGAGGTTCGCATGGGTAAGGGGGTTTAACACATAGGGTCAAATAGGTAGCGCCCGGGAGGTATAGATTACCGCGTGGGTAGGGTTTAGCACATAGGGAGCTTAGGTGGCGTATGGGGTGAAAAGATTAGAGCGTAGAGGCAGTCTAGCACATAGGGTAAATATATTAGCGCGCAGGAAAAACAGCCTAGCGCGTAGGTGAATTTTAGCACATCGAGAATCTGTTTTAGCGCATCTGGAAAAATTTTGCAAGATGAGGTGATTTGTGAATTTGTTGTGTCATGCTGTCATGATTTTTATGGATTTGTCCAATATGAATGTCGATATAACTTGTTTTAATTTGTGATATTTCAAGTTATGTATAGATATCAATGTTTTGATTCGATCAAAATATGATTTGTTTGCACTCTGTGTTAAGTTCAATGTGTGAAGCCTGATTTGTGTTACAAGCTGATATGGGTTGGAAACTTGAGTTTTTTTACAAGCTGATATGGGTGGGAAACTTGAGTTGTGTTACAAGTTTATGTGATTTGGAGACTTGAGTTGTGTTACAAGTTTTGATATGGTTTTTGAGAACTTGAGTTGTGTTACAAGTTGATATGAAATGATAGGATTTTGAACTTGATGTAGATGAGCAAATTGTTTCATGTTGTTGATGTGAGTTTGATTTTGATATCATTGTTTTGATGTGGAAACTGATATTGGATTTGTTTTGCTTGTTGACAGGAGTGATTGGGTGTGGTTCAGTCGCGGGAGAGATTTCCGAGACCGTGGACATTGATACCATTGTTGACCCAGGCTGATTTGGACATCATTGAGAGATGCGGTTTGATGTCCCTTTTGGATATGCCTTGGTTCACTATGAACCGGGGGCTACTGACAGCACTTGCAGAGAGGTGGCACAGTGACACGAACACCTTACATTTTGCTACTGGAGAGATGGCAGTCACACCAGAGGACTGTTACAGGATCCTGCACATTCCCGTAGTAGGTGCACTACTACTGTATGAGCAGTCAGAGGAGGGTGGTACAGAGGCACTACGCCGCATCTTTCATGATGAGACAGTCTGCTGTTATGAGATCCCATGGTAGGAGTTCTTAGACCTAGATTACGCACCCCTTCCATCTGTACTAGCAGGGTTCATTGGTGGATTCCTTTGTCCTGATCATAGGTCAAAGGGATTCTCTATGGGATGGGGGCTGGTTTTAGAGGAGATGGTGACACATGGTCAGAGATTTTCATGGGGATCAGCTATGCTGGCCCATCTGTACAGGGGCTTACATGAGGTGTTATACCTCAGCTACGGCAGTTTGTTAGCTGGTGTGACACTGTGACAGGTATGGTGCTGGGAGCACATTCCAGCTGCGAGGCCACTAGCAGACAGGGATAGGCCCGTGGGATGCGCATATGTATATAGATACAGGGGTCTAATTATCTAGTGCAGGCTGGGCAAACTAGAGCATTGGAGGAGAGTGTTAGATGATATCGATATGGTTACATGGCGACCGTATACAAGTTGTGAGGTGTGGGTGGAGGATGGGCTAGAGATGCCCTTTGTATTTATGACTAGATATTTGATTGGGAGGACCCCTTTTGTTATAGAGAGGTTCATGGTGACCCGAGTTTTGAGACAGTTTGGGCGCCAGCAGGGTATTCTGCAGGGAGCTTGCCTATATGCACGACGGAGGCAGGATGTAGCCGATTGGGGCCCAACCATTGATAGCGCAGTGGCGGTGGAGGAGTTTGTCAGGTTGGCAGGGCAGATATGGGATTATGCCCCGGAGATTCTAGATGCAAGCATGACCAATGAGTTTGCTAGATTATTTGTTGTGTGGGCGGTGGCCAGGATATCTAATCCGGAGGAGATGCGGCCAGCTTTTGATTCTGATGATGAGGAGGGAGAGGGAGATGATGATGATGGTGGAGAGGATGGAGGAGGGGGAAGAGGGAGATGGGGAGAGAGAGGGAGGAGAGGAGATAGGGGTGTGGAGAGAGCGGTGAGACAGGGGGTGATAGACAGGGGGAGAGGTGGATTGGCTATTGGAGCTGGTGGAGAGGGGAGAGTGGGGGAGGTGTTAGCTACAGTGGGGGGCACTGATGAGGTGAGCCGACCAGCGCGGAGGAGGAGGATGGATGTGCTTCCACCTCCAGCACCGAGAACAGGCAGAGTTGGAGGGGTTGCCCCTACACAGGTACCGCTACGGGTTCGGGTTCCTACACATGTTGAGGATGTGCAGATTCGGACCCTTCAGGTGACTGTACAGTAGCTGCAGGCGCAGGTTTTGACATATCAGTGGTAGATTGCGCAGTTGACTACTGAGTGAGATACAGAGATAGAGCAGAGAGGGTGAGCGGAGGAGCTGCTATCTAGTATGCAGAGAGCAGCGGTGGGTGGTCCGATGAGAGACACCTTGAGAGAGCTAGCATTGAGAGCTCAGGAGGCGGAGTACTATTGGCGGCACTATGAGGCGGCGGTACCCAGGGATCGTTAAGTATAGAGCTTTGCACAGTCGAGATCTAGTCGATCTCGAGATACTGGGTCACGGTCTAAGAGCCGAGGTGTCACAGGGCCACCAAGACAGGACCCTCCTGGGGATCCAGGAGCGGGGACATCTGGAGCCAGACCATCGCCATCTGGGGATAGTCATACTTGAGAGACGTGGTCTCTGGTGTATTTTTGATCATTTGTATTCTTTGTACTAGACACAGTGTTGATACATTTTGTACATTTTGATCATTTTTGAGATATATATATACGGCACCATTTTCGTTGATCATGTGGTGTGTTTATATGGATGCATGTTATGTGGGTTATTTCTTTATGATGATGCAATGCTTAAATGTATGATATAATGTATGATGCAGGATGTATGCTTTTATATGCTATGAGATGTATCTTGAAAATGAGATGTATGATTTGATATCTTGTGTGATGTATCTTGAAAATGAGATGGATGATTTGATATGCAACTAAATGTAAAATGATATGCATTTTGGTAGCATCCTCATTCTGTATTTGCCATCCGATATAGCCATATGTTGTTTGCTTTCTTTGTAGGTATCATCATTGAGCATTGATTTGTTTAGAATATGTTAAAAATTTATACAAGCATAATGGTATAATTGAACCATAATGACCTGAGAAAAATTTACATGATGTTTGATTTTGCAAGATAGCACAAGCGTCAAGGTATAATTGAACCAGGATGACCTGAGTGCGTATTGCGTAAACAAACAAGATTAAATCATTTGTATGCATGAAGTGGAATCAAGCCTTCAGTGATATTCGATGTATCACGTCTCAAGGCAAGTATTCACATAGTACAAGTGATCGCCTCCCAAACAGAAGACTAAGAAAATATTGGAAGTTTCCTATGATCTTTGGCTTTGAAGCATTTAGTGAGATAAGGAAGAAAATACAAAATTGAAAAAGTTCAAAATGCAAAAATAGTTAAGATTTTTATGCGATAATGCAACATTTAGTACTTCAGAAAATATCCATCCTTGGTATTTCTTGAATTGTTTTGTTTTTGTTTTTGCGATGAAGCATAGTTTTTGGTTGTTGGATGTCATGCTTTTGAGTTTTGCAAATAGGTTTGATGTCTGGACTGTTTGCAATATTTAGACGATTTGAATGCCCCTAACTGAGTGTGCCTCTTGATGTGAATATGTACAGTGATTTCCAAGCCATGGTGGATTTGTGGTAAGAGGATATATATGGATAAACCAGGATAGTGACTACGCTAAGTATGTCCTGAATGGATATGTGCTAAGTGTCGAGTGATGGCTGATAGTGTTTGTATGGATAAAATGGTATGGAGATAGATAGAGGAGCCATTCTTTCACAAGAGCACCTGTTTACCAGGTTTTCACCATTTGTTTTTATTGTACTTTATGTTTTTGCTTTTTCTGGATTTTTTGATTTGATTTTTTTTTTTTTTTTTTCCGTGCACTAGGCTACTTAAGTGTAGTACTTTTTCAGATGGATGTTGTTAGTTGGTTCATCGAGCACATCTCCCTCTAAAGTTGTGAGTTGATAGGCACTTGATCCATAAACTGATATGATAACATAGGGACCCAACCAGTTAGGTTCAAATTTCCCTTTCTTTTCTCGATCTTGCTGATTTCTTGGATTTTCTTTGAGGACTAGGTCACCAACTTTGAAGTTGCGGGGGATGACCTTGTGATTGTAGCTCCTGCACATGCATTGTTGATATGATTTGAGATGAGTATAAGCATGCTGACGTCTTTCATCTAATAGTTTGAGTTCTTGCAGCTGGTTAACTCGATACTCTTCATCTGGGATTAATCCTTTCAAAGAGACTCTGAGAGATGGGATTTCTACTTCCAGGGGTAAAATCCCTTCCGATCCATATACCAATGAGTATGGTGTTGCTCCTATAGGTGTGCGGATGCTGGTTTTGTATGCCCAAAGTGCTGGATTGAGTTGTACGTGCCAATCTTTGCCTGCATCATTCATTGTTTTCTTGAGGATTTTTATAGTTTTGTTAGATGCTTCTGCTTGACCATTTCCCTGCGAGTAGTATGGTGTAGAGAACCTATGTTGGATTTTGAATTTTTCACATAGTTCTTGTACATCTTGGTTTTTGAAAGGCCGTCCATTATCTATGATGATTGAACTTGGAATAACATATCTACAGATTAGATAATTGAGGATAAAAGAGGCAATTTGTTTCCCAGTCACTGTGGTCATGGGAACTGCTTCTATCCATTTGGTAAAGTATTTTGTTGCTGTTATAATGAATTTGTGTCCATTTGAAGATGAAGGATGAATTTTGCCCACTAAGTCTAGTCCCCACTGACAAAAGGGTCAGGATGTTGTAAATGGCTGCAGTTCCTGTGCTGGTGCATATATCAGATTGCCATGGATCTGGCATTTAGGACATTTCTTGGCGAAGTGATATGAGTCTTTCTCCATTGTAGGCCAGTAGTATCCCATCCATAGAAGCTTTTTAGCAAGATTAGTACCACTTGAATGTGTGCCACAAACACCTTCATGAAGCTCGTGTAAAGCAGAATCGGAATCATTACGATCAAGGCAACGAAGAAGAGTACCATCTAGACCTCGATGATACAAAGTATCAGCGGTAAGGGTGTAATGGGCAGTTTGTCGAATAAAGTTACATTTTTGGTTACGGGATTGGTCAATTGGTAAGATATTGTGTTTGAGGTAGTCATATATTGGTCCATATAGCAGAGAATCTGAACCAGTCAAGGCATAGATAACATGGGATTCAAAGTGGTCATAGGCGGGGGAGAACAGTTGCTCTACCAGGAACTCGTAACGACTCTGTTGCTCTGGAATTTGTAGTAGTGAAGCGATAGTAGACATTTCATCGGCTTCTTTGTTGTTTAACCTTGGTATTTGTTCGAAGGTGATGTGCACAAAATACTATTTGAAGTCATCCACCATTCGCTTGTAGGGTAGTAGCTTGTCATCCTTTGTCTGATAGTTGTTGTTGATTTGATGGACCACTAGTTGTGAGTCTCCATAGACCTTTAACTCTGTGATTTTCCATTCTACGGCCATTTTGATACCTATAACCAATGCCTCATATTCAGCCACATTATTTGTGCATGGAAACATAAGCCTATATGATCCTAGTATAGTGTGTCCTTCAGGAGTGATGAACAAAATGCCAGCACCTGAACCATGTTGTGTATAGGATCTATCAAAGTATAGGGTCCATTGTTTGGTGGAAAGAGAAAGAACGTCCTTGTCTGGAAATCCATACTACCATCTGGTTTTGATACCGGGACAATGTTGGAAATCCATTCTGCATAGTCAATGGGTCGGATGAATCCGACGTCTAATAATTTCTTTAGTTCAGTTTTGACCATGAGTGCCACCTGTGGATTCATCTTTCGTAGCTTTTGCTTGACTATTTTAACTCCTGAAGAGATGGACAAATGATGCATGATTAAGTGTGGATCTACTCCAGGCATATCAGCATATGACCAAGCAAAGTTAATTTGTTGTTCTTTAAAGAAAATGATGAATGCTGATCTTTCTTCTTCTGTCAGAGATTCTGCAAGGTGTAGGTTTCTAACTGCTTCTATGGTACCAATGTTGATTGATTGAGTGGGCTCAATCAATATGGGTGATCGTTCATGAAAGTGCTCAAGAAGAGTGTCAAGTCTCCCATCGTTAGGTGCCTTAAAAAGGTTTTCACCCTCAGATGCATCCTTTATTTTTACTTTTTTGTGATCTAGAGCTGCCATTGATTGGTTTTCAGTATCAGATCTTTTACTTGGTTCATTTTTGCGACTGAGAGACTTGGCACTCCCTGGTTTGCAGACATCATTACTTTGTTCACTGGTAGAGCCTGTTTCTGGATTTATGGTACATAGGTAATGGATAATAGATTCATCATCTGGGAAAATTGGTATATCATGGATTTCAGGTTCATCCCACTTGATGAGGTCAAGAAAGACAAGCGGTAAGGAATCGTTAGGTGGATCAAGTTTGGCTACTGTGAGTGTCAGGACAGAATTTTCATCGTGATTGTTCTTGGTTTTAAAGAATTCTAGGATTTCGTCGAGGTCTTCGATGGTATTATCTTCCACATAGAATTGTTCATAATGTTTCTATTTGTGGTCATGGGTTCGAGCCCCACAGTGGGCACCAGAAATGTATGCGGGAAAAGCGGGTTGATAGAACTCAATATGTGAAAATATTCTAAAAGACTTGTCCACACACACACACAGGATTTCTTGGTGCAAGCTATGGAATCATGAAGTATAACTCAGCTTCCCAAGGTAGGTCCCATGGTTCTCTATCTTACAATGTCCCTCAAACCAATGTTTTTGCTCTCAGATCACTGAGCAAAATGGTTTAGGGATGGCAAATGCAAGAACGAAGGATGCTTTGATAGATTTTAGAATGAAATGCATCCTAAGCTATGCATGATTCTAAAAATGCAATGAACTAGATTATAAGATGACAAGGTTAGTATAAATACTATCCTAACATGATATATTTAGTCTATGATTGAGCTAAATGATAAAGAAAGTATTCTAAACATGCATATTTAGACTAATTCCTATTGAAAAGAGAGGCTAAATGATGAGAATAAAATGAGATATGAAAGCTTGAATGTACTTGAGCATAAGTGTGATACTACAAATTTGGAGGATGATCAAAATGGAGGGATGAGAGCTCTATTTATAGCAAAAACAGGGCAATAGATGGTCAGGATTGAAAGAGTTGATCAAGGGTTGAGTTTGAAAGTTGGGGATCCATGTTTACAATTTGCACCAATGAAATGGTGACAAGTGTCAACATAGGGTTGGGTTGAGAGAAGGGGTTGGAGACATTAAATGCCTGAGAAGACCTTATGGTTATCTAGAGGGTAAGGGTCAAGTCTAAGTTAAGATTTTCCATTGGATTAAGAGTTAATCCAAGGATAAACCCTTGTGCAAATGATTAAGAGATAATCATGGTCAAAGCATTAAAGGCTTGATGAGACCCTTGGGTTGGATGAAGGTTGAGTTAAAAGAAATTCTTTAACCATGTAAGAGGGTTTGAGTTAACCATTAATGGTTATGAAGACTTTGGGGAATTAAGTGGTTGAAGACTTGAAGCCTTTAATGGTTATCAAAGACTTTGGGGATTTGAGAAGTGACTTCCCCTTGCTTAGGGATGTGACAAAGTTTAGAAGATGGGTTAGGCTAATTAGAAGTGATTAGAAGGGTCTAGAAGAAATTAGGAAGGGGTTTTAGGAAGCAAGTGGGAAATGTAGGAGAATGCAAGTGGATAGAGGGATAATAGGATTTAATTGAACAAAAAGAATTTCATTCAATTTGGTTGCAATTTGGGGAAATTAAATAAATTAGATTTATTCAATTTAGGATAACTATTTAATTAAATTTGAATTTAATTAAAAGTGGATAGGGGGGATTTAATTGAATAAAATGATTTATTCATTAAATGGTATAGTGAATTTAATTTAAATAAATTGAGTAATTTACTTAATTAAATAGAGGAATGTAGCTAATTTAATTAAATTGGATTTAATTAAATAGACACCAGCTATCATCAAACTTAGCCATAAGACATGTACTTATATTTGCATTCAGATGAAATAGGTTACCTTTGGTCTGCATGCCGGTGGTCACCAATTCACCATCTTTTCCTTTGATTCTGCAAACTCCATTCTTGAATTCCAGAGTGAGGCCACTGTCATTCAGTTGGGCAACACTTAGAAGGTTGTGTCTAAGACCATCAACCCAGTACACATTGTCAGCACTACTCTTTCCATTCAGAGAGATGGAACCTCTGCCTTTGACCATGCATGGTGCGTCATTGCCAAAGCGAACCACACCTCCATCATACTCCTCCAAGGATAGAAACTTGCTCCGGTCACTAGTCATATGGTGAGAACAGCCATTGTCAATGATCCACTCGTTGGAATTATCAAACTAAGAGACAAGAGCCTTCTTATCTGACACATCTTCTTTGACAGCAACAAACACAATATCTTCATTTTCTTCATCCTCTGATTCTTCATCTGTGACACCTTAATCAACTGCCACAAAACAGTTTCTCTAGTTTCCTCCTTTGAATTTCCTGAACCTTTCTAGTTTGTCCTTGTTATCGCCATTAGGACAGTTTATAGTAGTATGTCCTATCCGGATACAAGTAAATCATTTCAAAGGTAGCTTACCTTTTTATTTACTGGTTCCTTTAGGAAGTTTCCTAGCAAGGAGAGCTTAAAATGCCATCAAAATCTCCTCATCATCCATTTCTCTACTCTGTCTAGGTTCACCACTAGTGCTAGCTTCTTTTCCTTTTCTGGATGGTATAATAGAGGCTTTAAAAGCCGATTCAGTCTTTTGAACACTACCATCAAAACTATTTAGCTCATAGGATATCAACTTGGCTATGATGGAGTCCAAGGATACCTTAGTCTTGTCTATTGATCTCAGCTCCTGAATAGCAGCAACCCTTATTGCATAGACTGACAATAGGGATCTTAGGAATTTTCTTACCACAGTAGAATCTTCTATTTTACCACAACTCTTGATTTCTCCAACAACTGTTTTGATTCTTATTCCATACTGCTGAATGGTCTCACCTTCAACCATCCGCATATCTTCAAACTTCCCTCTCAGGCTTTCTTCCTTAGCTTGTTTTACATGTTCATCACCACCATAGATATTTTCAAGAGCATCCCATACCTCTTTGGGATTTACCTTGTCCTAAACATCAATAAACTCAATGTTAGATAGACTACTAATAAGGGCTTCCATGACTTGCCCATTTTCTTGTATCTCTCTCTTTTGGTTATCGGTGAGAGTATCGGTAGGGACAACATAGATATTCTCAACATAACTCTAGTGTTGAGCATCCATTCTTCTGATGAATATCTTCATCCTATCTTTCCATATACTGAAATTTTCCCTATTAAACTTTGGACCTTCCCTCTTCATCATTTGACTAGGATCTTTACCTCAAGCAGTTAAGCTTACAACACAGAGGACCTAGAGAGCTCTGATACCAATTGATGACTCAATGATGAACGAATAGTACCAAACCGGTACTGAGAGGGGGGGGTGAATTAGTACAGACAAAAATACAGTCCAAAATTAGTTTGACAGCAAATACTCCAAATGACTGGCAAACAGTGACACTAGTTGAAACAGAGTGTAACCGGTAAGACCCAGAACAACTAAAACAATCAGAAACCGGTTACTCTCTTATCTTACCTCTTAGCTCAATACTATAGTACCATTACACCCTCATGCATGAACAAGTAAACTATCATCAAATCTTCACAATAGTTAGTTCAATATGTTTTATAGACAAGGATAAAACACTAAACCATCATCAGCTTAATAGGCAATAACAAAGAATCACAAGATAAAAGAATCACACATGACACACATATTTTCACGTGGAAACCCAACTAGGAAAAACCACTGTGGGGATGAATACCCACAAGCTACTTTTTGAACTCTTTAGAAGTCTTCTCTGTTAGGAGCCTTGTCCGGTTAAAGACATTACAATAGGTTATGCTAGGAACCGATCCTATTAGGGATCACCCAGTTAAGGGATGGCTACAATACCCGGTTAAGGGTTAAACCCGGTTAGGGTTACCTTGTTAATGGATTTCAAGAACTCAATAGCTAAAGGATCTCCAGAGCTCTATAGCTTCCCAGAACTCAATAACTTCGAGTTACCCTATTAAGGGATTTGTATCAAGTCAGTTAAGGCTACCTTGTTAAGGGATTTCACAACTATTGAAGTGGTTAAAGATCAACAGGAATTACAATGATTTGGTAGAAGCACTCAATGCTAATGCAGATCCGTTTTGACTCCTCTTCACTTTCTACACATTCACTTTGAAGGTATCTCCTCTCTCCTTTGGTCTGGCAAGAATCATGTATCTCTTCCCTTGGATACACACATACAACTTTTGCCAACAACATTTGAAAGAAACACAACATCGACCTTATAGGAAACAGATAGGTCGGTAGCAAAAACCCTAAACCCTAAACATGTTAGGTTAAGCAATTCAAACGGTTCAATCCTGACTATTGGATTATACTGCATTAAATGCAACAATCTTGAATCGATCTCAAGACATTCTGCATCATCCATTATCCACTGATTTCATGGTGGCTGATAACCCATCACGCGTTATCTCCATTTAAAAAACTTTGCACATTCCGAAGGTGGATAGGGATAGTCTTCTTCATGCAAGATCCTTCACATGCATAGGGCTTACATGGAAACATGATATGTTCTCTGTTATATTGCTAACTCATCACACAAAGATCACTAGTTGAGACATACAGGCTTAAAGCACTTCAACCGAAAACCCTGAAGTTGAGACTACCAACTGGTAGTCATACAATGCTTTCATGTGCTGGTTCCCATAACCATATGATGGTTCATCTTGAACAAGCACACCACTTCACTTTGGCAGAAATGTCGGTTCACAGTGTTATACTGATTCACACATATGTCGGTTCATACCTCTTCAACATATTGACATCAATGACAACATACAATGTCATTATGTCCACATACCAGTTCACATAATGCCAACAAGGGAGAGTGAAGTTAAGTTTACTGGAGGAGAGGAACAAAGATTTAGAGGGAGTGATGAGACCTTCCTAATTTAGTTCCTGCTTCTACATATTGGTGTGCCTTAAGAAGGAGTCCAAGAATGAAATTAAGACTCTTAGTATGATAGATGATTATGCTTTGGGAATGAGGAAGTGAGCCCGATTAGCCGACCTAAAAAAAATGACCTATGTGTGATAACTAGATCGATTAACTAGATCAGATAGGCTTTTAATATTGCCTTATTTTTTGAATTCCTTACCATTTGCTTTGCAATTTCCTTCTCTATAAATGTGATTGATAATTACCAAGCTGAAGTAAGGGAGTAAATCCCTTTCCCTTTTGATTAAATTGTTAATTTTCCAATTGCAAGAGTTCCCTGATCTGAGGGAGTTAATGATGATTGTGAAGTCTCCTTCAATTTCCAGATTTTGAATTCCTATTTTGTGGTAGAGTAGCATCCCTTCTACCACTGTATTGGCTTCTACCATATTATTAGTGGTTATCTTTATCAATTGAGAGAGATAAGAAACCTCTTCCCCTTCCTAGGAGTGGATGACACAACCTACACCTGCTATGCCCAGGTTACCCCAGGAAGCTCCATCAAAATTAAGCTTGAACCAACTGAGGGGTGGGGGAGCCCAAACATACTACCTTCTGCCTGATAAGTTGTTCTCATCTCCTGGATTGACAAACATGGGGAGAATGATGCTGACCTAGATTTTCCTTATGGTTTCATCCCTAAGAGACAATTTTGTGTTCTTCAAAGGGGATTTCCTGATGAAGTTAATGGCGATCTCAATGATAGATGCCTCAATTTTGACAAGAAAGGTTTCCTTATTAAGGGATTTATCTTTAAAAAAAAATTTATTCCTTTTCTTCCATACTTCCCAGAGGAGGATCAAGGGAGATATGATCTAAGTATGTCCATAATGTCTAAAATTTTGGGAGACTGGCCAACTCTGAAGAAAGGAAAGAAGGTCTTGTTGACATGCCAGACTTAAATTGAGTTTGTTGAGCAACTAGTACCAACATGATAAGGTAAATTCACAATTGAGTAATAGGTGATCCACATCTTCCTCACTCTTGCAACACTGTGGACACCTGGAGGGACCTGCAAAGCCTAATTTCCAGAATCGTTCCTTTGTGAGGATCCTTTTCTGTAAGGTAGCCTAGAGAAATGTCCTAACTTTCGGGGAGCAAGATTTATCCCAACATATGGACAAAGGGAGGTTAGAAGTCGGTCTGGTTTCTAGCTTGTGTGCTGACTTATAGTTCCAATTTACACTATATTCCCCATTTAGGGAACCTGTCCAAATTAATTTGTCTTGGCTTAAATTGAATGAGAGTTTTCTAGACTGGAGAATCGTGAGAAGGAGGGAATGTCCTTTTTGGTTGGGAGGGGATACTAAAAGGGGCTTCCAACTCCAACCTAAAGTCGGATCCGATTTGCAGAAGGAAACATAATCTCAGACTAGCTTACCTACAGAGTTCCCTAGCTCTTGACTTAAAGAGTCATCATTAATTAAGCTGCTAAGAGGAGGGTAACCACCCCAAGAGTCCTCCCCAAATAAGGCTTTGTCACCTTGTCCAATGTTCCAAGACAGTTGGTCGGAGAGAACTCCTCTACAATAGGAAATGAAGTTCCAAATTTTGGATCCTTTAGGAAGGGGAGGTATTCTAAAGATGCTAGTTGAATCGAGGTTCCCTAAATACTTTTCTTTTATTATTTTGACCCATTTTAGATGTGGCTCTTTGTATATTTTCCATACTAGTTTGGCTCCAAATACCCTATTCCAACTATCTAAATTCTGGAAACCTAAGCCTCCATTCAGTTTAGGAAGGCAAAGAGTGTCCCATGCAATTAATGCATACTTCTTGTCTCCCAACCCTTGTCATAGAAAGGACCTCAAGACTCTTATGAGTCTATTCCTGATGCATCCGGGTAGTTGGAGATAAGGCAAGTAATATTGAGGGATTGTTGAAAGGATAGAGCAGATCAAGACAATTCTACCTGCTAAAGATATTCATTTTCCTTTCCAAGATTGCAATCTTGAGTCTAGTTTGGATAGAATGTTGTCCCAAATCTTATTAGCTCTATTCCCTTTATCCAAAGGGATTCCTAGATAAATACATGGAAGAGATCCTGACTAAAACCCTAGAATACTAAGAATTTGTTTTTCTATATTATCTTTAGTGTTCAGGAAAAAGACCTTGTTTTTTGCTTTGTTTACCTCTTGGCCAGAGGCTTTCACATACCATTCTAGTATTGTTTTGAAAATTCGAGCTTCAGAGGGGGAGCTATTCCCCATCAAAAGAGTATCATTTGCAAATTGCAGATGAGTTACTGGATTGACATTGCTCATTTTCCTGATCCCTTCTATGCTACTAAGCTCTTGAGATTTATGTATGCTCCTACCTAGACCTTCTGCCATGATAATATAGAGAAAGGGGGATATATGATACCCTTGTCTTAGGCCGCTAGAGCTAGCGAAAAAGCCCTATGGGGAACCATTAACCAGAATTGAGAATTGGGGAGTTGAAATGCATTCGAATATCAAATTAATCCAGCTTTTGTTGAAGCCAAATACTTCCATGCATTTGCAAAGGAACCTCTAGTCCACTTTATCGTATGCCTTTTTGATATCTAGCTTGATGAACATATATGCTCTAGAATTGGAATGAGAGGAGTGGATAGCCTCCTGGGCAAGAATAATCCCATCCAAGATGGATCTGCCAGGGACAAAACCAGATTGCTCTTCTGAAATGATAATTTGAAGGAGGGGTTTGAGTCTATTAGCTAATGCTTTTGTGAAGATTTTGTAGAGAGTATTGCAGAGGGCAATCGGTCTAAACTCATCCAAGGTGTCAACAAAGGCTTTTTTTGGGATGAGGGAAATGAAGGTGTTGTTGATCTCTCAGAGGAACCTACCTAATTTTGTGGCACCTTCGAGAGAATCCACTAATTCCAGTCCCAAAAAATGCCAACATGAGTGAAAAAAGGCGGTTGGGAAGCCGTTCGGACCAGGTGCTTTTTTCAGGTGCAATTCTTTAACTACTTTCTCAATTTCTTCTACTGTGAAGCTCGAATTAAGAGTCATATTGTGTTCTTTATAAATTAATTTAGGGATATTCTGGAGGAGACTTTCCTAGGAAATCAGATTGGAGGATTCCGAATTGAGAAGGGCTTGGAAAACATTAATAGTGTGATTGGCTACTCCTTTAGGATCTTTTATTAGGCAACCATTATCAATGATTTTGGTTATTTTATTTCTGCTCCTTCTAGCTTTAGTACTAGCATGAAAAAATTTAGTGTTCCTATCCCCATCAACTAACCAAGTTTCTCGTGATTTTTGTTTCCAAAATGTTTCCTCTTTTGACAGAATATCTTCATATTTTTCATGAGCATTTTTTATTTCAAGTATCGTTCTTGGTCCATCCCATAGTTGATCACAAATTTGTTTATCTCATTTAGTTCAAATTCAATTTTGGTCTTGGCTTTAAAAATATTGCCACATTTTCTCTATTCCATGAGAGGAGAGCTTGTTTGATCATTTTGAGCTTAGATACAAAGCAAAAAGTTTGGATCCGGACACCTCGAATGATGACCACCACTTTTCCATCATACCAATGAAATTTTCTTCTTTCAGCCACATGAGCTCAAATTTGAATGGGCATTTCAGTGGCTTGAGGTCTTCAGCTATAGGTAATTGGATCGGGAAGTGGTCAAAGCTTGAAAAAGGGAGGATAGATGCCTTGACTAAGATATTTTTGAGGGCACCTAAGTTATCCTTAATAAGGAACCTCTCTAATCTTTCTGCTATCATGTTGAACCCAGATCTTCTATTGGTCCAAGTAAAGACACCATTTCTGTATGAATGTCCATGAGGTTATTCTAGAAGGTCCATTCTCTAAAATCTAATAAGGATTGAGGTTCTCTAGAGCATCCACCTGATTTCTCAGCTAGGAAACATATGGCATTAAAATCACCACCTATTATGCAATCTATGTTCTTGTTCCTTCTCATGAAGGAGGAGAGTTCCTCCCAGACTGCTCATTTTAAGTCGTTTGGGGTAGGACCGTAGACATTAATCAGATTAAACCTTAGGTTACTACTGATGCATTTGATGTCTAGTCCCATCCAGAACCTATTGGTCTCTACAATTTCTAAAGAGATGTAGCTTGGGTCCCATATAATACGTAAACCTCCAGAAGCCCCAATTGGAGGGATACCTGACTAGTTGTACTTTCCTAAATGCTTCCCAAAGGAGTCCCCTGCAAGACTATCAAGCTTGGTTTCCTGAATAATAGTAATTTCAGCTTTGACCTTAAAGATGCAGCGCTTGAGGATGCACTTCTTGTTAGGGGCATTGGGGCATTGATGCCCCTAACATTCCACAATAATAGCTTCATTGTGACATGAGAGGGAACTTCCCCCTCCCTGCATTGAAAATGTCTATCAACTTGGTTTGGTCAAAATCCTTTCCATCCAGTAGTCTTAACTCTGAATTTGATCTTCTCCCTCTCCTCTTCTAGGAGGATCCATAGTCTGGTTTGTTCCTACCTTCCATGTTAAGGGCTAAACCTAATGAGCTAGCTTCCAGAGGGTTTGCCTCACTACGAGTGATGGGGGCCTCTCCAGGGATCTTTGTCTTAGAAGATAGCTGAGGAGAAAGGTGGGGAAGGAGGAGTTGAGTAATGTTTCTAACTGCACCTCATTGTGAGTACAATCCTTTGAGTCTCCCGTATCTAGGACGTGTGCTAAGTCTCTGAGATCATCGTCATCAGCCAAACTATGTTCCACAATCTCTAACTGCTCAACTATATCTGCTTTCAAGGAGTTGGCAAATTCAAGTAGGTCGCTTAGGGCTTCTCTATTCAGAGAGATAGAATCCTTGTTCAAATTTTTGTTGACCTGAACTACGTTGGGGGGTTCTTGCAAAACAGGGGGAGAAGGGATCGAAATCTGGCTGACCAAAGGGGCATGAGATGGATTTGATTTAGGATTCCTAAGAGGGGAATCATGTACTATTATGTCAGATGAAGTATATGGTAGGGTATTGGCTTTCTTGGTTACTGAGGTTGAAGTTTGAGAAGGTGTGCTAGAAGCGGGCAAATCCACCCTAGTTTTATTAAGGGAGGCCAAGCTTGCTATGGTTGCAATTTTTGGAGGGACAGGGTGATCCTCGGGACTTGAGGATGGCTAGTTGTTGTTGATATGATCTTTGCTTTTAGTAAAAATGGGATTGATTTTTGTTTCTTTGATAAAATTTCTCTTATGACAGATAAATAATTATGAAGTGTCAATGATGCTATCATAAATTAAAGGGTTGATCTCCCACTTCCCTGCTAAGTAAATTATATTGAGAGGACTCAATTTAGGGTTGTTGGTTTTGAGGTCGACTAATATTTTTGTATCTCTCTCAAATTTCATATCCTGAATACTTGTAAAAGCCAAACATTTCCCTAGCCCTTCTGCAATTGACTCTATTATTTCTGGAGAATGAAATTCAACTGGAAGAGGGTCGATATTAACCCAATATAAGGAGATTTTAAAGGAAAAAGTTTTAGGGTTAATGTTGGGAATCTAATCAATGCAATAAAAAATACAACCATTAAGAAATTTCTCTTTACTTCTAAGAAGATCCTTCTTTACACTAGAATTGATGCATGTTATTAAAATGCATTGAGAGCCCAAGTTGAAAATACTTACTAGTTTCTGAAATTTTGATTCCCACCAAACTTTAACTTCACCGAAAGAGTGATAGGGAACTCTCCATTTGGCAATGAATCTATTTCTCTGATGAAAAATGGTATTATTCTCAAGAGAGTCTGATTCCACCTTGATCGTAAGATTTCAGCCTTTAGGGTTCAGAGAAGACAAGCGTGACCCATCTTTCCACTTTGCAGGGTGACGGAGGGGTGCTCTTATGTTATTGTTTTGCCATGGAGAGTCCCGCAAAGAAGGATTTGCATTAAGCCACCGATGATTTAGCACTTTTCTAAACTCTCTGGCTTGACCAACCAATTTGTTGAGATGACCTTCAAGGGGAGGGAAGGAGGGGGGAAAACAGGCGTATTTGGTGCCCCCAAGAAGCAACCAGGATGACAAAGTAGAGTAGGTCATAGCTCCTGCAGGTAGCAGCTTAGGGTTTAGCGGACTATTATGGGCATTCCTGTGGCGTCTGGACTTTCTTCTTTCCACCACCTTCTAGGATCCATCTTCTTCATTTAAAGATTGCTTGCATTTAGAGGGAGAGAAGATTGTGAGCCACATGATTTGTGCAATCGAAGCATTCGCAGAGAGCCAAAAATTTGCAAAGAAAATTACAAATGATAAAGACCACTTAACTAGTAAGATTTCCAATGTTTATGGTTATTTATTTATTTGATGAATTATTAATTATTTGAATTATTTATTTATGTTGATTTATTGTTGAACAATCTATTTATTTATTGTTGTTGAGTTTATTTAATTGATAATTATTATTGATTTAATTGGATGATGAATTATTATTTAATGTTTCTATATAAATGTTATATTATTGGTAATAGCATATGTGATATAGTTTACCTACCCTTGCATCATTGGTTGATTTTTATTTGGGAGGTAAATTATATTGGGAGAATAAAATGTTTCTCGAAACTATACAAGTTAGATAAATTATATAATTTTGGGGAATATTTTAATTTGTTGGCTTGGATTATAGTTTTTAGTTTGATTTTTGTATTAATTTGTCTTCTTGTGCATTCACGGGGATTGGAAAATTTTAGAAACTTGAATATTTTGGTTTTGGGAGATCTTGCACTTGGTTTTGGATTCGTTTGTTGGAGGACCTTTGCTAGATTTTGGATTGTGCCTTTAGATTTCATTTCATTTCTTCATTTCCAGGTTGGATTAATTTTCCCACACTCAACATTTGATTTAGAAAAGATTGTTTCCAATGTTTTGGAAAGATTGTTCATGGAATTGGAATTGTGATTTGCAGAAGTTATTTGCTAGTTGAAAGGATTTTATTGGGGAAAGAAAATGCATTTCAAAGGTTTTGTTTTTCTAGGAATTGTTTTGCTAGAAACACATCACTATCTTCTCTATGTCTAAATATGTTTTAGCTCTTGTGTTTGATTAAATTGGTCTAAGATTGGATTTGTTTATCCCTCAAAATGTTTGCTTGAATCTCTCTTCAGTTTGAGCTCTTTTTGGTGTATAAGTTTATGCGTGTTTGCCAGGAGTTCTTAGAAACTCTTTGAGTCAGCACATTTGGATGTGAAGACTCTTCAAAGCATATGTAGAAGGTGCAATTGATCATAACAAGCCTTGTATTGATCTCCTAATGTTGATTGCAACTTGTTTTTCTCTCTCTTCCTTGATGTTTATGCTTCTTATGTGTCAATTTATGCACAGTGGGAGATGAATATCCTTATGCATATTTTACTAGTGAGTATGTAATTGATGTTTTTGGCTGTTCTTGTCATAAATTGGATCTTCCAGTCTCTCTATATGCAATATGTGGGCCGTTTTTACTCCTAAGCCTACCTAAGCCATTTTCTAATCTTTATGTCTCGGATTTGAGTGCTTTTCTACATTTTCCCCAAGGGCATTACAAGAACACCCAAAAGTGCTATAGGACTAACCAAGGGCACTATGTTTCACCCCATGGGTGACCTGGTATGCACCCAGGGCACCGGGAAACATACCATAGGTGCAAAGGTTCTGAAACTACAAATGTGAGCCTTTTGACCAAAAATGCTATCTGGGAGACCAAAAATGCTATAGTATGAACCAAAAACACCATGGAAAGTACTAGTAATTCCATCCTACATACCAAGGGTGCTAACCTAGGAACCAAGAGCATTGAACTGTCCCGGAGGTCTCAGAAAGTCAATTTTTAGCCTGTTTTAGGGTTTTTTGGGATTGTGTGCATACTCCAGAGGCATGTGTAGTCTGTGTTGGAATTCTCAAAGTTGTATTTTATATGTTTTGATCCTTCATTTTGTTTCTTGTGCTTTGGTAAGAGGATTCATGCCTTACCATTGAGGTGTTCTATATGTGATATGTTGCTCCGACGAGAGGGAGAGTTCCTCGTTGTTGAGGGATTGATTGTCTAACTCTAGTGGGATGTTCTATGCCTCACTGTAGAGGATTTGACATGGTTTTTAATTCAATTTTGGATTTCATTCATGATTACCCTTTCTTTTGAGTTGATTTGGCAAAGGCTCTCTTCCATGTGTTTGGCTTATGTGTCCTTTTACGATCAGATTCTGCTTAGTTTGTTATGATTTTTCTTGTATCTTGTTTGAGCCTTCATGATGTTGTTTTATTTACTTTGGATGTGTATTTTACCCTATGGTCCATGGTTGGGAGAGTGGACTCTTTCATGTGCTGGACCTAGGTTATGAGCACTAGATCTGTAGGAAGGGGGTCTAGACCTATGGAACCATATAAAGAGTTTATGTTTTAATTTGAAAGTGATAACATTAATAATGATTAATTAGTGGGTTGGGTATTTAGGAATTCACCTAATCAAGATAAATAATATGATGTTATATGCCCCAATTAAATGGACCCAGGGAGGTGGTTTTGGGATCCTAGGTTGGGCAGACCGTTGGAGCGGTATACCCGATCTCCCTTGAGTGACTCCAAGGTAGAGATGGATGCCACATGAGGTTAGCATGTGATGACACTCTAACCAACATGTGTCCATTATCCATACACCATTATTTATTGTTTGTGCCTCTATAGGTTGATTGCTTTGATGTTGTGTTCTTATGTTGGAGTCTTGTGATGTCATGTTGTATCCTTTGGTTGATAGGTGTCAACTTAGTTCCTAAGTGTGAGTTAGAACCTTATGTCATCTCCTAGAAAAAGGGGTGGTTCCTATTTGGTTCCACATGGTCAGGTGGTTTGATGCCTTCTTCCACTGGGATATTCCTCTTCTTGTATGCTAGCATGCATGGATCGGATTCTTGGATTCTTCAAGTGATTATTCTTCAAAGCTAATTTCTATGTACATGGGAAAAAGGACATTGCATCATGATGATTTGTATATGTAAAAGAAATGACACATCTTTGTACAAACTATCTTTATGCATTTGTAAATGATATTGTAATAGGACTTGATGTAGAGATAGGGAAAAGTACCTTGATTATTCCTTGATGAAATGGATATTCTTTATGTAGTAGAAGTTATGAATTCCATATGGAAAAGAAATAAGATGGCTTACATGCAGTTGTGTTGCATTTGTATCGATGAATAGATTTGTCCAATGCAAAGTTTTGGAATGAATGATATAAAATAATAGAGCAGTTGTCTTGATTTTATTTGCATAAATAAGTGTTACTTAGATGGAATGGTATAGTCAATATAAGATTATTTTTATAGGATGTAATATGTGAAAGAGATAAACATATATGTTAATGTTATTCTAGTTGTATGAAAGTAAATGGTTAATTGGATAATAGAATGTGAACATTTAGATGGATAAGTGTTAGGTGAAGATGATGTTAAGTAGTTACGTTAAGATACCCTAGGGAATGGTTATGTTTGCAATATTAGAGTTGGAGTTTATGATGATGTCTAAATTCTTTATTTCCGCTTGTGTAACATAGATCTATGATCATGTGCATATTTTTCCTTGTGAATTAGCAATTAGTTGAGTTTCATTGATGTATTTTTAATGATAACTTAGAATAATGGATATTAAAAATATTATCTCCTTTTTTTTAGTAGATTTTAGATTATTTCTCTAGGGTATTTTGGTGGGTATTACAATCTATCTCGACTATCTGTGAAGGTGGAAACACCAAAATGGGGGTCTGACTGTGGTAGGCCTTTAAATCACAACCACAACATTTCATCTCCATTCATTATGTGTGCATGTTTCCGAACAAATTTAGGGAGCTAGCTGGGGTCTTCAAGCGTAGGATTGTTGTGAGAATCTCCTTCCCTTTTCATTCTTCATTGATACTATTGTTTTCTTTATATTTACATTGTTAGTAATATTGTTGTAATACATCAAAAATAGGTGCTTTACACTCTTTGTACGGTCTCGATACTTTGTCCATGTAGGACTCCAACACGTCACACTGTCATCTCAGACTTACACACACCTTAGACAGAGGCTGCGTAGAGGTCATCAAGGAGTCTTTATGGCTTGTTCTTTCAAGTTTTATAGCTAGATAATATTATTTTATTTACTATTTGTAGTCACACAAATCTATCGAGTTTAATTAAATGAATATTTGCTATTTATTTGATTAAAAATCCACTAGCCATCAGTTAATTAAATTAATATTTAATTAATTCATCTTCAAATATTCTCTTATTAATTAAATAAATTATTCATTTTATTTTAATTCATTCATTATACCAAATTCAAATCAATTAAATGAATAAATACTATTTATTTAATTAAATCCCCCTTTTCCTCTTTTAAATAAATTAAATCAATCATTTATTTAAATCATAAATCCCCCCACTTACATTTTCCTACAAATGCAACTTGCACACATTTATTGAAATAAATGAATTTTATTTTAATAAAATCCTATTTTCCCTCACCCACCAAACCCCCTTCTAGATTCTTCTAACCCCTTCCTAATTAGCCTAATCCATTCCCTAATTATTGTCACATTCCTAAGCAACTTGGAGTCACTTCTCAAAGACTTCAAAGTCTTTGAAAAGCATTTAATGCTTTGTGTGTTCAACAATTTAACCTCCAAAGTCTTCCAAAACCACTAATGGCTCTTACATGACCATTAATGGCTCTTACATAACCATTTATGGTTATTTCAACTTGCACTCATGTGTCTCCTCAAGCATTTATTGCTTTGACCATGTTTATCCCTTTTGTCTTTGCAGAAGAATTTATCCATTAGATAAAAGCTTTATTCTTTGAATAAAAAATTTATTCATTCAACTAACCTTGACCTTAACTCCCAAGGTCATGTCAAGCATTTAATGCTTATTCCCTCTCCTCTCAACCTATCTCACATTGACACTTGTCATCCTGGGATTGGGTTGAAAGCCCTCACATGGATCTCAAATCATTCAATCCTGACCCTTTACTCAATCTCAACCATCCATTGCTCCATTTTACCTATAAATAGAGCTCATTTCTTCATAATCCAGATCTTGAAAACTTGTATGCATTTAAGCTATAGGCATTTTAGAGAGCATTTAGCATAAACTACTAATATCTTGTCATTCTGGTTAAAATAAATCATTTTAGTATCAATAGCATAGTATTAGCTTTTTATTCACATTTAGAGCAAATACTTCAATCTCAAACCTCCATAAGCATCCATAGTGCAAAAAGCTGCTGAGAGCTACACTAGTTTGGAACTTGGAGAGGAGAGGAACAAAGGAGAAGAAGCTAAGAGCATGTTAGGAGGAATTTGGAGATGTCTCATCATATTTACCTTCCTAGTTAGATATTCTCTCATGCTTTTGGTATCTCCTTTGATATGCTTGTGTAGGAAAGTATTTTGTTTATGATTTCTGACACTAACAATTTGGCTTTTCTTCTTGTTTGTGTTTTGTTATCATTGACTAACCTTCCCTTTTTGCAGAGCATCATTTGGTGAACCCAACGTGAATCCAAACACCTAAAAAACAATTTCTTTTTTGATAACTAACATGTTTGAATGTTGAATTTGACACACAGGTTGCACTTTAGCACTTTTGATCACGTTGTAGCGCTATTGCAACTTGTTGTTCTAGTTCTATTATTCTTACAATAGCGCTATTGTACCAAGTTTAGCGCTATTGACCTTGTTTCAGCACTTTTGAAATTGTTTTGGTGCTTTTGACCTTGTTTTAGCGCTATTGCTTTCGCTGTCAAAGTTTTACTTTTAGCGCTGTTGTGTCTGTATTAGCGCGTTTGTGTTAAATAGCGCTTTTGTTTAAACACAAAGTAGCGCTATTGTAACAGAACATTGTAAAAAAGACCCTGTAATCAAAAAAGTGAAAATTCTTAGGCTTGTAGAAGCCCACCATAGGTTCAATTTTTACTAACTATTTGTTTCTTGTGCAGGTCTAAAACCAACTTCCTTAAAAATCAAAAATTGTTTTTGGTGTTTTAAAATTGAACAAAACAAAATTTTCTTTCTTGCAAGCTTAGGATCAAATTTTGTATTTGGTGCTCTAAAATTGAACAAAACAACTTTGTTTATTGCAAGTTTAGGCTCAATTTTTCATTTGGTGCTTAAAATAAACAAGACAAATTTACTTCTAGCATCAAACTTAAGCAAAAATTTACAATCCACAATTCAATTTTTGGTGCAAATAAAACTCACAATCAACTTGTTGCAAATTTTTTGCAAAGTGATTTTCCTTCATACGTGCTTCAAATTAAGTTGACCAAGATTTTCAAAGTTCTAGTTTACTCAAAACTTTGCATTTGAAGTTAAAAAGAACACCATGATTGTTAGAGCAACATCTCCAAATAGTTAAAACACATTGTGATGGCAAGTTAAAAAGAACAAGTGCATTTCATGTTTAGCACGCTTGTGCAAAAAGTTGGTCGAGTGGTCCTACTTCTAACACACACTATCCTCTCCCTTGGCTTTCGTGGTCCTAGGTGCAAGAGAAAAGTGTTAGTAACGCTCAAATTTTTAATCTTTTTAAGAGAGGCCTGCCAAGAGACACATTACTCTTGGGAATGACCTCGTGCGGTAAATCCTTCGAGCTGCTATAGAAATCAGGTGACACCGAAAGCTGTAGCCTTGGGTATAGTTGTTCCTACAGTGTAACTTGCTAAAAGGACAAATGGGCCCCACCACAAGTTACAAGGCTCTTAAGTGAGTAACTGCATAATGAACTTATGTCCAAAAACATCGAGCATTACTAAACACCTTTAAGTAGTAGCCCACCCATTCTATTGATTGAGAATATTTGTGATATAATTCAGTGCAAGAGCATAGATGGTTTTTCTCCCAAGATACTCACCATACATATTTCCTTGAGTAGAAACATAGCTTTTTGAAAAGTCACTTGTGGCTTGATAAAAGTGGTGACTCCCCCATCATAGGGATCATCTATTTGTTATACTCGCGCAAGACTTAGTATATCACATCCTTACCTACCACGGTGGGATTCATAAGGTATGTAGTACCAAAGCCAAAGAAATATCAAGATGTGGGTTGAAATTATCACAACTGGCCATTTGACCTTAGGGATACAAAGTGTTTGAGGTGTTTTCATTTTGAGTCAAAGACCAAGTACAAATTGAGCCGACTTCAGGCTTTGGAAAGAAAAGCACCTAAAATACACTTAAAGAAAAGGGTCCTACAAAGTCCAAGGATTGGGTTGATCTAGACCCATACTCATTTGTGCCTTTTAAGGCAACATTCTTGTGTTTGTGTGCTTGCTTTGTTTTCTTGTCAAAGAAACATCATAAGATCCAAAAATCAAAACAAATATTCATCCAACCAACCAAACATCTTTCAAAAACAACCAAAAGATCAAAAACAAAGAGAAAAGTATCAAACTTTATGACCATTCTTCACATCTTGTGAAAGAAGAATCGTCATCAAAACATCAACTTGAAAAGAAGACTATTGAGCTCAAAGGCTTTGATCAAAAGGAGGAAATTCTTCTATCTAAATAGATAAATCTTTGTCTCTCATAGAGATTTTCTACGTCACATGCATCTCTACCTTCAAGGCAAAACAAATGAATTTGATTCAGAATCATTAAACCGTGAAGCTTTTATGCAATATAGAGCTTTGAGTTATCACAAAAACCAAGGAGGCAAGATTAATCCCAACTTCTTCCCAAACGTTTGTATCACATACAACATAACTTGAGAAATGCCACCAACACCAGAAAGGGAAGAGGTAGAATTTGTTCCATTTGTGACACAAAGCTTTTATTGAAGTTAAAACATTGCATCCATTATCTCCTTCATACATCATCACACCATCATCAATTCGTTCCAACTCTCAAAACATTAAGAGGTTCTTGCCCTAAGTTCTCTTTTTAGATATTTCTTGAATCAAACACAAAACATCACTTTTAGATTGTTTCTACATCTAGGATAAGATCATCCTAAGAGACACATCTACGCAGGTTAAAACTAGTGTATGAGTGAATCCTCTCATTACTAGGTAGTTAAGTTTGTAACACATCTTAGATTTCTCTACACCTTATCACATCAAACCTTATCAAACAAACAAGCAATTCAAAGAAGGAATTTTGGTCACATCTACTTTTAAGTGCTCGAGATCCACATGCAATACAATTCACCAACCATCAATCTCTCATTTCATCAACAACTCATCATCATTTTCAATCAACTTCAACAAAAACTTGTGAACAAAATGGCTCATACTAGATTAAGAACTAGACAAATGGAGATTGAGGAAGAAGAGGAGGAAAACATCAATGAATTCCAAGAAGCCCTTGGAGGAAATGTGAATGACGAAAACCCAAGTACTCCTACTCCTACAACAATAGAAAGGGCCCAGCATAACCCTCTCTTTAACAGACTTTTTGATGAAATACTCAGGAGCAATGCAGATTCTCACTTTTTAAAGCTCGCTCAAGAAGGAGCCAAGCTCCCCTCTGACTTTGATCTTGCCCAATTAAGAAAAGCATCAAAACGACAAATTCGCCATGAAGAAGAAAGAGGTAGAGATCCCATCAGATATAACATTCCTTGAGGTAACCCACCACCTCCTCCTCCAAATGAAATGGAGATGTTGCGGCAACAAGTTGAAAATCTCACCAAAGAACTTCATAGTGGTGTAAAAACTAACCAATTCTCACTCAATGACATCTGTCCCTATCCCTTTGATAGGAATCTTTATATGCCACCTTTTCCACGAGGATTCGAAACACCCAAATTCAAAAAATATAGAGGAAAGGGAGATCCTTGCAATCATGTCAGAGAATTTCATTCAGCTTACCTTGAAGTGGCATATGAGGACACATACCTAATGCGAATTTTTCCCCAAAGCTTGGGAGGAACAACCACATCATGGTTTTCCCGACTACCAGGTGGCATTAGGACCTTTGAAGAGCTAATTCAGAAGTTCTTGGCACATTACTCTCATAACATTGAACGTGACATCACCATGGCTGATCTGTGTAACACTAAACAAAAACCAGGTGAACTATTCTTAGTATTCCTGCAACGATGGCATCAAATGTCTAGTAGATGTTCTCTTTAGTTACCTGAACAAGAACTAGTGGAAATATTTATTTCCAACTTAAACGAAGAAATGGAATTTCACCTGGATGTCAAAGACACAGACTCTTTTAATGACATGATCACCAAGGGCTTAAAATGTGAGTGGGCTCTCATCAAGAAAGGACTTATCAAAATCTATAATGAACCAAAGGATGGTCCTCACCCATGCTTCAATAGTGACAAACCAAGCTTCTGGAATAAAAACAAAAATATTGTCAATGATGGGGTTGTGGATGCCAGAACTATCAAAAGTGCACAACCTATGGTTCGATTTGTAGGACAGAATCCCCCACCTCAGACTAACATAGTTGTTCCTTCAAATCAAGGTCGCATCACATCTCACGATGAACCCAGACTTCGTCAACAAAAACAAAAATGAACATACACTCCCTTAGGGGAACCCATCGAAACAGTGTTGCGACAACTGGTTTCTCAAAATTTGGTAACTCTACCTAAAACATCAAACTATGAACCTCAAGTCAAACATGCATGGTGGAGAGATACTGAACATTGTGATTTCCGTCAAGGGAGAGGACACAAGACAAGTAATTGTCACAGATTGAAAGATCTTATTCAGGATCTTATTGACCAAGGTGAACTTGAAATCGAAGGGCATGACCCAAAAACAACAAACAATGATCATCTGATGTTCAAAAACCCACTTCCATCGCAAGATCAAAGGGGTCCTTCCACTTCGAAGAGAGGCACTGATACCTCTGATTATACACAGGCTGCGTATAATTATACTATAAATCACCTGTATGATGCCAATGAACAAATTGTAACTATAACCATAAAAAATCCTAGCTCCAATTGCAATGTTGTTACACGTCGCGACAAGGTTACCATAAAGGCAGCTCCACAAGGCACCACCTCCATACCAAAGTAGTACAATCTTGTGGAACAATTAGACAAAACGCTTGCACTTATATCCATTTTAGAGCTATTGTGCTTATCTCCATCTCATAAAACAATCTTGGATCAAGCTCTCCAAGAGGCGTCAGTCCCTACAAACCTGAATACAGACCAATTTCAAGCCATGGTTGGAAGTCTAAAGTCATCACCTTGTCTCACTTTTTTCGAAAGTGACAACTCTTCCTTCCAGCAACCTCATAACACTTCGCTACACATTGAAGGCTTTATCAACCAGCATAGGATCAAGCGAGTCTTGATCGACAATGGAATAGGCTTAAATATTTGTACACTGCAGTTGGTCACCACTTTGGGATATGCAATAGAATCAGTGGATCCTCGTAAGAAGATCACAATCAAAACCTATGATGATGCAGAGTGTTCATCCAAAGGAGCTGTGGTACTACCAATCTGAGTGGGCCCTGTGGTAAAACACATCATCTGTCAAGTTCTGGACCTTCCTCTTCCATATAATCTATTGTTAGGAAGACCTTGGATATATGCCATGCAAGCCATTCCATCTACCTACCATCAATGTATCAAGTTCCCACATAACGGTGTAGAGATCACAATCCTGGGCGATGCAAATCCCTTTGCATATTGTCATAATATCAGTCATCAACCAGATATTACCATTCCTAACAATAGAGAAGCCATTTCCTCCACATCATATATAAGTCTAGCCTCTCTTGCCAATTCAAACACCCCTATACCCAACCAAGAAAATCTTAGGATGAAAATAGTAGAGGAAGGTCCCGGGGAATACAACTTAAGTCAACTCTTTTGTGTGGGACAAATGCCCACTTCTCCTAGAACACATGGTAAACCACAACAGTTACTTCAGCAACCACTGATCACGCCAGCATGTGCTTTGATGCCTTTCATCCTTGGGAAGAGTCAAGAAGAAGAAACCAAAGATGAGGACTTAGCGGAATGGATCTATACAGATCCCATCACCATTGATATGCCGCAAGCTACACTTCCCATGGATTAGTATGGCAAAGGCCTCCTCATTATGCAAAGAATGGGTTATGATGGTCAGAGTGCTTTGGGACCTTGCAAACAAGGAAGACATGAACCACTACTGCCCGAATTAAAGCCCAAAGATAATACAGGCCTAGGCTTTGAAAAGGAGATCTTTCCTAAGCTCAGATTCAAAGGAAAACCCAGCAAACCACTATATCAGCCTATTGCAAAGAGGACACCTTTCATTATCAAAGCAACATCAAACACCATCGCAACTACCCCACTGAGGCTCAAAATCCCAACACAACCATCTACAAGGCCAATCATCCCACCAATCAAACCAGTAATCCCATCAGCAGTAGCAATAACATCAATAGCACCATTAGCAGCAACAACTGTATCAGAACGTGCAACAACATCTACAACACCAGCAGTTCTAGCAGAAGCAACTGAGTCAACACTACCGATACTCCCTGTATCGGATTCATTGATCCCCATCATCCTTCTTGCAGCACCGATCATTTCATCTACAAAGGTACATCAACCGATCACACCTATAGTGTTTAACACAAAGGACATCCCAATATGGTATAGTAATCGGATGCTGGAAAGTGATTCAGAGACCGACTCACATGAATGGGAATTTGATTCCATTCAGCTTAATACTTCAGATGAGGAAGACACATCAATACCTCCACCTCACAAAGACATCCTTGTTTACGGAGAAGCACAGATATAGACTTCTTGGGTTCTTGAGCTAGAAACTTCTTCCATAGATCCTACGTCACATCCTACGCCTGATTCTGACAGGGAGAGTACTATCAATGACCTTCACCATAACGTTTTAACCCTCACTGATACATCTAATGAACTTAACCTAATCAATGAAGTAATGCCCATTATCCATCCCGAACTCATCGAATGGAACCAACCAAATCCCCCATGTCTTGACCTCTTCCAAAACGATGAGGCCATCATTGACTTTTTGGAATTAAGGGATAACCTACCAAGTGGGGATCACAAAGCCAGATTTGCCATAGAACTTAATAGTGCAACATACTTCAGGGTGGATGCCAAACCTTTCAGCTACAAAAATATAACAATAAAACATGGATCTTCCAGTGAAAACCACACTGTGGTGCTGTTTGATTCAACAAAAGTAAAAAGAAAGAGCGTATCCAATGGTGAAAACCTCTCTGAGGTGCCTGAGGGTGAAAGGTTTGACATCCTTCCCTACAGCACACAATGGGAACGATCAACTATTCCCATCGAGGAAACCAAAGAATACAATGTGGGGACTCCTAAAACTCCTCACCTCATACATCTGGTATCTCTTTTAACTCCAAAGGAACAACCTAAATTCATAGAGTTCTTTCAGAAGCGTCAAATTAACTTTGCATGGTCCTATGTAGACATGCATGGACTTGATCCTAACTTAGTCATGCATCACCTCACTGTAGCAAAAGGAGCCAAGCCTGTCAAGCAAAAGCTTCATAAGATGCATCCTCAGATTGCAGTACTAGTCAAAACAGAACTCAAGAAACTCCTAGATGTTGGTTTCATTAGACCAATTGATTACGCAGACTGAATCTCCAATATTGTTCCTATCGGCAAACCAAAAGGGGGCATCCGCATTTGTACTGACTTCAAAGATCTAAATAAGGCATTTCCTAAGGATGACTTCCCCCTACAAAACATTGACATCATAGTAGATCTTACAGCAGGACATGCCATGCTTTCACTCATGGATGGCTTTTTAGGATACAATCAGATAAAGATCGCACCAGAGGATCAACATAAGACAACCTTCACATGTCCATGGGGCACATACTGCTAGAATGTAATGCCTTTCAGTCTAAAGAATGTAGGAGCAACCTATCAATGAGCAATGACCACCATCTTCCATGACATGATGCATACTATGATGGAAGATTATGTTGATGACTTACTAGCAAAATCACTCACTAGAGAAGGTCATCTCGACATATTAGATAAAATATTTTATAGACTGGAACAATACCATGTTTGACTCAACCCAAAGAAATGTGTCTTTGGAGTAACCTCTGGGGAGCTTCTAGGATACATTGTCTCAAGCAAAGGTAAAAGCAATCATGGACATGCCACCTCCAAAGAACATCAGTCAGCTAAGGTCATTACAAGGATGACTACAATCCATCCACAGATTCATTGCACAACTGGTAGATAAATGTCATCTCTTTACACATCTGCTACACAAAAACATCCACTTTCAATGGGATGCAAGATGCTAGGAAGCATTCCAGATGCTTAAAGACTATCTCACGAATACACCATTGTTGATCCCACTAGATCTAAGCAGACCTCTATTACTCTATATATCTGTAACAAGTACCACATTGGGTGTATTACTGGCACAACATAATGTAAAAGGGAAAGAATGTGTTGTTTACTACATCTCTCACACACTGGTTGGCTATGAACTCAATTACACCCCTATTGAGAGAGCTTGCCTAGCAATAATCTTGGCAACCACTAAAATGAGGCACTATCTGTTAACACACAAGGTACAACTCATTGCAAACATTGATCCACTCAAATACTTACTCAGTAAAGAAGCATTGACAGGCCGCTTGGCCAAATGGATGATGATTCTAAGTGAATTTGACATCAAGTATGTGGACCGTAAAGCTATCAAAGGACAAGTCATTGCAGATTAGTTGGCCGATGCACCACTCATAGGTGATCATCCTCTCATTTCCAATTTTTTAGATGAAGAGATATTCATGATCACAGAAGCACAACCATGGAAACTATACTTTGATGGTTCATACACTAGGCATGGCTCAGGGGTAGGCATTCTATTTATCACACCTCAAGGTGACAGTATCCCGAAGTCTTACAGGTTCACATTTCCATGCACAAACAATACTGCAAAGTATGAGGCCTTGATCACAGGACTCAGGCTAGCCATACAATGGAAATTACAAGAACTACAAGTATATGGCGACTCCCAACTGGTCATTCGACAAGCAACAAATGAATATCAGACCAAGGATGATAAACTCATGCCATACAAGCACATGGTGGAAAAATTGAAGGCATCATTTACTACCATCACCTTTGAGCAGATACCAAGAGATCAGAATCGAGCTGCTGACGCTATGGCTACCATTGCATCTCTCCTAGATCTTCCATAGAATTCAACACGCTACGAGTTCTTGGTAGAACAGCTTTGGATTCCCGCTTATGATATCCCCAAATTTGAGATGATATGCCACCTTGTCAGTTTTGAATCCCCATGGTATGGTGAGTTTTACACCTATCTCCATGATCACACCCTTCCTCCCAACCAATCAAATAACCAACGTAAAACCTTCATTCGCCAAACCGCTCGATATACCATTATTGCTGAAACCCTATACCGACGTAGTCTTGATGGTACTCTCCTTCGATGTCTGGAACAAGATGAGATAACAAAGGCCTTGAAAGAGGTACATAAAGGAATTTGTGGAACTCATGCAAGTGGTCCATCACTAGCCAAGAAACTCTTGCACACTAGATACTATTGGCCATCAATGGAAAAAGACTCCTACTAATTTGTCAGAAAGTGCATGAAATGCCAAGTTCATGGAGACCTAATACATGCACCAACACAAGAATTGCAACCAATCATGACACCATGACCTTTTTGTCAATGGGGCCTTGACCTTGTGGGTAAAATCCATCCATCTTCATCCAACATCCATAAATTCATTATTACCGCCACCGAATATTTCACAAAGTGGATCGAAGCTATTCCACTTACCCAAGTTACCAGCAAGCAAATCGCCTCATTCATCCTCAATTACATCATCTACCGGTATGGTGTACCCATGTCCATCATCACAGATAATGGGCTTCCTTTCAAGAATCAAGATGTTTGTGAACTCTGTGAGAAATTTCACATCTAGCACCACTTTTCCACTCCCTATTACCCACAAGGCAATGGTCAGGCCGAAGCATCAAATAAGAACATATAAAAAATCCTAAAGAAGACAATCAATGATGCCGGTCGTGATTGGCATGTTCAATTGAATCCAGCACTATGGGCATATCGAACTAGCATTCAAACCCCTACAGGCACAACTCCATACTCATTGGTCTATGGTGTTGAAGCTATTTTACCTATTGAAGTTGAGATACCATCACTATGGGTTTCCTTGCACAATCTCATTGATGATGAAGCATACAGAGTATCCCATCTTCAGGACTTAGAGCTACTTGATGAAAAGCGACAAGCTACATACAATCACCTCAAAGCCTATCAGCAGTGCATGAGCAGAAGCTACAATCACCGAGTTAGACCTCATACATTTGAGGTAGGTGATCTTGTTCTCTGAGAAAATCCTTGTAACCAACCCAATCGAGAACATCAGGGAAAGTTTGAATCAAATTGGCTAGGTCCATATGTTATCACTGCTGTATTTGGGTCCGGGGCATATCAGTTGGCTACGTCAGAAGGAGAACCGCTGGCAGATCTGATCAACAACATGCACCTCAAACAATTTTATACCTAATAAGCTTTACAGAACATCCAACTCTCATATATATTGGCAAAAATACCAAAAACATCCAGATAAAATGACCTGAAGAAAATACAAAAAACACCAAAAAGAGTAAAGAAAAATCATGCATCCAAATGGTGAACAACCACTCTAGTGGCACCTTGAGTAAGTACGATGGTGAAAACCTAGAAAATAGGCACCACTCGTAAAGGCTATGGCTCCATTGTCTTTCAGACTTGTTGCGATCACATTCTACTACATACATACATCCATCCATCCAAAACCATGGCTTGTTATAAATTTGCAATAAAGAAAGTACTTCATGCGTCTTGCATCCCGCTTTTTCATAGTCATGTCTAAACTGGGGGCAATTCCCTTAACCTATTGATGGAAGTGGATTCTACATTGTCTTGTGATTCATTAAGTTCTTCATTCAAAACTATCTCACAAAATACCAAAAACATTCAAAACTATCTCACAAAATCCAAAAATATTCAAACAATCATCACAAACTCCAAAAACATCAGAAAACATCAAAAAAATCAAAACAAAAACATGGCCCCACATTGTACATACTCATCCAAGCAGATACCAAACAAGCATTGCAAAATACTCACATGGTGATCACTTCTCAAATTGACCAAACAATCAACATCATCAATCAAACTATCTTCAACAAGGATGAATCCTTCCTTACCAAAACAAAGACAAAATGACGTTTTCTTTGACAAGAAAATTGTGTTAAGCTATCAAATACTTGGTTGATTTGTGAGTAATTCATTTGATTATCTATATCAGGATCTTATAGTATTGTTTATGTATCATCTGCACATTATTCCGATGATGTTTTGGGGCATGTACTAATGGTGTCTACGTGGGAAGTTCACTAAGCTACATGATCTTATGCAAAAAGAAGTCATAGATCACTACGGCTTGCTGACTACAGCGTATACCTCAACCATATGAGCATGAACCATTACCAAGGATCCATATTCTTTAATCTTTATGTACATACTATTTGCTTACATGAGCAATGCTCCTTCTTTGGTTCCTCCTCATCCAATTTGGATAAAGGTTTTTGTCTCTTATTACAGTGTGAACTTGTCTCAGGATATGATCAACCCAAGATCAAGGAGGACCTTCCAAGTCATGCATGAAAGGATATGATCCTCGTTTGTTCCGTAAGCAATACTCTGGTCGACTTGACCCATTATATCAAGTCATTTGTATTAACTTGCTATATCAAATCCATGTAAGAACTACTCTGGTCATCTTGAATCATTATGTCAAGATGCTTGTATCTTGTTACAACATTTTAAAGCTCAATGATGAAAATAGAGCACTATGGATCGTCATTTCATCTCATCTATTTATATATTACATTCTGTTGCATATCACCCATCCATTCACTCATTCATATGTGTGATCTATATGCAAATATAAACAAGGCTAATATGGATAGTTATATAAGAATTGAGTTGGTCTTGGATACAATCATGACCGAGTACTCTGATACATCATCAATGCATCATGCAAAGTCTCAAAAACCTTGCATTCATCATGGTCATGTCATCATTACATTTAGTTGCATTTTGCATTAAGTACATTCATGTCATTTTTAAAAAAAAAATAAAAATTGCATCTAGTTCATTTAATTTATTGACATTAGTCTTCTTATATCATTTGCATCATTGCATAATCATGATGATTAGATTCATTCATATGATCAAATTGTCCTTAATTGTATTAACCATTTACTATGCATTCATTTAGTGTCAGTTATCAATTCCCATTTTATCATCCTTTATCATTTATCATTTGCATACATTCATTTATCTATTCATTAGTTAAAAAGTGCATTCATTCATCCATTATTAAGTGTCTTATTATGCTCATTTTAGGATTCATTTACATTGCATTCATTATCCTTTTTTAAATTGCATTAAGGTGCAGTTATTAAAACCATAAGTTGCATTATCATCACATTATCATTTTTACTGAATCATATTTAGGCATTTAAAATCATCAACCCATTTGTCTCCAAACATTGGTTCATACCATTTTATATATATATATATCCATTATACATATGCATTCATTTAGACATCATCATATAAACATTTGTACTTTACATTTGTTTATCCATATTACATTCATCTAAAAACATCTAGATGCATATCCATACATAAACCATTCATTCTTTGCATTAACATCATTGCATATCATTATCTAAACCATTCATTATATTGCATGCATCATTTCAAATATATCAAACAGGAAACACCAAAATCTTGTTCATAAATCATCATAAGCATACATCACCATCATGGGATTACATACATGAAGCATTACATCAAACAAAACATGCACACATGTATAAACCTGCATTCATATGTCAGTATCCAACATCATAAATCATCATAAAAATATGCATATAGGAATCATCTCATAAATGCATACATATACACATATCCATCTAAGCAATAAAATCATAAAAACACCATCCTGCATAGCATCCATACATCACAAATATGCATATAAATCAAAATATGGGATCTCCTCATATATATCATCTCATGTATTAGAGTACAATGAAGTCTACAAAATCGGCTACCAAGAGCCATCCAAGATACAGTCCAAAAATAAAATACATATATGCAAAATGCTCCCTCAGATGCCACTCTGACCAGATGTTGCACCACCATCGCCACCTGCTCCCCCACTAGTCCCTGCACCATCCGATCTATCTCTCCATGGAGGCCCCATCAAACCCCCACTAGCTCCTACACCCCCTGACTTGTCTCTCCGTAGAGGACCCATCACACCCCCACTGCTCTGCATCCTCTGGGATCGCTCTGATCTGGCCTATTGCATCTGTGAATAACTCAGTGCTCACTGACTGGATGGTACCACCTGCTCATATAGGCCCCGCCAATAATCAACCTCTCCACCTGCTCTTTGTACCTCCCTTGCCAATGTCTCTACAGATGGCCCCTGTCCCTGTACTCCCTCCAAAACCTTCACTCTCTCCTGCAACTGGACCACCCTATCAACAGCCTGATCTCTCTCCCGCAGCACCATAATTAGCTCTGACTCTCGTGCAAATAGCTGCACATCTCTCACTGCAACCTCTACCTCCAGATCCTCCACCCATGTCTCAGCTACTATCAGTCGAGTATGCAAATGAGCTAGCATATGCTCCCGAGGATCACCACCCCCTGTCGCTCCCTCCCCTGTCTCCATAGGTGCCTCTCCAGTAGCTCCCTCCCCTTTGTCCATCAGGATCTCCCTTTCCATACCATGACCACCTAATCTGACTCCTCCTAGCACCAACGACCCCTATGATATCCGTAGTGGCAATCTACCTCTCCCTCTCCGCTGGACCCGACCACCTAAGCCACCTAAACCACCACCTCCACCCTCTCCTCCTCCTCCTCCCCCACCTCCACTGTCTCCTCCACCACCTCCACCATCTCCTCTCCCTCCTCCACCTGCTATTGGTCCTTGACCTCCTCTCCTCCTCCGTCTCCGTCCCCTCTCATCCTCAAACGCAGGAACCAGCTCTACTGGATCAGATATCCATAGAATCAGATGAGCTGCCATATACTGTGTATACTCATCTGACACCCCCGCATCCACCACCCTCGGTCATATATCCCATGGCCTTGCCTAAAGCATCTGGAACTCCGCTAATGCCTGATCATATGGAATTACTAGCCCCCATGCATACCTCTCTCGGACCACTCTCGCATACTCTCCCGATCTCCTAGGCAGTCCCTGTTGTCGTCCAAACTGCCTTAGAACCCTGCCCGACACCTGTCTCTCTATGTGATAAGATGTCCTCCCAATGAGGAATTGGGTCATGAAAACATATGGTAGTGCCTTCTCATCATCCTCCCACTGGTCACACTCCAGATAAGGTCTCCATATCATGGCATCCAGATCATCCAATGTCCGTCATCACCACTCTAACTTCCCTAGGTGGGGTTGACTCATCATACCACTGTACATAAACATATAGGGTTGGTCGACTGCCTGGAATCTCAAACTCACTGGTCGGGTCACTGGTAAGTGCTCCCACGCCCAAATGTACAGCAGCGTCACTCCCACTACTAATGAACCCCTCCGGCGGTATACCACCTCATGCAACTCATGATATAAGTGCGCCAACACGTACAGTCCCTAGGCAAATCGAGTCCCCTCCGTCATCATCTGCTTTATAACCTGTTCCCATCCGACGGCCAGACCATGTGAGTGCCTATCAGGACACAGTAGTCCTCCCACAATGCCTGCCAAAATTGCTGGTAGAGGCTCGTATAATGCAGCGATATCCTCCCAGGTGATCGAGCCATCATCAATGTACACATCCTCATCAAAAACTCACTGAACTGCTACAGTCCCCCATGCTCTATCGTAGGCGACTAGCTCACCCCGAATGGGAATATGAAGGATACACCACACATCCTCCAAAGTCACTGTCATCTCCCCCTATGCAAGGTGAAACATGCACTTCTCACTATGTCAATGCTCTGCTAAAGCTGTAATCAATCCATGATTCATCTGAATCATGGTCATATGCATCACATCGTATAACCTAGTTCCTGCAATGCAATCGATCTCGGCCTCTGTCAGTCAATCTCGCAACCCCTGTATCGCTAGATGTCTCTCACGTAACTGTAACACACGTAGATCCTCCTGCACATGGGCATCAATCAATCATCATCAGTTGTTTTGTTTTCAAACTTTCGTAAGTTTAAACCTAGACTATCAACAGATACTTTGATCAAGTATCTTTGGGTCTCAACAGGTAAGCAATCCTGGCACACCTAGACTTCAACAAGCATTTATCCTAAATGACCTAAGTCTTATCAGGCTACTATGGATCAAAACAACTCCCACTTTGCCTCCCTATCCATCCATCCTTGGCATCGAGAGATTTTTTTCACACAAACTGGGGCATCCATTATCTTGCAAACAAAAGTGCTACTTCTCTATAATAGCGCTAAACCCCTGACAAAAGCGTTTAATCAGCTATGCAAAAGCGCTAAAACTACAAACACGCTACAACAACTATACAATAGCGCTGCTTAAAAACAAAAGTGCCTAAACAAGCCTACAATAGCGCTAAAATTTGCAAAAGTGCTCAAACAGCACCACAATAGCGTCATTGCGGCACAAAAGCGCTAGTTAATTGGACAATAATGCCAAAACATAGTTTCAGCGCTATTGTCCCGACTCAACTTGGACTCAACAAAAAATGTATCAAAAATGCATGAAATCCAAAATTTTAAATTTGTGTACTGCTGGTCCGTAGTCATCTGGCTGCTGGAATCGATGGACTCGCTCGAAACAGTGCTCTACAATAGGTACCGGCATCCTGACTGCTGCTCGCTCCTCTCAAAAGTCACTATCAGAGCTCTGGTTTCACACTGGTCGCGGTAACAAATGATCCTGTTTTCACCCCTTTCTCCCCATTTAAACCCTTCGCACTCGCCGTAACTTTCCCCCGCTCACTGTCGTGGTCCCCGTAAACTTCCCGAGCCTCCCATTTCTCCATTTTACCTCCGATTTCTTCTATTTTTCACCGGCGATGCTAACTTCTTCTCTTCTACCACCCTACCAATTTTCATTCTTTTTCGAGAGATCGCCTGGTTTTTCAAAAAAATTCAACTCATCTCTCGAGGGGGCATACCACCCATTAAATTTGCATTTTATGGGGCATCTCTTCACACCTATTTTTTTTCTTTCTTTGAAATGACGCGATAAACCGCACCCTCTCAAAGAGGGGCAAATGTAGTCACACAAATCTGTCCAGTTTAATTAAATGAATATTTGCTATTTATTTGATTAAAAATCCACTAGCCATCAGTTAATTAAATTAATATTTAATTAATTCATCTTCAAATATTCTCCTATTAATTAAATAAATTATTCAATTTATTTTAATTCATTCATTATACCAAATTCAAATCAATTAAATGAATAAATACTATTTATTTAATCAAATCCCCATTTTCCTCTTTTAAACAAATTAAATCAATCATTTATTTAAATTATAAATCACCCCACTTGCATTTTCCTACAAATGCAACTTGCACACATTTATTGAAATAAATGAATTTTATTTTAATAAAATCCTATTTTCCCTCACCCACCAAACCCCCTTCTAGATTCTTCTAACCCCTTCCTAATTAGCCTAATCCATTCCCTAATTATTGTCACATTCCTAAGCAACTTGGAGTCACTTCTCAAAGACTTCAAAGTTTTTGAAAAGCATTTAATGCTTTGTGTGTTCAACAATTTAACCTCCAAAGTCTTCCAATACCACTAGTGGCTCTTACATGACCATTAATGGCTCTTACATAACCATTTATGGTTATTTCAACTTGCACTCATATGTCTCCTCAAGCATTTATTGCTTTGACCATGTTTATCCCTTTTGTCTTTGCACCAGAATTTATCCATTGGATAAAAGTTTTGTTCTTTGAATAAAGAGTTTATTCATTCAACTAACCTTGACCTTAACTCCCAAGGTCATGTCAAGCATTTAATGCTTATTCCCTCTCCTCTCAACCTATCTCACATTGACACTTGTCATCTTGGGATTGGGTTGAAAGCCCTCACATGGATCTCAAATCATTCAATCCTGACCCTTTACTCAATCTCAACCATCCATTGCTCCATTTTACCTATAAATAGAGCTCATTTCTTCATAATCCAGATCTTGAAAACTTGTATGCATTTAAGCTATAGGCATTTCAGAGAGCATTTATCATAAACTACTAATATCTTGTCATTCTGGTTAAAATAAATCATTTTAGTATCAATAGCATAGTATTAGCTTTTTATTCACATTTAGAACAAATACTTCAATCTCAAACCTCCATAAGCATCCATAGTGCAAAAAGTTGCTGAGAGCTACACTAGTTTGGAACTTGGAGAGGAGAGGAACAAAGGAGAAGAAGCTAAGAGCATGTTAGGAGGCATTTGGAGATGTCTCATCATATTTACCTTCCTAGTTAGATATTCTCTCATGCTTTTGGTATCTCCTTTGATATGCTTGTGTAGGAAAGTATTTTGTTTATGATTTCTGACACTAACAATTTGGCTTTTCTTCTTGTTTGTGTTTTTTTATCATTGACTAACCTTCCCTTTTTGCAGAGCATCACTATTCAATAATCCCCATTTATAAGTTTGGATGGTTAGTTGTTGATATCTTCCTAGCTCGCCAGAGCACTAGTTTAGTGAGGTAGCAAAGGTTAGTTTTCTCCTTGAGGTCTATCACTTCAAGGGTAGGAAATCCCTCTACATTTTGGTGAACCCAACATGAATAAGTTTGTTAAAAATACTAACAATGAATTACAAATTTACACTGATCCTTTTCCACCTCATTCATATAAATTCATTTTTGCATCATCAGACTCCAAGCTGGGTGGTGGCTCCTTCATCAACATGGTCACTATCACTCCTATCTTGCCTCCTAGCCAGAGGATGCAGAGTAACAATAAAATATCATTCAAATCTCTAAATGCTTCTTAGAGTAGGGAGCTCACTCTATTATATATCCTAACTAAAATCAAGAATCACACTATCATTGGTGTGATGGTGGACCCCACATGCTGAGTTGATGTTATCACGAAAGAAGCCTTATTCATCAATGGATAGCATAGGGAAAGATATAATGAGTGTAATACCTTCATTCACACACACAATGAGCTTTCTATCTCTTGTTTGGGATGTACCACTTTGACAATTCTTGTGGAACCTAAAGCAGTTTTGACCACTTTTGTTGTTGTAATGGTTAAAAATTAGGGTTTCCACCATTACATGTATGAAAACAATTAATTTTTTCTTGGGATGACTATTACATTCAAAAGAGGTGGAATCCAATAGATGTAGTAAAAAATCAGCAAAGATTAAGACTAAATACTAATTGGATTGATTTGGGAGTTTCCTCTTTTGTGAGTTGAAATGTTGAATTACAGTAAAATGAAGGTAAATTTGAGAAAACAATGACCTACAGTCGCCAACTTTTTATATGCACTTGGATCTAAGTAGAATATGTAGATTCGTATCCGATCCCTAAAAAATCTCCAAAAATGTCAAGACCAGTGTGCCCATCGCCCTGGTCCTCCTACTTTTTTGCACGCCAAAGAGGGTTCATTCATCACTGCAAATAATGCCTATTCTTTAGAATACGGCTTCGTACCAATTTCCTATACACAAAAAGAAAGGGAAATGTGTTGGTAATAGGGGCTTGCCTTAGGTCAAACCTCGGTTTTTGAATTAACCATGAAATTGAGATAAAGATAATTGAGATTGTTGTAATGAAAGGTTCTCCTTTTGAGGGAGATGTTGAATAATAATTGAAAATCAAGTGATATAACTTCTTGTGAAGTTTTGTTTGTCTCCACGCAAAATTAGGGCTTGATGAACTCTTTAAAAAAATAGGATGAAAGATGTCTACTTCAATGCTTGAGTCTTGACTTTATTGCTACTCCAAGGCTTGAAGAAAGACTGATAATGCTCAATTGCTCTTGAATTCTTGATCTCATGTGATTACTATATGTTTGATAGATGATCAATAGATGTCAATCAGAGGGGAAAACCTCCTTTTATCCTTGCCCATCAAATAAATTGCTAATTTCCTAACATGAGTCGACATGGAGAGAGAAATCCTACTCAATTTTGAAATAGGACCAAGGGGTCAAATGGGACCCAATTTAGGGGGGATCTAGGCATGGCGCCTTGGTCCTACCCCTTTTTAGGGATAGAATAAGGTGCTAAGTACATAGGAGATGTCAAAAATGATGCAATTCATGAGGGGCATGAGCATAATCAGGTCCCAATCGGGCCAAGTGGCGTAAACGCTAAGGTAGGAACCCAATGTGGTCAAAATTGTACAAGGGTGCAATTTTAGGATGCTACATTTAGCCCTCACTTTAGTGGGAGTATGAAGTCAATTGTACTCTTGATAAAGGACAAAGGGTTCACATTGATAAAATTTCACCAAGTCATCAAGGAGGCAAGATACACCAAGCCCCCAGTGGACTTTAGGATCTCACAACTTCGATAAGAAGATAAAAGGGACATCATGAGAAAGAACCATGACTACAAACTAGTAAGGTTCTATTACTATGAGTCATGGAAATAAAAATACCAAAATTACAAAGCAAAAGACTAATTTCGCTAAGTAACTTAAGTATCAAGATATTGAGAGGAGTGTATGCCCCCATGTTAAAGAAATTGTGCACGCCTAATCGGGAGAAATTCCTTTAAGGTAGGATACACCCAAAAAGACAAGCACGTTTACACAATAATAAGCCCCCAAGAAAGGACAAATCAAAGGATAGTGATCACAAAACACAAAATATGGGGTAGTTTTGCTTAACTCTGGGGCTAGTATGCTTTTTATGATAAATAATGTATATCATGTATATATATGCATAGATTTGTCTGCATCCCCCAACGAAAGCAAAACCACCATGGAAGAAGGGCACATTCCTTTTGAGTCAACATGGGAGAGACGAAAAAAGATCTCAATGATTTGCATCATCCTCAAGTAGACAACACTAGGGACAACAAATAGAAGAATGGAGAGAGAAATAGAAGAAATCACAAACAAGCAAGAGATGAGGGAGATAGAGAGAGAGAGAATCTACAATGCTAATGAATCTAATCAAGCACGTCATCTGCCCCCCCGATCTTGCTCATCACTATTTCAAGAAGGTAGACAATATGCCAAAGGAGCCACATCAAGCACAATAGTTGGAGCTATCACAAGTTCTAAACAAGGACCATGCTCTAATGATGAGCCACTTTGTCTATCACTAGGAGCTAAGATTAGTACTTTTGAAAATTTCTTAGATAAATCATTGTCAACATCAATATATTCATATTCATCATCTAAAATATTAGGATCAACATTTTCATCACTAGCAAGATTCTCACCTATTTCTTCATCTAGATTAACAAAAATGGGAGCTCTAATAGGAATAGATCTTGAACCATCATTTGTCTTAATCATTTTGTGTCTTGGAGAATTTGGTTGAACCTCTTCATTAGGAGAAGGTTGATAAAATGGTATTATGTCAAGAGTTGGTGTCTTGGGAGAAGAAATGGCTTGGGAATAAAGTTCACGAGCTCTCGCATGACGTCTCCATCAACATTCTTTCGTACAACGATTTCTTTTAGTTTTAGTTAAATGTTGTGAAGTTTTAGGTTCATTAGGCATAGGCTTATTTTCTTCTTTAAAGGAAGGATGCATAGGGGAAGGTCTTTTTTATTTTAGGTTGAACAATGGGAGAGGTTGGTTACTTCCCTTTGTAAGATGTAGGAGGTGGAACTATACCATATAAAGGAGGAATAGAAGGTGTAGGAAGGAGACCCAGTCCATCATGAGGAGGATGAATAGGTTTTTCCTTAGGAAGAATAATATGTTTATCCTTAGAAGGAGGAATAGAGTGACGCTTAGGAGGAATAAATTTTCTATCTTTTGGAGGAAGAATAGGTTCATCCTTAGAAGAAGGAATAGATTCTTCCTTAAGAGAAAGAATATATCTTTCCTTAGGAGGAAGGATATATTTATCCTTAAGAAGAGGCATGTGATCATCAGTTGGAGGAAGACTAAGTGTTGGATTTCTAGGTTTACTCAAAGATAAGATCATCTCATTCTTTTATTTTTGATAAGATTGAAAAAGAGAATCACTTCTTGGTTTAAGAGGTTGTAATTGTTTGGACCAAAAATAATCAAGACAAAACATCTCTTTTCCTAATTGTGGGTTGGTACGTGCTATGATTAATAGTTATGATCTTGTCATCAAGAGGGAATTTTAAGCATTTATGAACAATAGAAGGGATCAATTTCATGGAAGTGAGCCAAGGATGTCCCAACTTCACACGAAATTGTTTTGATGTAGGAATGATAGAAAAATCAACATGTAATGCTTTAGTACCAACCTCAATGGGAAGAAAAATAGAACCCATTGCAGGACAAGAGAAACCATCAAAGATTTTAATCACCACATCAAATTTCTCATATGTCACTTGATGCAATTGTAAGATATAAAGAAATTCTTTAGTCATCACATTAACCATAAAAGTTGGATCAATAAGCACCCCTCGAGAGGGTATGCCTTTGACTCTTGTAGTGATATATAGTGTGCCATCAAGTGCTTCAATAGTTTCACTAGGATCAAATATGATACATAAGTCCCTAGGAGATTCATTTTTATCAATAAGGTTGACCACATTGTTAGACTCAATGCCAAGATCATTGGGAAAGAAGGCAAGATGATCAGTCTCAATCACATTAATGGAATGAGAATGTAAAGAATTAGTGAAAATTTAAAGATTTTGATTAGGAGGAGATACAGATTTATTTCCTTTATCATTCACACCAGCCATAGATATGGTATTGTTACCAATCAAGTTTTGAATCTTACTCCTCAATGAATAAGACTTTTTGGTGTCATTACCGAGTTGATGATGATATTGGCAAAAAGATTTGGCATCATAAGAAGGTGGAAAAGGAATAGTTGTGCCAATTGGTTTGATAAGGGAAAGTTTCAACACATTCCTTTGTAACAATTGTGACATAATACTATGCAAATATTCATTAAGAGGAGTGAATTCTTTTCTAAAGTATTTGGACAAAGGATGAACACCTGTTGTTGTGGCTGCTACTTGAGTGTTGTTGTTGTCATTGAGCTTGATGAATCCCTTATTTGGTTTGAACTTCACAAAAGGTTGTTGAGCACTTTCTCTTTTATCATTTAGAGCCATTGAAGATGATTGTTCCAATTGACTCATTGTAAGGTGATAATTGTGAAGTATTGTACACAACTGCTTAAAGGAAGTAAACTCAAAAAAGAGAGTTTTATCCCTAATATCTTTTTTCAAATTAGAAATGAAAATTATTTGAATATCTTGATCAAGAATAGAAAAAAATTTGAGAATACAAATGCTTATATCTACCAATAAAATCAGTCACTTTTTCTTGAACACCTTGCTTGCAATGCATCAAATCAGTTAAAGTAATATTAGGACCAATATTATTATGAAATTGTTGAATAAAATCACTAGACAATTGTTGAAAAGAAGTAATATAATAAGGAGGCAAAGAAAATAACCATTGCAAAGCTTTATCCCTTAGTGTTCTAGTAAACAATTTAGCCAACAATCTTTGCTCGTGAGAAAATTCACTACACAAAGCTTGAAATGTTTTAACATGAGTCAAGGGATCACCTTTTCCATTATAAATCTGGAATTGAGGGACTTCTACATGTTTGGGAGGGACAACTTTGATAATGGGCTCTCTACATTAATGTGGGCACATTATACTTAGATTGATTCATAGAAGTTATTTGTTGTTGCAAGGAAGACACTATTTGGGCTATACTATTGATGGTAGCTTTGGTAGAGAGATTGAAATTGGACATGTTGGGTTGAGAAGGAGGGGTAACATTATTGAATGAAGGAAGGGGTTGAGAATAAGATGGGATATTGTTGTATGAAGGTGGGGTTTGAGAATAAGGATGTGGAACATTATGATAGGTATTTATGGGAGATAATTGGGTAATAAATGGAAGACTCATAGGAGGAGGTATGCAAGAATTATGATTAGAGTGATTTCCCCCTTGACTAGAATGAGTAGGTATGACATTTTGTGTAGAGGTAGCCATGACATTGGATGTAAAGGTGGGAACACTAGCCATAGAAGTAGTCAAAGGAATGGAATGATTAACTTGACTAGGAGGTTGTGTATAACTAAGGACTTCAGCATAATTGTTTATAGGCATAATATTAGTATCAATAATATGAGCAATACCACACAACATATCAACATTAAGTTTATCAATTTGAACAATCCTTTTTAATCCTTCAATCAATGGTAGAGCCTCACTTTTCGGGTATTGTTGACTCATCCATTGTTGAAGATTTTCAAATTGATTGTCAGTATTCTCCAATTGGTCAATTCAAACCCTATTTAGTGATTCATCCATATCATGAGAATTATGAAAAGAATGAGGATAAATAGGGACATCATTTGTATGATTGGAAGAACCACCGATATCCTCATGGAACAAGTTATCCAAATTAGGCACCATCTCCTTGATAATTAAACCTTGGGAAGCCTTAATTCTACAAATTCTTCTCACATGGGTATTATAGGTTGGACTAATAGTAGTAAAACTCATGCACTAAGGGAGGGAAATTAGAAATTAGAAATTTGAAATTTGAAACTTGAATTTTGTAAAATAATTGAATAATGCAAAATGATTAGATTATGAAAAAATATGCAACCCCCTAGGAAATTTAAATTTAAATTTATGGCTTTCCTAAAAATAACCTTTTAATTTTAAAATTTAAATTTAAAACTAGATCTAAGATTGAAATTGAAATGATTAATCCAAAATTGGGCAACCCACAAGGCTAATTTAAATTTTAAAATTAGGGCTCTTGTAATTAACCACTTAATTACAAGTTTGTGATCCTTGTAGTAATTTTGTTAGTGTGGATATCTTGAGTCATTAATTTGCTTGGCTGGTTTTATGCTTCGCATGGGCATTGCCATCATCGTGTAGTAAGATGGCGGCTTTTTTTTCTATCTTGCATTCTTGGTGTCGAGCTGCTTTGAAAATATCATCATTATTTGTTTAGGGTGGTGGCTTGGATAATGACATCATTTTTTATTAGTGCGTCATCCTCTCATGGTTGTTATTACTATCTTATGATGGCATTGGGTTCTTTTAATTCTCCTCAGCTCTCCTGGCTTTGCATTTTCTTTTCTGATGGAATCAGTGGGTTATTGCATTCTATTTCCCCGCAAGCACTATGATTTTCAAGACTTTTGTTTTGGATGATGAGAAGCTCAGGTGTTTGTTTCAAATTCATTCAGTGGATTTTTCTCTGGCTATTCGTAAAGTTTTGGGAAAGCAATGGCTTGGGGATAATCCAGGTTGTTTCCTTGCTATTATTGCATCTCGGTTTCTCACTGTATGTATGGATGTGCTTTTGGATGCTGCTATGGTTAGGGAAATTTGTGATACATTTTTCAACCCACACTTTTACTCTTCAGTTGATTTGGATAATGCTCTTTCTAATTACCACTTTGATTTTGGTAATTTTGCATATGCTGATTTTATTACTCATTCTCAGTTATTATCCTCTGGGTGGTATGGGGAACTCCTTTCAGTTTTAAGGAATGGGCTAATATCTAACATATATGATGACACACTATTTGAATTGGCGGCTCTTTTAGATCATATATCTCCAGATGTTTTGGCTGCAGCAGCTAATGTTTTTGCAGGATTGCATTTCCTCTTAGAAGCATTGTCTAATGTTCAAGTTGTGCCAGTCTGGATTCCTCCCATGCAGATGGTGCCTCCTTCCTCTCCACCATTAGAAGGGCCTAGCTCATGGCTCTCATTTACATGACAGCATGTTCTTGGGTCTCTATTTTGAGTGTAACAGGTTTTGCCCGCAGGTTTTTGTGCAGGGGTATGCTTCCATCTAGTTCTTTCATCTTTTTAAAATGCAGTATTGTTGTTTGTGGGACATAAGGGATGGTTTTTTCTACACACCTACTGGTTATATTGGTGTTGGGCGGGTGCTACAAAATCTTGTCAAGCATGAAAGTGTGTTGTCTTCCCCTTTTCTACAAATTTATTCTTCAAAACTCTTTTTGGGTCCTATGGAGAATGATAAGAATCTTCGAAGAATCATGTAAGGGGAGGGTGTTTATATCAAGTATGTAATGGGTCTATGGGGTTTTTTGGATGATGCGAGGTATATTCTGATAAAGCTCTATAATGGGAGGGTGATCAAACTCTGATTTGTAATTGGGTAAATGGGGATCTAAATTTTAGTTTTTTTCTTTTTCGGGCCACAACCAGAGGTTTTCTTGCGGGTTCTTTCCTGCCGGTATGCCCTTTGAACCCGTTATGTATTTTCAACTCTTAAATTTAATAAAATATAAGTTTAGTGGCTTGTCCACTTTTATCAAAAAAAAATTTTAAAAAAACCACTTACTTTTAAATTTTAAATTTGAAGTTTGATCCAAGATTGCAATTTTAAATTTGAGGCAGCTCTAAAAATGATAAATTCAAAATGTAAACAAGCCACAAGCTCATTTTTTTTAAATTAGGATTTTTGAAATTAACTACTTAATTTTAAATTTTGAATTTGAAATTAAACTTGCAAGTGAAAATTTGAATTTTTGAAATTGAAAGACACTTAGATCTTAAATAATTAATCCAAATTAAGCAATTTACAAGCTCAATTTTGAATTTAAAATTTAGGTTTTTTTTTAATCAATGAACACTGAGAGGGGGGGTGGATTAGTGTTTTGCAATTTACAAAGCTATTAACCCAATTCTTAAACCACTGGATGCATAAGAATGAAAGAAAAATGCAGAAACATAAATCAATCAACCACAATATCATAGCACCTGTATTTTTACGTGGAAACCTAAAAAGGGGAAAACCACAGTGGGATTTGAACCCACAATATTATTATACTTTGATCAAGAGTATGATAATATTACATGAAGGGGAATTCACTTGCATTCAGGAACACTGCCTAGAGCTCACTGCTCAATTACAAGAGGGCTACAACCCAGAGGAAGGCTCACTACCTTATAGGAAATTACAATTGATTATAATAATTAATGAACTGAAAAATGGCATCTACATATGCCAAATAGCAGTTCTGGTTAGGCTCAGTTTGACTTCTACAACTATTTTGTCTCTCTGCTTTCTTTTCCTTCACTAACATACATCGAACCACCAAAACCTTCAATCACATTCACCAAAATTTACACATTCAATCATATAGACTTCTCACACTCATAACATTCACAAAAATGTTCAACTAAATCAATCTTATATATCCGCATCAAAAAAATAGATCAATTCTCATGTCAGCTTCCCAAAACTGCATAACACATAACATGCAACGTGTAACCTTCAGTTGGCTCAATCTATCTACAAAACCATATGCGGACCAAAATAAGATGAAAATAAGCTTCACACAAGTCGGCCCAATCTCCTCGAACACGAAACCAATCACGAAAATCAACCTGAATATTTTGCACCACACATTACACCAAAATAGCTATGTTCTTCTGGGATTACCAAATACTGGACCTTCAATCTCGCTCACAAATCAACACCAGATGTCAAGATTATGAAATAATCTACCTCAAATCTTGAATCATCTACCTCTATCACCGCAACCAAAATTATGCAACCAAAATCAAGATATGCTCATTGTACCCATACTCTAGTAGATATTGTGTTCCACCTTCCAGACTTATGCCTCATGAATAATATGACTTCCGTTAAATAAAATCTACATGCACTAGATATGATTTTTGGACTAAGTTGCCATCAATGACAACCCCAAAGCATTTCTCATGCATCAATATTCATTGGAACAGTGTCTCTTGCCAACAATCTCCCCCTTTGGCATTGATGGCAACACTATGAAAAATAAATTGTACACTTAAAGTTGCAAAACTTCAAGAATCTCCAAGACTCTACAAGATCAAAAAGCTCCCCCTAAGGGTTTGCACCATTTTTCACCTCACTCTCTCCCCCTTTGATAGCAAGCCAAAGAGATGAATCTGCCAAAATTTTTATACATGGATATATACAATGACTTACAAAAGTTGAAAATATCTTCGAAATTTGTCTTTAGGCTCAGCATGTGGTTATCCCAACCCTTCTTCAGAATCTCCCAAATATTGATCATACCGCTGAAAAGATAGGCATACATCTCTGCTCCTCTGTGATCTGCTAGAACACTCTTATTTAGAGAATTCATTGCATCTTGCATACTGGTGATCAGTGATTCTATCCGAGGAGTGATAAGGCTTCTTACTTCTCCCACTATACCCAGAACTTTATCATTCTCCTGATTTAAACTCTTAATCTTATCCAATATAATCTTCACCAGAACAATGTCTCTTGCCAATAGGGTTTTAGTGAAATTAACCTCTGAATTTTTAAAATTTGCAAGGAAATCAAACTTGTAAATGAAAAATTGAATTTTAAATTGCATAAACACTCAAATCTAAGAACATAAATAAAAAATAAGGGTGTAAGGAGTCGGGTTCACCAAAATGTAATGGTGAATAATTAGGGTTCCCACCATTAGATTTATGAAAACCACTAATTTTTACTTGGGATGGCCATTACATTAAAAAGAGGGGGAATCCAATTGATTCAACCAAAAAATCAGCAAAGATTAAGACTAAATACTGATTGGATTGACTTGGGAGTTTCCTCTTTTGTGAGTTGAAATGCTAAAAAATGAAAGTAAAACTGAGAAAATAGTGAGCTACAATCATCAATTTTTTATACACATTTGGATCTGAGCAGAATATGCATATTCAAATCCAATCCCTGAAAAAGCTCCAAAAAGTTAGGACCAGTGTGCCTGTCACCCTGGTCCTCCTATTTTTTCGCACGCCAAAGAGGGTTGATTCGTCTCTGCAAATAATGCCTATTCTGAAGAGTACAAATCTATACTTGTTTCTTGCACATGAAAAGAAAGGGAAATGTGTTGGGAATAGGGGCTTTCCTTAGGTCAAACCCTAGTTTTGGAATTAACCATAAAATTGAGATAAAGATAATTGAGATTGTTGTAATGAAAGGTTCTTGTTTTGAGGGAATGTTGAATAATGAGTGAAAATCAAGTGATATACCTCCTTGTGAAGTTTTGTTTGTCTCCAAACAAAATTAGACCTTGATGAAATCTTCAACAAAAATAAGATGAAATATGTCTACTTCAATGCTTGAATCTTGACTTTAATGCTGCTCCAAGGCTTGAAGGAAGACTGACAATTCTCAATTTTTCTTGAATTATTGATCTCATGTGATTACAGGATGCTTGATAGATGATAGATAGATATCAAATGAGAGGGGAAAACCTCCTTTTATACTTTCCCGTCAGATGAATTGCTAATTTCCTAACATGAGTCGACACAAAGAGAAATCTCGCTCAATTTTGAAACAAGACCAAGGGGTCAAATGGGGCCCAATTTAGGGGGGACCAGAGTGTTGTTCCCTAGTCCTAATTAGGACCAAAGCATGGTGCCCTGGTCCTACCCATTTTTAGGGATAGGATAAGGTGCTAAGTGCATAAGAGATGTAAAAAATAATGCAATTCATGAGGGGCATGAGCATAATCAGGTTCCAAACAGGCCAAGGGGCACAAATGCTAAGGTAGGGACCCAATGCAATCAAAATTGTACAAGGGGCACCATTTTAGGATGCTACATTTTTTTATCCCTGAGTTAGATCTGTTTCGAGCTAAATTGGGTACTCCCTAGTTGATCACCATGGAACTAGTCCCCTCGATTGTGAATAAATATTTGAAGTTTCCTCATGAGGGCACTATGAACACTGTCTTGGACATTATATTTTAGCCATTAATTTCTCATAGGGGCTTCTTGTTAGATCATTTTTTACCTATTTCAATTGGGCCCATGACTCCTCATGGAGATCTTCTATATAAAGCATATTACAAGTATAAGATGGGAGAGTTAGCTTCTTTGTTAGCTCATCCTGCAATCCCCTTACCTCCTCCTGCATCGGTCTCCACTTAGCCTATTCCTATGCTACAATGGGTAGTACCTTCTACCCCTTCCTCATTGAGGGATCAAGTTAAACCTATTCCTCAAAGTAGACCTCCTTACCCACCCAGGACCATGGAGCCTTCAGTGGTGTATTTTGTTCATATGTCTATACTTGATATAGATAAGGGAAACACATTTGTGTTTCCATGATCCACATCTCACCCTCCCTTTGAGCATCTCATCCTTGCTAATATCCCTCATCCTAACTGAAATGATAATGTTAGGCATTCACCTTGTGATCGCTTGTCTCCACTAGCTCCCACATCACACCCTTTGAGGGTACCCCTTGTTCCTTTGATTTCTCCTTGAGGAAAACAAGGAAGGGCACCCGTAGTTATGGACATGAAACCTATATCAGTTGCACCTCCTTCTTTATTGTTTGGGCCTTCTCCCTTGTTGTTTTCGACTTCAAAGGCCTCTCCCATGGAGCATGATATTGTTGAGCCTCTGTGGGCTTCTATTCCTAGACCCCATTTATGCTTTAACCAGCATGAGCATGAGCACAAGCGTTATTAGCACATGATGGCCCATGAGCGTGAGGTGCTTTAAGGGCTATGAGTGAACCAATGGTGTTTGTCCCTATCACTCTTTTCCCTACTTCTGAGTTTGTTGATCTTGCTCCTGCTTCATCCTCTATCTTGTTGTCTCTTACTCTAGAGACTATTGATGAGAATCGCCCTAAAAAGGTATAGGTTTTCATTGCTACTTCCTTGGAGCCTCCCTTGATCACCTCCTTGCTAGATGTTCCTCTATTTTCCCATCCTGTGGATATGCTTCATATACAAGTAGTGCTCGGTGTATCCCTATTCACTCCACCTTCTTCGTAGTTACCTTTGCATCAAATCTTTCCTAGGGTAATCAAACCCGCTATGGTTTATTGGAGGCCATCACCTCCACAAAAACTAGAGAATAAGCTCGAGCAAAGGCCCTGTGCATGAGTTTCACCACCATAAGTCGGCTCTGAAACCTTTAATTTTTGTTTCTTTGCCTATTTCTATTTTGGTTTCACTATATGCTTATGTGTATTTGGTTGAGGTGGTTCTTCCTTCTCTAGAGTTTGTTTCTACCACTCTTCCAGAGGCCAATAGTGCAAATTGTGTATCACCATCTCAAGCTTAGTCACCCACCTCTTCTGTTGAGGGGCGTATTTTTTACTCTATAGAGGATATCCCGATATTGTCAATAATATGTACATGATTGCTAACTCTCTCCTCTTAGGGGATCTTGAATGAAAATACAAAAGTTGCCTCATCCCTAGCCCTTTCTATTGATGGTATGCTCAATGATACCCTCATAAGTGTTCCCCTTTTGTCTCAACCTCCCTCCCCATATGATCAACATTGGGAGGATGATGACCTACTGGTGGATGACTATAGGACGGTTCCTTTTTTCCTTATCTTATAGATCAAAGTGTGTCTGTCTAGATTCCCCCATGCTTGCTATATATGTTTGTTCCCTCCCAAAGGACCCAAGTCACCCCATTGGTACTTAGAAATGAGAGGTTATCTGTATTTATATGTTACGTGCTCCCCTGAAGGACCCAAGTCACTTCATAGGTTCTTGGAAATGGGGGATTTTTTTTCATGGTTTTCTTATATTTGTTAAGCGCCCTTCTTCCATCTATTGTATATTGATTTTTGATATTGAGGATGGTGCAAAGTGTTGGGGAAATTTAGGCTCTCTTCCATGTTGAACCAATTTTTCTTTTCTCTTTGTTTTTATGTGCCTTCTTCATATCATCCGTAAATATTGGTACTTTGATGAACCACCCATATGCAACTATATATCATCTCATTCCATTGCTATGGTTTAAGATGCTGAATCAGTAAATCTCCATGTGTCTTTATGTATTTTTTTATGTTGCGGGTGCTATGTGTCAAGGTGGCATTCCACGAAAACATCTCATTATGTTTTCAAGACACAACATCCCTTCTCCTTACAATGACACGTGTTTCACACATTACATTCTAAGGGGGACCTTCCATGCTTTCATATCTCTATATTTTTGCATTTATACATTATCATATCTATATTTTGCATTATCTTGTTTGCCTTTAGTGAGGGAAAACCACTTGATCTATTAATATCTTGTTTGCCTTTAGTGGAGGCCAAGCTACATGATCTATTATCTCATTTGCCTTGGTGGGGGCCAAACCATTGGATCTTATCACCTTTTGTGGGGGCCAATCCACTCTACCTAAGGTCACCCTATCGTATGGATATCTAGCATAACTTACTACCCATACTGAGGAAATCCATTTATCTTTTATCTTGTTCTATTTTCCTGTTTGCCTTAGTGGGGGCCAAACCACTTGATATATTATCTCATTTGCATTGGTGGGGGCCAAACCACTGGATCTTATCATCTTTTGTGGGGGGAAACCCACTCTATCTAAGGTTGCCCTATTGTATGGCTATCTAGCATAACTTGCTACCCATACTGGAAAAATCTATTTATCTTTTTATCATTATCTATTATCTTAGTGTTTGTCATATCGTGTTATTCGCTTTTTCACCTAACATGTTTGTCTGCAACTAACATGTTTTTTATGGAATGGACCAGAAACATATTTCAAAGATTCAGGAATCTTCCCTGGAGGTATCTTTGCATGGGTAGAGGATTTTGCTTCCCTTTCATATCTCGATAATCTCTACTTTAGCTTGCATCTTGACAATAATATGCTTGCTAAAGTGGGGGCAAAATGTAGTGTCATAAATTACACCTCATATAATTCTACTCTACATAAGAGCCTCTTCTTCATGCTGATTGGAGACCATATTCATCACCTTGTCCCTTTGTCCATCTTGCTTGTCTTGTCAGCCTTTATCTTGTCCTTTTCTCACCTGAATGACTATTTGACGCATAGACACTAGCACACCGCACTTGTGTCCCATGAATCTAACAGTTTGAACATGGTCATTTGACTATTATGTCTGTGCCTAGAAGATTATTGTAATGCCTCTTTACACATTCACTAATGTTGATTTTTGTCTCAGAGGGTTTATCTTCCTTCTTGGACCTCATTTTGGCTCTCTAACAATTCATTCTCACGTTTAGCTACCAATCGACATATTCTCACAACTCTACTCCATTGTTGAAGTTCTAGTTGCATGCTTGATTCTCTTGGATCTCACACTTTCAACACTATTCTCACATTTTGGGATATTAGTCTTCTTCTTCTTCTCCATCTGGCAGCCTCGCTTGGGTGTGGAAGGGGAGTGCCTTTCTCTTTTCCTTTTGTTTATCTTCATAGCATATTTATTGTTGAATATCTCTTATGCTTTGTTTTATCATTTTGTTTATCCATCTTGGTTGATTGTGGAGGTAGAAACACCAAAATGAGGGTCTGACTATAGAAAGCCTCTAAATTACAGCCACAACATTGTATCTTTGTTCATCATGTGTGCAAGTTACCAAATAAATTCGGGGAGTTGGCTAGAGTCTTCAAGCATAGGACTGTTGTAAGAATCTCCTTCCTTTTTCATTCTTCATTGATACTATTATTTTCATTATATTTACATTTTTAATGATATTGTTGTAATACATCAAAAGCTAGTCCTTTTCACTCTTTGTATGGTCCTATGTACTTTGTTTGTACATGTCGCCAATGCATCATGTTGTCATGTCAAACCTGCACACATGTCCTTGGATAAATATTGAGCATAGGTCATTAGAGATTCTCTATGGATTTTTTATTTTGAGTTTTATAGTTATATAATCTTATTGCATCTTCTATCTAGTAATCTTGATTCAAAAGTTTGGATAGTTAGTTGTTGATATCTTCCTGGCTCACCAGAGCCCTAGTTTAGTGAGCTAGTGAAGGTCAATTTGCTCCTTGAGGTCTATCACTTCAAGGGTAGAAAATCCCCTCCTCTACACATGTTTTTTTGAATGAGGGTGATGGATATGTTATTGATGTCTTTGATGATGATCTTCTTGATTCTAAATACCTCTACATCCTCCACACATCATTATCTATGAAAGACCAACATTTATAGTATAATTTTGTAGGGAATTTGCTAGGTCCAAGTAGCTTGTCAAGATTTAATTGGAACACAATAATTCTTACCTCTTCTACAGATATGGGTACATTCAACATATCATTACCTATGGGGTTCCTACAAGAAGTTGAGTCCACTATTTGGCCAAAAAGTGGAAGTGTTTTCCCTTTTTTTCGAATTCATCCTATTTGATCTAAAATTTTGAAGCACTTAAAGAATGAATCATGAAAAAGTCAGTAATAGAAAATGTAGTACTTGAAGTATGGTTTCCAAATATGTAATTTATTTTAATACCCAGATCTTAAAAATTAAGTTTGAATAGGCATTACTAAAACCTATAGTTTGAAATTCACTTTTTCAGGACAATAACATGTCTGTGTATGGCAAGCATAATTTGATCTAAATGAAAGTATTTTTCTAGATCCTTTTGAAAAAATATTTGTGACTCACTCACCTTTGATGAGGATATTTTTTTGTAATTTTTTTCTGCATTTTTTTTTTGTTAATTTTTTATTGAGAATAATCGTTGTGTTGAAAAACCCTTGTGACCTAAACTTAACATTTTTTCATTTTTTTTAAACTGTATAGAATTGTCTCTAGTTTGATGCAATATAAAAAAAATTCAAAAAACTTAAAAATAAAAAAGTTATTAAAAAACTAAAAAAAATTATTATTTAAAGTTTATGGACCTCTTTCAATAGAAATTATTTTAAAAAATAAAAAATTGATTCAATTTTTAAAAAAATTACGTATTTGGATTCTAGACACACTGATGTAATGGGTTTTCATTCTTTTAAAAAAATTCTGAAAATTTCGTATTTAGATATATTTTTTAAGTCATTATTTTGTATGGAGATTGATTTGGCCTTCAACTTGCAGGTCAAACCAGGTCCAAGCCAAAGGGTCGACACTCCAAGCCATTTACCAAACCAAAACCCGAAGGAGAAACTAGGCCAAAATTCATTTTTTTTACAAACAAGATCCCATTTCTTTCTTTTCATTTTTTTGTTATTGTTTTTCTTTAATTTATTAAAAATGTAAGATTTTGCCAAGATCAAGAGCTCAATGAAAAGTACAAAATAGAGAGACAAAATATTGATAGGAATAAACTGTATTCTATCAAGATGAAAATACTGATCAACTGGATCATCAAAAGTTGTTGTTGTTACATACAATGTAGGATAAGCCTTCTTATAAAGACAAGGCTAAGAGACAAGAGAGCACACAATTATGACATGTGGCTCAATGAGATGCAAGGGTAGGTAGGGGTAGGTAGGAGAAATAGTAAAATATTCCACATGAGGTAGATCACCCATCGAAGGTGGAATTATCACTCCACAATAAGTGGATATGATAGAGTAATAACAAGATCACACCATAAAAGGTGGAAATCTCCTACAACACACTATCCCAATGTGGCACAAACACCCAAGTGTCTCATACCAAAGCTACTATGAAATGCATTATCCTAAGGAAGGTGTAATAATATCCAAGATGAATAAATAATTACACCAACACCCCCTCCCCTTTAAGTGCAACTTTAGGGGAATGTACTTAAGTCTACAATGCAACTAAGCAATGGAAGATGGGTCCTGGCTACGAGGCCATGTTAGGTACCCATGTATAAATGCAAATACATGCAAACCAATGCAATCTCTCTTAAAGCGTGGAAAGAGAGAAAAAACCCACCCCCAAAAAGAGAGATGAAAACCATATACAAAGAACTCTCAAAGAAGTATGTGAGCAACAAAACCCCATGTGAGGAAAAAGTCCCCCCCCCCCGCCCCCCCCCCCCCTATGAGAGAAGAAGAGAGGCTAGATATCTGCACCAATGGTAGAAGCTCAATGCTAAATGAAGAAACTGCTCCATGAATGTCAAACAACTTTCCTCCCCTTGGGAAGAAACAAAACCAAAGGTGTATCCATGAAGTCTCCCCAATCATGAAGGGAAGATGTAGGAAAAAGACTCATGATAAATGAAGTCTATGAAAACTTCTTAAGTGTCCCCATGTCAATTGTAAAAGTTACCCCCTCCAAAGGTGGTGAACTGCTCCACACTACTAAAAAAGGTACTCCAAGATCTAGTGGAGATGAATGTAGAACAATAGAAAAAGACTCACATGTCTCCTCTAAGGATAAAGAGACCTCCTCCAACTGATGTACAAAAGTATCCACAATCATGTCAACCTCTAAAGAATGATCATGTAGAGAAGGCACAAGAGGGTCAAAGTGTTCCCTCACAACAATCGAAGAAGGATCATCTTCATCAAAGAGAAGATGAATGTCATCAATGATGTCTCCCAAATCTACAATGTAGGACTCCACAAACAAACTTGCAATGTCTGTCAAGTAGGCATCCCGATCAACTGAAGTTGGAAGACAAGAAATATCCCACTGCACTGAATCACAAGAAGGCAAAATTGTCGCACTATCTGTATCATTGGGTGCAATAGGTGATGTGATTAATAGGAGGAGATGAAATGCAAGGCTCAAGAATGAGGTCACATGTGAGAATCCCCAAGTTCAAGTACCCAAAGTTCTCCTCAAAATCTGAATCATCAACATAGGAAGAATCAACCTCATCAATAGGACCAAAATGTGAAAAGGAGTACGACCAAGATGCATGATCCACCACCCCAGATGCAATGATAGCTCTACACTGCAAGTCTCTAATGATAACTGAATCGGGTGTGAACTCAACAGTTTTCCTTGTTGCCCCATGTGTGATTTGATAGATGGAAAGAAGATTGTTTGTCAAATGGGGTACACACAACACATCATTGAAGGAGTTATCCCATATAGCCAAATTGGCTAAAAAATTCCTCCAAGGCCTCGAAATCGATTTTCACCCAATATAGGCGAATTTATAGTCAAAATTTGTGGAAACGGCCACCCGAACTCAACCGTAATGTCCAAATAATTTTATGATGCACCCAAAAAATGCAGATCGCCAAATCCAAAAATTGAAGCCTCCAAAAATGACTAATCAAAGAAGCCCTTTAGGCTCTGATACCATGTGAGATTTTGCCAAGATCAAGAGCTCAATTAAAAGTACAAAATAGAGAGACAAAATATTTATAGGAATAAACTGTATTCTATCAAGATAAAAATACTAATCAACTAGATCATCAAAAGTTGTTGTTGTTACATACAATGTAGGATAAGCCTTCTTATAAAGACAAATCTAAGAGACAAGAGATCACACAATTATGACATGTGGCTCAATGAGATGCAAGGGTAGGCAGGGGTAGGTAGGAGAAATACTAAAATATTCCACATGAGGTGGATCACCCACCGAAGATGGAATTATCACTCCACAATAAGTGGATATGATAGAGTAATAACAAGATCACACCATAAAAGGTGGAAATCTCCTACAACACACTATACCAATGTGGCACAAACACCCAAGTGTCTCATACTCAAACTACTACGAAATGCATTATCCTAAGTAAAATTAAGTAAGGTGTAATAATATCCAAGATGAATAAATAATTACACCAACAAAAAATAATCTATAGATACATGAAATATAAGTCACATTTCCCTTTGTCTTTTTCATTTCTTATACTTTAATGTATATGTCATGTATATATTGGCAAGATGTTTGAGAGTGGTTTTAGATCTCTAGGATTTATAATGCAAATTTTAAATTTTAGAAGATCTTATAAATTTTTAGAAAGTCAAATTTCAGCAATCAATAGGCTCCTATCACCATTTTCTCATTCTCTCTATATCACTCTCTTTATCTCACTCAAGCTCTAGACCTATCTCTCTCCATATTACTCTTCCTCTATCCCCTCTCTACCTCTCTCTCACATCCTTAACTATCTACTCTTTGTTTCATCCCTCTCTCTATGCACATCCCCTCACTCACCCTCTACCTCTTTTTCTCTACATATACCTCTCTATCTTTGTCTCCCTAACTACCTAGTTAGATGTTTAAATGTTTAAATTTATTTCTGATATATTTAAATGGTATGTATATGGTCTATATAATTTCAATATTATGTATAAATGTTATACATGTATAGTTAAATGTTAAAATGTTATCCTAGGACCCCTTAGTACATACTAAGACCTCTTAAGACACCTAGGCCCCCTTAAGACACTTAGGACCCCTTAGTACATCTTAGGACCTATTAAGACATTATAGGACCCCTTAGTAGATGCTAGGACATCTTTGGACCCCTTAAGACACCTAGGACCCCTTAGTACATCCTAGGACCTCTTAAGACATAATATGACCCCTTAGTACATTCTAGGAGCTATTAAGGCTCATATGACCCCTTAGTATATCTTAGGACATCTTTTGACCCCTTAAGATGCCTAGGACCCAAAGTAGCACATCTTAAGACTTCATACCACCCCTTAGGACATCTTAGTACATTCCAGGACCCCTTAGTACATCCTAGGTGATAACTCAATGATGAGCGAATAGTACCAAACCGGTACTGAGAGGGGGGGGTCAATCAGTACAAACAAAAATAAAGTCCTAAACCGGTTTGATAGCAGACACTTCAAATGACTGGCGGACAGTGACACCAGTTTGAAATAGAGTGCAACCAGTAAAGCTAAGAATGTCTGAGACAAGCATTAACTAGTTACTCACTTAGCTTATCACTCAACTCGAGACTACACTACCATTTCACTCTTATACATAAATAGGTAATCTATCATCAGATCATAATAGCAGCTTGTTCAACATGTTTTATCGACAGGCATAAAACACAGAACCATCATATGCTTAATAGACAATAGCAAAGAATCACAAGATAAAAGCATCACACATGACACACATATTTTTCACATGGAAACCCAACTGGGAAAAACCACGGTGGGGATGAATACCCATAAGCTATTTTTGAACTCTTTAGAAGTTCGCTCTGTTAGGAGCCTTGTCTGGTTAGAGACATTACAATAGGTTCTGCTAGGAACCAATCCTATTAAAGATCACCTGGTTATGGGATGGCTACAATACCCAGTTAAGTATTAAACCCTATTAAAGGTTACCTTGTTAGAGGATTTCAAGAACTCAATGGCTAAAGGATTCTGAACTCAGTAGCTTTGAATTACCCTATTAAAGGATTTTCAGCAAGCCGGTTAAGGCTACCCTATTAAGGGATTTTCCAACTGTTGAGGTGGTTAGAGATCAACAGGTATTACAATGATCTGGTAACAACACCCAATGCCAATGCAGATCCTCTTAAGCTCCTCTGCACCTTCTGCACTTACACTCTACAGGTATCACTTCTCTCCTTTTAGTCTGGCAAAAATTACGTATCCCTTCTCTCGGATACACACACACAACTTTTGCCAACAACCTCAGAAAGAGACACAACATCAACCTTATAGGAAAACAGATAGGTCGGTAGCATAAACCCTAAACCCTAAACCTATTAGGTTAAGGAATTCAAATGGTTCAATCTTGACTATTGAGAACACTCCATTAATTGCAATATCTTGATCCAATCTCAAGATATTCTCCATCATCCATTTTCACCGATTTCATGGTGGCTAATAACCCATCACACGTTATCACCATTTTATAGACTTTGCACATTCCTGAGGTAGATAGGAACAATCTCCTTCATGCAAGATCCTTCATGCGCACAAGGTTGACGTGGCAACATGATCTGTTCTTCATTACAATGCTAACTCATCACACAATGTCACCGATTGAGCCATACAGGCTTGAAGCACATCAACCGGAAACCTTGAAGTTGAGACTACCAACCGGTAGTCATACAACGCTTCCATGTGTCGGTTCCCATAACCATATGCCGGTTCACCTTGAACAAGCACACCGCTTCACTTTGGCATAAATGCTAGTTCACAGTGTTATACCAGTTCTCACATATGTTGGTTCACACCTCTTCAACATATTGACATCAATGACAACATACAATGTCATTATGTCTGCATACCGGTTCACATAATGCCAACAATCTCCCCCTTTGGCATTAATGGCAATATATAAAGATATCTCTCCGCTTCACATCTTCTCCCCCAATTTTTGCAGATATCTTCTCCACTTCACATCTTCTCCCCCTTTGACAACAATGCCAAAGTGGAGGCACAAGCTTCCATGTTCCATTATGCTACTCCCCCTGAGGAGTACCATCTTTCAACACATCAATCCTGAAGAAAGATTTAACTATGCAATACAAGACTGATGTGGAGCATATACCTTTAGTTCACCTCCTGAAGAGGTAGTACCCCTAATTCACCTCTTAAGTACATAAATGTAGTGTTTGGGAGATGCTTGGTGAATATGTCTGCTAACTGCTCCTTACTGGAAACATGTTCCAGTGCAATCTCTTTGTTCTGAACCTTTTCCCTTAAGAAATGATACTTAAGCTCAAAGTGCTTGGTTCTAGAATGTAAAACCGGATTCTTGAAGATATTAATTGCACTAGTATTGTCACAAAATATACTTACTAGTTCAGATACAAGAACTTTGAAGCCATTTAATACATGCTTCATCCAAATTGTCTGAGTGCAGTTCATGAAAGCTGCAACATACTCAACTTCCGATGTAGACTGAGAGATACAACTTTGTTGTTACTCATCCATGAGACTAGTCTACCACCGAGGAAGAATGCACCACTGGTTGTGCTCTTTCGGTCATCAACATTACCAGCCCAATCAACATCTGTGAACACTTTCAAGTTGAAATCCTTGTTGTATGGATACCAAAATCTATAGTCAACAGTTCCCTTCAGATACCTAAGAATCCGCTTGACTACAACCAAGTGGGATTCTCTTGGAATTTTCTGGAACCTTGTAGTAATGCCAACCGCATGTGCAATATCCAGTCTACTATGCATTACATAATGCAATTTACCAATCATTGATCGGTATTCATTTTCATCAACCAATGCAGAAGTCATCCTCTTTGGATAGTTTACAACCGGTCACCATCAGTGTACCAACTAGTTTGCTATCTTCCATGCCAAAAGTCTTCAACACTTTTTTGACATATTTGGACTGAGTGATAAAGATTCCATCCTTCATCTGCTGGATCTACATTCCAATGAAGAACTTAATCTCCCCTATGAGTGACATTTCAAACTCTTTCTTCATGTCATCTGCAAATTCATGACTCATCTTGTCATCTCCACCAAAGATAATGTCATCAACAAATACCTCATAGATTAGGATCTGATCTCCTTCAGACTTCAAGTAGATATTGCTATCTTCACTTGTTCTTTCAAATCCAATCTTCACAAGATGGGAATGAAGATGTTCATACCATGCCCTAGGTGCCTGCTTTAGTCCATATAGGGCTTTATGTAGCCTACATACCATGTCACTATCTTCGGATAGGACAAACCCATCTGGTTGCTCAATATACACCTCCTCTTCAAGTAAACCATTTAGGAATGCAGATTTTACATCCATTTGATATACTTTGAAACCTTTAAAAGCTGCATATGCAAGAAGCATATGAACCCCTTCCAATCTGGCTACAGGAGCAAAGGTTTCTCCATAGTCTTCTCCTTCTTCTTGAGCATATCCTTTGCATACCAATCTAGCTTTGTTTCTAATCACTGTGCCATCCTCATTCAACTTATTTCTAAAGACCCATTTGGTACCAAAGACCATGTACCATTTTTCTCTATCTAGTCAAGTTCCTCTTCCATTGCCTTGATCCAGTCTTCATCTTTATGTGCCTCTTTAAATGATTTAGGCTCAAATTCAGAGATAATACATGAGTTTTCTCTGACCTTTCTTCTTGTAAGGAATCCTGCATCTCTATCTCCTATGATCTGATTAGGATCATGACTCAGCTTGACATACCGAGGAATGGTCTTGATGGATTCCTCTTGCTTTTCTTCTTCATCCTCATCTCCATCGGTATCAGCATCTACATTTGCTGGTGTAGGAACACTATTACTCGTACTCGGTTGACTGACAACCAGTTCCTAGAAGGTTGCAACCAGTTCATTTATCACTTGCTCACTGCTAGTTTCCTCAATTTTCTCAAAGGTTTCATCAACTCTTACATTGATGCTTTCCATAATTCTCTAAGTCCTATTGTTGAAACACTTGAGAGCTTTTCTCTTGGTGGAATATCCAAGGAATATTCCCTCATCACATTTCGCATCAAATTTGCTCTTGTGTTCACTCCTCTTGATGTAACATTTGCTACCAAACACTCTAAAGTAGCTAACCACAAGTGTCTTACTGGTCCAATACTCATAAGGAGTTTTATCCTTACCTTTCTTGATGAGTACCTGGTTCATTGTGTAGACTGCAGTGCTCACCGCTTCTCTCCAAAAGGTGTGAGCTACTTTTCCTTGAATCAACATGGTTCTAGCTGCTTCAATCATAGTCCAGTTATTCCTCTCTACTAGGCCATTCTGCTGTGGAGTCCAAGGGGCAAACAATTGTCTCTTGATGTCATGTTCTTCACAGTACTTGTTGAATTCACCGGAAGTGAATTCCCCTCCTTGATCAGTTCTCAAGCACTTGATCCTTTTACCACTTTCCTTCTCCACTAAAGCTCTGAAAGCTTTGAAATTTACAAAGGCTTCAGACTTGTCTTTCAAGAATGTGACCCACATCATTCTTGAGCAGTCATCAGTGAGAATCATGAAGTACCTATCACCCTGCACACTTCTAGTTTTCATAGGACCACACAAATTAGTATGCACAAGATCAAGCAAGTTGTCAACAGTGAAAGATTTACCTTTAAAGGTTGAGGAAGAAATTTTCCCCAATTGACACTCTCTACACAAGGTATTATCCAGTTTGCTTAGCACCGGCAACCCTCTAACTACCTTGATCTTACTAGCTTTCACAATGTTATCAAAGTTTACATGGCAGAGTCTCCTATGCCATATCTAGCTATCATCAAATTTTGCCATAAGACATGTACTTATATTTGCATTCAGATGAAATAGGTTACCTTTGGTCTGCATGCTAGTGGCCCCCAATTCACCATTCTTTCCTTTGATTCTGCAAACTCCATTCTTGAATTTCAGAGTGAGACCACTGTCATTCAGGTGGGCAACACTCAGAAGGTTGTGTCTAAGACCATCAACCCAATACACATTGTCATCACTACTCTTTCCATTCAGAGAGATGGACCCTCTACCTTTGACCATGCATGGTGCATCATTACCAAAGTGAACCACACCACCATCATACTCCTCCAAGGATAGAAACTTGCTCCGGTCACCAATCATATGGTGAGAATAGCCACTGTCAATGATCCACTCATTGGAATTATCAAACTGGGAGACAAGAGCCTTCTTGTCTAACACATCTTCTTTGACAACAAACACAATATCTTCATTTTCTTCATCCTCTGATTCTTCATCTGTGACACCTTCATCGACTGCCACAAAACAGTTTCTCCAGTTTCCTCCTTTGAATTTCTTGAACCTTTTTGGTTTGTTCTTGTTATCACCATTAGGATAGTTTATAGCAATATGTCCTATCCGATTGCAAGAAAAGCATTTCAAAGGTAGCTTACCTTTGTATTTGCCAGTTCCTTTTGGAATTTTCCTGGAAAGGAGAGCTTCAAATGCCATCAGAATCTCCTCATGATCCATTTCTCTGCTCTATCTTGGTTCACCACTAGTGCTAGCTTCTTTTCTTTTTCTGGCTAGTACAACAGAAGCTTTAAAAGTTGATTCAGTCTTTTGAACATTGCCATCAAAACTATTTAGCTCATAGGCTATCAACTTTGCTATGGTGGAGTCTAGATATACCTTAGTCTTGTCTATTGATCCTAGCTCCTGAATAGAAGCAACCCTTATTGCATAGACTGGCAATAGGGATCTCAGGACTTTGCTTACCACAGTGGCATCTTCTATTTTACCACCTGCACTCTTGATATCTCCAACAATAGTTTTGATCCTTATTCCATATTGTTGAATGGTCTCACCTTCAACCATCTGCATATCTTCAAACTTCCCTCTAAGGCTTTCTTCCTTAGCCTGTTTTACATGCTCATCACCGCCATAGATATTTTCAAGAGTATCTCATACCTCTTTGGGATTTACCTTATCCTGAACATCAATAAACTCAATGTCAGATAAACTACTAATTAGGGCTTCCATGACTGTCCCATTCTCCTGCATCTCTCTGTTTTGGTCATCGGTAAGGGTACCGATAGGAGCAACATAGACAGTCTCAACATAGCTCCAGTGTTTAGCACCCATGCTTCTGATGAATATCTTCATTCTATCTTTCCATATACTAAAATTTTCTATATTAAACTTTGAACCTTCCCTCTTCATCATTAGACTGGGATCTTTACCTCAAGTGGTTAAGCTTATAGCACAGAGGACTTGGAGGATGCTCTGATACTAATTGATAACTCAATCATGAGCGAATAGTACCAAACTGGTACTAAGAGGGGGGGGGGGTGAATCAGTACAGACAAAACTACAATCCTAAACCAGTTTGACAATAGACACTTCAAATGACTGGCAGACAGTGACACCGGTTTGAAACAGAGTGCAACTGATAAAGATAAGAATGTCTGAGGCAAGCATTAACTGGTTACTCACTTAGCTTATCACTCAACTCGAGACTATACTACCATTTCACTCTTATACATAAATAGGTAATCTATCATTAGATCATAATAACAGCTTGTTCAACATGTTTTATCGACAGGCATAAAACACAGAACCATCATATGCTTGACAGACAATAGCAAAGCATCACAAGATAAAAGCATCACACATGACACACATATTTTTTCACATGGAAACCCAACTGGGAAAAACCATGGTGGGGATGAATACCCATAAGCTTTTTTTGAACTCTTTAGAAGTTCACTCTATTAGGAGCCTTGTCCGGTTAGAGACATTACAATAGGTTCTGCTAGGAACCGATCCTGTTAAAGATCACCCAGTTAAGGGATGGCTACAATACCAGGTTAAGGGTTAAACCTTGTTAAAGGTTACCTTGTTAGAGGATTTCAAGAACTCAATAGCTAAAGGATTCTGAACTCAGTAGCTTTGAATTACCCTATTAAAGGATTTTCAGCAAGCCGGTTAAGGCTACCCTATTAAGGGATTTTCCAACTGTTGAGGTGGTTAGAGATCAATAGGTATTACAATGATCTAGTAACAACACTCAATGCCAATGAAAATCCACTTAAGCTCCTCTTCACCTTCTACACTTACACTCTGCAGGTATCACTTCTCTCCTTTTGGTCTGGCAAGAATTAGGTATCCCTTCTCTTGGATACACACACACACAACTTTTTCCAACAACCTCAGAAAGAGACACAACATCGACCTTATAGGAAAATAAATAGGTCGATAGCATAAACCCTAAACCCTAAACCTATTAGGTTAAGGAATTCAAATAGTTCAATCCTGACCATTGAGAACACTCCATTAATTGCAATAGTCTTGATCCAATCTCAAGACATTCTCCATCATCCATTTTCACCAATTTCATGGCGGCTGATAACCCATCACACATTATCACCATTTTACAGACTTCGCACATTCCCAAGGTAGATAGGAACAATCTCCTTTATGCAAGATCCTTCACGTGCACAAGGCTGATGTGGCAACATGATATGTTCTTCATTACAATCCTAACTCATCACACAATGTCACTGGTTGAGCCATACAAGCTTGAAGCACATCAACCGGAAACCTTGAAGTTGAGACTACCAACCGGTAGTCATACAATGCTTCCATGTGTTGGTTCCCATAACCATATGCCGGTTCACCTTGAACAAGCACACCGCTTCACTTTGGCACAAATGCCAGTTCATAGTGTTATACCGGTTCTCACATATGCTGGTTCACACCTCTTCAACATATTGACATCAATGACAACATACAATGTCATTATGTCCACATACCGGTTCACATAATGCCAACACCTAGGACCTATTTAGACAGATCATACGACCCTTTAGTACATCTTAGGGCCCCTTAAGACATCCTATGACATAAGACAGACCCTTAGTAGGACTATTATGACATTATACCCCTTGATAAGACCTGTAAAGGGGTATTATGACCTAATGGGACCTATTGTCACATAAGATCACACAATAGGACCTATTATGACATAAGACCCCACAATAGGACATATTATGTCATAATAGGACCTATTATGACATAATAGGACCTATTATGATATAATATGGGCCTTAAAATGACCTATTATAACATAAGAGCCCTTAGTACCTGACTATTATGACATTAGACCCCTTAAGATGACCTATTATGTCATAATAGGTCCTATTATATCATAAGACCCCTTAAGAGGACTTATGATGACATTATACCCCTTAGTAGGACCTATTATGACATAAGACCCCTTAGTAGGACCTACTATGACATAAGAGGATCGATTATCAAATTATATGACCATTATGACATAATAGGACCTATTATGTCATAATAGAACCTATTATGTCATAACAGGTCCTATTATGTCATAAAACCCCTTAAGAGGACCTATTATCACATTATATCCCTTAGTAGGACCTATTATGACATAAGAACTCTTAGTAGGACCTATTATCACATAATAGGACCTATTCTGACATAATAGATCCAATTATGTCATAATAGGTCCTATAATGACATTATGATGACACTATACCCCTTAGTAGGACCTATTATGACACAACACCCCTTAGTAGGACCTACTATGACATAAGAGGACTGATTATCAAATTATATGACCATTATGACATAATAGGACCTATTATGTCATGATAGGGCTGATTATGACATAATAGGACCTATTATGACATAATAGAACCTATTATGTCATAATAGGTCCTATTATGTCATAAGACCCCTTAAGAGGACCTATTATCACATTATACCCCTTAGTAGGACCTATTATGACATAAGAACTCTTAGTAGGACCTATTATGACATAATAGGACCAATTGTCACATAATAGGACCTATTATGACATAATAGATCCAATTATGTCATAATAGGTCCTATAATGACATAATAGGATCTATTATGACATAATTGGATCTATTATGTCATAATAGGATCTATTATGACATAATTGGATCTATTATGTCATAATAGGATCTATTATGACATAATAGGATCTATCATGGCATAATAGGTTGTATTATGTCATAAGACCCCTTAAGAGGACCTATTATGACATTATACCACTTAGTAGAACCTGTTAAGGGGTATTATGTCATAATAGGACCTATTGTGACATAATAGAATCAATTATCACATAATAGGACCTATTATATAGGTCCTATTACGTCATAAGACCCAGGTTAAGAGGACCTGTCATAGCATAATAGGTCCTATTATGTCATAAGGCCCCTTAAGAGAACCTATTATGACATTATACCTTTTAGTAGGACTTGTTAAGGGGTATTATGTTGTAATAGTATTGATTATCACATAATAGAACATATGATGACATAATAGGACCTATTATGACATAATGGGACCTATTACATGTCATAATAGGTCCTACTAAAGGGTCTTATGTCATAATAGGTCATATATGTGATAATAGGTCCTATTATGACATAATACCCCTTAACAAGTCCTACTAAGGGGTATAATGTCATAATAAGTCCTCTTAAGGGGTATTATGTCATAATAGGACTTATTATCTCATAATAGGACTGATTATCTCATAATAGGACCTATTATCACATATAGGACCTATTATGACATAAGACCTGCTAGTAGGACCTATTATGACATGTAATAGGACCAATTATGACATAATAGGACTTGTTATGACATAAGACCTGCTAGTAGGACCTATTATAACATATGTAGAGAGAGAGAGAGAGAGTACATTTAGAGAGAGATGGAGAGGTAACTATAGATAAATATAGGTAGGTAGGGAGTGAGGGGAGGTGTGTAGAGAGAGAGGAGATAAAGAGTAGAGAGTTAAGGATGTGAGAGAGAGGTAGAGATATAATTCTATATTTTAGGAGAGAAGGGATAGAGTGAGATAGAGAGGTAGAGAGGGGGTAGAAGAGAGATAAAAGTAGAGAAGGAATGAGGGAGGGATGGAGAGAGAGAGAGAGAGAGAGAGAGAGAGAGAGAGAGAGAGAGAGAGAGAGAGAGAGAGAGAGAGAGAGAGAGAGAGAGAGAGAGAGAGAGAGAGATGTTGGTAGGGAGGGAGAGAAAGGTATGTAGAGAGAGATAGATAGGTATATGTAGAGAAATAGCAATAGGTAGGGAGTGAGGGGATGTGTAGAGAGAGATGAGATAGAGAGTAGAGAGTTAAGGTTGTGAGATATAGGTAGAGATAGGTCTATATTTTGGGAGATAAAGGAGAGTGTGAGATAGAGAGTTAGAGAGGAGATAGTGGGGAGATAAAAGTTGAGAGAGAAGGAGGGATGTTGGTAGGGAGGGAGAGAAAGGTATGTAGAGAGAGATAGATAGGTATATGTAGAGAAATAGCAATAGGTAGGGAGTGAGGGGATGTGTAGAGAGAGATGAGATAGAGAGTAGAGAGTTAAGGGTGTGAGATATAGGTAGAGATAGGTCTATATTTTGGGAGATAAAGGAGAGTGTGAGATAGAGATTTAGAGAGGAGATAGTGGGGAGATAAAAGTTGAGAGAGAAGGAGGGAGGGTGCAGAGAGAGAGAGATGCATGTAGAGAAAGATAAGTTGGTAGGGAGGGTGAGAAAGATACGTAGAGAGAGAGGTATATATGTTGATAAATATAGGTAGGTAGGGAGTTAGGGGAGGCATGTAGAGAGAGAGGAGACATAGAGTAGAGAGTTAGGGATGTGTGTGTGTGTGTGTGTGTGTGTGTGTGTGAGAGAGAGAGAGAGAGAGAGAGAGAGAGAAAAGAGTGAGGTATAGAGTTAGAGAGAATATATGAAGAGCTCTATGGAGAGAGATGAGTCTAGAGCTCAAGAAAGATAAAGAGAACTAGAAAATGTTGATAGGAGCTTGTTGATTACTAAAATTTGACTATCTGAAAAAATCTATAAGATCTTCTAAACTTTACAATTTGAAATACAACTCCTAGAAATTTGAAACCAAATTCAAACATATTTCCAGTATAGATATGGAGGGATATGAGTCTAGAGCTCAAGGAAGATAAAAAGATTGAGATAAAGAGAGCTAGAAAATATTGAACTGTTGATTACTAAAATTTGACTAGGTCTAAAAATTTATAAGATCTTCTAAAATCTATAATTTGTATTATAATTCCTAGAGATTTGAAAGCACTCTCAAACATCCTGCCAATATATGTATGAAATATAACTTAAAGTATAAGTCACATTTCCCTTTGTCATTTTCCATTTCCCTTTGTTGTTTTTCTTTCTTATACTTAAATGTTATATTTCATATATATGTATGTTAATTTTAATATTAAAAAAAAAATGGGACCCCGTTTAGTTTTTTGAAACAGGATCCCATTTTCAAAATGGGATCCTATTTTGTTTTTGAAATGGGATCTCATTTCAAATTTTGGCTTAAGACCTCAAACCATAACATGTTAGACACAATGTGCCACTAAGAGGGGGGGTGAATTAGTGGTTTACAAATTTTTCCTTTTATCTATCCTATGTGTGTATACCAGTTATCAGTTCTAACAAAAATAAGACTTACCGGTTAGATGGGAGACAGTCACAAATGCACTCACACATAAAGGAGACATCACATAACACCAGCATATACGAGGAAAACCCAAGTTGGGAAAAACCTCGGTGAGAAATGTTGTTGGAGTCTACTGCTTCAACCCAACCTCACAATGAAGCTCTAATTACAATGTTTAGGGCACCAACCCAAGGAGCACCAACCCAAGGAGCTACAACCCCTACACCGAGCTCCAACTCAGTGATCTTCAATGAACATATTCAATTACAAGATTAATAGTCTTGTTACAAATGAATTTTGTAACTCTTCTCCAAATCCCTTTACCGGATCCTCTGTCCAGTTCACTGTCGGTTCTCTGATCACCCTCACACTATTGCACCCTTATCTCCTGTTACAACCTTACCAATTTAGCCTCTTCTTCTTCTTTGTCAGTTTTTCTCTTTGTCGATTCTTCTCTTTGACAGTTCTCTCTTCTCTCTAGTGCACTGTTGATCTCCATTGGTACTACACTCTATTAGTTCTATGCTTGCCTTCTCTACAATCTTCTGCAACTCTTCCCTGTCATTTTTGTCACTACCGGTTTACTCTTTTGTCAGACTCAATGGCTGACTGTCAGTTCTCTCTCTATTGCCGGTTGAACACTTCAACCCTGATCTTCCTCACACTCAGTCTCTTCTTCTCCTTCTTGATGAGCACTTGACTGATTTCACTTCTTTAGCAGCAATACCCTCTCATCCAGCTACAACCTTCATTGATTTTGGCTTGCATATTTATACACCGGTTTTCCCGCCAAAAGCCCATTCAAATTTTGGGCGGTTATGGTTTCTTCATTGACCCCGAGACAAACCAAATCTAATAAGATCTGATCTCCTTGATTGATGAATTGTAACTCATCAATCAATCCTTCCATTGTCATGCCTTCCAAAACACACCTTCTATTTTTAGCAACCTGCATTTAACCTATCGATGGATCTCTTGTTCGATCACCAAGAATGGTTTGCATTCTCCTTCACCTACCTCGATCTACTCAACCAATCTATTCTGGATCTTTGTTGTCCATTTGACCTCAAGCCGCAAACCTCTGTTGCACATCCCATGTCGACCTGTCACCTTCTACTCATCACCTGACACTTTACCAACTCAACAATTCGACCTGTGCATGCATGCCACTTCACCTCCACATGGCCCCTATGTCGGCATCCACCTTTGCTGGATCATCTGTGTGGGTATGGATGGGATCACTGACCAACTCTATTACTAGGTTCTTCTGCTGGTCCTTTAACCCTATCGATATCTCACACTTTTCTAGTTAACCATCATGTTTGTACTTTGTTGCTCTATCGGTGGGACACCTTAACCAGTCACTAGACATGCCTATCCATAGAATTCTCATCTTCATCAGGTGGGAGCACATCACTTAGCCTCTTTTCTCTCTTACCGGTTCTCATACTTATCAGTAGGCACCCTTGATGATATCATGTCATCAACCTTCAGCTGTTTACTTCTGAGGCATCTACATACTGGTTGCACTCTCTATCTCTAACTGCTCAAACTTGCCTTCTTCATCATTAGCCTGGACCATATCTCAACTAGTTTGTCAAATTGACAAACCCATCACTTCTTTACTAACATGCCAACTCTTTCTGATCTGGTGCACATCTCTAATTTCATGCACCTGAGGCATTCTTTTGTTTCACCGATTGATCTAGTGTGAGCCTTCAATCATCTTCCTTTAACTTTGTTGTCTTATCTTTGAGAACTATGATGCACACTTTGCATAATAGGAGATAAGTTCCACTTACCAATGGGAGTGGATCCTTGTCATTTGAAACCTGCAATGCACCAATGTGGCTTCCTTGTTTGAGAAGCATATCTACAAACAAGCACATGTGATCTAGTTGGGGCATGTAGCGTCCTAAAATTGCAACACTTGCAATTTTGACTGCATTTCGGTCTTCACGATGGCGACGCAACACGCAACCTAAATGGAGACCCCAAAACTTGCTCACGACACTGAAAACTGCATTTTTCAAGCACCCTGGCCTGAACCTCCTTGCACCCTGATGTCCCGGGAGGTGGGACCAGAGCGCCCAGGGCGCCCAGCACCCTGGTCCTCCAGGACCATGGCGCCCAGCGCCCTGGTCCCTGGGTCCTATTTTGGGCCCGGTTTCCTAAGTGATATTGGGTCTTTTTGATTGCAATTTGGAAATATACTTCCCTAGTCGGCCTAAGGTCGGGAAAATCAGTCTATCGGCCCTAAATGACAAGTATATAAACTACATTTTTCTCTCTCATTTGGGATAGATGATGAGGAGGAGGATATGTGTACAAAGCGTGGAAATTATACTCAAGCATTCAAGCATTCAAGCATTCAAGCAATTGATCATTCCAAGTCTCCATTCAAGGCTAAGTGTTGCATTCAAGACAAGGATTCAACCATTGAAGAGGAGATCACATACTACATGCTACAACATACAACATACAACATCTAAACCTTCGCACATAAGGATACAAACATCCTTAGAACAAGGTATTAGTACTTGTTTTACAGTCATTTACATTTACAGCTCTTGCTCATTTCTTGGTTAATTCCAAAACCGGGGTTTGACCTAAAGGCAAACCCCTAATCCCTAACCCCCCAATCGTCTTCGCTTTTCTGTGTGTAGGTTGCAGGTACGCGGCTAAAATTGAAGATCTGGAATCCTTGTGCAGAGACGAACAGATCCCCCTTCGTTTCGCAGATTTTTCGGAGGACCGTGGCGCCGGGTGCCATCGTCCCGACAACTTTTGCTCAAATTTGCAGGACAGCGCCGTATCGACATTTTACTACTAATTCCAGGTCCGCAGCTTCATCCTATAACCCGAACTCAGTTTATAAGCGAATCTTTATGACTTTCTATGCATCCTTAGCTTAATTTCCTTAATCAACATTCTTTACAAAAGAGGGTAGCCTTGCTTTCCTAACCCTTGAAATTCATTTAACATCCAATCTTACATCGTGTGGGATTGGATCTTATGAGTTTCAACCCCTCTTTTGAATGTAAAGTCTTCCCCCTAAGTGAAAACCCATCGAATCCTAGCGAACCTCCCTTCTCTCTCCTTGGAGTTAGAAGAGGGGAGACCAACTAGGGTTCGACCGCGATTTTCTGCTTTACATTTTGGTGAACCCGACGTGAACATCCTTTCTGATTTTTTTCATGCTTAGATCTGAAAATTGATTCCTTGATTACATTTCCATGTTTGATCTTTTGCAAAATTTTAGAGGTGATTGCATAAAAACCCTAAATTTTCTTTTTTTTTGAACATTGAACTTGCGAAATGTTTAATTATTAATGCTTGCTTCAGATCTGCTTTTCTATTATAAATTATCAATTCATATCTGTACTTTAATTTTGAAAATTAAGTGGTTAAAGGTCAAAACCCTAATTTTTGAAACCCTCTTAATTCAACCTTTGTTTGATAATTTGGCCGATCAAAACATCTCCAAATCAGCTGTAACTTTGGATTCCGCAATAAAATCACAATATCTTTCATCCTTGAAAATTTGGAAAAAAGTTGCGAGGACCGTGTTGCACTCCGAGCGCCATCGTCCCCGACATTTTTTCCAAAATTTCGGGAGCGAGATCTTGCTGTATTTTCCTGCTAAAATCCAGAATTTTGGCTGATTTTGTCAATTATAACACTTTCAAAATTACAGTCAAAGTTGGTCTTGTGATTGCTTGGTCTAAGGCTCCTAATCATTCAAAAATTATCGAAACTGAAATTTTGTGTCAAAATTGTGTTCTTATTGTCTTAGATCTGAAAATTGTATTTGCATTCATTCGAAATTTCAATGCTTTATTCAAATATTTGCATTTTGTGACTTTTGAAATTAAGTGCCTAATTACAACAACTTTGATTTCCGATTTCAAAATTGAATTTTGCGTGAAATTGAATCAATTTTTAAATTTCAAAACTTGCACTGCTTTTGACATTCCCTCTAAAATCATAAAATTCAAAATTTCAGTCTCCCTCTCTTTTTCAAAATTCAAATTTTGCATTTTTCGACAATCTTGATAGGGTTCAATTTTGAATTTGCAACTTTAATTTGGCCTATCTACAGATCGTAAAATCCCTCAATTTTTTCAGATTAGCTCTAAAATCATCATACCTTTCATCCCTGCAAATTTCGAAAAAAGTTGCAAGGACCGTGTTGCACTCCGAGCGCCACGGTCCCGAACATTTTTTCTGAAATTTCGGGAGACTGTTGTGATTGCATTTAACAGCTTAAATCTGGAAGATTGGCTGGTTTTACTGAAAATTGCTACCTCTAAAATCAAAATCTTCTCTCTCTCTCTAGTGCATGAGTTTTACAACAATAAGCCCTACTTACACTATTCCCGTTAGACGAAGCTGTAGAATTAAGTCTTTCCGAGGTTTAACTACTGAGGAGATGGAACCTAATTTGAGTAGTCTTTTTAATGAGGACATGGGTAATTCCTCTAATCCTCCTAATGATGAAGAAGCTCCCCATGAAGTTTCTGTTGAACAACTTTCCAAATTGGATAACCAATTTGACGATTTTCACCAATGGATGTCTCATGAGTATCCCGATAGTCAAGCTCTTCCTTTAATTGAGGGTCTAAAACGTATGCTTCAAAGTGATAAGAATGGAATTGATGTTTTACGTGGTATCGCACACATTGTGGATTCGAATGTGATGCCTATGAAGAGTTGTGCTGAATCTTTAGGTTATACACAACCTCCTACACAAGTCAATCATTCTATTCCTTTGACCACTTCTATTGCTAGTATACCTTCCTTTACATCGAACATCATGGCTACCTCTATACAAGACATTCCTCCTGTGATTACCAGTCATGGGGGCAATCCTCCTTCTTCAATTAACCCTATTCCTTCATTTAATCCGACTTCTTCATTCATTCCTTCAATAAGTGTTCCTATTACATCTTCACAAATGAACATGACACAAGGGGGCAATTCATTTAACCATTCCATTCCTCCTTGTAGTGTTCCTCCTATCCAATCATCCCCTATGGTTGACTATCATAGGGTCCCACCACCTTACTCTTTACCATCTTTCAATAACATCACACCTCCATCTCAATCTAACACACCTAATATGAACTCTTCGACTGAAGCTACCATTAATAATCTTGCACAAACTGTCTCTTCTTTACAGCAACAAATTGCCTCTATGAATCAATCTAAGTTTAGTGTGCCCACATTTGACGTTGCGAGCCCACTTTCTCTTGACATTGTTCGAGCTATCCCTCCTAAACATGTTGAAATCCCGCATTTGGAACTTTATAATGGTAAAGGAGATCCTCTAACACATGTTAAGACTTTTCAAACAATATGTACTGATTTTGCTTATGACCAAAGGTTGCTTGCAAAACTATTCACCAGAACATTAAGAGACAAAGCCCTACAATGGTATTGCTCGTTGCCTTCTTATTCTATTACTTCTTTTGAACAACTTGCAAATGCTTTCATTCAACAATTTCAAAACAACATAAGTCCTAAAGTTACTTTGATTGATTTAATGCATTGTAAACAAGGTGTTAAAGAAAAAGTGACTGATTTCATTGGTAGATATAAGCATTTGTATGCTCAAATTTCTTTTCCAGTCCCTGATAATGATATGCAAAGAATCTTTATTTCTAATTTGCAAAAAGATATTCGAGACAAACTTCTATTTTTTGAGTTTACTTCTTTCCAACAGTTGTGCGCCACTCTTCACAATTATCAACTGACTGTGAGTCAAATGGAACAATCACATCCTATGGCTCCAAGTGATAAGGGTGATAGCAGTCAACAACCATTTGGGAAGTTTAAACCGAACAGAGATTCCATCAAATTCAATGAAAACATCATCAACAATAATGTGAATGCAGCATCAGGTGTGCCTCCTATTTCTAAATTTTTCAAGAAAGAAAGAAAATATACTCCTTTGAATGAATCATTGCATGATATTATGAATAAGTTATTGGGACAAAATGTGCTTACCCTTCCTCCTATAAGACAAATTGATCCTGTAAAGATTACTTCACCTTATTTTGATCACAAAGCTTTTTGTCACTTTCATCGTCAGCCTGGGCATGATACTGAAAAATATTTTTCTCTAAAGGGTAAAATTCAAGATTTGATTGATAATAATAGTATTTCTGTTTCTGGAGTGAATGATAAAGGCAACACATCTGTAGCTCCTCCTAACCAAAATCTTCAGATTTTTACTGATCCATTACCTTCTCATACTTCTCATACTTCTAATGTGATTGAGGCTAATGATTCCTCTTTCTCATCTGATGGTCTTGTGTCTATGACTCCGAATGTGATTAACTTTGTAGAGCAGCAAGAAAACCCTAAAGAACCTTCCATCACATTTGATTCTAGCAAAACCATTAGGGCACCTGATGGTCCTTTATACATAGTTGCAAAAGTCAAGAATATGCCTTGCCGTGGAGTGCTTATTGATCCTTCGTGCATGGTTAATGTTATTACTGAAGAATTTCTTTTTACTTTGCAATTGAATCAAGTGATCTATGACAAAACAGATGTGATTGTGAAATTATTTGATGCATTTTCTTCTCCTGCAATTGGTTCTATTACATTGCCTATTGAGGTCCATAACAAATCCCTTGATGTGAACTTTGCTATTATTCCTTCTTCCGAACAATTTCGTGTGAAGCTTGGCTATCCTTGGCTATCTTCCATGAAAGCTATTGCTTCTCCTATTCATAAGTGTTTGAAATTTCCCCATAATGGTGAAGTTGTTACTGTCAATCATAGTCTCTTTAAACCAGCTGAAAGAACCTCTAGTGTTCCTATTGATTAATTTTGGCCTAAACAATTCCAATCTCTTCCTCCGCGAAGTGATCATCTTTTCAAATCTTATCAAAAGTGGAAAACAGATATGATCCTATCTCTAAGTGAACCTAGAGCACCTAAACTTGACATTCCTATCATTCTTGAGAAGGAAATTCTTCCTTTGAAAGACAAAACTAATGTCTTTCCCCAAGAAGATTCCCAACCCGTCCCTATGGATGCGACTATGTCTATGCCTAATAAATCTTCTAAAAATAGACCTATACCTCCTCGTCATGATGGACTTGGTCTTCTTCCTAAACCAAAAACTCCTCCTTTATATGGAGCAGTTCCTCCTCCTGCCTTCTATAGAGAGAAGAGACCTTCTTCTTCTCCTATTATCCAGCCTAAGAGACCACAACCTAAACACCCAAGTGATAGGGATGAGAACATTCCTCCTCCTCTATCTTCTACACTTCCTACTAAGACTAGACGTAATCGTTCTGCACGGGAACGTCGACGAAAGCGTCGTCTTAGGGCTCAAGCAGCTGCTTCTCAAACTTTACAATCTCCAAAAACACCTTCAACAAGCATTATTCCATTTTCTCCTCAGCCGGATATTGAGCCTAAATCTCCTAAACATAAGATGCATGATGGTCTTGATCCTATGCGAGTTAAAGATCCTATTTTTATAAATCTTGATGATGATATAGATGAAAATATTACTCCTCTTGCTTCTGATAGTGAATATGAACTTGTTGATGTTGATAACCATTTATCTAATGAATTTTCTAAAGCACTTATCCTAGCTCCTAGACAAGAACAATGTGGCTTGGAACATGAACATAGCCCTTGTTTGGATCTTGTGATAGCTCCATCTGCTGTGTTGGATGTTCCTCCTCTAGCGTGTTCCCTGCCTTCCCGAAACATTGATCAGCAAGATCGGGGGGTAGATGACATGCTAGACTAGTTACATTAGCATAGCAGACTCTCTCCCCCTCTCTTTTGTTACTTCTTCTATATGTTATTCTCATTCTTCTATTTGTCATCCTTAGTGTTGTCTACTTGAGGACGATGCAAAGCATTGAGATCTCTCGATCTCTCTCATGTTGACTCAAAAGACACATGTGTTCCCTTCTTCTAGGTGACCTTCCTTGATTGGGGAATGAAGAACAATTATGCATACATACATATGATATATATACATGACTTATCATACAGCATACTGACCCCAAGGAAAGCGAAGTCACCTCGTGCTTTGTGTTTTGTGTCTATTATCCTTGGGCTTATCTCACACTTGGGGGCTAAATCCTTGCGATAACGTGCTCCTTTTTCCTTTCTCATTTCTTATGTGTATCACTATGTTAAAACAATCACCCCCGTTGAGGCGTGTGCGATCGCTTTAACGTATGGGGGCATACACCCTGTCTATCCTTTCAAAGATACTTGAAAATTTCTTGGCAAACTTAGCTTTGTCTTGAAGATTTTTGGTATTTCTTTTGCATGACTCATAGCGAGGGAACCTTACTACTGACAGTCATGGTTCTTCCTTGTGATCTTCCCTTTTACTTTGTCAATCGAAGTTGTAAGATCCTTTGTCCACTGGGGGCTTGGTGTATCTTGCCTCCTTGACGTGGTGAAAGTCTTTCAACGTTGTTTCCTTGTACTTTACTGGAAGTATGAGCATACATACTCCCGCTAAAGTGGGGGCTAAATGTAGCGTCCTAAAATTGCGATACTTGCAATTTCGACTGCATTTCGGTCTTCACGATGGCGACGCAACACGCAACCTGAATGGAGACCCCAAAACTTGCTCACGACACTGAAAACTGCATTTTTCAAGCACCCTGGCCTGAACCTCCTTGCACCCTGATGTCCCAGGAGGTGGGACCAGAGCGCCCAGCGCCCTGGTCCCTGGGTCCTATTTTGGGCCCGGTTTCCTAAGTGATATTGGGTCTTTTTGATTGCAATTTGGAAATATACTTCCCTGGTTGGCCTAAGGTCGGGAAAATCAGTCTATCGGCCCTAAATGACAAGTATATAAACTACATTTTTCTCTCTCATTTGGGATAGATGATGAGGAGGAGGATATGTGTACAAAGCATGGAAATTATACTCAAGCATTCAAGCATTCAAGCAATTGATCATTCCAAGTCTCCATTCAAGGCTAAGTGTTGCATTCAAGACAAGGATTCAACCATTGAAGAGGAGATCACATACTACATGCTACAACATACAACATACAACATCTAAACCTTCGCACATAAGGATACAAACATCCTTAGAACAAGGTATTAGTACTTTTTTTACAGTCATTTACATTTACAGCTCTTGCTCATTTCTTGGTTAATTCCAAAACTGGGGTTTGACCTAAAGGCAAACCCCTAATCCCTAACCCCCCAATCGTCTTCGCTTTTCTGTGTGTAGGTTGCAGGTACGCGGCTGAAATTGAAGATCTGGAATCCTTGTGCAGAGACGAACAGATCTCCCTTCGTTTCGCAGATTTTTCGGAGGACCGTGGCACCGGGCACCATCGTCCCGACAACTTTTGCTCAAATTTGCAGGACAGTGCCGTATTGACATTTTACTGCTAATTCCAGGTCCGCAGCTTCATCCTATAACCCGAACTCAGTTTATAAGCGAATCTTTATGACTTTCTATGCATCCTTAGCTTAATTTCCTTAATCAACATTCTTTACAAAAGAGGGTAGCCTTGCTTTCCTAACCCTTGAAATTCATTTAGCATCCAATCTTACATCGTGTGGGATTGGATCTTATGAGTTTCAACCCCTCTTTTGAATGTAAAGTCTTCCCCCTAAGTGAAAACCCATCGAATCCTAGCGAACCTCCCTTCTCTCTCCTTGGAGTTAGAAGAGGGGAGACCAACTAGGGTTCGACCGCGATTTTCCGCTTTATAGGGCACATTCACTGTCAGACATCTCTTAAAATGGTGAGTGCATCTTTATCTGGTGGGAGTCATGTTGTTTGACATCCACACAATAGACCAGTGAAATATACATACTTCTCCTCCAGTGTTGATGCGATTTAGATAACATTCCACCTCTTCATCACAAACAACATCCAAGCATCTTTCTCACCCTTCTTGTACACTGGTCAGAAGCTTTCAGGTTGGCAACCACCACTCACTGTCAACACATTGCTTACCAATTGACATCCTCTCCTTACCAGTGATAGAGTATACCTGTAACTTGCTAGAATAGTTGGCATCAATGACTACACATCAACTATATTCTCATACCTGGTTGTCCTCCTATACCAGTTGACATCAATGATAACACAATGCCAACATAACGGAATCCCATTTCATTTCCCATGCGCTCTATGTGATTTGCCATTTTTCTATGTTTAAAACTTCCACACTAAGTGGACTCAACTTCTTGCACTTACCTTGTGTTCAAAATGAGCTTTATAATTTAATCAAATCTAATTGTTGGATACATCCGCATGTCAAGACATATTTCCCAAAAGTCTTTGAAAATAATCAATGGCTTCTTGTTTGATATCAGGCTAATTCAACACCGTTGAACCATCATATTTATTAATTTCATCAATTATGTTCCATTTCCTCTTAGATTTGGTTGTCGCATGGTAGAATTTTATGTTGGAGTTTCCTGCCTTCAACCAAATCTCTCTTGTCTTGTCTCACCAATAAATTTCCTCCCATATCGAAACCTCTTTTTGCTCTCACTTCAGCCTTTTGCTCTAACACATAGTCTTATTTAAACATACCATAGGCAATCACCTTATTTTTCAGTGTCTCTAAGTATTTCTCTATTCATTCATTTTCTTCAAATATATTTTTGAAAACCTCCTTATTCCTTTTTTTTAATTTTGATTTTTGGTATTACAAGTTTTTTAGTGAGTTTGTAGCTAACAATTCCTACCACTTGGCATTCCTCCCACCAACATTCCAAGTTTATTAGTATGGTCTCATTTTGCAACCACATACTTTCAAGTTTGAAAGTAACAAACTTAGTCTTCACATCCATTTCAATTTCGAGGGAGATTATGAAATAGTCTAACACTATCAAAGGAAGAATATGTGCTTCTATTCCCATTATACTACTTAACCAATTAGATGGGACCAAGAATCAATCAATTCTCTTTGAGATATTGGTTAATCCAATATGCCTCTTAGTCCAAGTAAATATTCCATTCATGTTTCACAATCAATCACCTACGTGTCCTCAACAAAGTTCTTAAATCTTGGATCAATATGTTTACTTTGTTAAGGGCCCTGCTCTCTTCACCTAGATTAAGGACCATATTGCAGTCATTTCCAAGGATGTAGAGAAGATTATGTAGTTCTTTTATTCTATTTATAATGGAGATCCACGTGGCTAGCTTGTCCTCCATTTTGGTAGGACCATAGATGTTGAACAAAATCAAATGATAATTTGAGTTATTTTATTTTACCTGACACATCATCCAATTTGGATGCATTTCAATTATTTTGACCAAAAAATAATTTTATTTCTATAAAAAGCCAAGTCTATCAACTGAGCCAAAAGCCACTTGAAATAGCCTAGACTAATGCTTACAATATTTGACAAAGTTGTTTGCTTTTGTATTGCTTATTTTGATTTCTTGCATGATAACGATGCCTAGTAGCTTCTCAAGGTGAGGCTTAACTAAGTGTCATTTGTTAGGGGCATTTAGGCCCTTGACATTCCATGTTACACACAAAGACATCCCTTGAATTTTCATGTATTTTTTTATGATGGTAAAGGCCTTCTCTGCTACTTCTTCTTCTTTGTTTTATTTTTCTAACTTCCTGCAAGCTCTTGAGACAAACTGAATGATTCACTTGTGATCAGTGATTCCTAAATCATCATGATCTGACTCTTCCCCTCCATTTGATTCATCTTCATCCTTTGACATACAATCCAACCCCTCAATGAATTGTCTTATTTCTTTGTTTTCTCCTATGCCCTTGATATCCCTTGGAATCAAATTAGTTTTTGTTTTTTATTAGGATAAACAGGTTTTGAAAGGGCCCCGAAACCCTTTACAAACAAAGAGCTATCAACGTAAACTAAACAAGACTACCTAGCAGTAGATCATAGGTTTTCAAAAGGCCCTGAAACCTTCTAGACTTATGGGTATTCAACACCCAAAACCCAATGGTTGTATCAAGCATAGACAAGAAAACAAGGCAGCTACATCCAACCAGATGCCAGCCAACTATCGGAAGATAAAATTTACAAAACAAGAAGGCACAATCAAAAGATCTAAGTCAATAAACAATAGATATGAAAAAAATAGAGAATGATGGACTTATCAGGCTCCCTCAGACAAGGGTTTTCCCAGGCTCCCTCAACCTGTAATAGAGACTGTAGGCCACAAAAAACCACATAGCTTGATCCTAACCAAACATTAGCACTGGCCAAACTGGGCCCTTAAAAACCGCTAGCATCTCACCCGTTCCTTCAAGAAGCAAACAACAAAGGGCTTTTTGGATCTCCATCGACCACCATGGGTTTTATTATGGCTCCCATAACCATATGTTTGAAAAGATGTAGCACTAAAAATAAGTTTCCCAACCAGCTCTCCACCTCTATAGGAAACAAAAGAAGGCTAGAAAGAAGACCGGAAACAACATCCTTGCAGCCAAGAAGAAGGAGAAAACAAGGTATTTTCTAGACCCCCATAACCTGATCAAAGATCTCCAAGAAACAACCTCCAGATTCACCTGATAAGCATGGAAGCACAAACTTGGACTAGAGGGTTTTGAAAGGCTCCCTAAAACCTTCGAGAGTGGGTTTTGAAAGGCTCCCACAACCAAGCTAGAAATGTGTGTTTTACAAGCCTCCCACAACCAAAAAAATCCCATGCCACCACAAAATAACCTAAAAGAACAAATTGAGACACAGGATTTTGAAAAGCCACCCAAAACCTTTTACAAAAGAAAACATGAGGGATTTTACAGACTCCCTCAAACCTCAAAGAAAATTGGGATACTAGGTAATGAGAAGTAACCCAAACCCTTCTATGAAGGACCACATGAGAGAAATGACAAGCAACCACCACCTTCCACACAAACATCAGTTGAATAGCTCCTTCACCCCACCTCTCCACCTCCATAGGAAAGAGATCCACCTTAATAGGATAGGGAAGAAAGTAGACTGACAACCTAGAAAGTTGAATAATAGCAAGCAAAAGCCAAACCACTCCCTCCCTCCTAGTCTCCAACTTAATAGGAGAAAAGGCCACCTAAAAAAGACATGGAGGAGAGCAGCCCAAAAACCCAAACACACCTCTCATAGTCTAGCACAAAAGAAGCCTCTCCAACTCTAAAGGAGAGCATCCCACCACAGATAGAGCAAAATGAAATCAAAGAATAAGAGAAGAAGCTAACAAAACCATAGATAAAACAATAAAAGAACCAAGGCTCTACTCACACTAGGAGCCTAAGACAACCAACAAAGCAAACACCCAACCAAGAGCATGAACTAAAGCCTGCTCCAAGTAGCCAACTACAACAGAAAACATCCAACTCATGTAGAAAGAAGCAAGGGAGAGAAAGGAAAGAGAGGCACAAGACATAGCACCCACAGTGACGCTACCAAGCCCCGCAACACCCACCCTACCCCCCAAGACCAAGCCCCGCAGCACACAACAAAGGCCATGTTGGATAGAGTAACCAAAGAGGAGACCGTCATGCTTAGGAATCAAACATAGGAAGCCCCACCAACTGCCAGGAGCCACACAACATTAGAGGCTTAACCAAAAGAAAGGTCACCATTATCTGCAGAGCCCCAGGGAACAAGGACCAAAAATAACAACCTGGCCAAAAAGCAAGGCCTTTTGGCCCAGCTGCACCAGATCAAAAACTCTAGACAATGCATCACCCGGGAAGTCCAGCCCTGCAATGAAGCCATCCTCGCCATCTCCTTCATCCTCAGAATCCCTAGATCTAGAACTCCCACCTCTCTCGCTTCTCTTGCCTCTCCTGCTCATACCTCTTCATATCAAATTACTTTTTGTTGATCTCTCTTCAAATTTAAGATCCTTGGTGAGGAAGTAGGACAACGGCTATCATATACAATAGATTGTCTTGAGTCTCTTTGTGATTGCCAAAGATTACTTTTTTGCAAGTTTGTTCTTTACTAAAATTAGGGTTTTCTAGTGGCTGTACATCTTGAGATCTTATGTAGTCGGTGCCACACCCATATTCTCATTTCTATTCTAGGGGCCCATTTATTGATTATTATAAGCTTGATTTTTTAATCTTTAACCCTATGATCCTATCATTGTCAATCCATATAGATCAATTTATCCTCAATTTCTATTTGTTGGATATAATAATCCTTGTCTATGCATAATCAAACTTCTATTGGTATATGTCTAATGGTTGTAATTTTTAATCAAACAAAAGATATGAAACTCCCTCAACAATATCAAAATCTATCAAAGTGTCTAATGATTGTCCAATCTTCTAAAGATAGTCTTCCAACTAGTACTCAATAGGGAGATTATACAAATGAATCCATAGTGGCTTATCATATGGGTTTAGTTAGATAGGATTAAAGTTAGGATTGTTGGCATTTGACACTCATCTGATGGCTTCTAATGGTTTATTATTGGTTTAGGGTTTTTATTGATGACAACTCTTCATGAGATTCCCATCTGATAATCACGGATCTTGATTTCCAGAAGAGGATGTCAATCGGTAGCCAGTTAACTAGTATTTCAGGATGAATAGAGTAGTTTTGGTCCAGAATCATTTTGGTGATTTCAGTGCTATAAATCGTGTATGGGTTGATTGAGCTGACATAGAGATATCATTTTATTATTATTTTGGTGATCTTCATTTATCTTTGGTGATCCGGTCAAGCCAACATATGACTACATGTTACATTAGCAGACTGACATGGTAAATGAGATATTTTGTGATTGCGGATATATAAAACTAGTGTAGATGATCTTTTGGTAGAGGATATGATTGTATGCAAGTGAGTGGTGATCAAGAATCCATTTTGGTGCAGTTTCACATGCACATTCTTGATCCAGTAGTTGACTGATACAGTGAACATGGCAAAACAACAAAGGTGATTCAGTCAATTTATTTGGCACTTAACCAGAACTCATCCAAGCATTGTAGATGTTATTTTGGAGTTCATTTTCTATAATTTATCATTGTAATTAATTAGTAAGGTAGTGAGCCTTTTGGGGTTGTAGCCCTTATTGTATTTGAGAAGTGAGCTCTAGGCAGTGTGCTTGTATGCTTGTGCATTCCCCATATTGTAATATTATTTTTCTTCTGGCCATAGTGGAATAATATTGTGGGTTCAAATCCCACCATGGCTTTTCTCATTTGTGTTTCCACGTAAAAATCTGGTGTTGTGATTTTGTGGTTGATTGCTTTATGTTCATGCATTTTAGTTTCATGTTTATGCTTCTGGTGGTTTAAAGTTAAGTCTGAAAATTTTCTAAGTAGTAGATTATTGATTCACCCCCCTCTCAGTGATCCATGATTCCAACATTTGGTATCAAAGCCTAGTTCCTCTAAGGAAGCTTATCCACTTGAGGAAGGTCTGGGAGATTGACTCAATGGATTCTATTTTTTAGAGACAACTTAGTGTGGCACATAAGAATCTTGATGCAGCAAGAAATGAGATCAGTTCCTTGAAAAGAAACTTGAATGTTGCTAATAATTTCATTAACAACTTGAAGGATCAAGTGAACCCTTTAAGAGACAAAAGGAAAGAATTGATGGACAAGAGGAAGAAGAAAGAAGATCAAATCATGGAAAATCAAGGTAAAGTTGATGAAGTTGACAAGATTGAGAGAGAGAATGTTGCATTAAAGAATGAGATGCAATCCATTGTGATGAGGCTAACTAAGGAGATTGAGGACTAGAAGAAAATGAAGAGAATATGGCACAATCATCGAAGGAAAGAGTTGATGAATGCTTCGGGCTTACCTATGAGAATGATCAATTGAAGCTTGAGTTGACATGGTCAAGGAATAATGGTCAAGAGCTTGAAAGACAAATTGTTGCCTTAAGGGATGAACTTGCTACCGATAATGATTACAAAGACAAATTCAAAGTTAGCTCAGCAAGTCTTGATGAGATGCTAGAAAGTCAGAGACATGGAAAGGACATGTGAGGACTTGGATTTGAGAAAGGAGAATCCTCTAGATCTGGACAAAGTAATGCAAAACCTAATCAGAAGAAGAGAAAGAATCCTCCAGTAAGACAGTTTAATGCCCATAAATTCAATGATAGATGCTTTACTTGCAATAAATTTGGTCATATGGAAAATCAATGCAGAAGTAGGATGAATAATGGAATGAATAGCATAAATAATGTTCCTACCTTTACCAATCAGTGTTTAATATGCAATAATTTTCATCACAAGTCAAATATATGTAGAGTAGTAATAAAAATCTTTCAAAATAAGAGGTACTATTCTTGTGGGATGTTTAGACATATCTCTAACCAGTGCACGATGAGACCAAATCAAATGAACTTCAGACCTATGTAGAATGTTGTTTGTCGTGCATGCAATAAAATCAGTCACATTGCTAAGTACTGCAGAAGAAAGAACAGTGCTCTATTAGACAAGACCAAATCAAATGAGAAGGGAAAGGCAAAGGCAGAAGAGATCAAAGACAAATATGAGAAGATGTGGTTCAAAAAAGATGGATCCAAAGTAGACAATGGATCTGCACCCAAATTTGGTGTAGGACCTTCATCTGGTAACTAGGGCTTTATGCCTTAGGGGGAAATTTTCATGCAAATAGCAACCAGTTACCTTGATTTTCATAGTCTCTTCTCAGAGCATCAAATCTTCTCCGAAACTTTCAGATAATATCTACATATGAGATTTAAGTCTTCTGCAACCTTCTGGAATCAATTGCAAATCACCAAAGAGGGGGTTCTTAGAATCTGTATGAAAAGTTCCCCCTAAGGCCTAAGAAAAGTATTGAATAACACAGTGATAGCAATTACTAGTTCCAAGTTCAACAACAGAGCAATGACTATCATCAATATTCTGGAGCATGATGTGAAGTTTTCATCAATGGCGGTCAAATACAAAGTTCACTAGTCAAGCAAACACAACTCCATCTCCAGAACTGCCATATATATGATAACTCAATGATGAATAGTGAGTACCAAACCGGTACTAAGAGGGGGGGTGAATCAGCACAGACACAAAAACTTTTCCTGAACTGGTTTGACTGCAAATAGTGCACTTGACAAACAAACACTAATACTGGTCTAAACCAAATTACTATCGGTTAAACATAATGAGACTGTGAAAGACATAAACTGGAAACACTTAGCTTTCCACCTTATGCATAAACAGATAATCTATCATCAGAGATAAAATAATTTACTAGAACAAAATGATTCACCACTAAACAGGAAATAACAAAACATCACATGATTCATGTGGAAACCCAACTGGGAAAAACCACGGTGGGGATGAATACCCATAAGCTATTTTTGAACTCTTTAGAAGTCCGCTTTGTTAGGAGCCTAGTTCGGTTAAAGATTGTTACAACATGTTCTATTAGGAACCGATCCTATTATAGATCACTTGGTTAAGGGATGGCTAGAATACCCGGCTAAGGGTTAAACCCTATTAAAGGTTACCTTATTAGAGGATTTTATGAACTCAATGGATTTGAGTCACCCTGTTAAAGGATTTACAACAAGTTGGTTAAAGCTACCCTGTTAAGGGATTTTCCAACTGTTGAAGTGATTAGAGATCAACAGGTATTACAATGATCTGGTAATAACACTCAATGCCAATGCAAATCTATTTTAGTTCCTTCCTTCTACACACACACTTTGCAGGTATCAATTCTCTAATTTGGTCTGGCAAGAATCACGTATCTCTATACTTAGATACACACACAACATTTGCCAACAAACTCAACATGTAACACAACATCGACCTTATAGGAAACAGATAGGTCAGTAGCATAAACCCTAAACATTTAGGTTGAGCAATTCAGTCGATTCAATCCTAACCATTGAACACTTTGCATTTGAATACAACGGTCTTGAACAAATCTCAAGACATTCTCAATCATCCATTCTTCACCGCTTCTTGGAGGCGATAACCTATCATGCATTCATTGCCATTTGCAAAGACTTCGCACATTCCTGAGGTAGATAGGATCAATCCCCTTCATGCAAGATCCTTCATGCACATGAGGCTGACGTGGCAACACGATCTAATCTCCATTACAATGCTAACTCATCACACAATGCCATCGGTTGAATCACACAGGCAAGAAACACTTCAACCGGAAACCCTGAGGTTGGGACTACCAACCGGTAGTCATACCATATTAAACCTTGATAGAAAACATTCCATATACCGGTTCACTTGGAAAAACGTACCACTTCACCTTTTGCACATACACCGGTTCACAACATTATACCAGTTCACTTTGCCAGTTGCTTAACTTCAATAAACTGGTTCATCTTCAACATATTACCAGTTCACTCTTCAGCATATTACCGGTTCACTCTTCAGCATATTGACATCAATGACAACACAATATCATCATGTCAACATACTCTGCACATATGCCAACAATATACGACATATCAAATGCTTAAGAATGACATGAGGTATGATCTATGCATAGTCCTTCTGAATGAGTTGATGAGTAATTTGAAGAAAATTAAGCAAGACAAGAAGCACACTTTTAAATATGGAACTCTTCTTATTTGCTTGGCCTTATATTTCTTGAATGAGATACCCAGTGTAAATGGAAAGGTCCAATGGGCCTATGATAGACTGCTGGAAATGCATATCAAAGAGAGATTATGGGGAATAGGAGATGCCACAATGAGAATATTTTCTCTCTAGGGTTATTTCAAAACTTTGCAAACCGCAATGAAGAACTAAGAAAGAATCCCTAAGGAGATTCAGGAGAAGTATGAGCAAATTATTTTCTTCATGGTTGATAAAGATCAATGTCAAATGGAAGTTGTGGAGCCTAGGATAGTTTGGATCATGCCCATGGGGTATGAAGTTGACTCTATCACACTTGAGGCTTATGCTCAGCACCTATTGAGCCAACTGGTTGATCCAAAAGAAGGAAGATTTGGGACATTCAAGGAGAATGACCTTGAAATGCACAAATAGTTCACTGAACCTGCTAGAAAAAGGAAATATACAAAGATGGCTGAGGAAGTGGTAGTGTAGATGGGGTTCACCCAGGAGGAGGTGAAGCAATCAAGAGAAAAACATACATAGGTGGAGGCCAAAGAGGAAACCAAAAAGCCTAAGGTCGATCTGGTTCCCTCCAAGGCTAAACCAAAAGAGACCAAGTTTGTCCCTGCTCTAGTGGCACCATCTTTAGAACAGAGCCCATCTTGAAAGGGAGTGTTGAAGAAAAAGGAGAAGTCCAAGTGGACTTATGTTGTTGTGTCTTTGATGGCCTCTGAGACAAAATATAAGGAGGAAGTAGGAAAGGCTAAGAAGAAGGGTTAATTTGTAAGAGTGGTAAGGAAGTCACAGTCTAGTAGAGCCTTGCATAGAAAGAAAGCCAAATCTGATCATGCCCCTACCAGAAGACCCAAAAGAGGTAGATAGATCAGTCTTCAATCTGATATAGATTCTAAATCTGGTGATAAGAAAGGTAAATCTACATATGTTCTTCCATTGTCAACAAACCAATTAATTGATGAGGTAATTGTGGATGGTAATTTGAAGAATATTGAAGTGCATTATGAAAAACTGATTGAGGTTGATCAAAGAAAAGTAGAAGAAGTTGTTGTTTTATACTTGCACAATTTTAGTAAAACATTGATTGAGTTGGAGAAGAGTATTCCTAAAGGCCTATACAATATTATTGATGCAAGGAGACTGACTGCTAGCAAATTATATAAGGAGATGAAAGAAAGAGAGTTGATAAATGTTTGCACCTGTATCACCCGAGATGAAGTTAAAAGACTCATTGAGGAAGCTAATAAGAAAGAATTCAGAAGCAAAAACAAGGTAAACGGATCGATCATAGGAAAGGTGGAAGAGGTAAGAAAGGAGACAAAAGATATATGGAGAAAAATAATTGTGAATGATCATTTGTATAAAGATGCATTTAAGTCTTCTCAGCTAGAAGAAAAAGAAGGTGTTTTTGGTGATCATAAGGATTAAAATCAAACTAAGGTACCTCCAGAAGATCAAGGCAACACAACTCTTGATGTTGAAACCAGTGATAATCCTTCGGTGGTAGATAGTTCAACAGCCCTTGAGATACAAAAGAATGATACTGCACCAAGAGAGTTGGTGAACTTTAGAACTTGATTTCCCCCCGGTTGGACACCATGTTAAGCAATAAGGTAGACTATATGAAGGCATGGGCTCAACCTATGTCATCTGATCTGAAGGAAGTTGAGATTCATGCAACTATATTTAGTGCATTCATTATAGTCTTGGATAACTTGAAGAGCAGGTGGGACACTCACCTCAGATTTTTGAAGACCATTTTTGCTTACATCTTCAAGTATTTGTAAAGTCTCCGGAAGGGATCTTTGTATATAATTTTTGGACAGCACCCTATCTTTGGCATTGTTATCAAAGGGGGAGAGAAAAGGTGAAAAATTTATAATGTAGAAGACTATAATTACAATAATTACGGGTTTCAAAATTCTTTGTCTAGGGGGGGCCTTACAAATTCTTTTGATCTGGTGTATAGTTCTCAACACTTAGCCATTTTTCACGAGTGTTGCGATCAATGCCAAAGGAGGAGATTGTTTCCAATTGACACTCATTAGGTAGCTTCTAATGGTTTCTTATTTGTTTAGGGTTGTCATTGATGGAAACTCTTGATGAGATTCCCGTTTGGTATTCATGGATCTTGATTTCTGAAAGAGGATGTCAACCAGTAGCCAGTTAACCGGTATTTCAAGATGAACATAGTAGTTTTGGTCTAGAAGCTTTTCGGTGATTTTAGTGATGTAAATCATGTATGGTTTGATTGAGATGACATAGAGACGTCATTTTATTAGTTTTGGTGATCTGGTCAAGCCAACATATGACTACATGTTACATTAGCAGGTCGACATGGTAAATGATTTATTTTGTGATTGCGGATACATAAGACTAGTGTAGATGATCTTTTTGGTAGATGATATGATTGTATGCGAGTGAGTGGTGATCAATAATCCATTTTGGTGTAGTTTCACATGCGCATTATTGATTTGGTAGATGACTGAGATAGTGAACAGGGCAGAACAACAAAGGTGATTCAGTCAGTGTATTTGGCACTTAACCGAAACTCATCCAAGCATTGTAGATGTTATTTTAGAGTTCATTTTCTGTAATTCATAATTGTAATTAATCAGTAAGGCAGTGAGCCTTCTGGGGTTGTATCCCTTTATTGTATTTGATCAATGAGCTCTAGACAGTGTGCCTGAATGCTTGTGCATTCCCCATATTGTAATATTATTTTACTACTGGACATAGTGGAATAATATTGTGGGTTCAAATCCCACTGTGGTTTTTCCCATTTGGGTTTCCATGTAAAAATCTAGTGTTATGATTTTGTGGTTGATTGTTTTATGTTCCTTCATTTTAGTTTCATGTTTATGCTTTCGGTGGTTTAAAGTTAAGTCTGAAAATTTGCTAACCGGTAGATCACTAATTCACCCCCCCCCCCCTCCCACCCTCTTACTGATCCCTGATTCCAACAAGGATGCCATTTATAAATATATAATGGACACTCACCCAACATCTAGAGTCCACCTTGTAGGACTCTTTCCCTTTCCTTCAGAGATGCAAAAATGATGATAAAGAAAGCTTTAGGCATGAAATTGATAATCTCCTAGGTTTTCCAATTTTTCACTATTCAAACCTTATTTTTTTCTCTATCCATCCTTAGCCCTATAAAACAACATATTATTACTAACTATTCTATAATTCCAACATCATCTACAGATTCATATGTGACATCATTGATTATTTAGATTCTTTTATGTTCCTCTATTCTACACTTGTCTCTATCATTTGAGCTTTTACATTTTGGGTAACCATGTGAATTCGAATTCGAATTTGTGTTTTTAGCTATTATTCTTTGCTCTACCATTTTCTCAAGCATTCCAACATTATGTGGAGATTCTTTGGAGCTTTTACATTTTGGGTGTATGAGAATTCAGATTCACATTTTTAGCTATTATTATTTGCTTGAAAAATAATTCCAACATTATTTGAAGATTCATTTGATCTTTTACATTCTGAGTGACCATGCGAATTTAGATTCACATTTTCACCTTTCAGTTGTTATTCTCTTTTTTTAGCATTCCAATCCTACAAGGATCCAAATGTGACATCATTGATTGTTTGGATCCCTTCATGTTCCTCCTTTCAAAATTTGATTTGAAAATGTATGTACAAATCATGGAATTGGAGGAGATTATCAGGCAGGTGCGTGTGGAAGCAAGGGAGGTGGAAGAGTTACAAAGGAAGAGGTTGATAACCATAAGGTTATCTGTAGAAATGGCTAAGCAAAATATGTCGTTGGCAATGAGACCGGGTGTAGGAGATGATGGAGTGGGTGGTGATTTGAGCGCCTTGGCTGTAGGAGTTGTGAAGAAAGAGAGATGACATGTTTTGCAGACCAAGGTATTTCTAGGTGCCAATTTTTTCTATTTAGTTAAAATTTTATTTGAAAAACTCAAACTTTATGTTTTCGTAAATTGTTTGAACAAAATTTGCTAGATTTTTGAATGGCAAGATGTAATATATGAACTTCCATACTTGAAGTAGTGGGTGTGGGGTAGTGTTTGAGCAGGTTATTTGTTTTTGAAATCATGGTTTCTGATGGGTGGTTTGGATGTTTTTTTTGGGTGGTTTGATAGTGAAAAATCTTGATGAAGTTGTACTATTTAGTTTTAATTATTAAAATATAAATGTAACATTAAATAAAACTTATGAACACAAATAAATTTAATATTATAATTAAAATTAAATTTAAACCAAATCTCCTATGATCCTTCTCACAACTCTAGAAAGTGGATCTATTAGTTTAGTTTCACATGCTTAAAATTTCAAATTGATTAAAAAATGTAACATTACGAATTAATAGTTAATTTCCATTGTTTATAAACAAGTCAATCCCTCTTAATACATGTGAATTAACTTTTCATACTTATAATTCAAATAGATTAAAAAATGTCACATTACTAATTAATAATTAAATCTCTAATGTTTATAAACAAAGCAATTCTCATAATAAAAACTCTCATCTAACTAAAAATTGATTAAAAAAATTATCTCATCTAATTAAATTTGATTTAAAAAATATAACATTACAAATTAATAGCTAATCTCCAATATTCATAAACAAACCAATTCTTGTAATAAAAACTCTCATCTAACTAAAAATTGATTTAAAAAAATAACATAACTAATCTCTAATGTTCATAAACAAACATTCCACCCAAGAAAATAATATCATTTCATCCATATATGTTTTTTAAATTAGAGTAAATTTTTTAATATTTATTCAAATGATCATTCAATATATTTCATATATATTTTTTAAATTAGAATATTTTATTATTATTTATTCAAATGATAAATTCAATACATTCCATATATATTTCTTAAATTCTTAAATTAGAATAAAAAATTAATGTTCATAAACAAACCAACCCCAATAAAAACTCATCCAATTAGAATAAAAAAAATTTAAATGATTATTCAATATATTTCATATATATTTTTTAAATTAGAATAATATTTTTATTATTTAATCAAATGATCATTCAATATATTCCATTTTTTTTTTTTTAAATTAGAATAAAATTTTATTATAAATAATATCATTCCACTCATATATACTTTTTAAATTTTCATAAACAAACCAATTCCCTTAATAAAAACTTTCATCCAACTAAATAGTGTATAACTAGACTTTTCACTTATACTTTTACCTTAAAATTAAAATTACTTGGAGAGAACCTTTTAAGAAAATAATATCATTCCACCCATATATGTTTATTAAATTAGAATAATTTTTTTATTATTTATTCAAATGATCATTCAATATATCCCATATACTCATATATACTTTTAAATTTTCATAAACAAACCAATTCCCTTAATAAAAACTTTCATCCAACTAAATAGTGTATAACTAGACTTTTCACTTATACTTTTACCTTAAAATTAAAATTACTTGGAGAGAACCTTTTAAGAAAATAATATCATTCCACCCATATATGTTTATTAAATTAGAATAATTTTTTTATTATTTATTCAAATGATCATTCAATATATCCCATATACTCATATATACTTTTAAATTTTCATAAACAAACCAATTCCCTTAATAAAAACTTTCATCCAACTAAATAGTGTATAACTAGACTTTTCACTTATACTTTTACCTTAAAATTAAAATTACTTGGAGAGAACCTTTTAAGAAAATAATATCATTCCACCCATATATGTTTATTAAATTAGAATAATTTTTTTATTATTTATTCAAATGATCATTCAATATATCCCATATATATTTTTTAGATTAGAATAAATTTGAATAAATCTTTTTTATTAAATTAGAATATTTTATTATTATTTATTCAAATGATCATTATATATATATATATATATATATATATATATATATATATATATATATATATTAAAATTAATATCATTCCACCCATATATGTTTATTAAATTAGAATAGATTATTAATTATTTATTCAAATGATCATTCAATATATCTCATATATATCCCCCTCCTTGGATTAATGAAGATACTTTCTCAAAATGTTAGGGGATTGAATGCCCCAAACAAACAACATTCGGTCAAGTGTTGCATCAAATCCTCTAAACCAGATGTAGTTTTGCTCCAAGAAACTCAATTAAACAAAGAATAGATAATATCATTCACAAATAGATTAGGCCTCTGGAAAGTGGAATTTACTGAAGCTCTGGGTTCAGCTGTGGTTTGGCCCTCTTGTGGAATCCAAGAAAAGTCTCTTTTTCACAAATTTCTTCTAACAGACACTAGATAGGAGGCTCTCTTAAAAGATCCAAGGAGAGATAAATATAACAATCTTCAATGTCTATGGAACAATGTATGATAATCAAAAGCTATCTTTATGGAGGGATTTGGATAGGATTTTTCAAAGAGTTCCTTAGAATAATGTGGTGCTCGGAAGAGATTTAAACGCTATCCTTCACCTTTCAGAGAAGTTTGGAGGTATTCCAAAGGGGTCTTGGTCCCAAAATGACTTTAGGGATTGGTCTGTAAGAAATAATTTATTGGATATAGCTTCAGATAATGGTGTTTTTACTTGGAATAATAGGAGATTAGGCTTTAGTTATATTGTATAGAAGTTGGATAGATTCTTCTTTAAAGGGGGTCTCTCAAAGATTCCTTTTATGTTGAAATCCCATATATTGCCTATGTCCGTTTCTGATCACTTCCCGATTCAGTTAGAAATTTTTGGAGAAAAGAAACCTTTATATAGCCCATTTAAGTTTGAAAGAATGAGGATGAGGGATCAGTGTTTCCTTGAAATGATTGAAAAATGGTGGAAGGAAGCAAAATTTGAAGGATCCAAATTATTTTGTTTTGTATCCAAATTGAAAACTATAAAACAAAATCTTCTTAAATGGAATAGAGAGAAGTTCCTTAATATTTTTGTAACCAAATCAAGAGTAGAAGAAGAGTTGGATCTTTTAAATGAAGAGGTTATTCAGAATGGTATGGATTAGAATAGGTTTATTAAAGAAAAGGAGCTCCTTCAAGAATGTGAAGAAGTCCTAGTTAAAGAGGAGACCTTTTGGAGACATATTTGGTTGTCTGATGGAGATAGAAACTCTAAATTCTTCCACAACAACACTAAACAGAGAAGAGCTATTAATAAAATCCTCAGAATTAAAGATAATCATGGAAACCTGGTTGAAGACCTAGTTGTTATCTCAGAGCAATCAATGTCCTACTTTTTGGACATCTTAAATAATTGGGAAGGTTTTGATTTTGGTTCTCAGGATGAGCTATTGATGAACATTCCTAAGATAATTTTTGAAGAGAATAATAAGATGCTTAACAATAAATTTCCAGTTCAAGAAGTAGAAGCGGACCTTAAATAGCTTCATCCAAACAAATCTCCAAGTCCAAATAGATTTCTTACAATTTTTTTTCAAAAATGTTGGCTTATCTTAGGGGAAGAGTTGACAGAGGCCTTAGAAGCAACGAGGAATTCAGGTAGATTTTTTAAGGAGATTAATAATACTTTCATTTCTCTAATCCCAAAGAAAGAAAAGTATTTAAAATTGGACAAATTTAGGCATATCTCTCTTTGAAAGACTATTTATAAGATCCTATCAAAAGTCCTAGCAAACATATTGAAGAAAATTCTCCTATTAATAATTTATAAAGAATAAATTGGGTTTGTTCCGGGAAGATCTATTTTGGATGGGGTTATCATTGCTTCAATTCAAAATAATAGGAATCCAAGTATGCTAATTAAGTTGGACATAAGTAAGGCATATGACAAAGTTGACTGGAGGTTCTTATGTAAATGTTTAGAAGCTTTTGACTTTTTTAAATAATGGATCAATTTAATCTTTTATTGTATTTAAACTCCTCACTTTTAAATCTCAATCAATGGATCTTCACAAGGTTTTTTTGATTCATCTAGAGGTCTTCATCAGGGAGATCCTATCTCACCCTTTCTCCTCATCATAATGGTAGAATCTTTGGGTAGGGCTTTCATTATATCCCAACAGGATGGTCTCTTCAGAGGAATTAAAATTACCAATTCAGTAGAGGTTGTCACTCATCAACAATTTGTTTATGACACTATGTTATTTGGTCATGTGGTTAGAAGAGAAGCTATTAAATTAACGAAGATTCTCATATTGTATGATAAAGCTTCAGGACAGCAGGTCAACCAAGAAAAATCAGAAGTCTTCTTTTTTAATGTAAAGTCATTGATTGAGCAGAAAATTTTAGCTCTTTTGAGTTTTAAGAGAGGGAAACTTCCTTGTTCATATTTAGGATTTTCCTTAGACAAGGGATTGAGATCTACTAAAATTTGAGATCAAATGGGAGAAAGAATGGATAAAAAAATGGAGTCTTAGAAAATGAAATGGCTTTTTTGGGCAAGAAGAGTAATCATGCTAAAAGCAGTCCTCTCAGCTCTTCCCATTTACCTTATGTCTTGCTTATCTCTTTTGAGAAAACTCAAAGATAGTGAAGAAAATGAGAAATTTTTATTGGTAAGGCATGGTTGAGAAAAAAATAATGGCTTTGATATCTTGGGAGAAGATTTGCAGACCAAATATTTTATGGGGAGTAGGTCTGAGGAATCAATTATGGCAAAATAGAGCTTTAGGGCAGAATTAGTTTGGAAAATCTATCAGGATTCTAATTTGAAGTGGGTCAGAATTCTCAAAGGAAAATACTTGGATGATATGAGTTTGGAAGGTATCTTTGTTGGCAAGAGACACTGCACATATATTTAGGTGTTGTCATTGATGGAAACCTAAGTCAGTTATTCCATCTGTAGTGTGTGATTTGATCCTAACAGAAGTCAAGTTGGAGTTTGGTTTCAGTCCGGTGAGCTAGAACAGAGTATTCGACATAGTTCATAATTTTGGTTGATACTGATGAATAATGATGAACAGTTAGTACCAAAACCATACTGAGAGGGGGGGTGAATCAGTACAAGCAAAAACATTCCCTGAACCAATTTAACTACAAAGACTGCACTTAGCTGGTAAACAGTAACACCGGTATGAATCAGGGCACTATCGGTAAAACGCAGTGAGAGTATGAAAGACATAAACCGGTAAACACTTAGATCTCCACACAATCTAATATCTCATTTCCACTTCACCCGTATGCATAAACAAGTAATATATCATCAGAAATATAATGACTACCGGTTCAACATGCTTTACCACTTGACAGAGAATATTAAAGCATCACATGAAAAGCATCACACATGACACACTGATTTTTCACGTAAAAACCCAACTAGGAAAAACCACGGTGGGGATGAATACCCACAAGTTGTTCTTTGAACTCTTTTGAAGTCTGCTCTGTTAGGAGCCTAGTCCGGTTAAAGACTTTTACAATAGGTTCTCCTAGGAATTGATCCTGCTAGGGATCACCCAATTAAGGGATGGCTAAATACTCGGTTAAAGGTTAGAACCCTATTAAAGGTTACCTCACAAAAGGATTTGAAGAACTCATTGAATTGAGTCACCCTATTAAAGGATTTACACAAAAGCTTGTTAAAGCTACCCAGTTAAGGGATTTTCCAACTACTGAAATGGTCAGAAGTCAACAGGTAATACACTGATCTGATAACAGCACACAATGCTAAGGCAGAACCTCTTTATCTCCTTTGCTTCTGCAATCACACTCTGTAGGTATCAACACACTTCTCTGGTCTGGCAAGAATCAAGTATCTCTTCACTTGGATACACACATAACATTTTCCAACAACTTCAAAGTGAAAAACATCATCGACCTTATAGGAGATAGATAGGTCAGTAGCATAAACCCCAAACCCTAGACATTTAGGTTTAACAATTCAATCGGTTCAATCCTGACCATTAACCATACTACATTTAATACAACAGTCTAGAACAGATCTCAAGATGTTCTCAGAGACTTTGTAGAGACTTCGCACATTCCTGAGGTAGATAGGATCAATCTCCATGCAAGATCCTCAAGGGAATCCTTCATGCACACAAGGCTGATGTGGTAACACGATTTGATCTTCATTACAATGCTAACACATCACAAGATGTCATCGATTGAATCACACAGGCTTGGAATGCATCAACCAGAAACCCCGAAGTTGAGACTACCAACCGGTAGTCATGCCAAATGAAAACCCAATACAAAACTTCCCATATATCGGTTCTCATTCCAACATACCGCTTCACTTTTTCACATATACCGGTTCACAATATCATACCGGTTCTCTTGCTAGTTTGCTTACTTCAATATATCGATTCATACTTCGGCATATTGACATCAATGACAACATACAATATCATCATGTCATCAAGCTCTGCACATATGCCAACAATCTCCCCCTTTGGCATTGATGGAAATATACAAAGATATCTCTCTGCTTCACATCTTCTCCCCCTTTGACAACAATGCCAAAGTGGAGGCACAAACAGCTATGTTCCACTATGCTTCTCCCCCTAAGGAGTAGCATCTTTCAACACACCAATCCTAAAAAATATTTATCAATGCAATACTTGACTGATGTGGAGCACACACCTTTAGTTCACCTCTTGAAGGGGAAACACCCCTAATTCACCTATTAAATAGGTAAATGTAGCCTTCAGTAGAGGCTTGGTGAATATATCTGTTAACTGCTCCTTACTAGAAACATGTTCCAATACAACTTCTTTGTTTTGAACCTTCTACCTCAAGAAGTGATACTTGAGCTCGAAGTGCTTGGTTTTAGCATGCAAAACTAGATTCTTGGAAATATTAATTGCACTTGTGCTATCACAGAATGTACTTATAGGTTTAGATACAAGAACTTTGAAGCCACTTAATACATGCTTCATCCAAATTCTCTGGGTGCAGTTCATAAATGTTGCAACATATTCTACTTTTGTTGTAGACTAAGAGATACAACTCTTCTTCTTACTCATCCATGAGACCAGTCTACCACCAAGAAAGAATGCACCACTGGTTGTGCTCTTACGGTCATCCACATTGCTAGCCCAATCAACATCTATAAACACTTTCAGGTTGAAATCATTACTGTATGGATACCATAATCCATAGTCAATAGTTCCCTTCAGATATCTAAGAATCCGCTTGACTTCTACCAAGTGGGATTCTCTTGGACTTTTCTGGAAACGTGCAGGAATTCCTACTGCATGTGCAATGTCTGGTCTGCTATGTACTACATAGTGCAGCTTACCAATCATTGATCGGTATTCCTTCTCATTCACCAACGCTGAGTCATCCTCTTTTGATAATTTACAACCGGTCACCATCAGTGTACCAACTGGTTTGCTATCTTCCATGCCAAAGGTCTTCAATACCTCTTTGACATACTTGGACTGAGTGATAAAGATACAATCTTTCATTTTTTGAATCTATAGTCCAAAGAAGAACTTAATCTCCCCTATAAGTGACATCTCAAATTCCTTCTTCATCTCATTTGCAAAATCATAACTCATCTTGTCATCTCCACCAAAAATTATGTCATCGAATCTGATCTCCTTCTGACTTCAAATAGATATTGCTATCTTCACTTGTTCTTTCAAATCCAATCTTCACAAGATGGGAGTGTAAGCATTCATACCATTCTCTAGGTGTCTGCTTCAATCCATATAAGGCTGTATGTAGCCTACACACCATGTCATTGTCTTCTGATAGGACAAACCCATCTGGTTGCTCTATATACACCTCCTCTTCAAGTATTCCATTCAGAAATGCAGATTTTACATCCATTTGATATACTTTGAATCCCTTTAAGGCTGCATATGCAAGAAGCATATGAACTCCTTCCAATCTAGCTACTGGAGCAAAGGTTTCTTCATAGTCTTCTCCTTCTTCTTGAGCATATCCCTTACACACCAGTCTGGCTTTGTTTCTTACCACTGTGCCATCTTCATTCAGCTTATTTCTGAAAACCCATTTGGTGCCAATGACATTTTTATGCTCAGGTTTGGGTACCAAAGACCATGTACCATTCTTTTCTATCTGGTCAAGTTCCTCTTCCATTGCCTTGATCCAGTCTTCATCTTTATGTCCCTCTTTAAAAGTTTTAGGCTCAAATTCAGAAATCATGCAAGAATTTTCTCTGACCTTTCTTCTTGTAAGAATTCATGCATCCTTATCTCCTATGATCTGCTTTGGATCATGATTCAACTTTACATACCTAGGAATGATCTTAGCTATTTCCTCTTGCTTTTATTCTTCATCCTCATCTTCATCAGCATCAACATCTACCAATGTAGAAGCATTGTTACTGGTACTAGGTTGTTTTGCAACCGGTTCCTAGAAGGTTACAATCGGTTCATCTACCACTCGCTCACTACCGGTTTCCTCAGGTTTCTCAGAGGTTTCATCAATTTTGACATTAATACTTTCAACAATTCTCTGAGTCCTATTGTTGAAACACTTGAGAGCTTTACTCTTGGTGGAATATCCTAGGAATATTCCCTCATCATATTTTACATCCAACTTGCTCTGATGTTCATTCCTCTTGATATAAAATTTTCTACCAAACACTCTAAAGTAGCTTACTACAAGAGTCTTACCAGTCCAATACTCATAAGGTGTTTTATCCTTACCTTTCTTAATGAGTACCTGGTTCATAGTGTAGACTGCAATGCTCACCGCTTCTCTCCAGAAGGTGTGAGCAACCTTCCCTTGAATCAACATCATTCTGGCTGCTTCAACTACAATCCGGTTGTTCCTCTCTACTAGGCCATTCTGTTGTGGATTTCGGGGAGCAGATAGTTGCCTCTTGATGTTGTTCTCTTCACAGTACTTGTTGAATTCACCGGAAGTGAATTCTCCTCCTTGATCAGTTCTTAGGAACTTAATCCTCTTACCACTTTCCTTTTCGACTAGTGCTCTGAAAGCTTTGAACTTTCCAAAAGCTTCAAACTTATCTTTCAAGAATGTGACCCTGTTGGTATTTTGGTATGGTTTTGTCATTAATGTCAACACCTACTAAACACTTATCAACTCTGGCACTTTGGAGAATCAACAACATTCATCGGCAAGCAAGTGACTCATGCACAGTCACCGGTATCTGGTACACCAACAAGATATAATGATCACCGACACTTGGAATGATATGGAAAACACTTAGTTATGTTGAAGACATTGTGTGGACACTTTGTCTTGGAGTTTTTTTTATTGGTACATTAGCATTTGCATATTTGTTGTTATCAGCAAATAGGTCCAGGTTACACCGGCAGGTTTATCTTTTCCAGATCAGCATGGCACGCTATGGAGATGACTTATTATTGTTGTAAATGCATTAAGCCGACATATTGAATTGGTTATTGCATCAAGTATTAATTGATATGTAAATCAATTTTATTGTAATATCTTGTAGAGCTGACCTACTTAAATTGGTCTTAGGTTATGGTATAAATGTAAGATCTTATTTGTAAGATCAAGTGTGGAATGCGAAAAAGGATTGTGTGAAGGTATATGCGAGAATAAGTAGAGCTATACATGAAGACATCATTTGAAGATTGAAGGAGGGTTTTTGTGAAGACAATCAAAACTACACCAGTACTGAATCCAGCATATGAAGATCCTAATTTTAGCAGTACATTCTTATTGGATTTAACCATCTAGTTGTAGTTAGTGTGACTCCTATTTTGTGTTTGAGCAGTGAGCTTTAGGCGCTTGGCCTTTCTGCATGTGCAAACCCCATTTATGTACACTTACTATCTGCAATAGTATCATCTGATTGTGGGTAAGGTTTCCCACCGTGGTTTTTCCCCTTACAGGGTTTCCACATACAAATATTGGTGTTATGTGTTGTGGATGACTTTGTATTTATGTTTCATGCACTAATCCTTACCGGTATAACAATTAACTGTTAAAACTGTCTACCAGCATATTGAACTGGTTTACCGGTATTAAGCATTAAGTTGGTTAAGTTGTTTTTGGTTTGAATTTATTTGACAACTGATTCACCCCCCCTCTCAGTTGTCTCCGGGACCTAATAGAACTGCATCATTCTTGAGCAGTCATTAGTGAGAATCATAAAGTACCTATCTCCCTACACACTCCTAGTTTTCATAGGACCACACAAATCAGTATGCACAAGATCAAGCAAATTGTCTGCAGTGAAAGATTTACCTTTGAAGGTTGAGGAAGACATTTTCCCCAGTTGACACTCTCTGCACAAAGGATTCTCCGGTTTTCTCAGCATGGGCAAACCTTTAACTACCTTGATCTTACTAGCCTTCATAATGTTATCAAAATTTACATGGCAGAGTCTCCTATGCCATATCCAACTATCATCAAACTTAGCCATTAGACATGTACTAATATTTGCATTCAACACTCTTTCCTTTTATTTTGCACACTCCATCTTTGAATTCCAGAGTGAGTCCATTATCATTCAACTGGGCAACACTCAAAAGGTTGTGCCTGAGACCTTCTACCCAATACACATTATCAGCACTACTTTTTCCACTTAGAGAGATGGACCCTCTACCTTTTACCATACATGGTGCATCATTACCAAATCGGACCACACCACCATCATACTCTTCCAGAGACAAAAACTTACTCCGGTCACCAGTCATGTGGTAAGAACAACCACTGTCAATAATCCACTCATTGGAATTATCAAAGCAGGAGACAAGAGCCTTCTTGTCTGACACATCTTCCTTAACTGCTACAAACACAATGTCTTCACTTTCTTCATCTTTTGATTCCTCATCAGTGACACCTTCATCAACTGCTACAAAATAGTTTCTCTTGTTTCCTCCTTTGAAATTCTTGAACTTCTCTGGTTTGTCCTTATTGTCACCATTAGGGCAGTTTACAACAATGTGTCCTATCCTATTGCAAGAAAAGCATTTCAAAGGGAGCTTACCTCTGTATTTACCAGCTCCCTTAGGAAGTCTCTTGGCAAGAAGAGTTTCAAATTCCATCAGGATCTCCTCATCATCCATTTCTCTGCTTTGTCTTGGTTCACAACTGGTACTAGCTTCTTTTCCCTTTCTAGATGGTGCAGCAGATGCTCTAAAGGTTGATTTAGTTTTCTGAATACTACCATCATAATTATTTAGCTCATATGTGGTCAACTTAGCAATGATGGAGTCTAGGGATACCTTTGTCTTTTCTATAGACCTCAACTCCTGAATAGCAGCAACCCTTATTGCACAGACCGGTAATAAGGATCTCAAGACTTTGCTAACAACAGTAGAGTCATCTATTTTACCTCCTGCACTCTTGATGTCTCCAACAATAGTTTTGATTCTTATAAAATATTGTTGAATGGTCTCTCCTTCATCCATCCACATGTCTTCAAACTTTCCCCTAAGGCTCTCTTCCTTAGCTTGTTTCACATGCTCATCACCACCATAGATATTCTCCAAAGCATCCCATACTTCTTTGGGATTATCTTTATCTTGAACATCAATAAACTCTATGTCAGATAGACTACTGATTAGGGCTTCCATGACTTGCCCATTCTCTTGAACCTCTTTTTTTTGATTATCGGTGAAAGTACCAGTAGGAATAACATAAGCATTCCTCAACATAGCTCCAGTGTTGAGCACCCATGCTTCTGATGTAGATCTTCATTATGTCCTTCCATATCTTAAAGTTATCTCTGTTGAACTTTGGATCTTCCCTCTTCATCATTAGAGTAGGATCTTTTCCTCAAGTGGTTAAGCTTCCAACATAGACGACCTGGAAGATTCTCTGATACCAATTGATGAATAATGATGAACAGTTAGTACCAAACTGGTACTGAGAGGGGGGGTGAATTAGTACAAGAAAAAATTTTCCCTGAACCAGTTTAACTGGAAAGACTACACTTAGTTAGTAAACAGTAACACCGGTCTGAATCAGGGCACTACCGATAAAACATAGTGAGAGTATGAAAGACATAAACCGGTAAACACTTAGATCTCCACACAATCTAATATCTCATTTCCATGTCACCCGTATGCATAAACATGTAATATATCATCAAAAATATAATGACTACCGATTCAACATGCTTTACCACTTGACAAAGAATATTAAAGCATCACATGAAAAGAATCACACATGACACACTTATTTTTCACGTGGAAACCCAACTGGGAAAAACCACAGTGGGGATGAATACCCACAAGTTGTTCTTTGAACTCTTTTGAAGTCCGCTCTGTTAGGAGCCTAGTCCGGTTAAAGAATTTTACAATAGGTTCTGCTAGGAACCGATCCTACTAGGGATCACCTTGTTAAGGGATGGCTAAATACCCAGTTAAAGGTTAGAGCCCTGTTAAAGGTTACCTCGCAAAAGGATTTGAAGAACTCGTTGAATTGAGTCACCCTGTTAAAGGATTTACACAAAAGCCTGTTAAAGCTACCCAGTTAAGGGATTTTCCAACTGCTGAAATGGTTAGAAGTCAACAAGTAATACATTGATCTGATAACAACACACAATGCTAAGGCAGATCCTCTTTAGCTCCTTTGCTTCTGCAATCACACTCTGCATGTATCAACACACTTCTCCAATCTAGCAGGAATCAAGTATCTCTTCACTTGGATACACACATAACATTTGCCAAAAACTTCAAAGTGAAAAACATCATCGACCTTATAGGAGACAGATAGGTCGATAGCATAAACCCTAAACCCTAAACATTTAGGTTTAACAATTCAATTGGTTCAATCCTAACCGTTAACCATACTGCATTGAATACAACAGTCTCGAATAGATCTCAAGATGTTTTCCAACGTCATTCTTTGCCACTTCAGGAAGTTGATAACTCATCATGTGCTCTCCACCATTTGCAGAGACTTCGCACATTCCCGAGGTAGATAGGATCAATCTCCATGCAAGATCCTCAAGGGAATCCTTCACGCACACAAGGCTGACATGGCAACAAGAAATGATCTTCATTACAATGCTAACACATCACAAGATGTCATCGATTGAATCACACAGGCTTGGAATGCATCAATTGGAAACCCTGAAGTTGAGACTACCAACCTGTAGTCATGCCAAATGAAACCCCAATACAAAACTTCCCATATACCGGTTCTCATTCCAACATACTGTTTCACTTTTTCACATATACCGGTTTACAATATCATACCGGTTCTCTTTCCAGTTTTCTTACTTCAATATACTGGTTCATACTTTAGTAGCATATTGACATCAATGACAACATACAATATCATCATGTCATCAATCTCTGCACATATGCCAACAAATATGTCTTTTCACGTCATCATTTTGTGTTGCGATGCTGAGACAAGGTAGATGGGTGTCTAGAGAGCCCTATTCTAGAGCTTCATTCTCCAGTGATGTTTGGTTCATGAGTTAGGTGATCCTGTATATCGGTCTTCAGGGTAATAGTGCAGTATAGCAATCTCATGTGGATTATGTGGATCAACTTTGATGACCAATTTCGTGGTCCAGATGTTTTGGTAGATTTTTTTGATAGTGTGTGGACAATTTTTTTGGTCTGCATCGATTTATAAGCTCGGATTAAGCCAACTATGTATGCACGTTTCATTATTTTTTAAGTGTTCTTGAAGCCAACATGTAATAGACCTAATTTCTTGTTGCGGATATATAAGGTCAATTGTTATGTTCATTTTGGATAATGGTGGTTATGTGAGAGATTTTCATGATCGATTGTGTGCAGTTGCATGTGCGTGAGTTGAAGATTTATGCTCTGGAATATTGCATAACAGTGGAGAAGAGCAGTTTGTGGTAGAGTGTGAAAAAGTTGTATATTATGCTTAACTGAAACTATACCTAGGAATTTGTAGATGATGTTCAATAGTTCAAGTTCTCTTGTAATCTTTTGGAACTCATTTGTAAGACAGTGAGTCTTCCTAAGGTTGTAGCCCTTCTTTTTTTTTGAGCAATGAGCTCTAAGCAATGTGCCTGAATGCATGTGCATTCCATTGTAAAGATTATATTTGAGTATACTCATTTATGGGTCTCATCCCCACCGTGTTTTTTCCCTTGACCAAGTTTTTCACATATAAAATCTATGTGTTATGGTGTTGTGGTTGATTTTTTTGTGTTTATGCATCTTTCTTTTGGTTCAATGCATTAAGTGGCTGAAAGAACAATTTATCAGAGTTAAAACTTGCAGAACATTGATTCACTCCCTCCCCCCTCTCACTATTCCTTGATTCCAACAATTGGTATCAGAGCTTAGTTCCTCGAAAGAAGTCTAACAACTTGAGGAGGATTTGGGAAGGTCAATCAATGGATTCCAGTGGTCTTCAACATCATCTTATTGTCGCACTTAAGGATCTTGATCAAACCAAAGTTGAGGTCCGGCAAATGAAAGTGAATCTTAAGGATTCTGATAACTTCATTCAATCATTGAAGGAGCAACTGAATAAGTCCATGGAGAAGAGAAAGGAACTTGTTAATCAGCTAAAGCAGAAAGATAGCCAAAGCATGGATGATGATGCCTTGAAAGAGAAGACAAAAGAATGTGAAAAGCTTGCACAAGATAATGATGTCCTAAAACATGAGATGGAATCTATAATGAAGTTGACTAAGGAGATTAAAGGAAGAAAGAAGAATGAAGAAGGTCTTAATCAATCCTTGAAGGAAAGATCTGATGAATATTGTAGAAAATTAATTGTCAGAATGATTGGCTGAAGCTTGAATTGATACAATCCAAGAACAATGAGTAATAGCTTGAAATAAAGATTAACATTCTTAGGGATGAAATTGCTACTACAAATGAGTACGAGGAGAAGTTCAAGATTAGCTTTGCTAATCTTGATGAAATGTTTGGAAGCCAGAAGAGTGGAGATGACAAGCGAGGTCTTATATTTGAGAAAGGTTAAATTTTCGAATCTGGTCAAAGCAATCCCAAGTCAGAGCATCAGAAGAACAAAGATAAAAGGTGTCTGGTAAGGCAACCTAATGCTCATAAGTTCAATGGTAATTGTTTTTTTTGCAACAAATTTGGTCATAAGGGTAGTCAATGAAAAAAATAGAATGAATTAGAATAGTCCATCTTTCTTCAGTCAGTGTTTCAATTGCAACAAGTATGGTCACAAATCAAGTGAATGCAAAAGTATGACAAATAACTCCTTCAATAGAAATGTTAGATGTTATGCTTGTGGAAGATTTGATCATGTTGCTAATTAGTGCAGATCAAGAGGAAATCAAGGCAATCTCATAACTATTCAAAGAAATGTTGTGTGCTATAATTGCAACAAATCCGGTCACATTGCAAAATTCTACAGAAGCAAGAATGTGAATAGGAAGGGTCTGGAAGACAAGAACAAGAATGTGTTGAAAGATGATAAAGGAAAAGGAAAAGTGTCTATGGAAGAGATAAGAGATCAAATGAAGAAGACATGGGTAAGGAAGAGTGATTCAGATGCTGGAAATGGGTCCGCATCAGATTCTGGTGCTAGAAATTCCTCTGGGAATTAGTTCAAGGTCTCTAACCTAAGTGGAGTTTTCAAGAAAATCCTTTTCTCCCTTGCCAAGAGTTGATGTCGAAGATCAGTAGTTTGTCAGTTGTATTCTAGTAGTGCAAATCTTTTGGAAGGATTTCAGGAAGAATATGAGCGAGATTGAAGATCTATAAGGAATTTCTTGAGATCTATCTATGTATGCAGGGTATCCATAAAAATTAGGGCAAGTGCATTTATTACACCAAAAGGTTAAGTGTGTGGAAGATAAAAGGGCACTTTTATCCTCATTTCTCACTTTGCATTTTGAGAGAAGTGTAGATGTGAGCTTTGTGAAGATATTTCCAAGCGATCAAAAGCGTAAAGGTGTCTTGGTGAAGAACCCTATTCTGGTGAAGCAAGGTATTTATCAGAAAACTTTGTGAATTTGATATCTTTGAAAATGGATACACCTCTAGTTGTTGATGTTACGAAGAGGGCTCCACCAAAATTTAAGAAGCAACACTATAAATCCATGGAAGATGATCTACAAGGAGCCTTTTCATCGGTTTCATATGGTGTTCTTAATGTAGAAGACATCAAGGTTTATATTCATGTGAATATTGAGGAATTGGGAGGATCCCAGATGTTGAATTTGTACTCCAATAAAATTACAGGAAAGCATCTTAAGGTTAAAGCTGAATTCAAGGTCCTAGAAGAGAAAGGCTTCACACAGATGGTTAGGTTTCTAGTTTTCGATGAGAATGAATGGGTCTGATATGTTTTGAGTAGAATTCACAATGAATTCATGTGGTTAAACTAGTCGTACAAGATCACAAAGGAATTAATTTGAATTATTGTTGGCTTGAATACATCTAGCACTATGCTCACCCTCCAATCTGTAAAGAATCAGATGGTCATTGATGAAACTGATTCTAAGTTTGATAAATGAGCCATGACTATTAATGACATCATTGAGCCTGATATGAAATTTTCATCTATGGTGGTCGGATACAAAATCTATCATTCCAACAGGGAAAATTCAGTCTTTGGTACTGCCATATATGTCACATATCAAATGCTGAAGGAGAATAAAAATTATGATGTGTGTGGATTGCCTAAAAACTAGTTGATGGAGAATCCCACTACTATCAAGAAGGATAAGAAGAACACATTCAAATTCAGAACGTTAATCTTATGCTCGTTCTTCTATTCATGAATGAGATCCTCAAGATACGTATTATTCAATGGAGTAATGATGCACCGATAGCAACACCAATTAGAATTTTTCTATGTGGTGTTGATGATATGAAAGCTAGGAAAGTTGCTTTATGGGATTATTTCAAAAATTTCTAAAGCATGATGCAAGCTATAGAAAGAATCCCTAGATCTATTGTAGAGAAATATCAGGATACCATATGCTTCATGGTTGAAATAGATCAATGTCTTATGGAAGCAATTGAGCCGAGAACTGTCTAGATCATGCCCATGGGGTATAAAGTTAAAGAAAAAATCTTGGAGATGTATGCTCAACACTTGTTGAGTAAGCTGGTGGACACCTTTGAGGAGAGATTTGGCACATTTTCAAAGAAGGATTTACAACTTCATAGTCAGTTTAAGAAACTGGAAATCAAGGGAAAGGTAAGGAAGGAGGTAGAGGCATATGTAGACAGTATTGGGATTATAGTTGAGGTGGTCCACGAGGAAAGGAAGAGAAATATACTAGTTGCAAAGGAGGCTGTCAAGGAGAAGGCTAGTTTGGAAGTCTCTACCCCCAAGCCAAGACAAACTAGGAGCTCTGCACCCTCCTCTAGTTCTCAAAAGATAGCTAGCTCTCTGAAATCTGGAGCTAAATCATTTGATGGAGAAGGAAAGAGGAAGAAGGGTAAGGGATCAAGAGTCTATGTTTCTATTCCTGATGATGAGGAAATAGAATCTGATGCGGCAGTAAAAGAAATAAAGAAAAAGGGCACCAAAGTCACAAAAGTCTCTAAGGACAAGCCCTCCGGTGAAAAAAATGAAGCAAGAAGCCCAAGATAGACTCTGCCAAATTCGGGATCAGTAAGGGAAGTGGAGAAAACCATCATTGTTCAAGGTAATCTGAAACCACTTTCTAAGTTCTATGATAAATTTGATGAAGCCATTCAAAGAACCTTAGAAGAAGCCATTGTAATGTACTTGAACAAATACAATAAGGCTCTTATAAAAATTATATCAGAAGTTCTCAAGAGTCTCTATGATATTTTGGAATGTAGAAGGGACAGTACAAAGACAGAAGATGAAAGGTTAACAGAGTATGTGCTAGTACATATATGTCCTGTGATAGCTATACAGGAAATTGACATAATACTTAATGAAGTCAAAAATGAATTTAGAGTCAAAACTAGAATGAATAAGTTAATGATTGGCAAATAAGAAGAAGTCATCAAAGATACAGAGAAGATCTTAAGGTCAGTATTTCCTCAAAAGTCAATATGAAGTTATTCTTGAGAAAACTCATGGTGATGTTGCTAAGACATTTGTTCTAGAAGCTCAGGGTATGCAATTCAAAGGTGAAATTTAGGTTGATGTTCCTTCCATTCCAGAAGAAAGAGAATAGAATAAAGGAGGTGATGAATTGGTGCAAGTGGATGTAGTTGAGGATAGTCCAAATCCTTCGGTTGATATTGATGAGACATCTGTAAAGGATTAAATCCCAACTAAGGAATAAGCAGTAAAGGTGGCAGAGGAGATGAAAGTTGAGACCAAGGCTCCGGTGATGAAAGCAAGAGACACTACAGGGGCAGTAAAGGAACTTTTGGAGAAGGATAAGCAAGAAGTGTTTGATCCAGATTTCATCCAAGGTCCAATAAACTTTGCTTCTTTGTCTCCCATTCTAAAGCTGTAGTTAGCTTTATTTGCTCAAGCTAAGGTAAGGGAAGATCCGTTGAAGTCTCACATAGAGGACAACAAGTTGGTGAGTCTTGCATTTGGTGTTTTGGAGAAAATCATGCCCACATATGTCAATAAAACATCTGATTCCCCATCCAGTCAACTGAAGAGTCTTATCAATTTCGTAAGTACTCATTTTGAGTCTTTTTAGAAGTCTAATGAGATCAAAGTCAGAAATGAGTTTGATGCCAAGAAACTCAATTAGTTAAAGAATATGATTGTTGATGATAGAGTTGTGTTAAACACTTGTGTGAAGATCATTCAAGATGCATTGTCTGAAGGTGGAATTATCTATAAGGCTTGTTTGTCACTATCAAAGTTTATTGAAGGTCTTGAGAAGAAGATTAAGGAGCATGAGAAGAAATTGGAAGGCATCTCCCAGTTCTTTGATCTCTTAACTATCTTGGTGGGTAGTCAGGAAGGTCAAGTTGTTCCATTGCTTGACAAGATCAAGAATTTAATGCATGATAGGTGTAGACACCTAAAAATGTCTCATTAATCTCACACTAATTATTCATCTAATTAATTAAGTAATTCTTTAATTATTTAATTAAGCTAATTATTCTTCTAAACTGACCCAATCATCACATTCAACATTTCTAATTATCGAATTTCCACTTCTTGATTAATTAATCAGCCAACCCTATCTCAAATAATAATTAAATATTATTTATTTAATTAATTACGGTTAATTTTCTTAATTAAATAATATTTATTATTTAATTAATTACATTTCTAATGTTTAAATAATTTTATTTAAATTAATTAACTTATTCTTCCAAATCCCCAAATTTGAATTTCAAATAATTCCATCTAATTTCATTTCTCTCAAATTCATAATTCCCCAAATATGGATTTCAATTAATTGCGTCTAATTCAAATCATCAAATTCACATTTCACCAAATCTGAATTTAGTTAATTTCATGTGCAATTCAGCATTCGAAAGTCCAAATTCAAATCCAAATTGAAAATGAAAATAAAATTCATCTTCAAAATTCTACAACACATGTTGAAATCAAAACTGATTGATCAAATCAATTGACTAGTTAGTTAACTCAGTTAACTCACCAATCACCCATTTTCACTCCAAATCACCTTTTTTGTCTGATCAATCAATCCATTCAGTCATCTATCCAATCCATTCAGTCATCTGATCAATCAATCTATCTAGTTGACTGTTCAATCAAATGAGTTAACAAGTCAATCAATCTAAGCTAACAAATCAATCAACTCTGTTAACTAATCAATCTAAATCAGTTATCTATCAATCGGGACTTGAGTTCAAAATCCCTCCTCATCTCTCATGAAAATCTATATAAACAACATCATTTTCTCAAATCAAACTAGATCACACTTTTCAAAGCAATTTCCAATCTATGCAGGAATTTCAATGTAAAACCTGAGAGCCACCCACGCAATTTCGAAGAAGAACAATGGAAGCACAACTCAGAAATAGGGAGTTTTACTTATCTTAAAGCTTTCATTTCTTTCAATTTGATATTCCATTGCGTTATGTTTGATTATATTTGATTAGTTAAAGATTTGTGATCGTATTTACCCCCTAATCAGATTTAATTTTATGATATACAAGCATGAAACAATAGAGACGAGATTGTGAATAGAATTGGTGAGCTCTAAAGCTTGATTGGTCCCAAGATGGAGACTTTGCTCGGTGCTTTGAAGGAAGAACAAGATGCCATGGCAACCGATGAACCGATAGATCTTTAATCAGTAGAGATGCAGGCATTCCTTTTCAATGGACACATTTCAATTTTGGAGAGTCTCAAGAAAGGTTGGGACAGCTATTTGAGCTCATTGAAAACCATTTGTGCAGATTTATTCAAGTTTTTGTAAGTTTGAGAAGTCAATTTGTAAATATACAATCTGTTTATAGCCATTTTGTATGATTTTTGGTTTGTGACACCCCATTTTTGCCATTGATGTCAAAGGGGGAGTGCAGGGCAGTGAAAAATGTTATAATCATCTCAGGGGGAGTCTTTGGGAGTTTTGAAATTTTGAGTTTTTGAGTGTTGCAGTATATGTTTATAACTGGTCTGGCACTTAGTCATTTTTCACTAAGTGTTCTCATCAATGCCAAAGGGGGAGATTGTTGACAAGAGACATTGCACAGATCTTTAGGTGTTGTCATTGATCGCAACCCAAGTCAATTATTCCATCTACAACATGTGATCACATCTTATCGGAAGTCAAGTTGAGATTGGTTTCAGTCTAGTGAGCTAGAACATAGTATCTGATAGAGTTCAGTATTTTGTTTGATACCTCTTTTCACGCCATAATTTTGTGTTGTGGTGTTGAGACAAGGTAGATGGATGTCTAGAAAGCCTTATTCCAAAGCTTCAAGCTCCAATGATGTTTGGTTCGTGAGTTAGGTGGTCCGATATATCGGTTTTCAATGTAACAATGCAGTACACAATAGTCTCACGTGGATTATGTGGATCGACTTTGATGACCAATTTCGTGGTCCATATGTTTTGGTAGATTTTTTTAATAGCGTGTGGACAATTGTTTTGGTCCGCATCAATTTATAAGCTCGGATTGAGCCGACTATGTATGCATGTTTCATTATTTGTTAAGTGTTCTTGAAGTCGATATGTAATAGATCTAATTTCTTGTTGCAGATATATAAGGTTTATTGTTATGATCATTTTGGATATTGGTGGTTATGTGAGAGATGTTCATGGTCGATTGTTTGCAGTTGCACGTGCACAAGTTGAAGATTTATGCTCTGGAATATTGCAGAACAATGGAGTAGAGCAGTGTGTGGCAGAGTGTGAAAAAGTTGTATATTGTGCTTAACCGAAACTATACCCAGGCATTTGTAGATGTTGTTCAATAGCTCAAGTTCTCTTGTAATCATTTTTAACTCATTTGTAAAACAGTGAGTTTTCCTAGGATTGTAGTCCTTCTTTGTTTTGAGTAGTGAGCTTTAGGCAGTGTGCCTAAATGCATGTGCATTCCATTGTAAACATTATATTTGAGTATACTCATTTGTGGGTCTCATCCCCACTGTGGTTTTTCCCTTGACCAGGTTTTCCATGTATAAAATATGTGTATTATGGTTTTCTGGTTGATTGTTTTGTGTTTCTGCATCTTTCTTTTGGTTCAAAGCATTAAGTGGTTGAAAGAATAATTTATCAGAGTTAAAACTTGCAAAACACTGATTCACCCACCCCCTCAATGTTCCTTGATTCCAACAATCTTTAGGTTCCAAAATCCTCCAAAAAGCTCTAGGGCTTGAAATTTCTTATTGAAATGTAGGAACTTAATAACAAATCAGATTTCATGGGATGTTAAAGATGGTTGTAAGACTCTCTTTTGGTCATATTCTTGGGGTGGTTACCCTACCTTGGATAAATTGATGGATGTTAATGACCTTAAGACAATCAGTGAAACAAGATAGGATATTCATGTTAAGGATTATATCTAATTGATAGAAGGAAATCATTCTTTGGGTTGGAAATGGAAAATGTTTGAGGAACTTCCAGTTGATAGAGAAGAAATAAAGATCTTGAAAGGAATTTTATAGTAAAGATCCATTGCATTTAGTGTTGGTTTAGACTTATTAATTTGGAAAGGGGCCACTTTAGTTTGTTATAATTATAAAGATGGCTACACATCTATAGTTGAAAAACAAAATTTTGAGAGAACAAGAAATTCCTATCTCTCTCTGTTGTGATAAAAGGTGTCTCCCAAAAGCAGTTTTTTTTGCTTGGGCAACTCTTCAAGGTAGAATTTTAACGGCAGAATGGTTTAAGTTAAATTCCATTGGTCCCTCTATTTGTGTTTTATGTGAGCATGAGGAAGAACCAATAAACCATATTTTGTTGTTTTTTCCCTTTGCAAACAGATGTTGGCAATGGCTCTGCGCTAAATTAGGTTGGATCTCAGCTCTTCGAAATGACATTCTGAGTTTATTTAAATGTTGGCCCAACCTTTTCCCCTCAAGCCTATTTAATTCATTATGGATCTCTTCTCCATCAATCTTAATATGGGAACTTTGAAAGGAAAGAAATAGATGAATATTCCAAGGGGGAAAAATGTCATGGAAGACCCTTATGAATAAGCTTGAAGCTACAATTGTTGAAGTAGTAAATAATAGACTCTCCTCTCTGGAGTCTAACAAGTCTTAGTTTTCAAGTTGGGATAGTAAAATGAAGGGAATTTGGTTTGGACTGAAAATGCCTTCTTTTGTTGGGAAAGGGGGTGAGGCATCAAAAAAAGAGAATTTTGAATGTTTGGACTCTCCCAAAAGAATAGTTTACGATGATTTTTGATGGGGCTTCCCAAGGTAACTTGGAGCTTCAGGTGTTTGGTGTATAATCCATTCTTCAATTGGAGTGGTAGAAGCAAAACATGAAAAAATGTTAGTAGATGATACCAATAATGTTGTAGAAATCAAAGCAGTCATCAAAGGGTTATCAATTTGTAGGGATCTTGGTTTAAAGAAAGTGGAAATTGAAGGAGATTCTACCATTATAATAAATTCTCTAAGGACTGGTAGTACCCCAAATTGGAGACTCAATTCAATTAATCATGTTTTTAGCCTCTCCAAATTAAAGGATCCAAAGGATCCCTCTGTTGGGATTTGGACTATCATTTTTAGACATTAGTAGCACTTTCAGTTGAACATAGTTAAATTGTATTGATTAGACACGTTAACCTAAGGGTTAGTTTCTCTTTTCAAATTGTGGATTTGTTTATTTTGAATTTTAGACTCATTCTAAGATTTTGAATTCTAGATCAACTGATAGATTCATTCATTATAGTCTCCCTCTTAAGTAGGCTAAGTGTCTTATCAAAGGAGCATTCTTTACATGGCATGTTGGGCTTTCCTGGGGATAATCATTTTTTCTTTAAAGATGTTACCTTGTCTAGAGATTTTTCTTGACTTTCCCAGACTTGCTTTGCAGAGTTAAGTGACTTCTCACCTCACATTAATGTCTTCAGTAGCTCGGCAAGTTTAGGTGAAATGGTTCATAGCCCGAAAAGTTTTGGAAAGGGTTTTCAAATTTTGTTGCCGCCTTTCTAGCATGGCATTTAATGAGCAACTCTTGTCAAAGATTGGGTTTCCCCGAGATCAATGGTTAAGAGCCTTAAATATGGCTTCCATTTAGCAATTATTACAGTGACTTGTCAAACCAACTTGACACGAGTTAAGAGTTATGGAGGCTTTTCCGAATTAATGCATGTATAGCTTCTAATGCAAGTCATCAACTTTATTCATCTCTCTTTCTTTGTCAACTAAATTTGCAACTTGAAAGGTAGTCTCTTGAGGTTGTTTTTGTTGGGTGGTTAGTTTCCACTAAAAGATAGATGGCCTTCTTGGGCCTTCTTGGGTGAAATCGAGGAAAAACGTATAAAAGAAGTGTTAAATGTGCCACATTTTTTTATTATTAGGGCAGTCAAGTGAATCCTAGAAGAAGAATTTTTTAAGACAAAACATAAATATAGGGTGGAATTTCTAACATAAATATAAGGTGAATATAGAAATTCTGACAATGTTTGTGGTCACCCTTCTTCATTCATCATTCAGGTCTTTCAAAAGAAAAGACTAAAGATCTATATAGAAAGGTTTCAAGTTAGACCTCCTAGGAGATTTAAGCAATATGTAGAAAGGTTTCAAGGCAATATGTAGAAAGGTTTCAAGTTAGACCTCCTAGGAGATTTAAGCAATGTATTGAGGAATATTGACAAGAATCTCACTATTCTCCTGCCAAAAGATTTTATGGTGCCAAAAGATTATATGGTGACTATCAGAAGTGGGAAACCCCTCCAAGAACTCCCATCCAAGAACTCCCATCTTATATATTGAGGAGAAGCCCTTCTTTGGCTAGGAAATTTGGAATTAAAGTCAATGCTAATTTCCTCTCAAATTTTTTTCGTTTCACCAAGATAATAGACTAGAATTGAATAACGGATGCCCTCTCTTCTTTTGCTCCAAAAGATAGCTTGGACGGTTGGGTGACTAACCTAAAAGAATTAATGGTAGATTTCAATCCGGAGGCTCCTGACGAGACGGTATGCTTTTCTCTCCCCTCTCCAATGTCAGTTCATCAATGGGTTCCAAAGATCGTCCATCTAGTCGACATTTCTACGACTTCTAGCTCGTTAATATTTTTGAAAATGGTCGGCATCTAGTTTGGGTTTGGTTTTGATTCTTCTAATCTCCATCCCTACTGCTCAGAGTCGGAAGTCTTTCCTACAGATCAGATTTGGAAGTCTTTGTTAATGGTTATCAATTAACCTTTCCGATTTTTTGATTTACACACAAATTTTTGTCATCCTTCGTCTCTTGCCCTAGGTGGAGATTTTGTAATGAGATTTTGTAATGAGATTTTGTTTTTGTAATGAGATTTTGTTATGTCTATTAATGATTCTGTTTCGGTTATTAGAATCGAATTTGTTCAATTTTATGTATTAGGATCGAACTTGTTCTGTTCAATTTTATGTATTAAAATCGAACTTGTTTTATTTTATATTTTATGTATTAAATTGTATTAGAATCGAACTTGTTCAATATTATGTATTAGAATCGAACTTGTTCTGTTCAATTTTATGTATTAAAATCGAACTTGTTTTATTTTATATTTTATGTATTAAATTGTATTAGAATCGAACTTGTTCAATATTATGTATTAGAATCGAACTTGTTCTGTTCAATTTTATGTATTAAAATCGAACTTGTTTTATTTTATATTTTATGTATTAAATTGTATTAGAATCGAACTTGTTCAATATTATGTATTAGAATCGAACTTGTTCAATATTATGTATTAGAATCGAACTTGTCAATTTTATATTAATATATTCGACTCTTTTTTAATTTATTTTTTGTTCATCCTTCGTCTCTTGCCCTTAGAGACCATTTTGGATCCATTTTTAAAATATAACCCATATATATTTTTTGTATTAGAATCGAACTTGTTCAATTTTATGTATTAGAATCGAACTTGTTCAATTTTATGTATTAGAATCGAACTTGTTCAATTTTATGTATTAGAATCGAACTTGTTCAATTTTATGTATTAGAATCGAACTTGTTCAATTTTATGTATTAGAATCGAACTTGTTCAATTTTATGTATTAGAATCGAACTTGTTCAATTTTATGTATTAGAATCGAACTTGTTCAATTTTATGTATTAGAATCGAACTTGTCAATTTTATATTAATATATTCGACTCTTTTTTTATTTATTTTTTGGTCATCCTTCGTCTCTTGCCCTTAGAGACCATTTTGGATCCATTTTTAAAATATAACCCATATATATTTTTTAAATTAGAACAAAATTCATCTCTTGCCCTAGGTGACCATTTTGGATTGCCTATTTATGATTCCGTTTCGCATTTATATATTTTAAATTAAAACATAATTTTATTATTTATTGTAAATGATCATTCGCATATATATATACCATATGAATATTATAAATGATCATTCAATATATATAATGAAAGATCTCTGCATGTCCCACCATTAATTAACACTTAAAATTATAGGTTACCTATATCCAATCCACCAATTATTCGACAGTAGCTGAAGAAAAGAAAAATTATATAACACTCCGAAAATTTGTTATTTATGTACATCATATTTATTAAAAAGTAAAAACAAAAACAAAAAAATTAAAAGAGAATTATATTTTCAAAATTAAAATTTAAAGAAAACAATATTAAAATTGAGTTACTATTAAATAAAAAAAGTTAAAAGAAACTTTACAGTTAATTTTTTGTTTTTTACATTGAATACTGTAAAAACAACACTCTGAATGTCACAAAACAACTTAAAACTGTACCCTACATAGATATATTTTATTCCAAATCCTAGAAAACGCAGATGGAAAGAGAGAGTGAATTACAACCAAACTCTCTCGTCCAACTAAAACAAAAAAAGACAACACCTTTCATAGTTTATAAGCGCCATGAATGGCCAACTATTATTATTTTATAATTATTCACACATCCATTTAAATAGTGTTTCAGAGCTTTCCTTGCTCAGGCTGCCGATCCGATGGTTTACTATTACCCCCTCCAACCACGCCCTTGACTGAATCTGCAATGGATCTCAGAATTCCTTTGCTTTCCTCAAGATGTTCCTGTGCCTTAGCCGTGCCCGTTTCTGCTCTCTCTGTTTTCTGCTGCATTTCACGCAGAACATTCTCTGCATTCTTTTCTTTATGGCCTTCAAACGTCTCTCTTGCCTTCTCTTGGGCCTGCTCAGTGCTTTCTTTTGTGCCACCAAAGATACTGTCTTTCAAGCCCGTCAAAGCCTGCCCCGTCCTGTATTCAAATATAACTTAAATTTCCGAAGATTTAAGTAAAGAATCATATAGAATCATCACAAGCTGTTCAAATGTGACTTTCAATTTTGAAGAAATGTAAATGACAATTTTGAAGATTTAAGTTTTTGAAGATCTGTAAATGACATTTTTGAGGATTTACATTTATGAAGATCTGTAAATGACATTTTTGAAGAAGAACTTTTAATGACATTTTCGAAGATTTACATTAATGAAGAACTGTAAGAATAATAAAGAATCATCTCGAGCTGTTCAAATATAACTTTCAATTTTGAAGCACTGTAAATGACAATTTTAATGATATTTTTAATAAATTTACATTTATGAAGAACTGTAAGAATCATAATGAATCATCTAGCTGTTGAAATATAACTTACAATTTTTAATAGCTGTAAAAGACAATTTTGAATATCTAATTAAAGATTTTACATTTTTTTAGATCTTTAAATGAGATTTTTGAAGAACTGTTAATGACATTTTTGAAAATTTAAATAAAGATTTACATTATACAAATCTGTAAATGGCATTTTTGAAGCAGAACTGTTAATGACATTTTTGAAGGTTTAAATAAAGATTTACGTTTTGAAAATCTGTAAATGACATTTTTGAAGAAGAACTGGTAATGACATTTTTTGAAGATTTACTTAAAGAATTACAAGAAGAATCATTTCGAACTGTTCAATAAACAAATAAATAATCATATATATCAGTATTTTCGCTTACTTATCAAGGAGACCGCCCTTAGATTCTTGAGCCCTGCCTGCTTCTTCTCTGGATAGATCTTTGGCACTTTCCTTGCTTTCTTCTCCTTTCACTCGAAGCTGCTCCATCTTCTCCCGAGTAGCTTCCGTTGTTTCCCCCAATTTCTCCTGGTTAATATAAAACATGTTAACTTCTACATTTCCCTAGAGAAATATTCCCCTGAATTAAAGAAACGAAGCTACAGAAACTCACCTTAGCAGCCTCTTTAGCCTCCCGAGCCTTCTGAGCAGTGTACTCCTCATATTCTTTGGCCTTCTCCTTACTTTCCTGCGCAACTTCCCTAGCCTTCTCAGCAGCAGTATCTTTATACTCGTAGGTTTTACCTAAAGTTGTATCTTTGCCCTCCCTTGCTTTCTCAGCACCAGTATCCTTATACTCCTGAGTTTTACCTAAAGTTTTGTCTTTCGCTTCCCTTGCCTTCTCAGCAGCAGTATCTTTATACTCCTGAGTTTTACCTAAAGATTTGTCTTTTGCTTCCCTTGCCTTCTCTGCAACAGTATCCTTATACTCCTCAGCCTTTCCCAGGGTTACATCTTTACTTTCCTTTGCCTTCTGAGCAGCAGTATCTTTATACTCTCCGGCTTTCCCCAGAGTAGAGTCCTTGACTTCTCGAGCTTTTTCAGCCGCAGAATCCTTGTACTCCCTAGTCTTTTCAGTAGTAGCGCCCCTGGCATAGTCGATTTTTTCTTGAGCCGACTTGAGGACGGATATGGTGCTCTCCTTGATGCCGCCAAGGAGACCAGAGGCCGAATCTTTGCTTGCTTCAGTAGCAGCACGGGCGCTCGATTTTGCAGACTCCAAATTCTCGGAAGCTTTTTCTCTTCTCTCTTCTGCCTCCTTACCAGCCTGCGACCTTTCATGATCTGAAGCCATTCTTAACAAATCAACAAAGCAGAACAGAACAAATCAAACGATAAGCTTTGCTTGAAAATTTCCAAATCCTGAACTTTTAATGATCCTACCGACGAAGCTGAGTTTCTTATCTAATTTATAGTCGCTCTGTTTAATTCAAACGTATTACCGCTATGGTGTTTCGAACACGCGTCGGCTTGGCTATGGACACGTGTCAATCTCATTCTGTGTGTGGACGTTCGACAAAGGTGGATTGTGGCACGTGGCAGTATCGTCTTTAAAGGGAGGTGGCTCATGGCGGGACTTTAGGCAACTCTAACAACATTGAAGACACACAAGCACTAAAAGCCAGGCAAAATTTAAGCTTTGCAAGAGTCTTGATTCAATTAATATTTTGCCCGCTTGATAGACAATGTTAGGGTCATTAAAGCTATGGTAGATAAATAAACTCTAGTCTAGAATAGTATAGAATGGTTTTTTCTTTTTTTGCAAGGAAGGTATGTACATTACGTAGCTAGGTGCCTCTTATAAGGAGTACGAAGTAGTCTCATATTGTTCAAACCCATCACAGATTGTTGGCATCGTGGACTATAAAAGATCATTTCCTTTCCTTTCCTTTCCTTTCTTTTCTTTTCTTTTAATATAATTAAATACTTTAATAAGGTTGTTGGAGCTGCAAGTTACAAGGGGATCCTTAGAGTCCAAACTCCAATTTTATTTAATAATAAAAATAGTAGATAAAGTGTGGTTTATAATATAATGCTTCTTATGAATAGATCATAAGGATAATTAAATCATTGAGTCATTAGATCATCATATCAGATGTGGTGGAGGGCCATTTATTTCATCACTTCAACCATCTATCTTAAATTATAATATTCACATTGTTAATTTCTTTTTTAGTTTATATAGGCATGAAATTGCAAGACCCATTCTAGAAAATTTATCTTATTGTAGTGTTGGACATACCACCATTTCCAATTTCACTATGTGGAAGAACCACCTAGAACATGGTGATGAAACCATAATAAAAGAGTGTTCTCTATTTGTTTGCATAGTTATATCTTCAAGGAGACTGATGACATCGAGAATCCCGAAAAGTCAAATTAACCAACACATGGATTATTTCTCTTATGAACAAGGGTAGTTTGTGTTGGTGTGAACATGGTATATTACCTAACTAGTTTCACTTTAAGAACTATTCACACTTCTTTACATAAAAATACTAAGGTCATTTACTTTGTCTCATTTCATCAGACTAAGACACTTGTCACGATCTTAGTTTGTCCTAAGGTTTCATCTAGGGTTTTGTCTTTGCATATATAGTGTTGCTCAAGGTCATCTTATTGTTTCATAACCATTATGAATTTCGCATTCATTATTTTATAACGATATTGTAATTCTTTTATATTGTATATCATGTGGAAGATACTTGATCATTTTGGTTATTTTTTTTCTTTTGTGACTTTTTCTATAACTCCAACATGGTATCAGAGCATTGAATCAACAAAACCCTTCATTTTTTTTAGGGTTTTTTAAAGGGACTTTTGTAGTGTGCCTCCCAAAGTGAAATGAATCTCATGGAACTATGCTTAGAAATCCTAAAAAACCTATAAATCCATATAAGGCACAACAAGTTTTGGTAACAAAAAAATTGAGCTAAATCTCAAGGGGTTGACTAGCTAGCTCACCACTATACAAATCTATATAGCCATTTGGATATATATGAATATATGACCACCATTACCACAACCTCATAGAAAATCTAAATTTATTTATTTTTTGTATTTTCTACTACCATCATCTACCACGAGTATGATTTCATCAATTATCTAGATTAAAAAAAGTACAGACAAATTTTATTTTAAAATATTATTAAAAAAAATCTTTGGGGATCATGGGAATACTTGCCCCTTGGGATTGTCCTATCATGAGAAAGCAATAAGATCCTTAGATCTCACCCATAAAGAGGTGTGGTACCCCAAGGTACCACACCTTGTCCATGACCTAGTTCATGTCACAGTGGTGGCCCTTGGGCTATGCCCCCTTTCAAATGGGTGGCAAGGGGTTCTAAACCATCCTTCCAAACATTTTTTTAATACTTTAATTTTCTAATTGATGCAACCATAACTGGGAAACTCTCAAAAGACAATTGATTGGCTTATGCAGCAACAATAACACAACGAAAGCAACAAGAAAACATAGCAAGATTACATAAACGGATCATATTATTGTCTTAAAACCTTCAGCAACCAACCGGTTATCATCATACAATCATCATAGAATATCCGACAGTTAACCGGTTACATGCAGACTACAAGCCAAGTACAATCCAACCGAGACTCTCAAAATCAACTAGATCACTAATCACCAATCTAAGTCTTCATTCTAATTTCTACTTCCCCCTCTCCTGCAAATGATTACATAATACCCTATATATACCCTCTAGAACATATCCGAGTCGGCCGCAAAAGATTAGATTTACCAATGCAAGAAAATGAAACATGTAACTAGGTCGGCCCTAAGAATGAAAGAAATTCTTCCAAAAAATAACAACCAAGAAGTGTATATCAGCAAGAAGGTTGGCTACACACTAAAGAACATAGGACAAGACCCCAAATAGATCCACACGCCAAGAAACTACTTTAGAAATAAAGGAAGACCAACCGGTAAGCACAAGAATTGTCCCGAAATCCATAAACAATCAACCAGGAGTGATAACTAGCCGGAAAAGAATCCAAATGGACTGAAAAATCTGGAATTAAGCACATGAACCAGCCTAGAGACCAAAAATATGATCTGCAATGAAAAGCAAGCAACTACTGACACCTACCAGCAAGAACACAGAAAACTGCACACTGAACTGAACAAGAACTAAATTGAAAGGAAATATTTTTGGTCGATGCAAGATTGCTCATAGACCAGGGATGCTCCTACGTCAAACACCCCACGTAGAAAGAGATGTTCCATGAAAGGTGTAATGTTGAAAAAGGGTGAATGATGGAGATCAAGAGGAAAGCTTTCCTTCCCTTTGAGGAGAGATGAAAGTTTCACTTCGAATTCCCCTTCAAACACTTTTCACGCATTACATTAGAAGACCTGGGGGAAAATACACTAGACTCAACCTCTAGAAAAGGAGATTGAATTCTGAATGATGGTAAGTTAATCCCCTCTTCTGAAATTGAGGTTTGAATTGAATACATACTTAGGACCAAGTGAAAAGCGACAAAGATTTGATTATAACTTGAGGTAGAAGCATAGGATGAAGTTGTGCACCTGGATCTGGCAATAATCTTTCGAGACAAAGTCGCCCTGCAAATTTAAGAAAAAGTTGCCCGGACTGTGGCGGGATTGTACACGGTCCTCCGAAAAATCCATGAAACAAAAAGGGTTTTTTTGCGTCTACAAATGGAGTCTAAACCTGAAAGTACAGCTGCGCACCTACAGCCTACACAAAAAAAAGAGAGGAAAAGGGGTTGGGATTGGGGGTTTGCCTTCAAGGCAAACCCTAGTCTTGGAATTAATCAAATGATGAAAGAAAGTACTTGCAAGTAAATGTAAATGAAAGACTGAACTGTAAATCACCTCATGGGAGGTTGTGATAGAAATGTTGATAGAATTGCTTGTATGAAGTTGAATGTTGGAATGAATCTCCTCTTCAATGGTTGAATCCGTGACTTGAATGCAACACCTCGCCTTGAAAGGAGACTTGAAAATGCTCAATGCTGGAAAGGAACACTTGAATGCATGATCTCATGTATCTGCATTATCGCTTATTGAACTTATAAAATCGTTTAGCTTATGCAAATGAGAGGGAAAATGCAACTTATATACTCGTCAATTAGGTTTAATTGATTGATTTTCTGTCGCAGGTTGACACTAGGGGAGTTTTCCCTCTCAATGTGCAACCTCCAATGCAAAATTGGAAAGGGTCCTACCCAAAATGGGGTAGGGACAGGGGTGCCACGCCCCTGTCTTGCCCTTTTTTCCAGGACAGGATGCAGTTTAGGCAGTGCAGAGGGCAATCAAGATGCATTTCTCAGGTGTCGAGCAAGTCTCCGATCTCCAATCAGGCTTAGGGGTTCGAATCACATGCGTGAGAACCCTAATGTGGTTGACAATTGCAAGGGTCACAATTTCATGGCACTACATTTAGCCCCCACTCTAGTGGGAGTATAAGCATATGCCAATACTGTCGGTAAAGTACAAGGAAACAATATTGAAAAACTTCTACCATGTCAAGGAGGCAAGATGCACCAAGCCCCCAGTGGACTTAGGATCTTACGACATCAATTGACAAAGTAAAAGGGAACATCAAGAAGGGAAAACCATGAGTGCAAGTAGCAAGGTTCCCCTCACTATGAGTCACGAAAAAGATACCAAAATTATGAAGCAAAACCAAGTTCACTAAATAATTCTAAGTATCGAAAAGGAAAATATGAGTGGAGTGTATGCCCCCACATTAAAGCAATCGCGCACACCTTATCGGAAGCAATTGCTTTAAGGTAGGATACACCCAAGAGAGAGAGAAGAGAGGGAGCATGTTATCGCAAGAATTTATCCCCCAATTGAGGAATAAACCCAAGTATAATGAACACAAAACACAAAGCACAAGGTAGTTTCGCTTTCCTCAGGGTCAGTATGATGTATGATAACTCATGTATATCATATATGTATATGCATATAATAATCATCATTCCCCAAAGGACACTACCTTAGAAGAAAGCGAAGAGAGGATATTTTTGAGTCAACATGAAAGAGACCAAAAGAGATCTCAATGCTTTGCATCATCCCCAAATAGATACTAAGGGAACAATAGAAGAATAGGGATACACATAGAAGAATGGTCACAAAAGAGAAAGAAAGAAGAGGGAGAAGAGATCTACTATGCTAATATTTCTAATCTAGCATGACATCCGCCTCCCGATCTTTTTTATCACTATTTAGGGAAGTTGAGAAACATTCCAGAGGAGCGACATCGAGCACAACAGATAAAGCTATCACAAGATCCAAACAACAACATATTCATAATCACTATTAGAAGCATTAAGAGTTGTATTGCCATCATGAATACTATTTTCACTCATTTCTTCATCAATATTTAAAGAAAGAGGAGCACAAACACGAATAGGAGTAAAACCATCACATGTTTTGTGCAACTTATGATTTGGAGATGTAGGTTGAACATCTTGTTTAGGTGAAATGGGAATTATGTCAATTGTTGGAGTCTTAGGAGATGGAATGGTTTGAGGGACAACTTCACAAGCTCGAACACGACGTCTTCATCGACATTCTCTCGCACAACAATTCCTTCAAGTATTAGTGAAAGGCTGAGAAGGAGGAAGAACATTTGAAAAAGTAGGAATGTTTTCCTCTTTCATAGTTGAAGGTTTAGGTTGAGGTCTTTTAGGTTGGACAAGAGGAGAAGCAGGCCTCTTCTCTTGATAAGAGGAAGGAGGTCAAACTATGCTATATAAAAGAGAAATGTTAGGTGTAGGAAGATGACCAGGTCCATCATGAGGAGGAGGTATAGGTCTAACCTTAGGATGAATGTTGTTTGTCTTCTTAGGAGAAAATATAGTCACATCCATAGGAACATATTAGAGATCTTCCTTGGGAGGGAGATTAGTTCTATCCTGTGAGGGAAAGAACTTCATCTTCAAGTATGATAGGAATGTTAATTGTTGGGGATCTAGGTGTAGACACCTAAAATTAATATTTAATTAATTTAGGCCTATCAACATATTTAATTAATTTAATTGTGTTATCCTTATTACTCTCAGAATCAATTAAATCTAATTTAATTAATCCTATCACTATTGTCCTCTAAACCCACTCAATTGATTAGTTCTAATTAATTAACCTAGTCATGTGATTCCTACAAATTACTTTTCCTAATCCCACTCAACCTAATTAATCCTTCTAGAATCTCTCATAATCATGCTTATCATTATCCCTCAATTTTTAATTCCCACTCATGTCACATCAACATTGAGTCTCTCAAAGGAATTCAATTTTTTTTGAATCCCTCAAAGCATCCTTATTTTGGAATTTTTAATTCCTCATATTAAAAATTCAAATTTCTCCCCCGTTTTCCCAAGGAATTTGATATTCCTATTTATTTTTCCAAGGCACCCTTTATCCATGCCTTCTATCTCAAATCAATCTCAACCGTTCATAATAAAATCAATCTTGGCCCTCTATTGGCCTCCTCCAATCTATAAATTGGAGCCTATTCTCCTCACAAATCATCCACTTCTCATGCATTGTCATGTTTCTCTTTTCTCCTCTTCTTTCTCCAATCTTTCAATTCAAATCCATCTTTAATCCATCACTCAAATCCTATCAAATCCATTATTACTTTTTAGCAAAGGAGATCAATCCACATCCAAATCAAGCAAGCAACACATCAAGTGGAGCATCAAGGGCGCATCCTCATCATCCACTTCATCAAGCTCAATCCGAGGGAGAGGTAAAAATAGCAAGGTATAAGCTTTGTCTTCATGCTTTTATGTGGTTTTATGCATGTTTCATGTTTTACTTTCTTTTAGTGTTTTGTTTGTGCACTAACCACCTGAATCCACCTTGCTGGTTTTTCCCCTCTTCACTAGGTTGACTTAAGGATAAGATCATCTTTCTTCTACTTTTGATAAGATTGAAAAAGAGCATCGCTCCTTGATGGAAGATATTAAAATTGCTTAGGCCAAAAGAAATCAATAGGAACACTAGGGATTCTTTCAAATGGACGAAATAAGCTATGGTTTATGGTTATGATTTCTCTCTTGTGAGGAAATTTCAAACACTTATGAATTGGAGAAGCAATAGCCTTCATGGAAGATAGCCAAGGATAGCCCAACTTCACACAGAATTTTTCAGAAGAGGGTATGATAACAAAATCAACATTCATAGATTTAGTATGAAGTTCAACAGGAATAGTGATAGAGCCAATGGTAGGACAAGATAATTAGTCAAATAACTTCACCACTATATTGGAGGCATCATATATTGGTTTATGCAATCGTAAAGAGAAAAGATACTCCTCAGTGATGATGCTAACCATGCAAGAGGGATCAATAAGAGTGCCATGACAAGGGATATCCTTAACCTTTGCAACTATGTATAAAGGGGCATCGGGTGCTCTAATGGTATCACTAGGGTCAAATCTAATACAAGAATACTTAGGCATATTTTTTTTTCTACCATACTTACCAAGTTAGAAGCCATAGAAGTGAATTCCTCAGAGGAGAAAGAAGTATACTCAGTCTCAATCATGTTAGAGGTATGAGAAGGCAAAGGATCAGTAAAAATTTTAACATTTTGATTAGGGGGAGCTACTAATTTATTTCCCTTATCATTCACACCTGCCACAGATATAGTATTGTTATCAATCAAATCTTGAATCTTATTTTTCAATGCGAAACATTTCTCAGTATCATGACTAGGCTGACGATGAAATAAACAAAAGGAATTGTTATCAAAATAAGGGGATGCAAGTTTAGAAGGATCAACTTGTTTTATAGGAGGAAGTTTGATAACATTTCTTTGCAACAACTAAGACATAATACTATGTAAAGATTCATTCAAAGGAGTAAATTGTCTTTCTCTTTTGAAAAATTTAGAAATAGAAGGCACACCTATTGTAGCATTCACATTGTTCTTGTTGATTGTATCATTGAACTTGATGAAGCTTTTTGTTGGTTTGAACTTCACAAACAGTTGTTGAACAGTCTCCCCTTTACCACTCGGAGCCATAGGAGTGGATTGCTCCATTTGACCCACAACCAGTTGATAATTGTGGAGTGTTGCGCACAACTACGAAAAGGAAGTAAACTCAGACAAAAGAAGCTTTTCCCTGATATCTTTTTGCAAATTAGAAATGAAAAATCTTTGAATATCATTATTAGGTACATGAAAATAAATTTGAGCACACAAATACTTACATCTACCAATGAAATCAGACACTTTTTCTTTAACACCTTGTTTACAATGCATTAAATCGGTCAAAGTGATTTTGGGACCAATGTTATTTTGAAATTGTTGGATGAAATAATTTGCTAGTTGTTGAAAAGAAGTGATGGAATAAGAAGGCAAAGAGAAATACCATTGTAAAGCCTTATCTCTTAATGTTCTTGTAAATAGTTTCACAAGCAATCTTTGATCATAAGCAAAATCAGTACACAAGGTTTGAAATATTTTAACATGTGTAAGAGGATCACCTTTTCCATTATAGAGTTCTAATTGATGGACCTCAACATGCTTAGGCTACACGGCTTTAACAATATCAAGAGAAAGTGGGCTCACAACATCAAACGTGGTCACACTAAACTTGGATTGACTCATAGAGGCAATTTGTTGTTGTAAGGAAGACACGGTTTGAGCAAGATTATTAATGGTTGGTTCAGTAGAAGAATTGATGTTAGACATGGTTGATTGAGAAGGTGGTGGGACATTATAATAAGTAGGAATGGGTGATGATTGAGTAGGAAATGGGACAGTTAAAGGAGGAACAAAAATGTTGAATGAATTTCCCCCTTGTGTCACATTGATTGGTTGAGAGATAATAGGAATACTTATGGAAGACATAGGTAAAGATGGAGGATTAAATGAAGAAGAGGGATTGCCCCATGACCAATAGTTGTAGGAATGACATTTTGAGTTGATGTAGTCATGATGTTTGAAGTGAAAGTAGGAATACTAGCCATTGAAGTGGTCAAAGGAATAGAAGAATTGATTTGATTTGAAGGTTGTGAATAACCTAAGTTCTCAGCACAACTCATGATAGGCATGACATTAGAATCAATAATATGAGCAATGCCATGCAATATATCAATTCCATTCTTATTACTTTGAATCATGCATTTAAGGCCTTCAATTAATAGAAGAGCTTCACTATTAGGGTATGCTTGGGACATCCATTGTTCAAAGTTATCAAATTGATTGTCCAATTTTGAAATTTGATCTATGGAAACTCTAGTCAAAGCTTCTTCTTCATCATGAGATTCACAAATTGGATAGATAGGGACATGATTAGGATGGGAAGCATTAGCATTATCCTCATTAAAGAAGTCACCCAAATTAGGCTCCATGTCCTCAGTAATTAAACCTTGGAAAGCCTTAATTCTAATGCTTCATCTAATGAGAATATTGTAGGTAGGACTAATAGTGGTGAAACTCATGCACTAGAGGAAAAATTGAAATTTTGAACAAAGCTTATGAAATTGAGTAATGCAAAATTCAATAAAATAATGATTAAACAATTTGAACTTTGTTGGAGGAAGACAATGACACAATTTCCAAAATAAATCAACGGAAATTGGGATTTTAAAATTAGGACCAAGGGGATACCACTTTATTTTAAAATTGATAAAATCAGAATCTTTAAAATAAGGGTAGATTATAATTAACCTCTTAATTTTAAAAAAATTATTGAGATTTAAAATGTTGAATTTTGGAGGTATTTTCGATGTTAGAGGGGTAAAAAATTGACAAAATCAACCTATCTTCTGGACTTAGGTTATTAAATGCAGTCATAACAGTCTCCCAAAATTTTGAGAAAAAAGTCGAGGACCGTGGCGGGAATGCACATGGTCCAACCAACTTTTTCCAAAATTTTCAGGGATGAATATTACGATGATTTTAAAGCTAACCCCAAAAAATTAGCGAATTTGATGATTTGGAGATAGGCAAAAATAGGGTTCAAATGTGAAAATAGGACCCTATTAGGGTTTTGAAGAAAAAAGAGATGTGGACTGCAAATTTGAAAAGGGTCAAACCTAAGGATAGTGACACCTTGGAGAATGTTTAGAAATCTGAATTTGAATGAAATTTATTGAAATTTGCACAAAATCCAATTAAATTTGAAAATTAGGGTTTTATGGCCTAACCACTTAATTTTTGAAATTTTAAATTTTGAAAAAGGAGGAAAACTGAAAATTTGAATGGTAGGACAGAAGTTAAGTCTGAAAACAGTCACAAATCTGAAAATTAAATCGAAATTCAATTTTTGCACAATTTCAAAATGATTTTTAAAAATTAGGGTTTTGACAATTAACCTCTTAATTTTATGAATTTGATTTGCAAATTGAACAAGGCAATGAAGAAATTGAATTTGACAAAGAAAGCAATTTTCAGATCTAAGACAATAATAAGCAATTTTTACAAAACACAAGTTCAATTTCAATTTTAAAAACTAGGGTTTTGAATGAATTAACCACTAAGATTGCAGAAAAATTAAACTTGTAAATGAAAAATATGCAATTATTTTCAAAATAAAGCATGTAAGATGTTGGGTTCACCAAAATGTAATGTTGAAAAAGGGTGAATGATGGAGATCAAGAGGAAAGCTTTCCTTCCCTCCGAGGAGAGATGAAAGTTTCACTTCAGATTCCCCTTCAAACACTTTTCATGCATTACATTAGAAGAGGGGGGGAAATACACTAGATTCAACCTCTAGAAAAGGAGATTGAATTTTGAGTGATGGTAAGTTAATCCCCTCTTCTGAGATTTAGATTTGAATTGAATGCATACTTAGGACCAAGTTAAAAGCAACAAAGATCTGATTATAACTTGAGATAGAAGCATAGGATGAAGGTGTGCACCTAGATCTAGCAATGATCAGTCGAGATGAAGCTGCTCTGCGAATTTGAGAAAAAATTGCCCGGACTGTGGTGGGAATGTACACGTTCCTTCGAAAAATCCACGAAATGAAAAGGGTTTTTCTGCCTCTGCAAATGGAGTCCAAATCCAAAAGTATAGCTACACACCTACAACCTACACACAAAAAAGAGAGGAAAAGGGGTTGAGATTGGGGGTTTGCCTTTAGGTCAAACCCCAGTTTTGGAATTAACCAAATGATGAAAGAAAGTACTTGCAAGTAAATGTAAATGAAAGATTGAACTATGAATCACCTCAAGGGAGGTTGTGATAGAAATGTTGATAGAATTTCTTGTATGAAGTTGAATGTTGGAATGAATCTCCTCTTCAATGGTTGAATCCTTGACTTGAATGCAACACCTAGTCTTGAAAGGAGACTTGAAAATTCTCAATACTGGAAAGGAATGCTTGAATGCGTGATCTCATGTATCTGCATTATCACTTATTGAACTTATCTGATCATTTAGCTTATGCAAATGAGAGGGAAAATTCAACTTATATACTCATCAATTAGGTTTACTTAACTGATTTTCCATCGTAGGCCAACACTGGGGGAGTTTTCCTGCTCAATGTGCAACCTCCAATGCAAAATTGGAAAGGGTTGTGTCCCAAAATGGGGCATGGACAGGGGCACCATGCCCCTGCCCTGCCCTTTTTTCAAGGATAGGATGTAGTTTAGGTAGTGCAGAGGGCAAGCAAGATGCAGTTCTCAGACGTTGAGCAAGTCTTCGGTCTCCTATCAAGCTTAGGGATTCGAATCACATGCGTGAGGATCCTAATGTGGTTGATAATTGCAAGGTTCACAATTTCATGACAATAGAAAAGTCAACTCATGAACATCGAAAAGGATTTGGGATAAAGACTCCATGCTCATTTCTGATCCAAACATCTTTCTTATCTGCAAACCTCTTCTTTAGCTCCTCTGGGACCTCAACTGGATTCTCTAACCCTTGAGTCCCTTTGTTTCTCTTCCTTTGCTTCAAGTCTACACATTGTCTCTACTTACTACTCTCTTTCTTCTACAACTCTGGTGTTTTTTTGCCACAATACTTCATTTGGTTTGTCACCATAAGATTTATGTCATCCGATTCTATCTGTCCATCAGGCTTATCTATCAGATCCTTCTATAGACTCATGCCATCTTTTGGTATAACCTCTGCAACTAGTTTCTCAGTACTGCAACTTTTCTCAAGACTCAGATTCTTCACCTCCTTCTCTTTCTTCTTCAAAGAAGTCAATGTGAACTTCTGCCCATTTTTCTCAATAGTGATTAGGTTTCATCTAAAATCATAAATAGCTCCTCTATCAAACTACCAAAGTCTTCCCAACAAGACATGACAAGCACTCATGGATACAACATCACACAAGACCTCATCCCTAAAAGGCTCAATATTAAAATTCACCAAACATTATTCCTTTACTTCTAACTTTTGATCATCTTATAACCAACTTACCTTGTAAGGACAAGGATGCTCAAGCCTCTTCAACCCAAGCTTCACTACCATCTCTTCAGATACCAAATTATCAGTACTTCCACTATCCATAATAACCTTGCAACACTTACCACCTGATTTACACATAGTCTGGAAAAGACTCTTTCTCTGAGTAGATCTGGTATCTGCATTGCTCTGCTCCATCATGAATCTTCTGAACATAAGGGATTCTCCTTGCTCTGGTGTACAATCAGTGCTGGTAACTTCACTTTCCAGTCCCTCATTTGCCAACAACTTCTTGCCATTCCCTGCTTACATTCATAAAATCTATGCTCGGTTTCTCCACACTTGAAACATTTGCGGGAAATTCTCTGTTGGTATAGCCACTGCTTTTCCTCTGTGTTTTTTGTTCTAACTCTTTACTCCACTTAGGTTTTTATTCTTCTTCAACATTCAGCTTCTCTGTGCTCATCTTCTCCTCGAATCTCTCCTTCCCTCTAGGGTTATTTGGTTTTCTTCTTCTCACCTTCTCCTCAGCCTTCAAAGCATACTGGTAAGCTTCTTCAACTATGGAAACCCTCAACATACTCATCTCATCTTAAATGTTAAATGCAAGTCCATTTATGTACCTCACCACCTTTTATCTATCCTTCTCTCTATGTCCAGATCTAATTATCACCTTGTAGAATTCCTCAGTGTACTCTTTCACAGTCATGTTTCTTTGTTCCAAGTTCTGCAACTTCTTGAATAATTTTGACTCATAGTCTCTTGGTATGAACTTGGCCTTCAATCATGCAACCATCTATCTCCACTGGGTGATCTTCATTTCACCATTCTCCACTCTATCTTTCTGCAATTCTTTCTACCATAAGGCAACATGCCCTTTCAACTTAGTATGTGCCAACCAGACTCTCTGCGGGTCCTTGACATCCTCAAACTCAAATTAATCCTCCAACTCTCTAATCCAATCAATTGGATCCTCCAAGTTCAGCGTTCCAAAAAAGTTTAAAACTTCCACTTTATGAACTTTACTTGCTTGCGCCACTTCTCTCAGGTTTCTTTCCTCTCTTCCATCTTTTGGTCCTTTAGCCTCTTCCGCTTCAAGCTCTTCGCCAGCTTCTTCATACTCATCCTTAGATTCAGGGTTCCTCTGCAAACCAGCCAATGCATTTCGGATTCCATTCCTCACCTCATTCTTGAAGTCCTCCATCATCTGATCTACCCTCTAGGGGTTCATCCTTCTAGGCAGAATCCTCTCTTCTGCTCAAGTGAACTGCCTCAACTCCATAATCTGACTATCAGTTTTAATTGCCTCTCACTCGGAAATATATTGAACTAACGCACAACCTGCCTCCAATCGATGATCTATCCACCCAAAGGAATACCTCAAGGTTCGCAAACAAATCTTCCACCAACCAGTACATAAGCAGCTTTGATACCAATTGATGCAATTGTTGGCATTTGCATGTAGATTTCATTAATAAAATATTATGTTGTCATTGATATTGATTAACCGGTAATGATATTGTTGAAATGATGTTTTGTAACCGGTAGGAAGAGCTAGTGAAGGAAACTGTAACCGATAGGTAAGTTTGTGGAGCGAACCGATATTGCTAAGTATTGGAGAGCTAAATTGGTAAACCCTACCTTTTGATTTGATAAACCCTAACTGATTAAGTTTGGTGAATTGGTTATATTAGTTTATGATCTGATGATGAGCGGTAATGATTATGACACATATGCATATTGTATGAAGAGAGTTTCAAAGTGTTTTTGGCACATTGAGATAATGGTTTTTGTCTTGGGAATGAGCAAGTATATTCCATATAATGGAAAATGCGTGATGAGTTATAGAGTTCGATGGGGCAGTAATCAAGGAGCGGTCAAGGCTTTCTTGAGTGATGTACAAAGATTGTTATATAGTCCAACGGTCATACTTGAACTGACTTGTTTGTAATATCTATGAGAGAACTAGGTTTTTGTTGTGTTACCAACCTAATTTATTTGTTTATAAGGTCGATGAGTTGTTTTGTTTCATAGTTGGCAAAGTTTCAGTTGAGTGTGTGGTTGTCAAACCGAATGATGTATCTGCAGTTTGTGTAAAGGCAGATAGGAGCATGAAAAGGATCTAAACAAGCAAGTGTAGTGCTATCCAAATAGACCAACAAACCCCTGTTGTTTTCAACAATTACAGCAATTGAAATCCCCTAACCAGGTAAGCTCTAACAAGCTTAGTGTTATTCAAATCCTCTAACCAAGTGGTCCATTATCTTGGATTTCAAATCATCTACCAAGGTTACTCCTAATAGGGTATTGCTTCTAACAAGGCATTATAGTCAATCCCTTAACCGGGTGGTCCCTAATAGGATCTATTCTTAATAGGACTTTTTGTAAAGCTTTAACAGGCTTGGCTCCTAACAGGACGAACTTCAGAAGAGTTCAAATAGTTATCTTGTGAGTCTCATCTCACCGTGGTTTTTCCCATTTGGGTTTCCACGTCAAAAATATTGTGTCAATGGTGAATGTTTTTGTGGTTATGTTTACTATGTTGATTTTCTTAACTACTTAATCCACTTTGATAAGTCATGATAACTAGCAGCAATATGAAATGAATTTTTACTTATGTCAATAAAATTATTTGGATGTTTGTGAGTTTCAAGTTGTTTACTGTTAATTTGTTGTAACAGTCAACCGATTAAACTTGATAGTGATATTGCATTTTTAGTTTAGTGGTTTAACTTGTTAGTTCTAAGTTTACTTTGAGAGGTTGATTCTGAGATTGGTGAAAGTTTATATCAGTTTCTATATCTACTAATTCACCTCCCCCCTCGCAGTAGTTGATCGGATCTTTATTCTTTCATCATACCATCAACAACCATAACTAATAAACTCTCAAAAGAGAATTGACCATCTTATGCAGCAAGAGTAGCACAATGAAAGAAACAAGAAAAATAAGAAAGATTACATAAACAGATCATATTATTGTCTTAAAACCTCTGGCAACCAACCGGATATCATCATACAATCATCATAGAACATTCGACAATTAACCGGTTACATGCAGACTACAAGCCAGGTACAATCCAACTAGGACTCATAGAATCAATTGAATCACTAATCATCAATCTAAGTCTTTATTTTGATTTCTACTTCCCCCTCTCTTGCAAATGATTACATAATACCATATATATACCCTCCGGAACATATCTGGGTCAACCACAAAATATTACATTTACCAATGCAGGAAAATGAAATGTGTAACTTGTTAGTGCTCGAAAATAGGTTTACATTGCCACAAGGCAAAGACCAAGCTGATTTCCTCCAAATATCTATGGAAAGCCACTTCCAACTGTTAATATTCTTTATTCTTGGACCAACTTCAACAATGATACAAGATCCTTATACACTTTGGGTTCTGCAAAACCCGAGAGGGTAATCCCTTTGCCAATTTGTGATCTCTATGCCACAATCACAAATCACACATAAAATAAAATAGATAATATCATGTAAAGGATTGACAGAAAGGGAGAATGCTCAAGAATGGAAAGTTCCTCAGTGATCCTCAACTAATTTGGAGCATGAGATAATTAAATGCACTTCGCAACATACATGTAAATGAAAATATTTTGATATTCAACAAATTATAGAAAACAACTAGTGATTTCAAACAAAAAATCAACACCAAGATAATGGCAAGCTATGACCAGTGCCTTATTACATTGGGTACATGAATTCATACTATATAAAATGTATTCTGATAGAATTTATCTAACAACTTATGAACTAAGATAGTATTGTCTTGCAATACATCATATTTGCAACCCCAACCCAAAACTACTTATCAAAATCCCTGCAAATATCCCTACCACTCTGCAATTCTACTCAAGCGTATAATTGGCCCCTTAGACCAAAGCATGAACAAAAAATACATGCACCACAACAGTGCAATGAATGATAAAATCCTTAATGTTATTCATTCAAAATATGATAAAACAATACACTAGAGAGAAATGGTTTGAATAATATTCTATTGAATAATCCGGCTATCTCTATCAAAATACAATTTATACATAACTCCTTCAAGAACCTCAGAAAAGAAACAGACACGGGACTCTTTCTATTTTTCTCTTCAAATGACCTTTTACAACTTTTTGTTTCACCTAGACTTTGCAATTGGAACCAGAATTTTGGAACACTCAAGGGACCAAAATCGGAACCCTATCTCATAGCCCTAAATTCCCTTTTATTAAAAACAAGGGAGAAAACAAGCTTCATGCTAGAGGAGACACCTGTCATCTCAAAATGATCACATACAACTGAATTTTGTTACAAAAATATTCCATCCTTGATTTCGTTCATACAGGATCAAAATTTGTGGCCGCTTCTCTAAAACTCATGATCAATTTTACCGCCATCTCTGCTATACTAGTTCAAAAAATATCAGCCGCTAGAAGACAAAAACAATTATATCAAACTGCTTGCAACCTTTATTTATCATTTAGAACATACTACTCCATGCATTGTAATCTTCACCAGATGGCCAGTCAAAATGACTTCATCAGCTTTAGCCCTGTATGGAATATATTTAACGGCTACTTGGTTAGCCTCTCTTTCAAAAGTTTCAAAAAATGACCCAGTGGCAATTATCTTATCCATGCTATCCTCCAGCATATCCATGTTTAGCCCCTCACATATTAGCTCGACCTAGGTACTGATGACTCTTTCTGCCTCCTCCCAAAATTGTAGAGGCTTGACTGCCCCATCTTTATCCTCAATATCTGGCAAAAAAGTTTGATTCAACTCATTGAAACTTTTCATCATTTCCCTTACCTTTCTCTCTATATTTTTCGGTAAAATCTAGGCTTCCTACATTGATTTTACCAACAAATATGTTAGTTCAAGTGCCCGTGGTCTCTCAGCATTATACTTAGAAGCCATGGACATTATTCTGAGCTCATTTCCCCTTTGCAACCATTTTGTAAACAAAGGAATTGCCACTTCTTTATCATCATCAAATTTTTTAATAGCATTAAATAATAAAGAATATAAGGCATGAACACTATTGATTTTTCTATCAACCTTTTCATTCCAATGAGTTAGCACTGAGCTAACTATATCCTTTTGCTTCCCAGCTGATTGATCTTCTGATTCTTTTAGCTTATTTTCTAATTCAACAATCGTTTTTAAAAGTTGAGACTAAGTTGGTTCAGTTGATCTTGTGGCTTCAGGCTCATCATCATCATATGGGACTAATGACATACCAGGGATACCAACACTTATATCAGGTTGAACTGCTTCTTCTTCTTAGACCACAGGTGATTACCTAGATGTTGATGGCTCAAATGGCCCTGTAAGTGCAGGAAAGGAAACCTTTATATGTCCTTGCTCAAAGAGTTGCACTCTCATTTGCAAGTCCACACACCTTTGTTGAGCTACATTATAATCATTGAACGATTTATCAAACTTTCTCATCAACTCCGCTTTTTCCAAGGCTTCTATTTTTGAAGTCTCATGTGCCAACTTAGCAACATCAACATTCAACTTGGTAGCCTCTACACTTGATGTGTCAAATGATCTTTTTATAATAAGGCCTCCTTCAAAATTAGCTTCAATTCATCGAAATTGTTCAGAACAAAATCAACCTGAGCACAAAATAGAGTAAAATCCTTTACTAGATCATAATTTGGATCCATCTTGTGAATTGCAACCCATAACTTTATGAAGATTATCCTTTTTTCTTTCCTCCACTCCTGAGTCATGAGATCAAATTCATTTCTAATAATATCCCCAGGAAAGTTATGCTCATGAGGTAATAGACCTCCTTTTATTCTTGTCTTGAAGATATTATAAAATCCCTCAAGATCACCATGTCTAGCTATGCTCACTCCCAAATGATATGGTGCAAAATTTTTATCAAAATGTTCATATCCTTCTTTAAGAATGACAAAATAAGGGATGATAATGTAATCAAGGAAAATTGTTCCTTTGCCCCTTCCCTATAATTCCTTGTCATGAATGCACCCTATCTGCCACATTACCTCAGCAAAACCCATTCTCAAAGGAACGTTAAAAGGTAGTACATGTGGTTGTCTAGAGAAACCATAGATTCTAATAATAGTGCTCACAGGATAAGGGATAAAATCTCCCCAATTATGCTCAATCCTAACAAGTGGCAACCTCTCTTTGGGCCTTATGAAATCATGTAGCTCCATGGGAATCCTTGGTGGGTTTACTGTCAACCTTTGCCTCAACTTAGAAGCAAAGCTATTGAAAAATCTTACATAACTAGCCTCCTACCTATCCCAAGACATATTTGTGCTCCAAAGCTGCACTGGAATCTCCTTATTATCAATTGTCCTTTTTAGGTTCATGGTACCCTCAAAGTAATCTATGTTCCTAAATAGGAACATATGCATGAGCAAGGAATACCAGAACAATTTAGCACTAGATATTTCATTTTTAATATCTTGCAATGCCTCATGAATCTTCTCTTCAACGTATGGAGCAAAGTCAAAAACCATTGTATAATCCAAATGTTGAATTTGCATGGTCATGTACATGAAATCTGGTGGCATACTTGTAATTGGATTGAAACCCAATATCTGACACAAAGAGAAAAAGGTAGCCTGAAAATATGGAGTAAAAGCACCAATAGGGAATGGATCCACTAAGCTAGGGCCAATGTGGTATGTTGTGTTTCCTGCTCTAGCCAAATGCATTGGAAGGAAATTACTTCTAATGAACTCCTTCATTTTATAGTATTCTACCTTTTAACTCATTCAAGTCTACTTACACCTGGTTTGCAGATGGTTTATGTAGATCAAAAATCTCCTGGAATTCTTCCCTTCTGATGGTCAGCAAAGTCTCTCCTTCATTTTCCCTAATAACCTTCAAGATAGGGTCATATCTGTTTGCAATAGCCTTGAGAAGGTCGACATCAATGAAGACACCCGACACCACTAACTTACACAAATCATACTGCCAGGGACTTGATAGTAGGGAATGCAAGTTTCTTTGTCCATACCATAATTTGAACATCTCTAATCTGGTCATTGGTATACTAACATCCGCCAAGCAGAATGCTTTATCAGTTAACCCTTCTCCTAGGGTTTTTCTGCTCCCAAATTTCTGCCCTTGGTATCTATCATTTGTCGAGGGCTTCAATTTGTCCAAGAAATCATCATAAAGATTCCTTTTCATGTATTCAATCTTTTTTGAATGTTCTCATGAGGGAGCCATCTTTTGAACTATGGTTTTGTACTACAACTTCAAATTGAGAAAGAAAAGACTAGGGCTAACACGAGATTTAAATTACAACAGCAATTTAAGCAAATTTCACTTTTCTCTATTTAGCTTCTAACAATAGAACAATTGAAATTATGTTCCTATAATTTTGTGCATAATCTATAACATTAATTATTTCAAGAATAGATGAAGGATCTCAGACGAACTTACTATTTCGATTACACTAGAGGGATAGCGATTTCGTGTTGCAAGAAATCATCTCAATCTTTTTCAACTACAGGAATGTCTTCTGGATTGTTATGAAATTATTACAAATCAAGAATAGCTTTTAAGAGTACCTTTATTTTTTCCTATAATGAAACACCAACATCTCATCTACCATTACTACTCGCGTGAGTGAAATAATGACTCTAACTTGTATTTGAAAAGTTTAAAACTTGACCGTCAATCATCTTTCAAGCTGGCAAATCTTACGAACCAAACCATTCAATCTGACATTTACCCTCCAATGCGGCAAGTAGGTCCACCCTTGGCATGATGTGGCATATCCAACTCATTGCCTATTTTACCACTTTCAATGACCCCACCGTCGGCTTTCCTTGACCCACGTTGGACACATGGCATCATCTTGTGATGTCGCGGTCCATAATCTCCTCCCATCTCTCGATCATGGGGTTACCAAAACTGTTGGATCTTCTCTCAATTTACTTTCTAACTGCACCGGTCACTTAACAGTGGCCACTAACTCCCAAGAATTTCTTAGACCAGGATTAAAAAATTACCACTCGATATAAGAATGTGCAGAAACATTCATTTCTAGTAACTCGGGTTTTACCCGCTGGGAACCGATAATATCAAAAATTTGAAAAGTCAAACCACTGGCTCACCTTTCTCTGTTGAGAACATGTGGCATCATCTCATGATGTCGTGGTCTTTATCATCCTTGCACCTTCAACCATGGGGAAGTGTGGACCATCATATTTGTCTTGCCTTTATCAACCAGTCGAAGAATTAAAATTTCTAGACTTAGGAAAATTTGATGGGCACGAGCACAAATATTGAAATGGGACCGACCATAGGGGAAATTTTCTTGTGACTTTAGGAAAATCATTAGATGGACCGGTCTAACACAACTTAGCACTTAGGAAATAAAAATGGCCCTACCAATGGTAACCAACCCTTGGCTTAAGTGAAAAAGGTAACGACAGAACATAACAGGCTCAAGGTTTTTCCTTTTATATCAAGACTTAATTAGAAATCACAACCCCTAAAACTCAAAACCTTGAAACTTTGGCAGAAGGTACGATAAAACCAAAATGACCAAAATTTTGTAAGACATAATTTTAGGTCCTATCATAACTAGGTCAGCCCTAAGAATGAAAGAAATTCTTCCAAAAAATAACAACCAAGAAGTGCGCATCAGTAGGAAGGTCGGCCACATGCCAAATAATATTGGACAAGACTCCAAATAGATCCACACACCAAGAAACCGCTCTGGAAATGAAGGAAGACCAACCGGTAAGCACAAGAATTGTCCCAAAACCTAGAAACAGTTAACCGGGAGCGATAACTAGCCGAAAAAGAATCCAAATGGACTAAAAATATGGAATTAAGCACATGAACCAGCCTGGACACTGAAAATAGGATCTGTAATGAAAAGAAAGCAACTACCGACACCTACCGGCAGGAACACAAAAAACTACACACTAAACTGAATAAGAACTAAACCGAAAGGAAATATTTTTGGTCAATGCAAGATTGCTCATAGACCAGGGATGCTCCTGCATCAATAATAATAATATATTTTTATTTTTTCAATAATAAAAATTTTCTACAATCACCAATGCATCGGTCAACCAATTTGGTAACAAATTTAGTAATTGGTCTATGTTTGGCTATTTGTTTGTTATGCTATGTTTAGAGGCTATTTGAAAAACCTCTCAAATTAATTGTGTTATCAAAGCTAATAGAGAACTTCAAATTCAAAGGACCTCTATATTTGGTGATAGATTTGCCAAACTTTTTGTGATTTTATGATGATGTTAGTAAACACCTTGGATTTTCACACTTCACCATCAATAGTGTATTTTTTTAAGCCCAACTTTAGAGGATTCATTCTTGTGCATACACAAGCTCCCTTTTCAAAAAAAAATTGTTAAATGGGGTAAAATTGTGCATGCTCTTCTAATGGTTTAGGTGATTTATAGTTTCAACTTTTTATTTTTTAAGAATTTTCATTTTCTCAATGATCTAGCTATATAGTTCACATTTTGAAATCTTCAAAGGGCTAAATTTTTTGCATACAAACTCATTTTATGGTGCATTTTTTTAACGTGTATATTTTCCTATGTACTTTTGTAGTAGTTCTTTTTGTTTCTTGTCATCTTTTATTAAAATTTAATTTTTAGTATGTGGTTAATTTTTGCATTTTTAAACATCTATTGAATGAACTTGATATATAAATGCACAAAGATAAAGTGCCACATATTGTACATATATTTTGAGTATCTTACACATCATGTTGTGTCATTATTATACTCATAATATATTATAAAGTTTCATGGGTTTTTCATTTTGTTTTCCTTTTTATTTACAATCACAACATTGTCTACCATCATGTGAGAGTGCCTTATTTTTTATACTCTTTTCTAGTTGCAAGCATTATCTTATGTATTTTTTGATGTTTTTCTTCCCCTTCTTGCACTATATTGTTACCCATAGTTTCAATGGACCTATCACACCTCTTCATTGTCACCAGTATGGGAGCTATCATTTTATTGGTACTAATGCTTCATTTGTTGCACTTAAGAGTGAGATATTATCTAGTTTTTGTTCTAATATACTAGGTAAATGTAGTTGTTGGTCACACATGAATTTTGGTGAAATAAAACACATACCATGTATACATTCTTGTGTACCTATTGATGGAGGTGACCTTCCATATTTAGTCGATTAGGTTTTTAAGACTATTGACACATGAAATTTTGACTTGCAATAAATCGGTCACCATTTGTGCATTAGTTAAGTGGCATCACATGTAAATTAATATTCCTTGTGTATCCTTGATTTAGTATTGTTATTGGGGCCACTCATGCATATTTGTGTTCCTTTGATATTGATCTTCATTGGGATTTTACTTGAGGTTTTCAATTTCAACACTATAACAACCATTTTTTAGAGTTATGCTAGCTTCTTCATGCTTCAATAGTGTTCTTCATGCTCCTACACTTCTAGAACAAATTTTTGAGACTTCTTAGTCCTTCTTGTTTGGCTCAAAAAAATCTTGGTAACCAAACTCTTATCCTTGGACCTACAAGTACAAGATCACATTAGTAGTAAGAGAAAAAATTAAATTTAGTGATATGGTTGACAAATTTTTTTTAATCTTTTAATAATATTAAAACTTATAATCAAGATCATGTTTTCTAATTTTCAAATATGTAGTTTATTTATGAATTGAAATGCTTTTCTATTTATTACTTTATTTATGATGAAAGTTGTTCTTAAACTTGAAATGAAATAGATTAGTATTTTTTAAATAACTTTTAGTTTTTAAAGTTTTTTTAAACATTACATGTCATCAATCTTGACATCATTCTTTACACAATGTAAAAAAATCATTTTATGATTAGTTTAGCTCAAATTGTGTCAATCGTACTTGAGGTGTTTTCAAAAATATCAATTATGATCAATAAATTTTTTATTAATATATATATATATAGAAAAAATATAAAAATATATCCTCATCAAACTTCACTATAATAGACAATTTTACCAAAATGGAATTAGAAATACTTTTATTTATGTGAAATTATGTTGGTTGTACACATGCATGTTTTGGCCCTAAAAACTTGACTTTAATTTAAAAGTGGTTTTGTACATCGTATACAAAATTAACCTGTATAATCTAATAATAAATTGTTTATTTAAATATTAGACTCAAAATTCTACATTTTATTTCACTAGACTTTCTTAAGATTATATATATAAGTGCTTCAAATTTTTACTCCAAGCATGACAAACTTTGATTTAAGAAAAAACACGCTCACTTTTTGGCTAAAAAGCGGATCCATTATCTTGTACTTACTTGGTCATGTTGAGTCCTACTTTCTTCCTTTACATTTTTTATGTTCTCCCTTTTGGAGACAAGTTTTTCCTCTATATTTTTCTATTCTTTATTTGTGAGAAAATTATGTGTAAATGCATTCCTAACATGGACTTGTTTTTCGTAACAATTTTTAATTCTTTGCATTTTGTATCTTTCTCCCTAAGTTGCACTTAAAGGGGCTTGTTGGTGTGAATTGTGTATATTGCCTATTAGTTTTAGTTTAAGAAATATTAACACCTAATTACTTAAGCTTATTTAGGTCATTTAATTTTGTTGTCTCGTGTTATAGGATTGATTAACTTTTCATAATCTTAATATGTAAAGTAGTGTTTCATCTAGGGTTTTATCACTACCTATATAACAAGGTCATCATATTATTTTGTAATACGAATTATGTATTCATTATTCATAGGAATATAAAAATTAATTTCTATTATATATCTCATCTGGAATTTATTTTGTCTTGTTGGTTAGATTCCTACTCATGTGTGTTCTTCCATTTCTTTTATAGTTTGGATATTAATCACTTCCAACCTTAGTTTTTCAACTCACACTTGAATTAATAACCTAATATTATAAATTGTTAGGAAATTGAAATTATCAGCTATACATGACAAATCTTCACATGACCCAAATAGAGAAATCTATGCAAACAAGTATTCAAAATCTATATTCAAAAGAACAAACATCATACCATAAACTATGACACAAGATATACCCTAGAAAAACCTAGCCTCAAAAAGTATCCATCACTCATGTATTATTCAAAAATGAAATCATTATAATACATCTTTAGAGTCTGCCATGAACACTTTTGAAACACAAGCTCTCTAAAGTACTCCATGTGAACAAACATGTAACCACACATCCAATGACATGCTTCAAACCCTCACAAATGGTACTAGAGATTCTCTCAACCTCTTAACCAAAAACTGTCCAACTTTCCAACCTTCGACAACTACCCTTGTGTTTTCTTATAATCATACTATAACATAGCATTAGTCTTACTTATGATTCTTATATTTGTGCATTGGAATGATGGAGGTTGAGAGAAAAAGTCTTACATATGTCCAAAATTCAACATAATATCATCATGAAGCAATTAAGAAAATGATCATGTAACTAATACAAAGATAATTAAACAAGATCAATGTAAAAGTCAAACAATAGAATTAGGAACGTAAACATGACAACATATTCTCACATCTCCTAAAAGAAGATCATATACTCAAATGAGCATATTAAGCTCCTAAGAGCACTTGCATCATTACAAAACTCTGAAGTAGTAATCAATATTAAGCTAATTTGTTGCTAGATCTATTGGGTTTGCACTCCTCTTTTGATGTAATTGGTCCCCAAGTAAAAATTTGTGGTTTCTTCCTTCTATGGTGGAAACCCTAATTTTTCACCACATTACAAATCTATATGCAAAAGAATAGACAGCATACCATCAAAGATAACACAATATATACTCTAGTAAAACCACCAAGAGGAAAAAATACAAGCCCCAAAAGCATCCATCATCCATGCATTATTAAACAAATAAATCATTATAATACAAATTTAAAGTCCTCCATGAACACTTCTGAAACACAAGTTCTCTACAAGCACTCCATGTAAGCAAGCATGTAACCACACATCCCATGTCATGCTTCAAACCCTCACAAAATGCAACAAGTGATGCTCACAACCCCTTAGCCAAAAAATGGCCATGGTATTATGTAAAACCATGTGACTAATACCATTAGATTACAAAGCCATTAGCCCATCATTTAGTATTGTGTAATAATTTTTCAATTATTAAATATTTTCCCAATATTAAATTAAATACTTTTCCCATGTGAATCCCCACATAAATATGTATCATACATACAACACATAAAGTGGATTTAAGAATGTTAACCCCATGTGATGCATGTATCCCTAGGTCCCTACGTGCACCAGACGTTTTCAAGGGAGGGGAGGGTAGGTTGATTAATGAAACTATTGCTTCCCACCCTGCATTTCGAGGTTCACAAAGGCATAACAATAGGCCCTTGGGCTCACCCTCTCACGAGGTCACTGCCCTGTCAGCCTCATCGAGGCCAAATAATAATAATAATAATAATAATAATAATAATAATAATAATAATGATGATGATGATGATGATGATGATGATGATGATGATGATGATGATGATGATGATGTAAGGTGATACAACACCTCATCCTAATATAAATCACAAATTCTTTTATAACCACTAAAAATTACACTCAAAATTAAAATTGTTTAAATTACATTACTTTTCTTTCCCTATAGTTGAAAAGAAATCTTTTTGAAAATGTCCCAAATTTTATTGTTATATGCATGTGACATAATCAAATTCCCAAGAAGAATTATTTTCCTTATTTATATTATATATAAATGGATGAATGAGGGTTGAATACATTTCTAAGTAGACTAAGAACGAGAGTAAAACAAAAAGAGATTCTTAAATGACTTAAGTAGATGGTACACAAGGTACGGAGGATGATAAATTCACAAGTGTAAATTTTAGTCAAGCTTAAGTGTAAAATGCACCACGAAAGTGATTTTTTTTTGGCTCCAACATGACTTTCAAAACCAATTTGAAACCTATGTCCCATGTAAAACCTATATAAAATAAATTCCAATTGAAATCTAATGTCTCAAATTGTATCTATTATAGAGACAAAACCTAGTAATTGGCCAAAGTTTTTATTGTCCAATGTAAAACCTATATAAAATAAATTCCAATTGAAATCTAATGTCTCAAATTGTATCTATTATAGAGACAAGACCTAGTAATTGGCCAAAGTTTTTATTAGTAGAAATGCATGTCAACAATCCATTTCAAATATTTCTACTAAGCTTAAGGCCTTTCTAAAACAATTTTATGTAGGTTTAATTAAGTAACAATCACTTTAACTTGAACACTCCTATAATAAAAGATAGTTGTTATTCAATTGAAATAATATTGAAGGACGTGAAAAGAAAAACAAGTTCTAGTAGAATTTTTTGAGAGATTAAAAATGGTGTTCACTCATCTCCTTAAGAAAAGAAGGATTTTAAACCCAAAACAAATAGGAAAAAGAATTATATTATGATTTAATAGTTTAGTTATTTTAGTATATCTAGTTTTAGGGATGAAATTAATGTTTCTCTGGTTTTTTATTGAACACAAGAAACTTAACTTCATAGATTCATACAATTAGGGGAAATGCTAATCCATTTACTTTTTATAATATACTCATAAGGGAATCCATCAATCATAGGAGAATTATTACAAAAAAAATGCAAGTCAAACTCATGGAGATAGATAATGGACATAAAGAACAGAGTGATAAAAAATATTTTGGCTTCTTCAACTATAGAAACCTTGGCATCAAACCTTGGTCCCAAAGAGATCTACGTACCTTTTTCACAATCATCATATCTTTCAATTCTTCACCAAGTCCTCTAATAGAGTTGACAACTTCATCAACATAGAGTAGGAATGTAACAATGTTCTCCTCTTCCTTTATTTTTAGACTAACTTCAAATTGAACTTAGTAGGTCCAAATATTTCCTTGTTTAATCTTGTCACATCCTTCATAAATGGTGTCCAACTTTACCCACACTCCCTTTGTTATCCTGTAATGCATAATATTCACAAACTCGAGGTTAGATGAACCACATAGAATATAATTTATTTCCTTGGAATTATTCTCAAAAGCCTTCTTTCTGGCCTAATCTTTTGGGGGACTTTAGGGGATTTATAGCCATCCACAATTAATTTCCAAACATCAAACCCTAGGGCTATCAAATATGCTTCCCTCCTTACACTCCAAAAAGAATAATTGGATCCATAAAAAAATGGCAACCTGTTAGAAGAAAGGCCTTCTTGTGAAATCGAGTGTGCCATCTTGAATGTACCTTAAGATGTTAATTTTATTCCAAGGAACTTAGCTCTGATGCCAATTGTTAAGCACAGTGATATACTAAGAGGTGGTGTGAGCTAGTATATCTCGATTTCAACTTGATTCTGACATTAATTATCATTAATAATTTCTCCAAGCATCAAACTCAATTCATCAAAGTAGCATTTATAAAAAAATTCTTTAATGATAAAGAAACTTATCAACAAACACATATATCCACACAAATAAACACCAAATTGATGTGAAAACCTAGATGAGAAAATACACATTCAGAGTAGCTACTTAGATCTACTACGGAAATCTAGCCTCACAATAAATGGGAATATAATAAGAAATTTAAAAATAAAGTAGGCACCAACCTACAAAAGACACCAATCCCTAATTATATTATCAAGAACCAACCTACAAGAGATACCAATCCTCTACGCCAAGATTTGAGCACCAACTCAGTATGTGGGACCCTAATCTCAACAAAATATAAGAGATGTAAAATGTAGAACTTCAAGGATGAATACATAGCTTCCTTATGATTTGATCAGCTTCAATACTTCTTCTTATAGTGCATATGACCTTCAGATTTAATTGCACAATGATTAAGATCCTACTCACACAACATCGCCCACATACTCACAAATCAACAATACCTTATGGATATATGCATCAAAAAAATATATTACAATTACAATTATAATTATATCCACATGTTATCCTACACCAAGATTAATGCATCTGCAAGCTAGCCACAAGAATAAACCTTATACCAAATGTGTAATAGGTTCAGTCCAAAAGCCCACATGTTACTCAATAAGAAAGGACATGTTATGTGTTACCCAATAAAAATTTTACTAGCCCCAATGTACATCAACATACTACTTTCAACTAGAACACATTACGATCCTCTAACACATCACACTAGAACACAAACCCAATTGGCTAACAAGCACACTGAACACTCTTTCACTTCAAATTTTCTATCTACTAAAGCTCAACCATTGAAATTCTAGAATATAATGCATCATGTGTAAACTTAACTTCCAAACCATAGTTCATAACTCTCTTTGCAATAGAATGTGGAACTCAATTACATGGCAGTGCAACTGAATGCACATATTGTTCCTAAGCAACAAACCTCAAAGGCATACCACAAATACTTCTAGATAGCATATCATAAGGTATACAGATAGAAAATACACAAATCAAAGCATACTGATAACATTAAGAGAGCTATTTAGTATATAGCTTGTCAATCCAAAACTCAAATGTTTAGGCATGTTAGCTTTGAAGCAATTATACTTAATTCTTACCGATCTGCTGACACCATCATGCCTCTGTCACACATTTCACATCAATGAAAACATATTGTAGCATCCTAAAATTGTGACACTTGCAATTTTGACTGCATTTGGGTCTTCACAATGGCGATGCAACGTTGAACTTGAATGGAGACCCTGAAACCTGCTTGTGACATCAAAAACTGCATTTTTCTGCACCTTGGCATGATCCCTCCTTGCACCCTGCTGTCTCGGGAGGTGGGACCATGGCGCCTAGCGCCTTGGTCCTTCAGGACTAGGGCGCCCAGTGCCCTGGTCCCCCAGGACCATGGCGCCCAGCGCCCTGGTCCCTGGCCCTATTTTGGGCCCGGTCTCCTTTTGGGCATCGGGTCTTGAAGTTTGCAAATTGGAAAATATTGTTTCTAGGTCAGCCTAAGGTCGGGAAAATCAGTCTCTCAACCCTAATTGACAAGTATATAAACTACTTTTCCTCTCCTAGAAAGGGAGGAAGGAAATAAGTAAGAGCAAGACATAGAAGCGATATTCAAACATTCAAGCATTCAAGTATTCCTTCAAGCAATCGAGCATTCTAAGTCTCCATTCAAGGCTAGGTGTTGCATTCAAGACAAGGATTCAACCATTGAAGAGGAGATCACTTACAACACATAACACATAACATACATTACACCTTCGCATGTAAGAATACAAACATTCTTACAACAAGGTATCAGTACTTGTTTACATTACAAACATTTACATTTACAGCATTCTCATTTCTTGGTTAATTCCAAAACTGGGGTTTGACCTAAAGGCAAACCCCTAATCCCTAACCCCCCAATCGTCCTCTCTTTTCTGTGTGTAGGTTGCAAGTACGCGACTGTAATTGAAGATCTGGAATCCTTGTGCAGAGACGAACAGGTCCCCCTTCGTTTTGCGGATTTTTTAGAGGACCGTGTGCACGTCGGGCACCATCGTCTCATCAACTTTCGCTCAAATTTGCAGAACAGCATTGTCTCAACATTTTAATGCTAATTTCAGGTCCGCAGCTTCATCCCGTATCCCCATCTTTGTTTATAAGCGAATCTTTCTTACTTTACATGTACTCCTAGTTCAATCTTTCTATCTGCATTCTTTACAAAAGAAGGTATCCTTGATGTCTCAACCCTTGAAACTCATTTAGAATCCATTCTTGCATTGTGTGGGATTGGATCTTGTGGGTTTCAACCCCTCTTTTGAATGTAAAGTCCCTCCTAAGTGAAAACCATCAATCCTAGTGACCTCCTCTCTCCTTGGGGAGGGAGAACAACTAGGGTTCGATTTTTCCACTTTACATTTTGGTGAACCCGACGTGAACATCCTAATTCTGATTATTCATGGTTAGATCTGAAAAATTTTCTTCCTTAATTACATTTCCATGTTTGATCTTTTGCAAATTTTAGAGGCTAATTGCATAAAAACCCTAAAATTTTCTTTTTAGTAATTAAACTTGTGGAATGTTTAATTGTTAATGCTTGTTTCAGATTTACCCTTCTATTGCAAATTGTCAATTCATATTTGTGCTTTAATTCTGAAAATTAAGTGGTTAAGTGTCAAAACCCTAATTTTTAAAACCTTCTTGATTCAACCTTTGACTGATAATTTCACTAATCAAAACACTTCCAAATCGGCTGTAACTTTGGATTCCACAATAAAATCACAATATCTCTCATCCCTGAAAATTTGGAAAAAAGTTGCGAGGACCGTGTGCACCCCAACCACCATCGTCCCCGAAATTTTTTCCAAAATTTCGGGAGCTAGATCTTACTGTATTTTTCTGCTAAAATCCAGAATTTTGGCTGATTTTATCAATTTTAACACTTTCAAAATTAAAGTCAAAGTTGGTCTAGCGATTGCTTGGATTGAGGCTTCTAATCATTCAAAAATTATTGAAATTGAAATTCATATCAAAATTGTGTTTCTTACAGTCCTAAATCTGAAAAGTGTGTTGGCATTCATTCGAAATTTCAGTGCTTTATTCAAATTTTTGCAGTTTGTAACTTTTGAAATTAAGTGTTTAATTGCAACAACCTTGATTTCCATTTTCAAAATTGAATTTTGCGTGAAATTGAGTCAATTCTTAAAATTTCAAAACTTGCATTGCTTTTAGTATTCCCTCTAAAATCATAAAATTCAAAATTTCAGTTTCCCCCTCTTTTTCAAAATTCAAATTTTACATTTTTCAACAATCTTGGTAGGGTTCAATTTTGAGATTGCAACTTTAATTTGGTCTATCTATAGATCGTAAAATCACTCAATTTTTTTAGATTAGCTTTAAAATCATCATAGCTTTCATCCCTGAAAATTTTGAAAAAAGTTGCGAGGACCGTGTGCACTCCGTTCGCCACGGTCCCTAACATTTTTTCCGAAATTTTGGGAGATTGTCCTGATTGCATTTAACAGCTTAAATCTAGGAGATTGGCTGATTTTATTGAAATTTGCTACCTCTAAAATTCAAAATCTTCTCTCTCTCTTTAGTGCATGAGTTTTACAACAATAAGCCCTACTTACACTATTCCCGTTAGACGAAGCCTTAGAATTAAGTCTTTCCAAGGTTTAATTACTGAGGAGATGGAACCTAATTTGAATGGCCTATTTAACGAGGACATGGGTAATTCCTCTAATCCTCTTAATGATGAAGAAGCTCTCCATGAGGTTTCTGTAGAACAACTTTCAAAATTGGATAACCAATTTGATGATTTTCGACAATGGATGTCTCAAGAATACCCTGATAGTCAAGCTCTTTCATTAATTGAGGGTCTAAAATGTATGGTTCAAAGTGATAAGAATGGAATTGATATTTTGCGTGGTATTGCACACATTGTGGATTTGAATGTGATGCCTATGAAGAGTTAAGCTGAAACTTTAGGTTATACACAACCTCCTACTCAAGTCAATCATTCTACCCCTTTGACAACTCCTATTGCTAGTATACCTACTTTTACATCAAACATAATGACTACTTCAATACAAGACATTCCACCTATGATCACCAGTCATGGGGGCAATCCTTCTTCTTCAATCAACCCTCTTCCTTCATTCATTCCTTCAATGAGTGTTCCTATTACATCTCCACAAATGAACATGACGCAAGGGGGCAATTCATTTAACCATTCCATTCCTTGTTGTAGTGTTCCTCCTTTCCAATCATCTCCTATGACTAACTATCATAGTGTCCCACCACCTTACTCTCAATCAATACCTTCTTTCAATAACACAATACCTCCATCACAATCTAACACGGCTAATATGAACTCTTCGACTGAAGCGGCCATTAACAATCTTGCACAAACTGTCTCTTCTTTACAGCAACAAATTGCCTCTATGAATCAATCTAAGTTTAGTGTGCCCACATTTGATGTTGCAAGCCCACTTTCTCTTGACATTGTTCGAGCTATCCCCCCTAAACATGTTGAAATTCCACATTTGGAGCTTTATAATGGTAAGGGTGACCCTCTAACACATGTTAAGACCTTTCAAACAATATGTACCGATTTTGCTTATGACCAAAGGTTGCTTGCAAAACTGTTTACTAGAACATTAAGAGATAAAGCCCTACAATGGTATTGCTCATTACCTTCCTATTCTATTACTTCTTTCGAACAACTTGCAAATGCTTTTATTCAACAATTTCAAAACAATATAAGTCCTAAAGTTACTTTGATTGATTTAATGCATTGTAAACAAGGTGTTAAAGAAAAAGTGACTGATTTCATTGGTAGATGTAAACATTTGTATGCTCAAATTTCTTTTCCAGTACCTGACAATGATATTCAAAGAATCTTTATTTCTAATTTACAAAAAGATATTAGAGAAAAACTTCTGTTTTCTGAGTTTACTTCTTTCCAACAATTGTGCACAACTCTTCACAATTATCAACTGACTGTGAGTCAAATGGAACAAGCAAATCCTATGGCTCCGAGTGATAAGGGTGATAGTAGTCAACAACCATTTGGGAAGTTTAAACCGAATAGAGAGTCCATTAAATTCAATGAAAACATCATCAACAACAATGTGAATGCAACATCAGGTGTGCCTCCTATTTCTAAGTTTTTCAAGAAAGAAAGAAAGTTTACTCCTTTGAATGAATCATTGCATAGTATTATGAATAAGTTATTGGAACAAAATGTGCTTACTCTTCCTCCTATAAGGCAAATAGATCCTGCAAAGATTAATTCACCCTATTTTTATAACAAATCTTTTTTTCAATTTCATCGTCAACCTGGGCATGATACTGAAAAATGTTTTGCTTTAAAGGGTAAAATTCAAGATTTGATTGATAATAACACTATCTTTGTTTCTGGTGTGAACGATAAAGGCAACACATCTGTAGCTCCTCCTAACCAAAATCTTAAGATTTTTACTGATCCATTGCCTTCTCATACCTCTAATGCGATTGATACTAATGATTCCTCTGTCTCACCTGATGATCTTGTGTCTATGACTCTGAATGTGATTAACTTTGTAGAGCAGCAGAAAATCCCTAAAGAACCTTCCATCACCTTTGATTCCAGTGAAACTATCAGGGCAGCTGATGGTCCTTTATATATAGTTGCAAAAGTCAAGAATACACCTTGCCGTGGAGTGCTTATTGATCCTTCTTGTATGGTTAATATCATTACTGAAGAATTTCTTTTTACTTTGCAATTGAATCAAGTGATCTATGACGAAACAAATGTGGTTGTGAAATTATTTGATGAATTTTCTTCTCCTGCAATTGGTTCTATTACATTACCTATTGAGGTCCATAACAAATCCCTTGATGTGAGCTTTGCTATTATTCCATCGTCCGAACAATTTCGTGTGAAGCTAGGCTATCCTTGGCTATCTTCCATGAAAGCTATTGCTTCTCCTATTCACAAGTGTTTGAAATTTCCCCATAATGGTGAAGTTGTTACTGTCAATCATAGTCTCTTTAAACCAGCTGAAAGAACTTCTAGCGTTCCTATTGATTACTTTTGGCCTAAAAAATTCCAATCTCTTCCTCCGCGAAGTGATCATCTTTTTAAATCTTATCAAAAGTGGGAAAAAGATATGATCCTATCTCTAAGTGAACCTAGAACACCCAAACTTGATATTCCTATCATTCTTGAGAAGGAAGTTCTTCCTTTGAAAGATAAAACTAATGTCTTTCCTCAAGAAGATTCCCAACCCATCCCTATGAATGTGACTATGCCTATGACTAATAAACTTCCTAAAAGTAGACCTATACCTCCTCGTCATGATGGACTTGGTCTCCTTCCTAAACCAAATATTCCTCCCTTATATGGAGCAGTTCCTCCTCCTTCCTCTTATGGAGAGAAGAGACCTTCCTCTTCTCCTATTATTCAACCTAAGAGACCACAACCTAAACACCCACGTGAAAAGGATGAGAACATTCCTCCTCCTCAATCTTCTCAACTTCCTACTAAGACTAGATGAAATCGTTCTGCACGTGAATGCCGATGAAAGCGTCATCTTAGAGCTCAAGCAACTACTTCTCAAACTTTGCAATCCCCAAAAACACCTTCAGCTAGTATTATTCCATTTTCTCCTTAGCCGAAGATTGAGCCGAAATCTCCTAAACATAAGATGCATGATGGTCTTGATCCTGTGCGAGTTAAAGATCCTATTTTTATAAATCTTGATGATGATATAGATGAAAATGTTATTCATGATGAAAATGTTACTCCTCTTCATTCTGATAGTGAATATGAATATGTTGATGTTGATAACCATTTATCTAACGAATTTTCTAAAGCACTTATCCTAGCTCCTCGACAAGAACAACGTGGCTCGGAACATGAACATAGCCCTTGTTTGGATCTTGTGATAGCTCCATCTGCTGTGTTGGATGTTCCTCCTCTAGCATGTTTCCTGCCCTCCTGAAATATCGATCAGCAAGATCGGGGGGTAGATGACGTGCTAGACTAGTTTCATTAGCATAGCAGACTCTCTCCTCCTCTCTTGATCTCTTTTGTTACTTCTTCTATGTGTTATTCTCATTCTTCTATTTATTTTCCTTAGTGTTGTCTACTTGAGGACGATGCAAAGCATTGAGATCTCTTTTGGTCTCTCTCATGTTGACTCAAAAGACACATGTGTTCCCTTCTTCTAGGTGACCTTCCTTGATTGGGGAATGAAGAACAATTATGCATACATACATATGATATACATGAATTATCATACAGCATACTGACCCCGAGGAAAGCGAAGTCACCTTGTGCTTTGTGTTTTGTGTCTATTATCCTTGGGCTTATCTCACACTTGGGGGCTAAATCCTTGTGATAACGTGCTCGTTTCTCATTTCTTATATGTATCACTACCTTAAAACAATCACCCCCGGTGAGGCGTGTGCGATCGCTTTAACATAGGGGGGCATACATCTCGTTCATATCTTTTCAAGATACTTCAAAATTTCTTGGCGAATTTAGCTTTGCCTTGAAAATTTTTGGTATTTTTCTTGCATGACTCATAGTGAGGGAACCTTACTACTAACAGTCATGGTTCTCCCTCATGATCTTCCCTTTTACTTTGTCAATCGAAGTTGTAAGATCCTTAGTCCACTGGGGGCTTGGTGTATCTTGCCTCCTTGACGTGGTGAAAGTTTTTCAATGTTGTTTCCTTGTACTTTACTGGAAGTATGAGCGTACGCTTATACTCCCGCTAAAGTGGGGGCTAAATGTAGCATCCTAAAATTGTGACACTTGCAAGTTTGACTGCATTTGGGTCTTCACGATGGCGGTGCAACGTTGAACTTGAATGGAGACCCCGAAACCTGCTTGTGACATCAAAAACTGCATTTTTCTGCACCTTGGCATGATCCCTCCTTGCACCCTGCTGTCCCGAGAGGTGGGACCATGGCGCCCAGCGCCCTGGTCCTTTAGAACTAGGGCGCCCAGCGCCCTGGTCCCCTAGGACCATGGCGCCCAGCACCCTGATCCCTGGCCCTATTTTGGGCCCGGTCTCCTTTTGGGCATCGGGTCTTGAAGTTTGCAAATTGGAAAATATTGTTTCTAGGTCGGCCTAAGGTCGGGAAAATCAGTCTCTCAACCCTAATTGACAAGTATATAAACTACTTTTCCTCTCCTAGAAAGGGAGGAAGGAAATAAGTAAGAACAAGACGCGGAAGCGATATTCAAACATTCAAACATTCAAGCATTCAAGTATTCCTTCAAGCAATCGAGCATTCTAAGTCTCCATTCAAGGCTAGGTGTTGCATTCAAGACAAGTATTCAACCATTGAAGAGGAGATCACTTAAAACACATAACACATAACATACATTACACCTTCGCATGTAAGAATACAAACATTCTTACAACAAGGTATCAGTACTTGTTTACATTACAAACATTTACATTTACAGCATTCTCATTTCTTGGTTAATTCCAAAACCGGGGGTTGACCTAAAGGCAAACCCCTAATCCCTAACCCCCCAATCATCCTCTCTTTTTTGTGTGTAGGTTGCAGGTATGCGGCTGTAATTGAAGATCTGGAATCCTTGTGCAGAGACGAACAGGTCCCCCTTCGTTTCGCGGATTTTTCGGAGGACCGTGTGCACGTCGGGTGCCATCGTCCTGTCAAATTTCACTCAAATTTGCAAAACAACATTGTCTCGACATTTTAATGCTAATTCTAGGTCCGCAGCTTCATCCCGTATCCCTATCTCTGTTTATAAGCGAATCTTTCTTACTTTATATGTACTCCTAGTTCAATCTTTCTATCTGCATTCTTTACAAAAGAGGGTATCCTTGATGTCTCAACCCTTGAAACTCATTTAGAATCCATTCTTGCATTGTGTGGGATTGGATCTTGTGGGTTTCAACCCCTCTTTTGAATGTAAAGTCCCTCCTAAGTGAAAACCGTCAATCCTAGTGACCTCCTCTCTCCTTGGGGAGGGAGAACAACTAGGGTTCGATTTTTCCGCTTTACACATATGTTCAACAAGAATATTATAGAATCTAGATCTAATTTTTTAGAATTTTTAATCCCATATTTCTAGTCCTAAGCCTCAAGATCCCTCTCACATTCCAACTTATAATCTTCACCTAGAAAAGAAAGAGAAAAAAGGCTTTCACTGAATAGAGAGTTGATTCCCTCCCCTTTTGCACATCCTATGAAATCATACAGGAATGGTAAAATTTTGGATAACTTCACTCTTTAAGCCATTTATACCTAATCTCATATTTACATTCTTTTCATATTATCAAAGATGTATAATTGTAATGAATAAAAATAGATTTTTCTTATAGAGTTTGACCATTTTTCGTAAGTTATCAATTGAAATAGGAATTTATTGTATTCATCTAATCAATACTTGTAAATCTAATTTCATTCAATTTTTTTCCGATTACTTCTTAACCAATAAATTAAATTCATCAACTAATTTATTTTTTCTTGAATTATCATCGGATTTAATTTCAAATTATTCTAAAATATGCATTTACATAAAATCTTGAAAGGTAAAAGATATTCAAATGAAAAAATTAAAATCCCAAGATTAAAATATTCACAATAAGATTCAAAAATTTAAAAAAATTGAACTAACATTTCAAATCATATTTGAAATAACCATCTATTCTATTTTTAACACAAATTATGGTGAAATTGAATCATTTAATATGCATTTAATACTAACCACAAATTTCCATTACCCTAAAACAAATATAATAGGATGTCAAATAATTCTCCTAGATATTCAATCCATTTTTTCTACTCTAACTTATTTGTAAATACTCCACACCAAGCTATAAAACATTTTCTAATTTCATGCAATAAATAAGTTATTTTAAAGCATAATATACCAAAATAAACTAGTTGATGAGATTCCACTATAATTGTTTATTAAATACTTGATTCATCTAAATTTGGTAGTAGGTGATCTTCAAACACAAAATGAATTAGCAATATTAGGCTATGGAGTGTATCTTTAGTTCTTTTATTTCATTCCACCATCCACTTTTTATTTGTATATCAACCATTATATCATCTATTATTTGTATATGAAATATCAATAATGGGATAGATCTTATTAAATGTTGATTTCAAACAAGAGATGCAATGCGTCAAGTTCCTACAAATGGTGTGAATAGTTTAGAGTAGAAAACAAAAATGGATTTGATTAGTTTAGAGATAGAGGCGGCAAGAATGAGAGAGGAAGAAGGTGACAAAGATAAGTAGTAGAGAGAGGCATTGAGAGAGGCGAAGAGAGGGATAGAGAGGGGGAAAGATAAACATATATAGATAGAGATAATTTTATAATTTTATAATATATAATAAATTATTTATAATAAAATGATATAATTAAAATAAATGTAAAAATGAAAGTTTAAAAGGTTTTTTTTTTTTGAATAAATTACTTCTTAAATAAAATCTAAATATCATCAAGTTTATATTAAGAAGATAATAATCTTAATTATTATTTATGAAGAATAAAATAGTAAGACAATTCAATATTATAAAGATGAACATAAGTAGAAAATGGAAAAGGATTTGGTTAGTTTAGAGATAAAGAGGGCAAGAGTGAGAGAGGAAGAATGTGACAAAGATAAGGAGTAGAGAAGAGGTATTGAGAGAGGCGGAGAGAGGAATAGAGAGGGGAAAAGATAGAGAGATAGAGATAGAGATTATTTTAAAAAATTTAAATATATAATAAATTATTTAAAAATATAATGTTATAATTAAAATAAATGTAAAACATGTAAGTTCAAAAGGTTGAAAATAAATTTTTTAATAGATTACTTCTTAAATAAAAACTAAGCTTTGACAGTTTTATTTAAAAAAAATTATAATCTTAATTACCTCGAAAGTGTTCCCTATGTAAGCTTTACAAGCTCAATTGGATTATCCATATTTGATATCATCTTAGAGGCTTACAAGATGATTGAGACATTTACAACCATTAGATGGAAAATGTAATAACCCACTATACTTAACCCAACAAAATTTTGACCCTTTTTCTTTCCTTTGACTTAATTATTTGTGTTTGATTCAATCGCATATTTTGGGCATTTATCCATTTGGATTAGGCATTCATCCATTTAGGATGAGCATCTAACCATACGGGTTAGGCATCTGTCCATACGGAACAAAAGGTTTCATCTATCCAATATGGGATAGGCATCTACCCAACTTGGGATAGGAGGTGCTCTGGCCAGAGACTTGGACTCATCGGGACCATTCGGGTCCTGAGTCACTCACTAAGTACTACACTCCTCTAATAGGAGTGCACCGAGGTCACTGTCCTTAGGAGAAATCAAAATAACATAATGCAAGCTTGAATTCCGCCTCAAAATTTGGCTTAAAGCCTTGGGAAGTCAAGCGAATCCATACGTGATTCCTTCCGAGTATGCATTGAATTACTTTTTCCTTTATTTTCCTTATCTTTCAATTAGGATTCTTTGCAATCCTTCTTCTTACAAAATCCTAGACCCCATCCATGAATGCCTGAGTACTAGGGACAACTTTGTCCCTAGACTACCTACATACTCATTTCGGCATGGGATCAAGGCATAAAGTATGTAGTTCTATTTTCTAATCTATGGTTTAATGTAAATTGTTTGGTGGGTACGCAACCCTTTCTAAGCTCAACATCCCAGACAGTTTCTTTGTTGTTGCTACCCACAATGGTAGCATTTAAGCAAAGGCTCAAGATGGCCTATTGCTTGTGGCCTAAAACAACTAGGTCCTAATACCTATCATAAGCGTCACCCTTGACCCAATTGTCAACCATCAACAACTCTTCGAGATTAAGTCAAACTTATAAAAGCATTTCACTCAATCAACCCTAAAGGGGTTTATTATGGTTAACTAGCGGATGTAAATCATTTAAGGATTATCTTATTAGATTATCAATCCAAGGGGGATTACCCGCTCCTTGGATTTTAACTTCCAATTGTCCCTTATTACTCCCCAATGATTTATAGGGATGATGCCACAGATGTTGTTGATGCATCTTTATTAGGCGTTAAGTGCAGTAGTTCAACACGATGACATTATACGTAAGCATGACCCAGAGGCACCGTAAATACCGAACGTTGCTAGGTTTTTGTTTTCCAACTCCCTTTGTTTAGTTTTCTAACTAAGAGGTCTAACTCTTATATTCAAATGAAATTAACCCTATTCTAATGTAGATATAATGGAAACCAATATTGCGAATCAAGCCACAAAATAAATTCTACGTACAGAGAAAAAAAAGTCTCTTGAACTAGAATAAATGAGAGATCTACCATCTAGCATGGATAAGTGAGAAAGTGTAACTTGTATAGAGATAACAAGAATAAAAGTGCCTCCAATGGCATTAACTTCGTCTTACTCTAAATTTACCTCTTTTATTTTTCTAAAAAAAAAACCATTGATACTTAGAAAGGGAAAGAAAGATTTCTTTAGTTAGCTTGATCAAATCAAAATTTGTGAATTAAATGAATCATCTAATTAAAAGGATCTACATAGAGGAACTTTATGTTAAAATTATTGCGAATGAATTCCAATTAAATATTCCTACTTAAGTTTTCCAAATCACTTTGACAAACAATTTTTTTTCCATTTATCTAATTTTAATGTTGACTCAATTTTAGGGACCAATTCCTTTCTCCCCCTTTTGAATTTACCATTAATAATAAAATTTGGTTTTTTTTTTAATATATGTATGTTTTATATTATATAAAACGCTCAAGTCATTATCACCATTATTATTTTATTTATTTATTATATCTCATTTTTTTTGTTTATTATGTCTATATAAATGCATAATCTAAAATAAATAAAATAATTTGATACGAAAATAAAGTAAGGCTTTTAATGCCAAGCAGGGAGTGGGGCCACGGGCCCCACCACCATTCATTATGCTTGAAATTGAGGCAAGCAAATACAACAAAGAGGAGATTTTATAAAATTTCTCTCATGACAACCATGTTCATTTATAGAGAGGAATGAAAATGGATTTACTCTCAGGAATTAAAATAAGTTTTGGTACACATGAACAAATTTAAAATCAAAGGAAGAGATTTTCATTTGAATGATTTTCACATGAAGAAAAGAAGAAAACAATATTCTTACATGAGTAAATAATCTTTATTCCCAGTAAGTTTCATAGGAAAGAAAAGAATAAAATAAGAAAACAAGATTGAATTTAATCTTTATTCCCAGTAAGTTTCAGAAAACAAGATTTCATACATGAGAAATTTATTTATTTATTTTTATTCACACTAAGATTTACTCACGGGAAAGAAAAGAATAAAACAAGAAAACAAGATTGAAATTAATCTTTATTCCGAGCAAGTTTCAGAAAACAAGATCTCATACATGAGAAATTTATTTATTTATTTTTATTCATAGTAAGTTTTACTCACAGTAAAGAAAAGAATAAAACAAGAAAACAAGATTGAAATTAATCTTTATTGCCAGTAAGTTTCATTCACAGGAAAACAAGATTTCATACATGAGAAATTTATTTATTTTTATTCATAGTGAGTTTTACTCACAAGAAAGAAAAGAATAAAACAAGAAAACAAGATTGAAATTAATCTTTATTCTCAGTAAGTTTGATAGTTCTGATACTTAATGTAAGTACAGATGCCAAGCTAACAAGATGAGAGGGGGGTGTCAATCATACAAACTTAATCTTCCATAATAACAACAGATTCAACCTCGTTAACATATACTTCAGCAATATAACCAAAACTACTAAACATGCAAACTCGTAAGCATATAAACATCATAACACTCATAACACCAGATTTAACGTGGAAACCCAAATAGGGAAAAACCATTGTGGGATTTCAGACCCACTAAGAAATATACTCTTCTAGAGTATGCTCGGTTAAAAGCAAATCCTGTTAAAGATTACAAACACATTGCTAGATGTGACACGGTTAAGGGATTTCCCTCAAATCTGTTAGGATCTTCACCTTTTTAGAAGTGACCTTGTTAAAGGATTTCCAACACTCAATCAGAATGTCACCTTGCTAAAGGGTTTTACAAATAAGACTGTTAAGTCCACTCGGTTAAGAGATTTTCTGTCACTTCACAAAATAATAGTAATAAAAGTCTATCTGCAACTTCACATCTAAAATGCTGAAGCAGATTCTTATTTGCTCAATACAATCTATTCATAGGACTTATCTTGTCCCTTTGTTGGGCTCTATACTCTGTTATTTAAACAAGTCTTCAAGCTTTTGTGCTCGGTAATTACTATGTAGCATCCCTGTGCTTACACTTGCCCGCATGCATTGTTTATCAACAGTTCCTTATTTATAAACAATTTGCTAATCACTTATTCTCCTTGATCACATATCCCATGATCAATCATAGCCATCAGATCTTTAAACTTGATCAGGTTCAATGTATCCTTCGATCTAAAAATGTTTTACCTCGCCTTGGAACTTGCATACATTTCTTGGAACTTGTGCTAAGGTATTGTGATTCAATTTGAGTTGTAGATCTTTTTGCTGATCTTCCTTTACCATAGATTCTTTAACAAACTTCATGCATGACATACCAATCATTTAATCTATTCCAGCTCATCAGCTTCCTTCATTAATTAATGCTTTTAATCATTTAATGCATTTTGTTATAGCTCGGTTGCAACTCGGTAAATACTAAACTTTACTCGATAGACATTCCGCCTTCATTTACCGATAGCGATAACCTTAGGGTTTATGACTAGGTTCTTTGCTCGGTAACATAGTATAGTATTAACCTTACAATCAACAACATATGTAGGATATCAAAACAATCTAAACATCATGATCTCATCATTGTCTAACTTGGTAATAGTTGCCCATTGAATAACTTATTCCTCCCCTTATTCATCACATTCTTTTTGTGCCTTTTACCGACATCTTTATACTCACCAAATCATACTTCTTAAGATATGGCAACATCATACTGAATTAGAAAATCAATTTCTTGACATCAATGACAAAATAATAATATTAAGACAGTAAACATCATTAATCAATTATATCCATAACCATCAACAACCTTCTCAATATCCTAATTGAAATGCCAACAATCTCCCCTTGTCTGTTATAATGCCAACAATCTCCCCCTTTGGCATTGATGGCAAAACCAAGTGATTTGACCTAATTGATTTGGATTGTTGTGAGATTCTGAAATGCTCTCCCCCTATCATTAGACTTCTCCCCCATAAATTAGTCTTCTCCCCTTTGACAACAATGCCAAAAAGTAAAGAACTAAAACATGATTTCTTCCATTGAGAAGTGAATTCCTTCTTGTTATATGTTAACTTAGTATCGGTCAGAGCATTATGTCTTCAATTCATGTTCCCTGTATTTGTTTCCTACAAACCTTTAGAAAACATCCTAAAGTGTGTAAATAAGCAACAATCCACACATAATATTTTGTAGATTCATCGAATTGATGCTTTCACTGAACTCGGTCAGTGAGTAGAAGATAGGGGTAGGACCCCTAACTTGCTTCTGAGATACTCAAAAGTGTCCCTTGCCAGTGGCTTGGTGAAGATATCTGTTATTTGTTCTTTTGTGGTAACATACTCCAACACCACTTTCTTCTCTTGAGCTTCTTCTCTAAGATAATGATATTTGATAGAGATGTGCTTTGTCTTAGAGTGCATAACAGGATTCTTTGAAATGTTAATGGCACTAGTATTGTCATAGAATATAGTTACTGGCTCGGTAACTTTCTCATTTATACCTTCCAATAGTTGTTTGATCCATATTATATTGGTACAATTTAATGCTGTAGCAACATATTCAGCTTCTGCTGTTGACTGTGAAACACATCCTTGTTTCTTGCTAAGCCAACTCACTAGTCTTTCTCCTAAAAAGAAAGCTCCTCCACTTGTGTTTTTCTTGTCATCAATGTTGCCTGCCCAATCAGCATCAGTATAAACTTTTAAATCAAAGTCATTTCTCTTGTTATATACTAAGCCATAATCTTCAGTGCCTTTCAAGTATCTAAAAATTCTCTTGATTGTTGTCATGTGTGTTTCCTTGGGATCTGCAGAAAATCTTGCAACTATACCTACTGCATGTGTTATGTCTGGTCTGCTATGAACAACATATTGTAGCTTTCCAAACATGGATCAGTAAAGTGTCTCATCAATAGATGCAGATTCATCATTCTTTGATAATTTACAGTTGGTAGTCATAGGAGTACTTACTAGTTTTGAATCCTCCATTCCAAATTTCTTCAAGATTTCCTTTATGTACTTGGATTGAGTAATGAAAATCTCATCTTTCATTTGCAGTATCTGTAAACCTATAAAATACTTTATCTCACCGATTAATAACATCTCAAATTCTTTGCTCATTTCATTTCCAAAGTTCTTGCATAAAGAGTCATTTCCACAAAAGATAATATCATCAACAAATATAGTTGAGATCAGTATTCCATTTTCATCATTTTTCATGTACATATTATTGTTTTCACTTGTCCTTATAAAACTAATCTTGATTAAATAAGAGTGCAATCTTTCATACCATGCTCTAGGTGCTTGTTTCAAACCATATAAAGCTTTGTTCAATTTACATGCCTGATCTTTATTCTTGTCTTCAACAAATCCTTCAGGTTGTTCAATATAAACTTCTTCTTCTAATATACCATTCAGAAATGCAGATTTGACATCCATTTGATATACCTTAAAATTTTTGTAAGCAGTGTATGCCAACAATGTTCTTTCTCCTTCAAGTCTTGCCATAGGTGCAAAAGTCTCACCATAATCTATTCCCTCTTCTTGAGCATAACCTTTTCAAACTAGTCTTGCTTTATTTTGAATGATCTCACCTTTTTCATTCAGCTTGTTTTTGAAAATCCACTTTGTACTAATTACATTTTTGTCCTTCGATCTTAGGACCAGTGTCCATGTGTCATTCTTCTTGATTTGATCAATCTCTTCTGTCATAGCATTTATCCAATCTTCACTGTTAAATGCCTCTTTCACTATCCTCGGTTCAAATTCAGATGTCAAACATGTGTTGTATCTTAGTTTGTTCCTTGTCATCACTAGGTCATCTTTATCTCCTATAATCTGACTTGATGCATGATTCCTTCTGACATACTTGGCTAATATAGGCTCGGTAGATTCTGTATGATCTTCTTCATCACTCGATAACTAGACATTCTCTTCATTTCCTTTAGTAAATCTCTCGGTAGGACTTGTCGGTCGAACATAGACAAATTATTCATAATCTTCTGGTTCTATAGAGTTTCCTTCATCATTTCTTTCTGCAAATTCATCAATTTTCACATTTGCACTTTCTACTATTTTGTTAGATGATTTGATCAGACATTTAAATGCTTTACTTCTAGAAGAATAACCAAGAAATGTTCCTTCTTCACTTTTCTGATCAAACTTTCCATTTCTATCATCTTTGTGTACATAGCATCTACTTCCAAAGATTTGGAAATAACTTACATTAGGTTTCTTGTCATACCGGATTTCATATGGTGTCTTCAAAGTTCCTTTCTTCAGTTTTACTCGGTTCAGGGTGTAAACTGTTGTGCTTATTACTTCTCTCCAAAATGTTTGTGGCACTTTCTTTTCAATCATCAGGGTTCTGGCATAGTCCACGATAGGTCTTTTTCTTCTCTCAGCTATCTCATTTTTCTGTGGAGTTCTCGGTGCAGAGACTTATCTTTTTATACCATGATCATTGCAGAATAAGTTGAACTCATCAGAGGTAAACTCACCTCCTCTATCAGACCTAAGACATTTCAGTTGTCTTCCTATTTCATTTTCAACTCTTGCCTTGTACCATTTAAATATTTGAAAAGCTTCTGATTTTTCTTTTAAAAACATTACTGACATCATCCTTGAATAATCATCCACAAATAATATGAAATATTTATCACCATAATAACTTTGAACTTTCATAGGACCACAAAGATCAGTGTGCACAAGATCTAGAATTCCCTTAGAAGTGTAGGACTTACTTGTAAAGCTTGATCTTGTCATCTTACCCATCTGGCATCCTCAGCACATAGCATTCTCAGGTTTTTCCAAACTCGGTAGACGTCTTACTCGGTGCTTCTTTCTTATTTTGATCAGATTATCAAAATTTACATGACAAAACCTTTTATGCCATAACCAAGTATCATCTATCTTTGCATACATACACTTGTTCCAATTTGAGTCAAGGTGAAATGTGTTACCTTTTGTTTGTGTCTCGGTAGCAGCTAACTTTCCATGCTTGTCATGAACTTTGACAATTCCTTTTTGAAATTCTATTTGGTAACCTGTGTTGTTTAGCTGTTCTACACTCAACAAATTGTATTTCAATCCTCCAACCCAATAAACATCATTACATTTAGCATTGTCAAGAAGTGTTATGGATCCTTTACCTTTTACCAGACATGGTGCTCATTACCAAATCTTACATAACCTCCATCATAATCTTCTAACATAACAAACTTGTGTTTATCACCTGTCATGTGATGTGAGCATACACTATCTATGATCCATGAATCATTAGTTTTTAAGTGAGATATTAGGGCTTTTTCTTCATACCTTTCTTCATCTGATCCATCTTTGATAGCCACATAAACTACTTCCTCTATATCAATTTCATCTGATTTATCATCATTTTATTCCTCATCGGCTATTAGGCATGACTTTCTATCTCTTCTTCTGAAGTCTCGGTATCCTCTGTAATGATTATTTTTCTATCTGTCATCTCGGTAATCTCTCTTTTCAGTAGAATCTTTGTCAGGACAGTTACAAGCCATATGTCCTATCTTATCACAATTGAAACATTTCAAAGGTAGTTTTCCTTTATACTTACCTTTGCCTCTCGGTAACCTTCTGGCTAATAGTGCTTCAAACTCTTCTTGCTTTATGATTTCCTCATACAGTTTGTATACTTCTTCCATGTTCTTAGGAAACCTTTCACTTGCTCCACTGTGATTCCCTTTAGAGTACTTATAATTTCTATCATTGTAATCATTAGATTCATCAAGATGAAAAGAACTGAATGCAGACTTAATTTTATTTATCGAAGACCCACTGTTATCAAAATTACTTAATTCAAATACATGTAGCTTATCAATAGTAGGATCCAAAGAAACTGGCATATTGGGTACAGACCTCAATTCATTAATTGCGGAGACTTGGATTGCATAAGCAGGTAGAAGGGTTCTCAATAACTTACTTGTGACATCGTTTTCTTCAATGGTTCCTCCTGCTCCTTTGATTTGATTGACAATCTCCTTTAGTCTTGTATTGTACTGGGTTATGTTCTCACCTTCATTCATCCTCATAGATTCAATTTGTCCTCTTAGACTATCCACTTTTGCTCTTTGAACATGTTCATCACCGTCATACACAAATATGAGCTTGTCCCACATTGCCCTTGCATCATTGCAGCCTTCTAGATCATTAAATTTTGAGTCAGTCAATGCAGATGTTATTTCAATCAATGCTTGAATATGTTCTTGCTTTTCCTTTATCTCTTCCATTGTCAATGGATAGGTGCTAGGTGTAATAAAATCATTCTCTAGATAATATAAAGCATATTCTCCAACTCCTGATAGGTGCAGCTTCATCCTTTTCTGCCATGTAGAGAAACTTGACTTGTTCAGCTTCGGTGCATCCCTCTTATACATCTTTGGATCTTTTCCTCAAGTACCTTTAAAATTCTTTTTTTCAGAGTCCAAGGCTCTGATACCAATTGATAGTTCTAATACTTAATGTAAGTACAAATGCCAAGCTAACAAGATGAGAGGTGGGGGATGAATCATACAAACTTAATCTTCCATAAAAACAACATATTCAACCACGGTAACATATACTTTAGCAATATAACCAAAACTGCTAAACATGCAAACTCATAAGCATATAAACATCATAACACTCATAACACCAGATTTAATGTGGAAACCCAAATAGGGAAAAACCACTATCGGACTTCAGACCCACTAAGAAATATACTCTTCTAGAGTATGCTCGGTTAAAAGCAAATCCTATTAAAGATTACAAACACATTGCTAGATGTGACCTGGTTAAGGGATTTCCCTCAAATCTATTAGGATCTTCACCTTGTTAGAATTGACCTTGTTAAAGGATTTCAAACACTTAATCAGAGTGTCACCTTGCTAGAGGGTTTTACAAATAAGATTGTTAAGTCCACTCGGTTAAGAGATTTTCTGTCACTTCACAAAATAACAGTAATAAAAATCTATCTACAACTTCACATCTAAAATGCTGAAGCAGATTCTTATTTTTTCAATACAACCTATTCATAGGACTTATCTTGTCCCTCTGTTGGGCTCTATACTTTGTTATTCAAATAGGTCTTCAAGCTTCTATGCTCGGTAATTACTATGCAGCATCCCTGTGCTTACACTTGCCCGCATGCATTGTTTATCAATAGTTCCTTATTTATAAACAATTTGCTAACCGCTTAATCTCCTTGATCACATATCCCATGATCAATCATAGCCATCAAATCTTTAAACTTGATTAGGTTCATTGTATCCTTTGATCTGAAAATGTTTTACCTCGCCTTGGAACTTGCATACATTTCTTGGAACTTGTGCTAAGGTATTGCAGTTCAATCTGCGTTGTAGATCTTTTTGCCGATCTTCCTTTACCATAGATTCTTTAACAAACTTCATGCACGGCATACCAATCATTTAATCTATTCCAGCTCATCAGCTTCATTAAATAATGCTTTTAATCATTTAATGCATTCTATTACAGCTTGGTTGCAACTCGGTAAATACTAAACTTCACTCAGTAGACATTCCGCTTTCATTAACCGATAGCGATAACCTTAGGGTTTACCGACTAGGTTCTTTGCTTGGTAACATAGTATAGTATTGACCTTACAATCAACAACATATGTAGGATATTAAAACAATATAAACATCATGATCTCATCGTTTTCTAACTCAGTAATAGTTGCCCATTGAATAACTTATTCCTCCCCTTATTCATCACATTCTTTCTTTGCCTTAACTGACATCTTTATACTCACCAAATCATACTTCTTAAGATATGGCAACATCATACTAAATTAGAAAATCAATTTCTTGACATCAATGACAAAATAATAATATTAAGACAGTAAACATCCTTAATCAGTTATATCCATAATCATCAACAACCTTCTCAATATCCTAACTGAAATGCCAACAATCTCCCCTTGTATGTTATAATGCCAACAAGTTTCATTCATAGGAAAACAAAATTTCATACATGAGAAATGAATTTATTTATTTTTATTCACAGTAAGATTTACTCACACGAAAGAAAAGAATAAAACAAGAAAGCAAGATTCATGCACAAATCTAGACTTAGAAAGCAAGATCTCTTTCCTTCTTTTAAAAAAAATAAAAAATTGATTAAATAAATAAATATGAAATATGATAGATCATTTATATGAAACATGTTCTAAGAGAGGAATTAAACTATTTCTTCAAAATACAAAGTTGACGTATGTCAATTAAAAGAGGAGAACCTGGATACTTGAAGCTTGATGTAGAATCCCTTCCGAATTCTTCAACTAGCAACTTTTTATGTAATTTCTTCAAAAGCAACTACTTAACAATCCTTCAATGAAATGTGACTATGAAAAAAAAAAAAACTACTACTTGAGAAAACTTTTCTTCAAAAAAAATAATCAACTCCCTCTTTTTGAAAATTGCTTACAATATATAGGAAAAACCCCTTAACTCCACTATATAGAGAAATTAATTGAAAATGAGATTCTTTTTCCAATATTGGATCCATGCAAAATTGATTAATATCCTAGTGGGGGGAGTTACATGCAAGGGAATTAAAGAATGAAGATTCCTCTAGAAGCTTCTAATTTCTCCTACAACATGTGCCATATTTGGAAATGGGAAAAAAAATAGTAATGCCTATTTAAATTATATTCTCCAAGTCTGTATGTGGGTCCATTATTTAACCTTTAATAATATTTATTCAACCATATTCAATAGCTCAACCACAAAAAGATATAATAGTAATTGTATCAAATCAAAAGTGATAAGGGAGGGTTATGACATCCTCCCCCCCTTAAATTGTGCCTCATCTCGATGCACTTATTGAATGTATCCATAAAAGAGTCTATAGTTCATGATTAGTTTAAAACAAAAAAGGTAACAACTGTTGCATTTCCCTAGTATCTTCCCATGTGGCATTCTTTTCATCATATTGATTCCATTGTACTTTGCATTGATCAACCTCTCTTTTGCGTAATTGGCACTGTAGCCTCTCCAAGATTCTAAATGGCTCTATCATTATTCCCCCCATTTCTTGGACCTGTAAAGCATCCCAATTCAAGATATGTTTCTCATCAGGTAGGTAGGTGTATCATCCGTCAAATTTCTTGGTATAAAGTGTACCACCTTAGTGAGTTTGTCAATTACCACCATTATTGTATTATCCCTAGAAGGTGACATGGGCAACCCTTGCACAAAATCCATGCTAATAACTTGCCACTTGTGTTGAGGTACATCATGTAACTGTAATAATCCAGTTGGATGTCTATGCTCTACCTTTACCCTTTGACACTCCAAACATTTAGCCACATACTTAACTATGTCATTCGTCATCCCTTGCCAAAAGTATAGCTTCTTTAGATCTGCATAAAGTTTGTTAACCACTGAGTGCCCTGAGTAAGGGGTATTATGAGCCTCCGATAAGACTACCTTCCTTAAGTCCCCTGAACTAGGAACATAGATAATGTTATTGTATCTGAGCAGCCCATTTTCATCTAATGTATACCCTTCAACCTTAGGATCTGTTGGATCATATTCTAAAGTCAATTTGACTTGCTCATACCATGGGTCATTTCCCTTCTCATCTATTACTTGCCTTTTGAAAGTAGTTTTGAATGTTGATATAGTTATCAAGTGTCTCCTCCTACTTAAAACATGTGCCACCTTATTTTCCTTCCCCTTAATATATTCAATTTTAAAATCATATTCACTTAGAAACTCTATCCACCTTCTTTGTCTAGCATTTAAGTGGGGTTGGGTAAAGATTTACTTTAGTCCTTGATTATCTGACTTTAACTCAAAGGGCTTCCCTAGTAAGAAGTGTCTCCATTTTTGTAGGGCATGCACAATTGCTGCTAACTCTAAGTCATGGGGTGCATAATTAACTTCATGAGTCTTCAACTTCATGGATTCGTAGGCTACTACCCCTTCATCTTGGATAAGTACTACTCCTAAACCTTCAATAGAAGCGTCAGTTACAACTGTGAAGTGTCCATTCGGATCTGGTAACTTTAAAATGGGTGTTGAAGTTAGTTTTCCCTTAAAAATTTGAAATGCCTCATCACTTTTCTCTATCCACACAAACTTTTTACCCTTCCTCTGCAATGAGGTGATGGGGTTCGCTATCTTAGAGAATCCTTCCACAAACCTCCTATAGTACCCTACTAGCCCCATAAAGCTTCTTACCTCTAAAACATTTTTAGGGATCAGCCATTCTACTATTGCCTTTATCTTATCTGGATCAACTACTATTCCTTCCTTTGATATTGTATGCCCAAGGTAGTGAATTTTTTCCTCAAAGAAGACACATTTTGATAGTTTCCCATATAACTTGTGTTCCCTCAACCTTTGTAAAACCATTTGTAGGTGTACTAAATTTTCCTCCTCATTTCTAGAGTAAATCAAGATGTCATCCAGAAATACCAAAACAAATTTGACCAAGTATTCATGGAGTACACTATTCATTAGGTTCATAAATGCATTTGGGGCATTGGTTACACTAAAAGGTACTACTGTGAATTCATAATGCCCATATCTAGTCCTGAAAGATGTCTTTGGAATGTCCTCTTTAATTCTAAGTTAATGATATCCTGATCAGAGGTCTATCTTCGAGAAATATGTTGCTTCTTTCATTTGGTAAAAAAGATCCTCTATTCGAGGTAAGGGATACCTATTCTTTATTGTGACTTTGTTCAACATCCTATAGTCGATGCATAGTCTTAAGGTTTCATCCTTCTTCTTAATGAATAAGACTAGTTCTCCCCATGGTGATACACTTGGCCTTATTAATCCCTTAGCTAAGAGTTCCTCTAATTGCATTTTCAGTTCTTGTAATTCAGTTGTGTTCATTCGGTAAGGTGCCCTTGATACTAGTTCAGCTCTCGGTAGTAAGTCGATAGAAAAGTCAAACTTCCTTTTAGGGGGTAAGCCTGGTAATTCTTCTGGAAATACATCCTTGAATTCTTGTAAGAAAGGGGTATTTTCAAAGGTTGGGGTATTTTCCTCTTCTCCTTCATCAATTCCAACCATATATATTAGTCATCCTCTTCTTCTTTCCTTCTTTAATTGCATGGCTGATATGGTTTCTATGTTAATGGGGTTAAACTTTCCTTGGATTTTGACCCTTTCCCCCCATCATATAAACATTCAACAACTTTGTTATAGCAATCTACATTAGCTTGATGATCTGTTAACCAACTCATTCCAATAATTACATCATATAACCCTAGGGGTGCCACATAGAGATATACCCATGTTTCAAACTCAGGAAATTGTACCCTTGCCCTCGGCAAACACTTAGTTACTTCCCTAGTTGCCTTATCCCTATATTGAACCATCCATCATAACTCCATTTTATTAACTTTTAATGCATATTTACTTACTAATTCAGGTGAGATGAAATATTCAGATGACCCAGTGTAAATTAGAATTGAAATTGGTTGTTCAAATAGTGTACATGTAGTTTCCACGGGAACATTCTGGAATCTTGCTCTTCAGTTCCTAATTGCCACATGAATCCTTTGTTGAGGCCCTTGTTGTGGTTTATTGGCCCTAATATGACCTTGCATCTTGGGACATTCTCTAGTAAAATGATTTCCCCTACACATAGAACATCCACCTGGAGGACCCCTCCTGCCTTGATTCCTAGGGGGATCATTCATTGTTTCATTGGCCTTGGGTGGATAACTTATCCTGTTGTGCTGGTCATTCCTATTATAATTTCCCCTATTATTATTATTATTTTCATTCCTCTGATATTGATTAGGAGGTGGCCTTCTTTCGGAAGAATTATTCCTTTGACTTTTGTTGAAGTTAGTGTTCCCCTTGAATTCCTGCTTCCTTTTAAATGAGTGGTTCCCATTATAGTTCTACCTTGTTGATGTTAGAGCTTGAATCTTTCTCTCCTACCTTAGGGACTTTTCAAGTACTTCGTTCATGTTTTTGGGTCCATGCATGTCAACCTCTGCCCCTATGTTGGTATTTAGTCCCAAAATGAACTTCCTCGCTTGACCTTCTTCATCTTTCTAGTACATAGGTATGTACTTAAGCAATTTGGTGAACTTATCCCAATATTGTTGGACTGATAGGGGCCCTTGTCATATATTATGGAACTCTGTCACCTTCTCATCAAAGAATAATTGTGGTAGCCACCTTTTATGGAAATGGTGAACAAATTGATCCCATGTGATCGTATCCCTGCTATACCCATTTTGCTCCTTTGTGTTGGTCCACCAACTAGCTACCTCCCCTGTGAGTTGATAGGAATTCCATAAGGCCTTGGTTGTTTTGCTAAAATCCCTTAGTTCAAAATACTTTTCCATTTCATTTAACCAATTTTCAGCTCCTTCACCAATTTTCTTCCCATAGAACTTAGCGGGGGTGATTTTCTTCAAATCCTTAGAGAGTTCCAACATGTTATTTTCTCTTCTATTGTCCATTACATTCCCTTGATTGCTACCAGGGTTCCCATTTTCAATTCCACTTCAATTTTCAATGTCATTATGCCTTGCCCTAAGGTCCTTCATTGATTGCTCCAAGAAGTTGATCTTATCCCTTTGTTCGATTAGCAGGTTTATTATAGCCTCAACCCCATCTTCGTTATTCCCTTGGTTTTGTTGATTCCCTTCATGGTTTTCTTCATGGTTTTTCTCATGGTTAGCTTCCCTTTGTCTCCTAGTGGTAGTGCATCTTCCATTTCCCCTTCCTCTTCCTCTTCCTCTTCTCCTTCCTCTAGCCATCTAGGGTTTTACTTGAAAATTAAATTATATAGTTAGTTCTTGATTTTAGATTTTATAATTTAATCTCTACCATTGCAAGACACTCCCTTAGTTGTGTAAGTTGAAGTGAGCACAAGGCCTAGATTTGAACCTTTTCTCTGATACCACATGTAATAACCCACTATACTTAACCCAACAAAATTTTGACCCTTTTTCTTTCCTTTGACTTAATCATTTATGTTTGATTCAATCGCATACTCTGGGCATCTATCCATTTGGATTAGGTATTCATCCATCTAGGATGAGCATCTAACCATACGGGTTAGGCATCTATCCATATGGAATAGAAGGTTTCATCTATCCAATATGGGATAGGCATCTACCCATACGGGGTAGCCATCTATCCAACTTAGGAGGTGATCTGGCTAGAGACTTAGACTCATCGGACCATTTGGGTCTTGAGTCACTCACTAAGTACTACACTCCTCTAATAGGAGTGCACCGAGGTCACCATCCTTAGGAGAAATCAAAATAACATAATGCAAGCTTGAATTCCGCCTCAGAATTTGGCTTAAAGCCTCGAGAAGTCAAGCGAATCCATATGGGATTCCTTCCGAGTATGCATTGAATTACTTTTTCCTTTATTTTCCTTATCTTTCAATTAGGATTCTTTGCAATCCTTCTTCTTACAAAATCCTAGACCCCATCCACGAACGCCTGAGTACTAGGGACAACTTCATCCCTAGACTGCCTACATACTCGTTTCAGCACGGGATCAAGGCGTAAAGTATGTAGTTCTATTTTCTGATCTATGGTTTAATGTAAACTATTTGGTGGGTATGCAACCCTTTCTAGGGTCAATGTCCCAAACAGTTTCTCTGCGGTTGTTACCCACGATGGTAGCATTTAAGCAAAGGCTCAAGATGGCCTATTGCTTGTTGCCTAAAACAACTAGATCCTAATACATATCATAAGCGTCGCCCTTGACCCAATTGTCAACCATCAACAACTCTTCGAGATTAAGTCAAACTTATAAAAGCATTTCACTCAATCAACCCTAAAGGGGTTTACTATGGTTTAATTAGCGGATGTAAATCTTTTAAGGATTATCTTATTAGATTATCGATCCAAGGGAGAATTACTCGTCCCTTGGATTTTAACTTCCAACTGTCCCTTATTACTCCTCGATGATTTATAGGGACGATGCCATAGACATTGTTGATGCAGATTTATTAGGTGTTAAGTGCAGTAGTTCAACACGATGACATCACCCGTAAGCGTGACCCAGAGGCACCGTAAATACCGAACGTTGCTAGGTTTTTGTTTTCCAACTCCCTTTGTTTAGTTTTCTAACTAAGAGGTCTAACTCTTAAATTCAAATGAAATTAACTCTATTCTAATGTAGATATAATGGAAACCAATATTGAGAATCAAGCCACAAAATAAACTCTACGTACAGAGAAAAAAAAGTCTCTTGAACTAGAATTAATGAGAGATCTACCATCTAGCACGGATAATTGAGAAAGTGTAACTTGTATAGAGATAACAAGAATAAAAGTGCCCCCAATGGCATTAACTTCATCTTATTCAAAATTTACCTCTTTTATTTTTCTAAAAAAAACCATTGATACTTAGAAAGGGAAAGAAAATATTCTTTAGTCAGCTTGATCAAATCAAAATTTATGAATTAAATGAATCATCTAATTAAAAGGATCTACTTAGAGGAACTTTATGTTAAAATTATTGTGAATGAATTCCAATTAAATATTCCTACTTAAGTTTTCCAAATCACTTTGACAAACAAAATTTCTTGCATTTATCTAATTTTATTGTTGACTCAATTTTAGGGACCAATTCCTTTCTCCCCCTTTTGAATTTACCATTAATAATAAATTTTTTTTTTTTTTTTAATAATTATAAACATTCTTTATATATATATATATATATATATATATATATATATATATATATATATATATATATATATATATATATATATATATATATATATATATATATATATATTTATGTTTTATATTATAGAAAACCCTCAAGTCATTAAGACCATTATTATTTTATTTATTTATTATATCTCCTTTTTTTTCGTTTATTATGTTTATATAAATGCATAATCTATTATAAATAAAATAATTTGATACGAAAATAAAGTAAGGCTTTTAATGCCAAGCGGGGAGTGGGGCCACGGGCCCCACCACCACTACGGATGTGCAGATGCAGGCCCGCAGTGATGAGGGGACAGTCATGGGCCCCTCCACTCCCTCTGCGGCCACTGCCGTAGTAGTGATCGCAGGGGTAGTGGAGAATACCACTCCCCAGCAGATATATTAATTCCGCCCCCTCGTTTGACTTTTAAATTTATTTTATATATTAATTTTCTTTCGAAAAACTACTTTATTTTATTTTTCTTAATGTATAAATTTAATATTGCAATATATATGTGTGTGTGTGTGTGTTTGATTTTATTCGAGTTTTGTTAACAATTTAAGAGGGGTAAAAAAAATGTTATTATAAAAGAAAATAAAAATAAAAATAAGGATCTACTCACAGGTATGAAAGATAATAGAGTAAATTGTTTCAGATGATTTCATGGGAGCACAAAAAAGATAAATTATGCTTGAAATTGAGGCAAGCAAATACAACAGAGAGGACATTTTATAAAATTTCTCTCATGATAGCCATGTTCATTTACAGAGAGCAATGAAAATGAAAATGGATTTACTCTCAGGAATTAAAATAAGTTTTGGTACGCATGAACAAATTTAAAATCAAAGGAAGAGATTTTCATTTGAATGATTTTCACATGAAGAAAAGAAGAAAACAAGATTCTCACGTGAGTAATTAATCTTCATTCCCAGTAAGTTTCAGTAAGTTTCAGAAAACAAGATTTCATACATGAGAAATTTATTTATTTACTTTTATTCACAGTAAGATTTACTCATAGGAAAGAAAAGAATAAAACAAGAAAACAAGATTGAAATTAATCTTTATTCCGAGCAAGTTTCAGAAAACAAGATTTCATACATGAGAAATTAATTTATTTATTTTTATTCACAATAAGTTTTACTCATAGTAAAGAAAAGAATAAAACAAGAAAACAAGATTGAAATTAATCTTTATTCCTAGTAAGTTTCATTCACAGGAAAACAAGATTTCATACACGAGAAATTTATTTATTTTTATTCACAATAAGTTTTACTCGCAGGAAAGAAAAGAATAAAACAAGAAAACAAGATTGAAATTAATCTTTATTCCCAGTAAGTTTCATTCACAGGAAAACAAGATTTCATACATGACAAATAAATTTATTTATTTTTATTCACAGTAAGATTTACTCACACAAAAGAAAAGAATAAAACAAGAAAGCAAGATTCATGCACAAATCTAGACTTAGAAAGCAAGATCTCTTTGCTTCTTTTTTTAAAAAAAACAAAAACAAAAACAAAATTGATTAAATAAATAAATATGAAATATGGTAGATCATTTATATGAAACATGTTCTAAGAGAGGAATTAAATTATTTCTTCAAAATACAAAGTTCGCGCATGTCAATTAAAAGTGGAGAACCTAGATACTTGAAGCTTGATATAGAATCCCCTCCGAATTCTTCAACTAACCTCCCCTGATCCTTTCTTGCAACTTTTTATGGAATTTCTTCAAAAGCAACTACTTAGAAATCCTTCAATGAAATGTGACTACCCAAAAAAACAACTACTACTTGAGAAAACTTTTCTTCAAAAAAAATAATCAACTCCCTCTTTTTGAAAATTGCTTACAATATATAGGAAAAACCCCTTAACTCCACTATCTAGAGAAATTATTTGAAAATGAGATTCTTTTTCCAATATTGGATCCATGCAAAATTGATTAATATCCTAGTAGGGGGAGTTACACGCAAGGAAATTAAAGAATGAAGATTCCTCTAGAAGCTTCTAATTTCTCCTACAACATGTGCCATATTTGGAAATGGGAAAAAAAAATGCCTATTTAAATTATATTCTCCAAGTGTGTGCGTGGGTCCATTATTTAACCTTTTATAATATATATTCAACCATATTCAATATCTCAACCACAAAAAGATATAATAGTAAGTGTATCAAATCAAAAGTGATAAGGGAGGGTTATGACATCCTCCCCCCCTTAAATTGTGCATCGTCCCAATGCACTTATTGAATGTATCCATAAAAGAGTCTATAGTTTATGATTAGTTTAAAACAAAAAAGGAAACAACTATTACATTTCCCTGGTATCTTCCCATGTGGCATTCTTTTCATCATATTGATTCCATTGTACTTTGCATTGATCAACCTCTCTATTGTGCAATTGGCTCTGTAGCCTCTCCAAGATTCCGAATGGCTCTATCATTATTCCCCCCATTCCCTGGACCTATAAAGCATCCCAATTCAAGATATGTTTCTCATCAGGTACATACTTTTTAAGAAGAGATACATGGAAGACATCATGGATTCGGCTCAACTGAGCAGGTAAGGCCAACCGGTATGCAACTGGATTAATCCTTTCCAGTATCTCAAAAGGCCTAACATAACGAGGTGCAAGCTTAGTCTTTTTCCCAAACCTTATGGAACTCTTGTGTGGCCTAACCCTTAGAAAGACTTTCTCTCCCACCTCAAACTCCCTTGGTGTCCTCTTCTTGTCTGCATAACTTTTCTGCTTATCTGAGGCTTCCTTCAATCTTTTCCTAATTTCCTTAGTTTTCCTTTCCATTTCCTTCAACATATTTGGTCTAATAATTACTCTTTCTTCAAGACTATCCCAACTCAAAGGTGTTCGACATGGCCTACCATACAATGCTTCAAAAGGTGCCATTCCCAAAGATGTTTGATATGTATTATTGTAAGCAAACTCTACTAGAGGTAGGTAATCTTCCCATTTCTTTTGTTGGTCAATGCAGTACATGTGAAGTAGGTCTTCCAAAATTTGATTTGTCCTCTTTGTTTGACCGTCAGTTTTAGGATGGTATGTAGTACTAAAATTTAGTTGAGTTCCCAGAGCTGATTGAAGAGTTGTCCAAAACCTTGAAGTGAATCTAGCATCTCTATCTGATATGATTTTCTCTGGCATTCCATGCAACCTAAATATTTCCTTAACAAAGCGCCTTGCCAAGGTAGGTGCATCATCTATCATATTCCCTGGTATAAAGTGTGCCACCTTAGTGAGATTATCAATTAACACCATTATTGTATCATGCCTAGAAGGTGACATGGGCAACCCTTGCACAAAATCCATGCTAATAACTTGCCACTTGTGTTGAGGTACATCATGTAACTGTAATAATCCAACTGGATGTCTATGCTCTCCCTTTACCCTTTGACACTCCAAACATTTAGCCACATACTTAACTATGTCATTCTTCATCCCTTGCCAAAAGTATAGCTTCTTTAGATCTTCATAAAGTTTGTTAACCCCCGGGTACCCTGGGTAAGGGGTATTATGAGCCTCCGATAAGACTACCTTCCTTAAGTCCCCTAAACTAGGAACATAGATTCTATTATTGTATCTGAGCAACCCATCTTCATCTAATGTATACCCTTCAACCTTAGGATCTATTGGATCGTATTCTAAAGTCAATTTGACTTGCTCATACCATAGGTCATGTCCCTGCTCATCTATTGCTTGCCTTTTGAAAGTAGTTTAGAATGTTGATATAGTCATCAAGTGTCTCCTCCTACTTAAAACATGTGCCACCCTATTTTCCTTCCCCTTAATATATTCAATTTCAAAATCATATTCACTTAGAAACTCTAACCACCTTCTTTGCCTAGCATTTAAGTGGCATTGGGTAAAGATGTACTTTAGTCCTTGATTATCTGACTTTAACTCAAAGGGCTTCCCTAGTAAGAAGTGTCTCCATTTTTGTAGGACATGCACAATCACTACTAACTATAAGTCATGGGGTGCATAATTAACTTCATGAGTCTTCAGCTTCTTGGATTCATAAGCTACCACCCCTTCATCTTGGATAAGTACTCCTCCTAAACCTTCAATAGAAGTGTCAGTTACAACTGTGAAATGTCCATTCAGATCTAGTACCTTTAAAATGGTTGCTGAAGTTAGTTTTCCCTTAAAAATTTGAAATGCCTTATCACTTTGCTTTGTCCACACAAACTTTTTACCCTTCCTCTACAATGAGGTGATGGGGTTTGCTATCTTAGAGAATCCTTCCACAAACCTCCTATAGTACCCTACTAGCATCATAAAGCTTCTTACCTTTGAAACGTTGTTAGGGATCAACCATTCTACTATTGCCTTTATCTTATCTGGATCAACTGCTATTCCTTCCTTTGATATTATATGCCCAAGGTAGTGAATTTTTTCCTTGAAGAAGGCACATTTTGACAGTTTCCCATATAACTTATGTTCCCTCAACCTTTGCAAAACCATTTGTAGGTGTACTAAATGTTCCTCCTCATTTCTAGAGTAAATCAAGATGTCATCTAGAAATACCAAAACAAATTTGTCCAAGTAGTCATGGAGTACACTACTCATTAGGTTCATAAATGCAGTTGGGGCATTGGTTACACCAAACGGTACTACTGTGAATTCATAATGCCCATATCTAGTCCTGAAAGCTGTCTTCAGAATGTCCTCCTTTTTAATTCTAAGTTGATGATATCCTGATCGAAGGTCTATCTTCGAGAAAATTGCTGCTCTTTTCATTTGATCAAAAAGATCCTCTATTCGAGGTAAGGGATACCTATTCTTTATTGTGACCTTGTTCAACATCCTATAGTCGATGCATAGTCTTAAGGTTCCATCCTTCTTCTTAATGAATAAGACTAGTGCTCCCCATGGTGATACACTTGGCCTTATTAATCCCTTAGCTAAGAGTTCCTCTAATTACATTTTCAGTTCTTGTAATTCAGTTGTGTTCATTCCGTAAGGTGCCCTTGGAGGACCCCTCCTACCTTGATTTCTAGGGGGATCATTCCTTGTTTCATTGGCCTTGGGTGGATAATGATAACTCAATGATGAACGGATAGTACCAAACTGGTACTGAGAGGGGGGGGTGAATCAGTATAGGCAAAAACACAATACTAAATCGGTCTGTCAACAGACAATGTGCTTTGGCAGACAATCAGTAACACTGGTCTTAAGCAGAGTACAACCAGCAAAACCCAGAATAACTAAGACAAGCATAAACCGGTTGACACTTATCTTTTCATACAATCTAATGCTTCATTTCCATTTCACCCTAGTGCATGAACAGGTAATCTATCATCAAATATATATAAACAGCTAGCCCAACATGATTTACTTTCAGACACAAATCACTTAAACCATCACATGAATAACACCACACATGACACACAGGTTTTTCACGTGGAAACCTAACTGGAAAAAACCACAGTGGGGATGAATACCCACAAGCTATCTTTGAACTCTTTAGAAGTCTGCTTTGTTAGGAGCCTTGTCCGGTTAAAGACTGATACAATAGGTTCTGTTAGGAACCGATCCTATTAGGGATCACCCATGTATGGGATGGCTAGAATACCTGGTTAAGGGTTAAACCTTGTTAAAGGTTACCTTGTTAGAGGATTCCAAGAACTCATTGGTTTTCAGTCACCCTATTAAAGGATTTACAGTAAGCCAGTTAAAGCTACCCTGTTAAGGGATTTCCCAACTGTTGAAGTGGTTAGAGATCAACAGGTATTACAATGATCTGGTAACAACACTCAATGCCAATGTAGGTCTGCTTAAGCTCCTCTTCACCTTCTACACTTACACTCTACAGGTATCACTTCTCTCCTTTGGTCTAGCAAGAATCAGGTATCTCTTCACTTGGATACACACACACAACTTTTGCCAACAACCTCAGAAAGAAACACAACATTGACCTTATAGGAAACAGATAGGTCGGTATCATAAACCCTAACCATTGAGCACATTGCATTAAATGCAACAATCTTGAACCAATCTCAAGACATTCTCCATCATTTATTTTCCACCACTTTCATGGCAGCTGATAACCCATCACGCGTTTTCACCATTTACAAACTTCACACATTCCTGAGGTGGATAGGAACACTCTCCTTCATGCAAGATCCTTCACACTCACAAGGCTGACGTGGCAACATGATCTGTTCTTTGTTATACTGCTAACTCATCACACAAATTCACTGATTGAGTCACACAGGCTTGAGACATTTCAACCGGAAACCTTGAAGTTCAAACTACCAACCAGTAGTCATGCAAAGCTTCCATGTACCAGTTCTCATAACCACATGCCGGTTCACCTTGAACAAACACACCGCTTCAATTTGGCACATATACCAGTTCACAGTGTTATACTAGTTCTCACATATACCAGTTCTTGGTAACATACCGGTTCTCTCTTCTTCAGCATATTGACATCAATGACAACATACAATGTCATCATGTCCTCATATCAGTTCACATAATGCCAACAATCTCCCTCTTTGGCATTGATGGCAATATACAAAGATATCTCTCCACTTCACATCTTCTCCCCCAATTTTTGCAGATATCTTCTCCGCTTCTCTTCTTCTCCCCCTTTGACAACAATGCCAAAGTGGAGGCACAAGCTTCCCTATTCCATTATGTTACTCCCCCTGAGGAGTAGCATTTTTCAACACATCAATCCAAACAAAAATTTGACTATGCAATACCTGACTGATGTGGAGCATATACCTTTAGTTCACTTCCTGAAGGGGCAACACCCCTAATTCACCTCTTAAGTACATAAATGTAGCCTTTAGGAGAGGCTTGGTAAATATGTCTGCTAACTGCTCCTTACTGGAAACATGTTCCAGTGCAATCTCTTTGTTTTGAACCTTTTCCCTCAAGAAATGATACTTAAGCTCAAACTGCTTGGTTCTAGAATGTAAAACCAGATTCTTGGAGATGTTAATTGCACTAGTATTGTCACAAATTATACTTACCGGTTCAGATACAGGAACTTTGAAGCCATTTAATACATGCTTCATCCAAATTGTCTAAGTGCAGTTCATGAAAGCTGCAACATACTCTGCTTCTACTGTAGACTGAGAGATACAACTCTGCTTCTTACTCATCCATGAGACTAGTCTACCACTGAGAAAGAAAGCACCACCGGTTGTGCTCTTCCGATTGTCCACATTACTTGCCCAATCAGCATATGTGAATACTTTCAAGTTGAAATCCTTGTTATATGGATACCACAATCCATAATCAATAGTTCCCTTCAGATACCTAAGAATCTGCTTGACTGCAACCAAGTGGGATTCTCTTGGACTTTTCTGGAATCTTGTAGTAATGCCAACTGCATGTGCAATATCCAGTCTATTGTGCACTACATAATGCAACTTATCAATCATGGATCGGTATTCCTTCTCATTAACCAATGTTGAGTCATCCTCTTTGGATAGTTTACAACTGGTCACCATCGATGTACCAACTGGTTTGCTATCTTCCATGCCAAAGGTCTTCAACACCTCTTTGACATACTTGGACTGAGTGATAAAGATTCCATCTTTCATCTACTGGATCTGCAGTCCAATGAAGAACTTAATCTCCCCTATGAGTGACATCTCAAACTCTTTTTTCATCTCATCTACAAAATCATGACTCATCTTGTCATCTCCACCAAAGATAATGTCATCAACAAATACCTCACAGATCAGGATCTGATCTCCTTCAGACTTCAAGTAGATATTGCTATCTTCACTTGTTCTCTCAAATCCAATCTTCACAAGATAGGAGTGCGAGCGTTCATACCATGCTCTAGGTGCCTTCTTTAGACCATATAAGGCTTTATGTAGCCTACACACCATGTCACTGTCTTCAGATAGGGCAAACCCATCTAGTTGCTCTATATACACCTCCTCTTCAAGCACACCATTTAGCAATGCATATTTTACATCCATTTGATATACTTTGAATCCTTTAAAAGCTGCATATGCAAGAAGCATACGAACTCCTTCCAATCTGGCTATAGGAGCAAAGGTTTCTCCATAGTCTTCTCCTTCTTCTTGGGCATATCCTTTACACACCAGTCTGGCTTTGTTTCTAATCATTGTGCCATCCTCATTCAATTTATTTCTGAAAACCCATTTGGTACCTATGACATTTTTATGCTCTGGTCTGGGTACCAAAGACCATGTACCATTTCTCTCTATCTAGTTAAGTTCCTCTTCCATTGCCTTGATCTAGTCTTCATCTTTATGTGCCTCTTTGAATGATTTAGGCTCAAATCTAGAGATCATACATGAGTTTTCTCTGACCTTTCTTCTTGTAAGAATTCCTGCATCCTTACCTCTTATGATCTGCTTAGGATCATGATTCAGCTTGACATACTGAGGAATGGTTTTAACAGATTCCTCTTGATTTTCTTCTTCATCCTCATCTCCATCAGTATCAACATCTACATCTACCGGTGTAGGAACACTATTACTGGTACTTGGTTGATTAGCAACCGATTCCCAAAAGGTTACAACCGGTTCATTTACCGCTTGCTTACTATCGGTTTCCTCAGTTTTCTCAGAGGTTTGCATATCTTGTACACACCAGTCTTGCTTTGTTTCTAATCATTGTGCCATCCTCATTCAGCTTATTTCTGAAAACCCATTCGGTACCAATGACATTTTTATGCTCTGATCTGGGTACCAAAGACCATGTACCATTTCTCTCTATCTGGTCAAGTTCCTCTTCCATTGCCTTGAACCAGTCTTCCTCTTTATGTGCCTCTTTGAATGATTTAGGCTCAAATTCAAAGATCATACATGAGCTTTCTCTGACCTTTCTTCTTGTAAGGATTCTTGCATCCTTATCTCCTATGATCTACTTAGGATCATGATTTAGCTTGACATACCGAGGAATGCTCTTGATAGATTCCTCTTGCTTTTCTTCTTCATCCTCATCTCCATCAGTATCAAAATCTACATCTACCGGTGTAGGAACACTATTATTGGTACTTGGTTGACTGGCAACCAGTTCCCAAAAGGTTACAACTGGTTTATTTACCGCTTGCTTACTATCGGTTTCCTCATTTTTCTCAAAGGTTTCGTCAAATCTTACATTGATGCTTTCCATAATTCTCTGAGTCCTATTATTGAAACACTTGAGAGCTTTGCTCTTGGTGGAATATCTTAGGAATATTCCCTCATCACATTTCGCATCAAATTTGCTCTGGTGTTCGCTCCTCTTGATGTAACATGTGCTACCAAACACTCTAAAGTAGCTAACCACAGGTGTCTTACTGGTCCAATACTCATAAGGAGTTTTATCCTTACCTTTCTTGATGAGTACCAAGTTCATTGTGTAGACTGTAGTGCTCACCACTTCTCTCCAAAAAGTGTGAGAAACTTTCCCTTGAATCAACATAGTTCTAGATGCTTCAACCAAAATCCGGTTGTTCCTCTCTGCTAGGCCATTTTTCTATGGAGTCTGAGGGAAGACATTTGCCTCTTGATGCCATGTTCTTCATAGTACTTGTTGAATTCACCGGAAGTGAATTCCCCTCCTTGATCAGTTCTAAGACATTTGATCCTTTTACCGCTTTCCTTCTCCACTAATGCTCTGAAAGCTTTGAACTTTTCAAAAGCTTCAGACTTATCTTTCAAGAATGTGACCCACATCATTCTTAAGCAGTCATCAGTGAGAATCATGAAGTACCTATCACCTTGCACACTCCTAGTTTTCATAGGACCACATAAATCAGTATGCACAAGATCAAGTAAATTGTCAATAGTGAAAGGTTTACCTTTAAAGGATGAGGAAGACATTTTCCCCAATTGACACTCTCAGCACAAGGTATTTTCCAGTTTGCTCAGGACCGACAACCCTCTAACTACCTTGATCTTACTGGCCTTCATAATGTTATCAAAGTTTACATGGCAGAGTCTCCTATGCCATATCCAGCTATCATCAAATTTAGCCATAAAACATGTACTTATATTCGCATTAAGCTGAAATAGGTTACCTTTGGTCTGCATACCGGTGGCCACCAATTCACCATTCTTTCCTTTGATTCTACAAACTCCATTCTTGAATTCCAGAGTGAGACCACTATCATTCATCTGGGCAACACTCAGAAGGTTGTGTCTAAGACCATCAACCCAATACACATTGTCAGCACTACTCTTTCCGTTCAGTGAGATGGACCCTCTGCCTTTGACCATATGTGGTGCATCATTACCAAAGCAAACCACACCACCATCATGCTCTTCCAAGGATAGAAACTTGCTCTGGTCACCATTCATATGGTGAGAACAACCACTGTCAATAATCCACTCATTGGAATTATCAAAGTAGGAGACAAGAGCCTTCTTGTCCGACACATCTTCCTTTACAACAACAAACACAATATCTTCATTTTCTTCATCTTCTAATTCCTCATCTATGACACCTTCATCAACTACCACAAAATAGTTTCTCCAGTTTCCTCCTTTGAATTTCTTGAACCTTTCCGATTTGTCCTTGTTGTCACCATTAGGACAGTTTACAACAATATGTCCTATCTAGTTACAAGAAAAGCATTTCAAAGGGAGCTTACCTCTGTATTTACCAATTCCTTTAGGAAGTTTCCTGGCAAGAAGAGCTTCAAATGCCATCAAAATCTCCTCATCATCCATTTCTCTTCTTTGACTTAGTTCACCACTAGTGCTAGCTTCTTTTCCTTTTCTGGATGGTACAACAGAAGCTTTAAAAGCTGATTCAGTCTTTTGAACACTGCCATCAAAACTATTTAGCTCATAGGCTGTCAACTTTGCAATGATGGAGTCTAGGAATACCTTAGTCTTGTCTATTGCTCTCAACTCCTGAATAGCAGCAACCCTTATTGCATAGACCGATAATAAGGATCTCAGAACTTTGCTTACCACAGTGGAATCTTCCATTTTACCACTTGCACTCTTGATATCTTTGACAACAGTTTTGATTCTTATTCCATACTGTTGAATGGTCTCACCTTCAACCATCTGCATGTCTTCAAACTTCCCTCTAAGGCTTTCTTCCTTAGCTTGTTTTACATGCTCATCACCACCATAGATATTTTCAAGAGTATCCCATACTTCTTTGGAGTTTAATTTATCTTGGACATCAATAAACTCAATGTCAGATAAACTACTAATTAGGGCTTCCATGACTTTCCCATTCTCCTGCATCTCTCTCTTTTGGTCATCGGTGAGAGTACTGGTAGGGGTAACATAAGCATTCTCAACATAGCTCCAGTGTTGAGCACTCATGCTTGTGATGTATATCTTCATTCTATCTTTCCATATATTGAAATTATCTCTATTGAACTTTGGACCTTCCCTCTTCATCATTAGACTGGGATCTTTTCCTCAAGCGGTTAATCTTATAACACAGAGGACCTAGAGGATGCTTTGATACCAATTGATAACTCAATGATGAACGGATAGTACCAAACTGGTATTGAGAGGGGGGGGGTGAATCAGTATAGGCAAAAACACAATACTAAACCGGTTTGTTAGCAAACAATGTGCTTTGGCAGACAAACAGTAACATCGGTCTTAAGCAGAGTACAACTAGCAAAACCCAGAATAACTAAGACAAGCATAAACCGGTTGACACTTATATTTTCATACAATCTAATGCTTCATTTTCATTTCACCCTAGTGCATGAATAGGTAATCTATCATCAAAGATATATAAACAGCTAGCCCAACATGATTTACCTTCAGACACAAATCACTTAAACCATCACATGAATAGCACCACACATGACACACAGGTTTTTCACGTGGAAACCCAACTGGGAAAAATCATGGTGGGGATGAATACCCACAAGCTATCTTTGAACTCTTTAGAAGTCCGCTCTATTAGGAGCCTTGTCTAGTTAAAGATTGATACAATAGATTCTGTTAAGAACTGGTCCTGTTAGGGATCACCCAGGTATGGGATGGCTAGAATACCCGGTTAAGGGTTACCTTGTTAGAGAATTTCAAGAACTCAATGGTTTTGAGTCACCCTATTAAAGGATTTACAGTAAGCTAGTTAAAGCTACCCTATTAAGGGATTTCCCAACTATTGAAGTGGTTAGAGATCAACAGGTATTACAATGATCTGGTAACAACACTCAATGTCAATGCAGATCCGCTTAAGCTCCTCTTTACCTTTTGCACTTACACTCTGCAAGTATCACTTCTCTCCTTTGGTCTAGCAAGAATCAAGTATCTCTTCACTTGGATACACACACACAACTTTTTTCAACAACCTCAGAAAGAAACACAACATCAACCTTATAGGAAACAGATAGGTCGGTATCATAAACCCTAAACCCTAGACTTGTTAGGTTAAGAAATTCTAACGGTTCAATCTTGACTGTTGAGCACATTGCATTAAATGCAACAGTCTTGAACCAATCTCAAGACATTCTCCATCGTTTGTTTTCCACCGCTTTCATGGCGGCTGATAACCCATCATCCGTTTTCACCATTGACAGACTTCGCACATTCTCGAGGTAGATAGGAACACTCTCCTTCATGCAAGATCCTTCACGCGCACAAGGTTGACATGGCAACATGATTTGTTCTTCGTTATACTACTAACTCATTACACAAAGTCACTGATTGAGTCACAGAGGCTTAAGGCATTTCAACTGGAAACCCTGAAGTTCAGACTACCAACCAGTAGTCATACAAAGCTTCCATGTACTGGTTCTCATAACCACATGCCCGTTCACCTTGAACAAACACACTACTTCACTTTGGCACATATACCAATTCACAGTGTTATATCGGTTCTCACATTTCTTGGTAACATACCTGTTCTCTCTTCTTCAGCATATTGACATCAATGACAACATACAATGTCATCATGTCCTCATACCGGTTACATAATGCCAATAGATAAGTTATCCTGTTGTGCTGGTCATTCCTATTATAATTGCCCCTATTATTATTGCCCCCGTTATTATTATTATTTCCATTCCTCTGATATTGATTAGGGGGTGGCCTTCTTTCGGAAGAATTATTCCTTTGACATTTGTTGAAGTTAGTGTTCCCCTTGAATTCCTGCTTCCTTTTAAATGAGTGTTTCCCATTATAGTTCTACCTTGTTGCAGTTAGGGCTTGAATCTTTTTCTCCTACCTTAGGAAATTTTCAAGTACTTCGTTCATGTTTTTGGGTCCATGCATGTCAACCTCTGCCCCTATGTTGGTATTTAGTCCCAAAATGAACTTCCTCGCTTGACCTTCTTCATCTTTCTGGTACATAGGTACATACTTAAGCAATTTGGCAAATTTATCCCAATATTGTTGGACTTATAGGGGCCCTTGTCCTAGCTTATGGAACTTTGTCACCTTCTCATCAAAGAATAATTGTGGTAGACACCTTTTATGGAAATGGTGAACAAATTGATCCCATGTGATCGTATCCTTTCTATACCCATTTTGTTCCTTTGCGTTGGTCCACCAACTAGCTACCTCCCCTATGATTTGATAGGAACCCCATAAGGCCTTGGTTGTTTCACTAAAATCCCTTAGTTCAAAATACTTTTCCATTTCATTTAACCAATTTTCAGCTCCTTCACCAATTTGCTTCCCATCGAGCTTGGGGGGGTGCTTTTCTTCAAATCCTTAGAGAGTTCCAACATGTTATTTTCTCTTCTATTGTCCATCACATTCCCTTGATTGCTACCAGGGTTCCCATTTTCAATTCCACTTTGATTTTCAATGTCATTCTACCTTGCCCTAAGGTTTTGCATTGATTGCTCCAAGAAGTTGATCTTATCCCTTTGTCCGGTTAGCAGGTTGATTATAGCCTCAACCCAATCTTTGTTATTCCCTTGGTTTTGTTGATTCCCTTCATGGTTAGCTTCACTTTGTCTCCTAGTGGTAGCGCATCTTCCATTTCCCCTTCCTCTTCCTCTTCCTCTTCCCCTTCCTCTAGCAATCTAGGGTTTTACCTGAAAAATTAAATTATATAGTTAGTTCTTGATTTTAGATTTTATAATTTAATCTCTACCATTCCAAGACACTCCCTTAGTTGTGTAAGTTGAAGTGAGCACAAGGCCTAGATTTGAACCTTTGCTCTGACACCACATGTAATAACCCACTATACTTAACCCAACAAAATTTTGACCCTTTTTCTTTCCTTTGACTTAATCATTTGTGTTTGGTTCAATCACATAATCTGGGCATCTATCCATTTGGATTAGGTATTCATCCATCCGGGATGAGCATCTAACCATACAGATTAGGCATCTGTCCATACGGAACAGAAGGTTTCATCTATCTAATATGGGATAGGCATCTACCCATATGGGGTAGGCATCTATCCAACTTTGAATAGGAGGTTCTCTAGCTAGAGACTTAGACTCATTGGGACTATTTGGGTCCTGAGTCACTCACTAAGTACTACATTCCTCTAATAGGAGTGCACCGAGGTCGTTGTCTTTAGGAGAAATCAAAATAACATAATGCAAGCTTGAATTCCGCCTCGAAATTTGGCTTAAAGCCTCGAGAAGTCAATTGAATCCATACAAGATTCCTTCCGAGTATGCATTGAATTACTTTTTCCTTTATTTTCCTTATCTTTTAATTAGGATTCTTCGCAATCCTTCTTCTTACAAAATCCTAGACCCCATCCATGAACGCCTGAGTACTAGGGACAATTTCATCCCTAGACTGCCTACATACCCGTTTCGGCGCGGGATCAAGGCGTAAAGTATGTAGTTCTATTTTCTAATCTATGGTTTAATTTAAACTGTTTGGTGGGTACGCAACCCTTTCTAGGGTCAATGTCCCAGACAGTTTCTCTGCGGTTGCTACCCACGATGGTAGCATTTAAGCAAAGGCTCAAGATCGCCTATTGCTTGTGGCCTAAAATAACTAGATCCTAATACCTATCATAAGCGTCACCCTTGACCCAATTGTCAAACGTCAACAACTCTTCGAGATTAAGTCAAACTTATAAAAGCATTTCACTCAATCAACCCTAAAGGGGTTTACTATGGTTTAACTAGCGGATGTAAATCATTTAAGGATTATCTTATTAGATTATCGATCCACGGGGATTACCCGCCACTTGGATTTTAACTTCCAAGTGTCCCTTATTACTCCCCGATGATTTATAAGGACGATGCCACAGACATCGTTGATGCAGCTTTATTAGGCGTTAAGTGCAGTAGTTCAACATGACGTCATTACCCGTAAGTGTGACCTAGAGGCACCATAAATACCGAACGCTGCTAGGTTTTTGTTTTCCAACTCCCTTTGTTTAGTTTTCTAACTAAGAGGTCGAACTCTTATATTCAAATGAAATTAACCCTATTCTAATGTAGATATAATGGAAACCAATATTGAGAATCAAGCCACAAAATAAACTCTACGTATAGAGAAAAAAAAAGTCTCTTGAACTAGAATAAATGAGAGATCTACCATCTAGCATGGATAAGTGAGAAAGTGTAGCTTGTATAGAGATAACAAGAATAAAAGTGCCCCCAATGGCATTAACTTCGTCCTATTCTAAATTTACCTCTTTTATTTTTCTAAAAAAAAACCATTGATAGTTAGAAAGGGAAAGAAAGATTTCTTTAGTCAGCTTGATCAAATCAAAATTTGTGAATTAAATGAATCATCTAATTAAAAGGATCTACTTAGAGGAACTTTACGTTAAAATTATTGCGAATGAATTCCAATTAAATATTCCTACTCAAGTTTTCCAAATCACTTTGACAAACAACTTTTTTTCCATTTATCTAATTTTATTGTTGACTCAATTTTAGGGACCAATTCCTTTCTCCCCCTTTTGAATTTACCATTAATAATAAAATTTGGTTTTTTTTTAATAATTATAAACATTCTTCTTCTTTTTTATATATATGTATGTTTTATATTATATAAAACCCTCAAGTCATTAACACCATTATTATTTTTTTTAGTTATTATATCTCCTTTTTTTTCATTTATTATGTTTATATAAATGCATAATCTAAAATAAATAAAATAAAAAATAAAAATAAAATAATTTGATACGAAAATAAAGTAAGGCTTTTAATGCCAAGCGGGGAGTGGGGCCACGGGCCCCACCACCACTACGTACCTGTAGGTGCAGGCCCGTAGTGATGAGGGGATAGCCGTGGGCCCCTCCACTCCCTCTGTGGCCACTATTGTAGCAGTGACCACAGGGGTAGTGGAGAGTACCACTCCCCAGTGGATATATTAATTTTGCCCGTTCGTTTAACTTTTTAATTTATTTTATATATAATTTTTTTTCTAAAAACTACTTTATTTTATTTTTCTTAATGTATAAATTTAATATTGCAATGTGTGTGTGTGTGTGTGTGTGTGTGATTTTATTCGAGTTTTGTTAACAATTTAAGAGGGGTAAAAAAAATGTGATTATAAAAGAAAATAAAAATAAAGATCTACTCACAGGTATGAAAGATAATAGAGTAAATTGTTTCAGATGATTTCATGGGAGCACAAAAAAAAAACATTATGATTGAAATTGAGACAAGCAAATACAACAGAGAGGAGATTTTATAAAATTTCTCTCATGACAGTCATGTTCATTTAAATAAAAAAAATTAAAAAAATAATTTGATATGAAAATAAAGGAAGGCTTTTAATGCCAAGTGGGGAGTAGGGCCACGGGCCCCACCACCACTACGTACCTGTAGGTGCAGGCCCGCAGTGATGAGGGTATAGCCGTGGGCCCCTCCACTCCCTCTGCGGCCACTGTCATAGTAGTGACCGCAGGGGTAGTGGAGAGTACCACTCCCCAGCGGATATATTAATTATGCCCCTTCGTTTAACTTTTTAATTTATTTTATATATAATTTTTTTTCTAAAAACTACTTTATTTTATTTTTCTTAATGTATAAATTTAATATCACAATGTGTGTGTGTGTGTGTGTGTGTGTGTGTGTGTGTGTGTGTGTGTGTGTGTGTGTGTGTGTGTGTGTGTGTGATTTTATTCGAGTTTTGTTAACAATTTAAGAGGGGTTAAAAAAATGTTAGTATAAAAGAAAATAAAAATAAAGATCTACTCACGGGTATGAAAGATGATAGAGTAAATTGTTTCAGATGATTTCATGGGAGCACAAAAAAGATACATTATGATTGAAATTGAGCCAAGCAAATACAACAGAGAGGAGATTTTATAAAATTTCTCTCATGACAGTCATGTTCATTTATAGAGAGGAACGAAAATGGATTTACTCTCAGGAATTAAAATAAGTTTTGGTACACATGAACAAATTTAAAATCAAAGGAAGAGATTTTCATTTGAATGATTTTCACATGAAGAAAACAAGAAAACAAGATTTTTACATGAGTAATTAATCTTTATTCTCAGTAAGTTTCACATGAAAGAAAAGAATAAAATAAGAAAACAAGATTGAATTTAATCTTTATTCCCAAAAAACAAGATTTCATACATGAGAAATTAATTTATTTATTTTTATTCACAGTAAGTTTTACTCACAGTAAAGAAAAGAATAAAACAAGAAAACAAGATTGAAATTAATCTTTATTCTCAGTAAGTTTCAATCACATGAGAAATTTATTTATTTTTATTCACAGTAAGTTTTACTCGCAGGAAAGAAAAGAATAAAACAAGAAAACAAGATTGAAATTAATCTTTATTCCAAGCAAGTTTCAGAAAAAAAGATTTCATACATGAGAAATTTAATTATTTATTTTTATTCAGAGTAAGTTTTACTCACAGTAAAAGAAAAGAATAAAACAAGAAAATAAGATTGAAATTAATATTTATTCCCAATAAGTTTCATTCAGAGGAAAACAAGAAATTTATTTATTTTTATTCACAGTAAGTTTTACTCACAGGAAAGAAAAGAATAAAACAAGAAAATAAGATTGAAATTAATCTTTATTCCCAGTAAGTTTCATTCATAGGAAAACAAGATTTCATACATGAGAAATAAATTTATTTATTTTTATTAGAGTATGATTTACTCACAGGAAAGAAAAGAATAAAACAAGAAAGCAAGATTCATGCACAAATCTAAACTTAGAAAGCAAGATCTCTTTCCTTCTTTTCTTTGTTTTTTTTTTAAATAAAAACAAAATTGATTAAATAAATAAATATGAAATATGGTAGATCATTTATATGAAACATGTTCTAAGAGAGGAATTAAACTATTTCTTCAAAATACAAAGTTCACGCATGTCAATTAAAAGAGGAGAACCTGGATACTTGAAGCTTGATATATAATCCCCTCTGAATTCTTCAGCTAGCCTCCCTTGATCCTTCCTTGCAACTTTTTATGGAATTTCTTCAAAAGCAACTACTTAACAATTCTTCAATGAAATGTGAGTACCAAAAAAAGAAAACTACTAGAGAAAATTTTTCTTCAAAAAAAATAATCAACTCCCTCTTTTTGAAAATTGCATACAATATATAGGAAAAACCCCTTAACTCCACTATTTAGAGAAATTAACTAAAAATGAGATTCTTTTTCCAATATTGGATCCATGCAAAATTGATTAATATCCTAGTGGGGGGAGTTACATGCAAGGGAATTAAAGAATGAAGATTCCTCTAGAAGCTTCTAATTTCTCCTACAACATGTGCCATATTTGGGAATGGGAAAAAAATAAATAATGCTTATTTAAATTATATTCTCCAAATGTGTATGTGGGTCCATTATTTAACCTTTTATAATATTTATTCAACCATATTCAATAGCTCAACCACAAAAAGATATAATAGTAATTGTATCAAATCAAAAGTGATAAGGGAGGGTTATGACAGAAAGGTAACATAAATCCCACAAAATTTTATTTAAACTCACCCAGTATATTAAATCTTATAATTTCATTTGATGAAATACAATGGTTTTTATAATTAGATACACAAATTTTTATTTTATTTTAAATTGATTTTCTTGTTAAAAGTGATTTTTTAAATAAAATAGAATGTTTTCTAGTTAATATATATCTATTTAGTATTCGATATATTTAATTTTATTTAATTTACTAATCATTTAAGTTTTCTAATATGAAAATATTTACATACAAAAAAGAATAAATTAGAATTGAAAGTTAGTTTTAAATCTAGATTTTAGCCTTTAACCTATTCTAAAACTATAAGTAGTCATTGTTGATTTAGTTTTTAATAAAATATTAATTTAGCTTAATTTATTTGTATTAGATAATAAATATTCATGAATTTTAAAAATTACAATTTATCATAATTTTAAAATTAATTGTAAGCTTAAAAAATATTGTGGTGATTTGATTAATAATTTTAGATCCAACAAGAGATGCAAAACATCAAGTTCTTTACATTAATGTGGTTAGTTTCGAGTAGACAAAAGTAGAGATTAAGATAGATGGGGGAGGAAGAGAGAGAGAAATAGAAGAGAGATTGAGAGAGGTAGAGGGAGAGATAAAAATAGAGATCTAGATGTGTTCGAGTTCAAAGAGAGTTCAATTCAATCACTATCCTACTATTACAAGCCTAAAAAATACAAATATAAAGTTATTCATTTCTCTAACAAATATAATTATAAGTGTAGATTTTATTACAGTCTTAGATTGCATTTTTTGCATTTTACTCTTTGTATTACATTTTTCCAATTTATTTTAGATTTTTATATTAACTTTTAATATAATATCATCAAATAGTTTTAAAATGACCATTGATTTTCATAGCTATATAAATCCAAATATGCTAATAAAATTAAAGAGATGACCATCAATTATTTGAAAATTCCATTTCTACATAAAATGCATGATGTAAAACATAAATTGCTAATAATACTTTAAACATCTATATTAAAGAAGGCTAATAAATTAAAATTTATGATTTTTTTAAGATTAAAAATATAAGAATGTATGAATCTCAATTATACTTGATGAAATAATATTTTGTGAAGAGCACTAATTTCTCTAATTTAAATATTTAATGTGAACTAAGTAATTTAAACATTTATTGTGTTTAAATTTTGGAGATAACAAGTTTTGAATTTTAAAGGATGAAGTTAAAGACATTTATTTGGAGGATAAGATTCAGGTCATCCATATATAAAACTTTAATTTTAAATAATATCTTAATAATGGTACCCAATCTTTAAATTGTAACTTCCAATTTTAAATAATATTATAAAATATTATTATTTTTAATTATCTAATAAAGACATTTTATATTATAATTTTAAATATTAAAATATATAATAAAATAAATAAGTGATCAACAATCTTTAAATGTTAGATTGTAAAAATACAATATATTTTAAAATCAAATATATTCTTAAAATTAAAAGAATAAAAATATATAATAAACTAAATATGAATCACACACTTTCATCAACTTCATATATAATATTTTTTTTTTAAATAATTTTTATAATTAAAAAATTGATTAAAATGTGTGCAATCAATTTGTCCATTTTTAATTTGTTGTCAAAGGGCTCGGGTTTCTAACTAATGAAGGCAAGCCACACAAATTATTCAAAGATAAAATGGGAAAAAACAAGTGTCACATAGTGGCTAGTACTTGTCTTTTTAGTATTGTAATAATAAATTTTTTGTTTAAAGATATGTTGGATAATAATTTGAGATAATATATTCTTTGCAATAATATAATACAAAGTGTCCATTAATTGTAACATGACATAGTTATAAAATTACAATAATACACCTAATAACCTTAATAATAACCTTAACATAATTTGTACCCTACTCCAAATCTTGAACCTAATTCTAACTCTAAATCTTACATTAAATACAATCCTAATCCTATTTTTTTTTACTTTTAACCCTAGTTTTGAGTCTAACTCTAAACCTAAGTTTAATCTTAATTTAGAAATAATTTGAACCTTATTTTTCACCCTAACCTTAACCCTTATTCTAACATTAACTCTTATTATACACCTAGTTTTAATTCTAATCATGTTATTATAATTATTTTAGAATTATACTAATAAATAAGAATTAAGAATAAATTATAATATAATTAAGAATCATAAATTAACTTATTATCATTTATTTAAATTATAACCATAAAGTTAAAAATAATAATCTTAATTTTAATTAATAATTATTTAATGAAAAAAATAAAATAATTATTAATAATAGATTTATTATTATATATTTTAGGTAATGTTATTATTAATAAATTATTTATAATTAATATATTAATCTTGAAACAATTTTTTTTTTTTTATATTATAAATCGAGAGACCAAAAAGGATGTTTATATAGATGAGTTCAGGGGAGGCAGGGCCTCAACAATGAAACCAAAAAGAACTAGATGAGTGTCATATACAATGTACTAAAAGAAAGCTCCAAAATAAAGTTTTACTTGCTGCCATAAGGAACTAGAGGAGGATTTCATCCTGGTCTTCCAGCCATGTGGTCCACCCCTATGGTCCTTCCATCCAGATCACCTTCTTCCTTTCCATGATTTGTATTCACATGTCAACCCTGTTGAAGGGCGGAGCTCTGGTATCTTGGAGTTCTTTAATCAGTTTCTTAACTGCACTCTCGAAGGCAGTTTGATTTTCTGCGATCCTTGCCCATTCATAACCATCTTGCATCTCATATATAAACATGGTGGCTCAGCCTTCTTTGAGGAACCATAAGAGTTTGTTTCGTTCAACATTCATCAGGAAGCAAACTTGTACAACAATTTTATAATGTGTTAGTTTTTAAAAAAAACTTGTAAGTTCCCTAGGATTACCTTGGAATTTCTCCTCATTTTTGAGTTTCCAAATAAACCAAAGGATAAAAGAGGACAAAATTTGCCAAATTAAGTTAGCATCCTTTTTAAGATTATGGACGAAACCATTAACTATATCATGAGTAAAGACGTGCTTAGTAATGGATATTCCAAACATTAACCAGATCTCCCTAGCAAAAGGGCAGTCAAGGAAGATGTGCCGAGTGGATTCAAGTTTATTGCATACAGAACAAAGATCATATGTAGCTAGATTATTCCTAATAGGCAATCTATCCAGTAAGAGCTACCATCTGAAACACTTGATCTTAGGGGGGATGGGAGATTTCCAAAGGTTCTCAAAGGTTTTATACTAGGCAGTAGGGCTAAGGTGGACATTCCATAGGGTGTTGACATGGTCGATCACAGAGGTGTCCTGGTTAAGCAGGTTGTAGATAGCTTTGGATTTAATTTTAGGGAGGGGGGAACCATCCTTCCAAAGGAATGAGAGGTACCTGTGGGTGTCGACATGAGTGTTCTTAGGGAGATTGAGGGTGTTACAAGCATTCCTAATCATATTGTAGGTCCGCTTATGCGAAGCAGGGAGATTAAATTTACTACTAAGTTCCTCCCAGGTGATGAGGTTGTCATTTTCTAGGATATCCATAAGATACTTGATCCCCTTATTATGCCAGAATCTAGTAGAATAGCCTTGGGTTAAGGCTAGTGGCTTAGAGTTGTGGTGGAGGTTCCACCAAATCAACCTTTCACCATGTATAGTATTGTCACAATCAATGCTAGAGTTGTAGATAAGTCTACGCACATGCTCCCAAGCTTTTGAGATGGACTTAAAGACCCAGGTGCCTTGGATAGACACCGAGAAACTTCCAGCAAGTAGATCACTGAGTGGGAAGGCTTTCCATGATTTGGCAGCCTTTGGGAATCCATTTTGAATGTTGTTTCTGACAAGAATCTTCCAAAGTTCTTGCCCATCTAGTGCACGAAATATCCATTTGGCGGCAAGGGAGATTCCTTGCAGCTTAAGATCCTTAAGGCCCAAACTTCCAAGTTTTTTATCTAAGTGGCACCAGGCCCATTTTACTGCATGGGCCTTTCTTTTTCCCTTACCATCAGACCAAAGAAAGCACCTGATAGCCTTTTGAACTTCATAAATTTGATAGTTGTTGAACATCCAAACCAAAGAGTAGTAGCAACTATATGAGGATAGGATTTTTTGACATACTTGAACCCTACCTCCTAGGGAGAGGATCCTATTGTCCCACTTGTTGAGCTTCTTATCAATTTTCCCCTTAACCTAGGTCCACATGTCCCGAAGAGAGGGGGAGATAGAGAAGGGGATACCGAGATATTTGACAATCATGTTGGGTCCTCCCCATGAGTACCCGTCTTGTTGTAGCTAGTCTGGAGGTTCATCCTTCCAGCCAAGTAAAATAGATTTGGAGCTGGAGATCCTAGCTCCAAAGGCTTTACTGAAGGTGTTGATTTTTAGGTTGAGGGAATCTATGTTTTGCCTAGAGAGCTCCAGGAAAAGAGAGGTATCATCAGCAAATTGGATATTCAGCAATTCAGAGTTATCCGGCAGTGTGATGCCATGGACTCTAGGAGATAGAGTATCATCTCTAAGGAGATAGAAGAGGGCATCTGAGGCAATAACAAACAAAGTAGGGGCAAGAGGGCAGCCCTACCTTATGAATCTAGAGAGGAATAGGTTGGGATAGGGTTCCATTAACTTCAATCATGATGGAAGCATCTTTGAGGAGAATTCAGACATAGTCACAGAACTCATTAGGGAAGCCAAAAGCTCGGAGCATCATGAGGATGAAATCCCACTCGACTCTGTCATAGGCTTTCTCAAAGTCCACAAGGAACATGGCAGCATCCTGGTTAGAGGTTCTGGCCCATTCCATGGATTCCCAGCTAGTGACAAGGTTTTCCAATATGTACCTGCCTTTAATGGATCCAGTTTGCGTAGAGTGGATGAATTTTGGAAGAATCTTTTCAAGGTAGGTAGCTAAGGCTTTGGCAAGGATTTTATAGGAGACATTAAGGAGGGTGATTGGCCTCCAGTTCTTAATGAGCGCTTTGTCTCCATCTTTAGGGATGAGTTTAACAATACCTTTATTTATGAATTCCCCAAGAGTGTCATTGTCAAGAGCTTCATCATATATGTCATAGAGGTCATGCGTGACCCAATCAAGATTGTCTTTGTAGAACTCTGCAGGGAGACCATCGGGGCCTGGGGCCTTATTATCCTTTAGGGCTTTAATGGCATCGGCAATTTCTTGTATAAAGATCTTGGCTTTGAGGAGGAGAGCATCACCATCACAAATCCTTTTAGGGATGATGGTACAACATTTGTGTCAAGCCTCTTTCGAGGCCTCATTATCTTCTGAGGTAAAGAGAGTTCTATAGAACATTTTGAAGGCCTCTTTGATATCATTGAGATCCAAGAGTTCCTTGTTGTCTACAGTTATTCTATCAATTTTTTCACTGTTTTGTTTTTGTTTAAGGAGGTTAAAGAAGATTTTGGAACCTTTATCTTTGAATTAGAGCCAGTGGTTTCAGGCTCTAATGAAGGCTCCCCTGATTTTGACCTGTTGGTGCTTTCTGAGGATGTCTTTGGCTTTAGAGACATGCTTGGCCAAGGTGGGAGAGGAGGGGTTAGTTTGAATATCTTGCTCTAGGGATTGGAGGCGAAGGGTGAGAGTTTTTTCTATGGCTCTAGAGTCCTTGGCTTTCTTTTGGCCAATGGTTTGGAGTACTTTCTGCTAGGAGGAGACATTCCTTGTCCACCTAAGAGTGCAGGATTGGGGAGGCTGAGGCTGAAGGTTAAAGAACTTGACCATCTTAAGGGCACCTGGAACATCTTGGTATTTGAGGAGGGAGGTGTTGAGAATAAATTTCTTGCTACAAGGGCTGCTAGTGGGGATAGCGTTTCTAGTGTTAATGACCACAAGGATAGGGAAATGGTCAGAAAGGGTAACTAGCGGGACAACAACCACACTCCCCAAGTGGTTAGGGGAGAAGGAGAAGAAGTTGTTGTTAGCATAAAATCTGTCCAGTCTGGAGTAAATACGATTGGAGCCTTGTTGAAAATTGCACCAAGTGTACCATAGGTTAGAAGTAGTAGTTTTAGTGCCCTCAAGGGGGTCAAATAACTGGAGTTTTTGTTTAAGTTTGTCCCAGTGGGGTTTTTCTACATTTTTCCATTCAAAAGGAAGTCCCCCAGCCTTGTCATCTTGATGCTCAGTCATATTGAAGTCACCAGCCACTATCTAGGGGATACTTGGGAGGGAAGTTAGCCAGATCCAAAGGGACACTCTTTCCTTGTAGTCATTAGGTGCGTAAATAGAGAAAATGCCAAAGCTGGAGCCCCTAATATCTAGGGTAGCCCAAGCTGCTCTGTTGCAAGGGGAGATCCCTTTATCCTTAATGTTACTTGCCCACTTGGGGGAGATAAGAAGGCCAACTCCTCCCTTTCCTTTCAGGTGGTTGGTGCAAATTTTGATTGCATCTCTCCAGATAAAGTCAAGTGAGCTATCAAGATGGAAGCTCATGGATTTAAGTTCTTGCAGCATCAGGAAATCTATGTTCTTGTGGTGGCTTAGAGAGCTTTTGATGACAAACTTCCTATCAGGTGACTCAAGGCCTCTTATATTCCAAGAGATGTATTTCATTAGAGAGGAGGGTTAGGAAGTTCAACTAGGGAGATCACAAGGATCTCCAGACTTCTTTTTATTCTTGGAGCCCATAGGCCTACCTTTTTTTTTATCAAGGAGGATTCTTTTATAAGGTTGTCCTCATCTTCACTAACTTCAAATGGTTCATTCCTAGTATCAGCAATTCCTCCTATGTCAAACCCAGACATCTGGGAGTCTAGAAAGCCAAGGAGCATTGTGCTAGACCTAATTTCTTCAAGACCCTTATTGGCGTAGATTACTTCAATAACATGATTATCTTCTAACTCTTTGAGCATAGAGGCTATCAAAGCGTTGGTGATGTTAACTTCAGGGGTAAGCCCTGCAGGTAATGAGGAGTCTAAATTCTTGGTGGTTTCAGATCTGATCATCACACTTGCAGGGTTATCATTGGTGCTAGCAACATCAGCACTTCGACTAGGGTTCTCAAGTTTCTTAACCATTTTATTTACCACAGAGTTTGTCAAGGTTCGAGCGGGAGTAGGTGAGATAATATTTGAAGGAAGGGGGTAATCACAGATGCCCATTGTTTGGCTGATAGATGGGATAGAAGGAAGGCTTTTCTTAGGGGCATTCTGGTTGCTACTTTTCCTCCTATGCTTTCTAGAAGTGACCAACTGAAAATAGTCAGAGGGTGATTCTAGAGGACCAATTGGTGGGTCAGAGGCCAGACCGAGGTGATCAGAGACAAGGGACAAGTGATCAATGTGCATGGTTTTTAATTCTGAAGAATTGGTGGTGGGAATAGCGACTTCTTCATTAATAGGGAGCGGGGTGGATGAGTGTTGAGAAACCTTGGATCTAGGGTTCATGGGGTCATCAGATGAGTTATTGTTGGGTTTATGATTCCTGCAATTAATGATTGGGCAATTTTTTCAAAGATGCCCTTCTTTTTTGCAGAGAAAGCATGCATTTAATCCACCAAGCATTTCAATAGGGCAGACAAAGGTTTCTTCATTGACGTTTAGGGTTAGAGATGGTGGATATCAATCCCTGGCTTGATCAATACAAGCATTCTGGCATCCAGGTTAGGGACAAGGTGGGTCGGTTCATCAATACGGATTGTTTTTCCAAAGGGTTCCATTAACTGTGGAAGAAAACACCAAAGGAAGGGGGGTACATCCTTGAGGATGACCCACCTTGGGGAGGATAGTACGAGAACCTCATCACAGACTACCTCTGGAGACCAAGCTAGGGCATGGAAGGAAGTATTTCCAACTGTCTAGTATTGTCGCTTTAGTGCCTCCCTTTGAGCCTTGTGAGAATTAAAGAAAATAAGGTAGATACCCTTTTGAATTTGTCTACAAAAATATATTTTAAGCCCTAATTTTAAATTCCAAAGGTTATGAAACCAGTCATCTAAAAATTTCGTAGGTGGGCATTTCCCGACATCAACACATGAAAATAAAATGGCCGTATTACTTAACCTAGTCTTTTTCGAGGCAATTTCATTCAACATTTCCAAATTGGGCGAAATGTAGAAGGAGCCCGAGATAGTGCTAGGGCACTTACCTGCTTCACCAAATCTTTCTTTGCCAGGAGCCTTAGAAAATCACACATTAGGGTTGACTCAATTTGCAGGCAGGGAGATGGTTTTGGCGAAAGATTTCTTTGGCGGAGATTTAGATTGGTCTATGGATGTAGGGCCATTAATTGTTGGGAAAAATGGTGTCTCAACCTTGCATTTATGTGAGGTTACTATTTATAGTAAGTTTTCATTTGAGCATGAAATGGTGCGAAACTCTCCCTGAAGCTTCTGGTTGGCTAGATAAGCATTCCAGTAAAGTTGCGTCGCAAGGTCACAGCTAGTTTTGAAGATATTAAAGTTTTCATCTTGGAGGGGTGCAATAAAATGTTTAAACTTAATTTTGGGGACTTTAGAGGCTCCGAAATGCCCTGAAAAGTTGCCGTAACCGACGAAGTGGTTACGAGGTGATAGAGCACTTCGCGAGCTTTCCGGCGCTTCAAACGGTTCGTCAATCGGACACCCGGTTCTCAAGTTATGGCCTCCGGAAGTTTGTACTCCTGAAATAGGAAAAATAATTTGTATCGGATACATAAATGAGCTGTAAAAGGGAGCGACACGTGTTGATGTGTGCTTTAACATGTCATAGAAGGGAGATAAGGTCGGCTACACCTTATTGGGTGGTTTTAGCCCATGGTTTTGTAATACCGTTAGACGGTTTCTTGTATTGTATCTCCTATTTATGAGGTGTGTGAGATAGAGGTTGTGTGTAAGAGTCTTATGGCTATTGAGTTGCCTCTGAATCTCTGATTAGTGATACTCCTGCGAAGAGCTTGCTCTGCAAGTATTTTGTAATCTGTTTTTGATTGCTGAATAAAATATTGAGCTGCTTTTGGAGGGTGGGGTTTTTCTCCCGAAAGGGTTTTCCCCACGTAAATCATTGTGTTGTGGTATGATTGCTATTATATCTATTTCTATTTTCTGTAACTGTTGTAATAATCTGAAAAAGTTTTGCATTACCCTCCTCTCAAGGTTAGTGTAGGAAGTTGTTTCCGCTACTTGACTTCCTTACAAGTGGTATCAGAGCCTGATCACCTTTGGTTTCAATTGTGGGCTGTTGGGTTTTTTGAACTAATCTAGATTTGAGTGGGAGCTTGTGCAGAAGACACTTTTTGATCTTGTTGCAGGAATATTCAGATGGCGAGTTCGTCAGGGAGAATAGAGGTGGAGAAATTTAATGGAAGTAATTTTGAGATGTGGAAGCTGAAGATGGAAGATCTGCTAATAGATCGAGATCTTTGGGATGCTGTTGATGCGAATGTCCAAAGGCCCTCAGATCCTACTGCGGCAGCTCAGTATGATGTTATGGACCGAAAAGCCAAGGGTCTAATTAGACTGTGCCTGGCAGACTCTGTTCTAATCAATGTCCATGAAGAGAACTCTGCAAAGAAGCTATGGACTAAGCTTGGTGAGATGTATCAAGTGAAATCTTTATTAAATCAAATTTTCTTAAGAAAGAAATTGTATTCCTTGAAGATGGAAGAGGGTGGACGAATTGCAGACCACCTAGAAGCATTCAATATGATTGTGGCTCAATTAGTATCCGTCGGTGTTAAGATGGATGAGGAGGAGAAATGCCAGATCTTGCTTTGTTCTTTGCCTGATTCGTGGGATTCTCTTGTTATGGCTATTGGTAGTACTTCTGTTGTTTTGAAATCTGAAGACGTGGTGGGTGCCCTACTCGGTGAAGAGATGCGAAGGAAGGTATCCATCAGTTCAAAGGAAGCCCTAACCATTCGTGGAAGACCTAAGGAGAAAGGCAAGAAGAATGAGAAGCGCGGCAAGTCCAAATCCAAAGGGAGATCGAAATCTCCTGGAAAGTCCAAAGTCATTTGCTGGAATTGCGGTAAACCGGGTCACATCCGTAAGGACTGCAAAGAAGAAAAGAAGAAGAAAAAGAAAAAGTTCAATTCTGATTCTGAGTCCGACAAGGAAGATGGCGATGCATTTATTGCGGCTTTGGCGACTCATGCAGGTAATGATGCCTGGCTAATTGACTCAGGTGCATCTTTTCATATGACTTCCAATAGAGATTGGTTTTCTGAATATGAAGGATTTAATGGAGGTAAGGTGTACTTGGGTGATGATTCACCTCTAGACATTGTTGGTCGAGGTAAGGTTAGAATCAGGTTTTCTGATGGTAGAATAAAAGGGATTAATGGTGTGCTGCATATCCCTGGATTAAAATGAAACCTGTTATCTGTGAGCAAACTGATAGATGCAGGTGTGCAGGCAGTCTTTTCTGAAACAGGATGTAAGATGATTAAGGGTGCTATGGTAGTTGCTAGAGGTGTCAGGTTTGGCACTTTGTATAAGCTTGAAGCATACACTGTTGAGTGTAATAGCACTTCTGTAAAAAGTAAATCTATGGATACCTCACTGGAAGATTTGAAGGTTTCACCTTCAGCAGATGGAAATGGTTTTTGGGTACCTAAGGGTGCACTTTCGTCTGAAGCAAAGTTACCTGCAGAGAAGACTATGTTATGGCACCAGAGACTTGGCCACATTGGAGAAAAGGGTCTAAGGACTTTGAAAAATAAAAACCTTGTTGAAGGTTTGAATGACTGTAACCTTGACTTTGATTTCTGTGAGCATTGCATTTATGGAAAACAAAACCGCGTTCAGTTTTACTCGAGTTCTCATAAAACTTGTGGTGTTTTGGATCTTATCCATTCTGATGTGTTTGGTCCAGTAGATGTCTCTTCGATTGGAAAATCCACATATTATGTTTCATTTATTGATGATTTTAGTAGAAGGACATGGGTATATTTTCTAAAGAGTAAATCTGAAGTTTTTAGTCGTTTTAAAGAATTTAAAGCAATGGTTGAGTTGCAGACTGAAAAGAAAATAAAATGTTTGAGAACTGATAATGGCGGTGAGTTTTGCTCTAATGATTTTGATAGATTCTGTAAAGACTGTGGAATTAACAGGCAGAAGACAACTCCATATTCTCCACAGCAGAATGGAGTTGCAGAAAGAATGAACAGGACACTGATGGAAAAGGCTAGGAGTATGTTGAGTGGTGCTGGTCTTGAACAAAAGTTTTGGGCTGAAGCTGTTGCCACTGCTTGCTACCTGATTAACAAGTCTCCTACATCAGCTCTTGTTGATAAAACGCCTATGGAAGCATGGTCAGGTCACAAGCCTTCATTGAGACATCTTAGAGTTTTTGGTTGCGAGGCATATGCACATGTGCCAAAGGAGAAGCGAACAAAGTTGGAGAACAAGGCTGTGAAATGTATCTTCATCGGGTATAGTTATGGTGTGAAAGGATACAAGCTTTGGGACCCTGTTGCACAAAAGGTAATTCACAGTAGAAGTGTTATTTTTAGAGAAATTAAGTCTCCTTCTGTTACATTGCAGCCAGAATAGACTAAAAAAGAAGATGTGATTCAACTTCCTTCTACACCTGAAAGAGTTGAATCGAGACCCCTAGATAGGCAAGAATTTGAGGAGAGCTCGTCTAGCTCTGAATCTTCAGAAGAGGAGGAAGAACCTCCAACTCAGCTTGTTCGAAGGTCTACAAGACATAGACAACCACCTGAAAGGTATTCACCTGATGATTGGAGATGTATTTTTGCTCTGAATACTAGTGTGGATGAACCAAAATCTGTAGAAGAGGCATTAGGTATGAATGATGCAGAATCCTGGAAGATTGCTATGGAGGAAGAAATGGCAGCTTTGAAAAAGAATGATACATGGGATCTTGTACCATTGCCTGAAGGACGAAAACCTGTTGGTTGTAAATGGGTGTTCAAGAAAAAGATTGGTTCAGATGGAAGCATTGAGAAGTATAAAGCAAGGTTGGTTGCAAAAGGCTACTCTCAGGTTGAGGGTGTTGATTACGGTGAGATATTTTCTCCTGTTGCAAAAATGACATCCATTAGATTTTTGCTTTCTATTGCTACTGCTTATGATTTAGAGGTTGAGCAAATGGATGTGAAAACTGCTTTCCTTCATGGTGATTTGGAGGAAGATATTTATATGACACAGCCGGAGCACTATGTGGTGAAAGGCAAAAGTAATTTGGTCTGTAAATTGAAGAAATCTTTGTATGGCCTCAAACAAAGTCCTAGGATGTGGTACCAGAAATTTGATACATATGTGTTGAGTTTGGGATTTGAACGTTCTAAATCAGATCACTGTGTTTATTATAAATCTTATGGTGATCATTTCTTATTCATTGCATTGTATGTTGATGATATGTTATTCATTGGTAAAGGGAAAGGTATGATTTCAGAACTGAAGTCTCAGCTCGCTGCTAAATTTGAAATGAAAGATCTTGGTGCAGCAAAGCACATTCTTGGGATGGAAATTAGAAGAGATAGGGCGAACAGAAAGCTATGGCTAGGCCAGAGTAAGTATGTGAATTCAGTGTTACAGAGGTTCAACATGCAGAATTGTAGACCATTGAGTGTTCCTTTTACAGTTGGAATGAAACTATCTGTTTCAGATTGTCCTACATCCCCATTGGAGATGGAAGACATGAGCAGAGTGCCTTACCAGAGTGCAGTTGGAAGCTTGATGTATGCTATGGTCTGTACTAGACCAGACATTGCCCAAGCAGTGGGAGTACTTTCTAGATATATGTCTAATCCTGGTAGAGTTCATTGGGATGCAGTCAAAAGAGTCTTTAGATATTTGAAGGGTACTTCAGAGTATTCTTTGTGTTATCATGGTAATTCAGTTGGAGACATGACTTCCCTTGATATCCATGGTTATGTAGATTCAGATTGGGCAGGTGATATTGATAGAAGAAGATCCACCAGTGCTTATGTGTTTACTTTGTTTGGTGGTGCAATTAGTTGGATGAGTAAGCGACAGGCTGTGGTTGCTTTATCCACTACTGAAGCAGAGTATATGGCAGCTACTCATGCTTGTAAAGAGGCCATTTGGCTTAAGAGACTGTGTTCGGATATTGGAATAAAACAAGGTACAGTGACAGTTTACTGTGATAGTCAGAGTGCAATTAGCCTAGCTAAGAACCCGACATTTCATGCCCGGACCAAACATATTGATGTTCAGTATCATTTTGTTAGAGATATGGTCGAAGATGGTAGGGTGAAGCTAGTTAAGGTGGAAACTTTGATGAATGTTGCAGATGCTTTAACTAAGGCTGTGAGCACAGAGAAGTTCAGATGGTGTTCAGAGTCTATGGGCCTTATGGGCCCTAGCAATTGATTCATTGTGTTGACATTCCTTTCCGCTCATGCAAGGTGTTCGACAAGTGGGAGATTTGTTGGGAAAAATGGTGTCTCAACCTTGCATTTATGTGAGGTTACTATTTATAGTAAGTTTTCATTTGAGCACGAAATGGTGCGAAACTCTCCCTGAAGCTTCTGGTTGGCTAGATAAGCATTCCAGTAAAGTTGCGTCGCAAGGTCACAGCTAGTTTTGAAGATATTAAAGTTTTCGTCTTGGAGGGGTGCAATAAAATGTTTAAACTTAATTTTGGGGACTTTAGAGGCTCCGAAACGCCCTGAAAAGTTGCCGTAACCAGCGAAGCGGTTACGAGGTGATAGAGCACTTCGCGAGCTTTCCGGCGCTTCAAACGGTTCGTCAATCGGACACCCGGTTCTCAAGTTATGGCCTCCGGAAGTTTGTACTCCTGAAATAGGAAAAATAATTTGTATCGGATACATAAATGAGCTGTAAAAGGGAGCGACACGTGTTGATGTGTGCTTTAACATGTCATAGAAGGGAGATAAGGTCGGCTACACCTTATTGGGTGGTTTTAGCCCATGGTTTTGTAATACCGTTAGACGGTTTCTTGTATTGTATCTCCTATTTATGAGGTGTGTGAGATAGAGGTTGTGTGTAAGAGTCTTATGGCTATTGAGTTGCCTCTGAATCTCTGATTAGTGATACTCCTGCGAAGAGCTTGCTCTGCAAGTATTTTGTAATCTATTTTTGATTGCTGAATAAAATATTGAGCTGCTTTTGGAGGGTGGGGTTTTTCTCCCGAAAGGGTTTTCCCCACGTAAATCATTGTGTTGTGGTATGATTGCTATTATATCTATTTCTATTTTCTGTAACTGTTGTAATAATCTGAAAAAGTTTTGCATTACCCTCCTCTCAAGGTTAGTGTAGGAAGTTGTTTCCGCTACTTGACTTCCTTACATTAATGGCACTGCCATCTGATTCTGACTCCATAGGGAGCCAAAGATTAATCTGCACGAGCGACCAGGTAGGTGGGGGCAGTTGCGAATTAAATGAAGTGCAGAATTAAATATGAAAACAGAAGGAAAGAAAAGAACGGAAGGAAATAGCAGTGGAGAGGAGTTTCAAACTAGGTGGAGGAGAATTAACCCCTCCACAAAGATCTCGCGGTGTCCACATCACCACAGTTGCCTCGATCAGCTTGTAGACAACCAGACTTAGCGTTCGCAGGCCCTGAGGTTCACAGATGTTAGATTCGCAATTGCTGAATTTGCAGACCCCATCTCCGAATCAAGTCATATTTTGTAAAATTTCTATTGTTCCCTGAGATCTCTATGGTTTGTTCAGATGGCCATAACTTTCTCCGCATACAAAAATAGGGGTTTACTTTCGCAGGTCCTTTCAACACCAAACTACCGATTTTAATCTGCACAGCTTTCATTATATTTCGCACACTAATATCTCTACCTCCTCTTTCTGGCCTAAAACCTTCTGGAGATTCTTACGAATTGTGTAGATGTTTGTGGCATCAGTGTAAATGTCGATGGTGTTCCCCTCTCTTTGTTCGCCAATCCCTTTAAATTTCCTAATAATACATACTCACTGAGACTCCCGCCTTGGGTTTCCAGAAGTTCATGGCTGTGGTATTTTCCTTCACCATGTCTCCCCTTCTTCCAATCGGTTCGCCTGTCATGCACTCACAGTCAAAGCATTCGATTTATTGATTATATAGATTATATTATGACATTATATAGATTTAATATTATATGATAAGGATATATAATATTATATTTGGTGTATGTAATAATTTTGATAATAAGAGTGAATTTATTATAAAGTAGTCATATTAATAAATTTAAGGAAGATAATTAACCTTGAACAAATAATAGCATTATTGATGGAATTAAAAGAATTATTTTAATAAAAAGGTGATCAATAGTAGTAAGAATGCAAATAGACATACCCATAATAATAATGGTAATAGTAAAATAATAATATCATTAATGGTATTAGTGATCTCACAACTAATTCTATGATAACACTAATGTTAAAATTATGACGCAACTGATATTGTTGGTAGTAGTGTATCTTTGGGTTTTAAACACACAAAAAAACTAGTTGAGTTTTATAAAATTGGTCAAATTATATGGAAGTTATTATTTTAAAATTACTAGCATTATTATCTTTCTCTCTTATTCAACTTAAGTATTTTCCTTTTGAATAATTAACTTTTATCTTTTAACCCACTTCGATGTTTTTCCTTTGCAATAAATAATCTTCATGTATTATCCCTTTCAAGTAACTAACTCCATTTTATGTTTGTTTTTTTATATTATATATGTTTGTTAAATATTTGTTTTGTGGATGCGTAAAATAAATTTGATAAGAAAATTTAAACATGCCAAATATTATTTTAGCATACCTAAAAAATTGATTCAGATAGTGGATCCCGAAAATTCGCTAATAAGATGTAAAATTTCCAAGCCAATTAGATTGGAGAAAAATATTTTTTATAATTTAGAAACTTAAAAATCATGCATCTTAACTTTTAAAAATTAAAAAAACATATATTAAAACAAAAAATTTATAGTTCTAATTGGTGGAGAAACAATTGAATAATAATGAGTTAACAAAAACCAGTTCATGGGTTCCCCAGGGTTAATCCTTTGTATACTCCCCTAGATGGGGAGACAGTGAAATGGTCAAAACCAGAGAAGGGGTGGGTGAAAATAAATTTTGATGGGGTGTCAAAAGGTAATCTAGGGACTTCAGGTGTGGGATGTGTGGCCTGTGATGACGAAGGGGAGATCCTCTTTACGAGTGTAAGAAGGCTACAAGACGGAACCAATAATGATGTGGAGGCTCAAGCGGCTTTACTCCCAGCTGATCTGACAGTAAATATGAAGTTAACGAAGGTACATCTAGAGGGTGACTCCCAAATTATAGTCAATGCTTTGATCAAAGGCAATATATCATGTTGGAAATTAAATAAATACATACACATCATAAGTGGAAAGCTTAAATCTTTCCAAAACTTTTGCATCTCGCATGTGAAAAGAGGAGGAAATGTCATTGCGGATGGCCTATCAAATGAAGCGTGTGAGCTCGCACTAGGGGAAGTGAGGTGGCATGATTGCAAAGAAGATATAGTGAGATGGATTTAAGGCTTCTTGCCAAGTTGGTACATCAACAATTTCAAATTTCATGTCAGAAGGTCGGCATTTCATCTGAGTAAGGTCGCGTGTTAATGTGCATTTATTATGGAAGGCTTTCTAAAATGGCAGCGATGGTGAAGTGTGTTGCCTTGAATCCTAATTTTGGTATTCTTGCACATTTAATGAGAATAGTATGTAAGTTGGTGAAGATAAATTTTGACAGATTTCATTGGAATTTCTCTGCAAATTCTCCAGCAAGCACCAAAATGGAAGCAAATTTTACTCTACAGTCCTCCAAACTAATGCCAGCTTTCGGGGACTCGTCCCCCTGAAAAAGATTGAGAAGACATTTCTTGCAAAAGACTCGTTGTTTCTTAAGGCAATCCAATTGGTCCTGGGTGAAGAGGTGGTGGTTATTGGCCACAGATATAAATGCAGAGCGGATATTTACTCTCTTTTCATGGCTTGGGGACTCGAGTTGGGCTACACCTATGCGGATGTGATAAAAGTTCTAAAGAATATCATTCCACAAGAGTATATGTTAAATATGGAGTCCTTTCTGGAATGGGTTGTGTCAGGTTGGGGTTTCAACCTCTCTGAAGGCATCCCAGAGGATAATGTGGAGTTGTGGGCGAGACACTCTCGAATTCAATTCCTTCGCAACCATGAGGAAGCTCGAATCCATTTAGGGATGATGCAAAGAGAGGATGGGAAGGGTTGATGATCTTCATCCAGATAATGGACATCGAAGATGTAATTCAATAGGAGGGTGGGGAGGTGAGAATGGTGGAGGAGATGAGATGCAAGAGGCCGATTACGAGAAAGCTATCGATAGAATTGGCAAGGCATGGTGCGGTTGGTGGGATTGGTGGTGCGACAGAAGGACCAAATTCACGTGGGCTAGCAGTTGAAGGTGCAAAAAGAACAATTGGAGATTCACATCCCTTGGCAGGAAGATGAGGATTTCTCTGGATCAGGGTACCTCTGGGCGCATCTTTTTGTTTAGATAGTTTTTTATTTGAAAAACTTAAATTTACGTTTTATGTTAAACGATGAACTCTTCGGCCATCTTTGATTGGCATGATGTATTTTGAATTTTTGTTATTGATGATGTGGGGGTGGGATAGGGTTTGAGAGATATACATTTTGGGAAACCATGGTTTTAGACAATAGGATTGGATGGTGTTTGGGGGTGGTTTGGGGGAGTGGTTTCTTTTTGGAAAGTTTGATGCAAATGTACTTTTCAGTTTAAATTAATAAAATATAACTATTACCGATAAAAATAGTTCTGATACTTAAAGTAAGTACAGATGCCAAGCTAATAAGATGAGAGGGGGGGGTGGATCATACAAACTCAATCTTCCATAAATATAACAGATTCAACCTCGGTAACATATACTACAGTAATATAACCAAAACTGCTAAACATGCAAACTCATAAGCATATAAACATCATAACACTCATAACACCAGATTTAACGTGGAAACCCAAATAGGGAAAAACCACTATGGGATTTTGGACCCACTAAGAAATATACTCTTCTAGAGTATGCTCGGTTAAAAGCAAATCCTGTTAAAGATTACAAACACATTGCTAGATGTGACCCGGTTAAGGGATTTCCCTCAGATCTGTTAGGATCTTCACCTTGTTAGAAGTGACCTTGTTAAAGGATTTCAAACACTCAATAAGAATGTCACCTTGCTAGAGGGTTTTACAAATAAGATTGTTAACTCCACTTGGTTAAGAGATTTTTTGTTACTTTACAAAATAACAGTAATAAAATCTATCTGCAACTTCACATCTAAAATGCTAAAGCAGATTCTTATTTGCTCAATACAATTTAGTCATAGGACTTATTTTGTCCATTTGTTGGGCTCTATAATATGTTATTCAAACAGGTCTTCAAGCTTATGTGCTCGATAATCACTATGTAGCATCCCTATGCATACACTTGCCCGCATACATTGTTTATCAACAGTTCCTTATTTATAAACAATTTGCCAACCGCTTAATCTCCTTGATCACATTTCCCATGATCAATCATAACCATTAGATCTTCAAACTTGACCAGGTTCAATGTATCTTTCGATCTGAAAACATTTTACCCCGCATTGGAACTTGCATACATTTCTTGGAACTTGTGCTATGGTATTGTGGTTCAATCTAAGTTGTAGATCTTCCTACCGATTTTCCTTTGCCATAGATTCTTTAACAAACTTCATGCACAGAATACCAATCATTTAATCAGTTCTAGCTCATCAGCTTCCTTCATTAAATAATGTTTTTATTCATTCAATGCATTCTATTATTACTCGATTTCAACTCGGTAAATACTAAACTTCACTCAGTAGACAATCTACCTTCATTAACCGATAGCGATAACCTTAGGGTTTACCGACTAGGTTCCTTAGAGTTTACTGACTAGGTTCTTTGCTCGGTAACATAGTATAGTATTAACCTTACAATCAACAACATATGTAGGATATCAAAATAATCTAAACATCATGATCTCATCATTGTCTAACTCTATAATAGTTGCCCATTGAATAACTTATTCCTCCCCTTATTCATCACATTCTTTTTGTGTCTTTTACCGACATCTTTATACTCGCCAAATCATACTTCTTAAGATATGGCAACATCATACTGAATTAGAAAAACAATTTCTTGACATCAACGACAAAATAATAATATTAAGACAGTAAACATCCTTAATCAGTTATATCCATAATCATCAACAACCTTCTCAATATCCTTATAGAAATGCCAACAATCTCCCTTTGTCTGTTATAATGCCAACAATCTCCCCCTTTGGCATTGATGGTAAAACCAACTGATTTGACCTAATTGATTCGGATTCAGATTGTTAAAATGCTGAAATGCTTTCCCCATGTCATCAGTCTTCTCCCCCATACATTAGTCTTCTCCCCTTTTCTTGAGTCTTCTCTCCCTTTGACAACAATCCCAAAAAGTAAAGAACAAAAACATAATTTCTTCCTGTATGAAGTAATTTCCTACTATTATGTGTCAATTTAGTCTCGGTCAGAGCATTATGTCTTCAATTCCTATTCCCTATTATTGTTTCCTGCACACCTTTAGAAAACATCCTAAAGTATGTAAATCAGCATCAACTCCTAAAGATATTCTGTAGAGTCATCGAATTGATGATTTCACCAAACTTGGTCAGTGAATAGAAGATAGGGGTAGGACTCCTAACTTACTTTGGAGATACTCAAAAGTGTCCCTTGGTAGTGGCTTGGTGAAGATATCTGCTATTTGTTCCTTTGTGCTAACATACTCCAACACCACTTTCTTCTCTTGAACTTCTTCTCTAAGATAATGATATTTGATAGAGATGTGCTTTGTCTTAGAGTGCATAACAAGATTCTTTGAAATGTTTATGGCACTAGTATTGTCACAGAATATAGTTACTGGCTCAATAGCTTGCTCATTTATACCTTCCAACAGTTGTTTGATCCATGCTATATTGGTACAATTCAATGTTGCAGCAACATATTCAGCTTTTGCTGTTGTTTGTGAAACACATCCTTGTTTCTTGCTAAGCCAACTCAGTAGTCTTTCTCCTAAAAAGAAAGCTCCTCCACTTGTGCTTTTTCTGTCATCAATGTTGCCTGCCCAATCAACATCAGTATAAACTTTTAAATCAAAAGCATTTCCTTTCTAATATACTAAGCCATAATCCTCAGTGTCTTTCAAGTATCTAAAAATTCTCTTGATTGTTGTCATGTGTGTTTCCTTGGGATCTGCAGAGAATCTTGGAACTATACCTACTGTAGTGCTATATTTGGTCTGCTATGAACAACATATTGTAGCTTATCAATCATGGATCGGTAAAGTGTCTCATCAACAAATGCAGATTCATCATTCTTTGATAGTTTACAGTTGGTAGTCATAGGAGTACATACTGGTTTATTGTAGCTTATCAATCATGGATTGGTAAAGTGTCTCAGCAACAGATGTAGATTCATAATTCTTTGATAGTTTACAGTTGGTAGTCATAGGAGTACTTACTAGTTTTGAATCCTCCATTCCAAATTTCTTCAAGATTTCCTTTATGTACTTGGATTGAGCAATGAAAATCTCATCTTTCATTTGCAGTATTTGTAAACCTATAAAATACTTTATCTCATCGATTAATGACATCTCAAAGTCTTTGCTCATTTCATTTCCAAAGCTCTTGCATAGAGAGTCATTTCCACAAAATATAATATCATCAACAAATATGGCTGAGATCAGTATTCCATTTTCATCATTCTTCATGTACATATTGTTGTTTTCACTTGTCCTTATAAAACCAATCTTGATCAAATACGAGTGTAATCTCTCATACCATGCTCTAGGTGCTTGTTTCAAACCATATAAAGCTTTGTTCAATTTACATACCTGATCTTTATTCTTGTCTTCAACAAATCCTTTAGGTTGTTCAATAAAAACTTCTTCTTCTAATATACCATTCAAAAATGCAGATTTGACATCCATTTGATATACCTTGAAATTCTTGTAAGCAGCATATGCCAACAATGTTCTTACTCCTTCAAGTCTTGCCACAGGTGCAAAAGTCTCACCATAATCAATTCCCTCTTCTTGAGCATAACCTTTGCAAACTAATCTTGCTTTTTTCGAATGACCTCACCTTTTTCATTCAGCTTGTTTCTAAAAATCCACTTTGTACCGATTATATTTTTGTCCTTCGATCTTGGGACCAGTGTCCATGTGTCATTCTTCTTGATTTGATCAATCTCTTCTGTCATAGCATTTATCCAATCTTCACTGTTAAATGCCTCTTTCACTATTCTCGGTTCAAATTCTGATATCAGACATGTGTTCTATCTACGTTTGTTCCTTGTCATCACTGGATCATCCTTATCTCCTATAATCTAACTTGATGCATGATGTCTTCTGACATACTTTTCTAATATAGGCTCGGTAGGCTCTGTATGATCTTCTTCATCACTTGGTAACTGGATATTCTCTTCATTTTCTTCAATAGCCTTCTCAGTTGAATATAGACAAATTCATCATAATCTTCTGGTTCTTTGGAGTTTCCTTCATCATTTCTTTCTGCAAATTCATCAATTTTCACATTTGCACTTTCTACTATTTTGTTAGATGATTTGATCAGACATTTAAATGCTTTACTTCTAGAAGAATAACCAAGAAATTCTCCTTCTTCACTTTTCTGATCAAACTTTCCATTTCTATCATCTTTGTGTACATAGCATCTACTTCCAAATATTTTGAAGTAACTTAAATTAGGTTGCTTGTCATACCAGATTTCATATGGTGTCTTCAAAGTTCCTTTCTTCAGTTGTACTCAGTTCAGGGTGTAAACTATTGTGCTTATTGCTTCTCTCCAAAATATTAGTGGCACTTTCTTTTCAATCATTAGGGTTTTGGCACAATCCACAATAGATCTATTTCTTCTCTCAGCTATCCCATTTTGTTGTGGAGTTCTCGGTGCAGAGACTTGTCTTTTTATACCATGATCATTGCAGAATAAGTTAAATTCATCAGAAGTGAATTTTCCTCCTCTACCAGATCTAAGACATTTTAGTTGTCTTCCTGTTTCATTTTCAGCTCTTGCCTTGTACCATTTAAACATTTGAAAAGCTTCTAATTTTTCTTTTAAAAATAAAACTGACATCATCCTTGAATAATCATCCACAAATAATATGAAATATTTATCACCATAATAACTTTGAACTTTCATAGGACCACAAAGATTAGTGTGCACAAGATCTAAAATTCCCTTGGAAGTGTAGGACTTACTTTTAAATCTTGATCTTGTCATATTACCCATCTGGCATCCTCAGCACATAGCATTCTCAAGTTTTTCAAGACTTGGTAGACCTCTTACTCAGTTCTTCTTGCTTATCTTGATCAGATTATCAAAATTTACATGACAAAACCTTTTATGCCATAACCAGGTATCATCTATCTTTGCATACAAACACTTGTTTCGAGTTGAGTCAAGGTGAAGTGTGTTACCTTTTGTTTGTGTCCCGGTAGCAGCTAACTTTCCATGCTTGTCATGAACTTTGACAATTCCTTTCTGAAATTCTATTCGGTAACCTGTGTTGTTTAGCTATGCTACACTCAACAAATTGTATTTCAAACCTTCAACCCAATAAACATCATTGCATTTAGCATTGTCAAGAAGTGTTATAGATCCTTTACCTTTTACCAGACACGGTGCATCATTACCAAATCTTACATAGCCTTCATCATAATCTTCTAATGTAACAATCTTTTGCTTATTACCTATCATGTGATGTGAGAATCCACTATCTATGATCCAAGAATCATTAGTAGTTATGTGAGATATTAGGGCTTTTTCTTCATACCTTTCTTCATTTGATCCATCTTTGATAGCCACATAAACTACTTCCTCTGTATCAGTTTCATCTGATTTATCATCATTGGATTCCTCATTACCTATTATGCATGACTTTCTATCTCTTCTTCTGAAGTCTTGGTGTCCTCTGTAATGATTATCTTTCTGTCTGTCATCTCGGTAATCTCTCTTTTCAGTAGATTCTTTGTGAGGACAGTTAGAAGCCATATGTCCTCTCTTATCACAATTGAAATATTTCAAGGGTAGTTTTCCTTTATACTTACCTTTGCCTCTTGGTAACCTTCTGGCTAATAGTGCTTCAAACTCTTCTTGCTTTCTGATTTCCTCATACAATTTGTGCACTTTTTCCATGTTCTTGTGAAATCTTTCACTTGCTCCATTGTGATCCCCTTCAGTGTACTTACTCATTCTATCATTGTAATCATCAGATTCACCAATATGAAAAGAACTAAATGCAGATTCAACTTTATCTACCGAAGATCCATTGTTATCAAAATTACTTAACTCAAATTCATGTAGCTTATCAATAGTAGCATCTAAAGAAACTAGCATATTGGGTATAGACCTTAATTCATTGATTGCAGAGACTCAGATTGCATAAGCTGGTAGAAGGTTTCTTAACAACTTACTTGTTATATCCTTTTCTTCAATAGTTCCACCTGCTCCTTTGATTTGATTGACAATCTCCTTTAGTCTTGTACTATACTAGGTTATGCTCTCACCTTCATTCATCCTCATAGATTCAAGTTGTCCTCTTAGACTGTCCACTTTTGCTCTTTGAACATGTTCATCACCACCATACATAGATATGAGCTTGTCCCACATTGCCTTTGCATCATTGCAGCCTTCTAGATCATTAAACTCTGAGTCGGTCAATGCAGATGGTATTTCAATCATTGCTTGAATATGTTCTTGCTTTGCCTTTATCTCTTCCATTGTCAATGGATAGGTGCTCGGTGTAATGAAATCATTATCTAGATAATATACAACATATTCTCCAACTCCTGATAGGTGCAACTTCATCCTTTTCTGCCATGTAGAGAAACTTGACTTGTTCAGCTTCGGTGCATCCCTCTTGTACATCTTTGGATCTTTGCCTCAAGTACCTTTAAACATTTCTTTCGGAGTCCAAAGCTCTGATACCAATTGATAGTTCTGATACTTAAAGTAAGTACAGATGCCAAGCTAATAAGATGAGAGGGGGGGGTGAATCATACAAACTTAATCTTCCATAAAAACAATAGATTCAACCTCGGTAACATATACTACAGTAATATAACCAAAACTGCTAAACATGCAAACTCATAAGCATATAAACATCATAACACTCATAACACCAGATTTAACGTGGAAACCCAAATAGGGAAAAACCACTGTGGGATTTCGGACCCACTAAGAAATATACTCTTCTAGAGTATGCTCGGTTAAAAGCAAATCCTGTTAAAGATTACAAACACATTGCTAGATGTGACCCGGTTAAGGGATTTCCCTCAGATCTGTTAGGATCTTCACCTTGTTAGAAGTGACCTTGTTAGAGGATTTCAAACACTCAATAAGAATGTCACCTTGCTAGAGGGTTTTACAAATAAGATTGTTAAGTCCACTCGGTTAAGAGATTTTTTGTTACTTTACAAAATAACAGTAATAAAATCTATCTGCAACTTCACATCTAAAATGCTAAAGCAAATTCTTATTTTCTCAATACAATTTAGTAATAGGACTTATTTTGTCCATTTGTTGGGCTCTATAATATGTTATTCAAACAAGTCTTCAAGCTTATGTGCTTGATAATCACTATGTAGCATCCCTATGCATACACTTGCCCGCATACATTGTTTATCAACAGTTCCTTATTTATAAACAATTTGCCAACCGCTTAATCTCCTTAATCACATTTCCCATTATCAATCATAACCATCAGATCTTCAAACTTGAATAGGTTCAATGTATCTTTCGATCTGAAAACATTTTACCCCACCTTGGAACTTGCATACATTTCTTGGAACTTGTGCTATGGTATTGTGGTTCAATCTAAGTTGTAGATCTTCCTACCGATTTTCCTTTGCCATAGATTCTTTAACAAACTTCATGCACAGAATACCAATCATTTAATCAGTTCCAGCTCATCAGCTTCCTTCATTAAATAATGTTTTTATTCATTCAATGCATTCTATTATTACTCGGATGCAACTCGGTAAATACTAAACTTCACTCAGTAGACAATCTACCTTCATTAACCGATAGCGATAACCTTAGGGTTTACCGACTAGGTTCCTTAGAGTTTACCGACTAGGTTCTTTCCTCGGTAACATAGTATAGTATTAACCTTACAATCAACAACATATGTAGGATATCAAAATAATCTAAACATCATGATCTCATCATTGTCTAACTCTGTAATAGTTGCCCATTGAATAACTTATTCCTCCCCTTATTCATCACATTCTTTTTGTGTCTTTTACTGACATCTTTATACTCACCAAATCATACTTCTTAAGATATGGCAACATCATACTGAATTAGAAAATCAATTTCTTGACATCAACGACAAAATAATAATATTAAGACAGTAAACATCCTTAATCAGTTATATCCATAATCATCAACAACCTTCTCAATATCCTTATAGAAATGCCAACAATCTCCCTTTGTTTGTTATAATGCCAACAGAGTTAACAAAAAACAATGGCAACTGATTTCAATAGTACTAGCCTAACAGCAAGTACTAATAAGATTCTTATTATTAAATTAAGATAATCCAAAATTGGATCACTAAATTTAAATAAAATCATCAAGAAACTTTTAAGGAATTCAAGACTACTATTTATTATTAAATTTACTATTCTAGGATAAAGCTTGGGGTAAGGATTAGGGTTGATATAATGAAATGTAACACTGGTTGAATCCTAATTTGACCATGATTGTAATATTAATTATAATTAAAAATATATACCTAATCTTAATTAAACCATAGCCCGAGCTTAATCCTAAAGTTATAATAGTAATTTCTTGAGGCTTATTTCACCTTATTTATCTTTTTATCTCCTTTAAGTTACAAGAATTTTTAAGGAAATCATGACTAATATTGATGATTAAAGTTACTATTCTAGGATAAATTAGGATTAGTGTTGATATAAGTTTAGTTGATTTCTACCCCTAACTGAATCCTAATTTAACCATTATTGCAATACTAATTATAATTAAAAACTATACCTAACATTAATCAAACACTAAACCTGACTTAACCCTACATTATAATCATAATTTCTAAATTATGAAAAAATATTAATCAATTATGTATTTTAATTATTATATTATTAATATATTAGAATTATATTAGAATATTATTGTAAAAGTTTGTATATATTTATTATTATATTGTTGTTATTTATTAATTTATTATTATAAAATTATAACTATATTATTAATTTATTACATCATATAACAAATAATATTCTTAATTTATTTTTTATATTGTATTATATGTGTGTGTATGTGTGTGAAATAAATTTGATAAGAAAATTTAAACATGTTAATACCTGAAAACCTGCCTAAAAAAATCATTGAAATAGTGGATCCGTGAAATCCGATAATAAGATACAAATTAAAATTATTTGAGCCAAGTAGATTGAAGAAATTTTTTTTTTTGTAATTTGCAAACTTAAAAATCAATCATCTAACTGTTCAAAAAAAATATTAAAAATATTAAAAGAAAAAATTCAGAGATAATTGGTGGAAAACCAATTGAATAATAACGAGTTAATGAAAGTCGGGTGCAATCAATTGCAATAATACTAGCCTAACAACAAGTACTAATAAGATATCTTTAGCTTTGTGTTTGATGGTCAAGCTTATGGATGGTGGTTAATCATTAAAAAAACTTATATTTTATCCACATGGAGTATTTGTCATGAATGGAAGTTTATATATAATATACTTTTTAAACCCTATGGATCAAACGTTGAAAGGCCAAGCTTCATCAAGAATATTGAGTTTTTGCAGTCTTATTAAATGTTTTGTGGGCTCAATCCACATAGAAAGAAAATATAAGGAAAACCGTGTTTTTTTTATGAGAGGTAAAATCTGTGTTGATACATTAAATATGCTTTTCATTTATAGGCACTTGGTAATTTCAAGTAACATGAAGCCTGTATTGGTACATGAAGTGCAAGAAAACATTAAATATGACATAAGTGATAAATATTTAGTTCTTTGTGCAACAATAAATGGTGTATTTATGCATAAAAAAACATATCATTAGAACATCTTCCAATGAAAATTGTGAACAAAACGCTTAATGGATTGCAATGGGACCCACACTAGCCATAAGCATGGTCAATGCTTAGAGTGTGTTGGTTAAGCCCGACCTTTATAGAACAGCAAGGAGCATCCAAGAAACATTTTACTACTTTAATGTTATTTTTTTGTTATTTATTTTGATGATAAATTTTTTGTTTGTTGTTCAAAGAATAAGTGAACAAGGCATTTTGTTGTTTTAATTTCAACTTTTTGATATCTATTTTGATGATAAATGGTGTATTAAATGTAAATGTACATATAAATGTATAATTTATTTAGTTTCTTATAAATTATACATTTATATGTATGTATAATTTATATACATGTAAATGTACATGTATCATGCATATACATGTACATGTTTATGTATACGTATGTGTTAGTGTAGGATATTCTGCATAGAATATTCCTTTAAATAAGTTTGCTAGTTGTTAAAAGATAGGATTGTGATTTCTTAGTTTTGCAATCTTGCATGGATTTTTCCAATCTTTCATAAAGCTAAAAGCCTATTTTCTAGTTGGTTGTTTCTATTCTAGATGGCTTTTTTTGTGCTTTATATATTGTACACATTCTTGAATCAATCAAGCAATTTATTCACAATTTTTACTTCTTTCCAATTTATGCAATTATGTAATTTGCAGCTCTACCAGTATTCCTCATTTTCACAGGTTTAGAAAATAATTTTACATGGTATCAGAGCTCAGTCTGGTATGAGTGCAAATTCATTTGTATATTGTATGAAGGTGTGATCTGCTTTTTATTTCACTATCTTTTGCAAGTGAGTCTATATTTGTAGGCAATGTTTTGTGAAGATTATCACCACCATGGAGGCAGATGTAAACCTTTGTTTCTAGATATATGCATGTTTCTCCCCTAATTTTTGCATGCTTCTTGTTTTCTTCCTATGTTGATTCTTTAAAAATTGTACGTGCTTTACGAGAACTGCATGATAAAGATCTGGGAAAATTCAGAACTTTGTAAAATTGAATATGGGGGTTTCTACATAAAGCATCTAGTGTAGGTTTCTTTTATTAAGCTTCTTGAATAATCAAACTTAGGATATTGAAAGTTTCTAATTAACCACTGAACTCTGCTCTCTTCCTCCACTTGACAGCCAAAAGTGTTCTTTTGTTCTAAATTCCTATCTACATGAGATTCCAATGTTGCAACTTGGTTTGCTCCTAGAGATTCTTTCTAGCAGGGTTACTAACTACATGAGATTCCAAGGTTGCATCCTCGAGTGCTTCCAGAGTTTTTTTCTAGTGGGACAATATTAAGCATTGGATTCACAACAACTTCATCTGAACCAGAGGACATCTTTGCAGTTCTTATATTTGGAGCATATTTCTACAGGTATACCCATGTCTTCATATGACCAGTTTCTGTATTTAGAGATTGTGTACCTATATGTTCATCCATTTGAGAAGTCCATAATATGTACAACTGCATCTCGTGTAGTGGTTTCTATTATTCTAATGTAATCTTGTTGTAGTGTAGATTCATTTGTAGTTCTTCATCGATAGTTGCAATTTTTTTTTTAGTTTGAATAACTGGTTAGGAGTTTCTCTCTCTTGGGTTTTCTCCATTTCTCTGTAATTGGGTTCTTGATCATGGCTTTTTTGCCAAGACCCGTATCTTTTTATTCATCTAGCTACACTTAAGGGGGGGTCTTAGTGTAGAATATTATGCATAGAATATTCCTTTAAATAATTTTGATAGTTGTTAAAAGATAGGATTATGATTTCTTAGTTGTGCAATCTTGCATGGATTTTTCCAAATCTTGCATAAAGCTAAAAGCCTATTTTCTAGTTGGTTGTTTCTATTTTAGATGGCTCTTCTTGTGATTTATATAAAGCACACATTCCTAAATCAATCAAGCAGTTTATGTACAATTTTTACTTCTTTCCAATTTATGCAATTATGTAATTTGTAGCTCTACTAGTATTCCTGGTTTTCGTAGGTTTAGCAAATAATTTTATAGTATGTTTATGTGCATTGTGTACAAATATGTTGTACATCCTTACATCATATGAAACCTTTAATAGTATTCAATTATGTTGCATTCTAACAATTCATACTGAATTGTAGATATGTAACATAATTTAATACTATAAAAGCTTTCACGGAATGTATCATCTCTCTTGCAATCCTCACTATAGGGGGGTGTATGTAAATAGTGATAATTAATATACATATGCATCCATGTTTGTTTATTTAGTATTTCCGTCCTCATTGAACCCCTTTTCACACAATATTATACCAAAACCTTGTAGTGGCATTAGAAACTTTAGATGGATTAAGAACACCATGCTTGCATAAAAAATGCAAAAATGTATGCCCATGGTAGATTTATTATTGTTGTCTGTGTTTACATCTTCAGACTCATAAAAGTATGATGTGATGGGATCCTTTTGCCTTTTAGGTGTCGAGCATGGTGCTTTCAATCCATGTTTAAGGTTGTGTCCTTTAATTGCTTTTGGGTGTCGGGTATATGTATAATTGTAATTTGGCAGTGTTTAAGATGAGCGTTCATTTTGTTGTTCATTGTTGTGTACAAGTGTTAAGTGTTGTAGCAAAGTGATATTTAAATATTTCATATCATTACGGTTCATATCATTATGTTTCCTAAACATGACAACATCTTAGTTAGAATGACAATAGTTTAAGAATTGTATATACATGGTTCTGCAAATTCCTAGGGGAGTTGGGTCAATACGTGCACGGTGTCCTAAACATGCCAATTGTAATGATTTCAATTATACTAACACACATCTGAACAACAATGCCAACTAAATTTGTCTCTTATACAAAATCACAGTCCACCCTGATATTCAGTCTTAGCAATGAGGGCATGTTTCTATATGAAACCCTTTTGCTACTAAATTGTGTTGCACTCAATCATTCATAGTGAATGGGTGAGCTCTGCAGCATAAATCAACACCAAAAGACCTTCAAATGGTTGTGTTTTCTTGTTGCACTACTAATTGATAGTGGAATAGAGAGTGGTAGCCATCCCCAAGGTTGAAGGGAGAGACATACCCAAGATGAGCATGTTCTTATACATGGAGTGAACACATTATGGTTTGTAATGTATCAAAGAATCGACAAGAAGTGGAAGAAAAATGAAGGAAAGTTGGCATAGAAAGGCCTCAAAATAGGTGCATTCAATGCCTTGGTGATCAGGAAAGCCAAGCTATATGGTGGCAGTAAGGAGAAGTGATGTGGAGTTAATGCAAGTGGGAGAAGGAATGTAGGGTGGTGGTGGGTAGTAAAAGTAAGTTGGTGAATAAGGTGGCCATGCATTATTGCAATATTGATAAGACAATATTGCAATATTAGTAACACATAATTGCCACATTGCATTATTGCACTAGTGTAGTATTGCAGTATTGGTAACACATAATTGCCACAATGCAATATTGATGTTTCATTATTGCACTATTGCATTATTGGTAACACATAATTGCCACAATGCAATATTGATATTTCATTATTGCACTATTGCAGTATTGCAGTATTGATAGCACATAAAACCATTATTGCAGCATTCATAATGCATTATTTTCATTATTGCAATTTTGAAAACACATAGATGCAGTATTGAAATCCCTCAAGTGATGACAGATCACATCTACTACTATAACTCATAAAACCATAAAAAAATAAGTAAACATTCATAGTCCATTATCCATGGTATAAATGAATTAAACCAAAACAAACCAACTATGACATAATTGCAGTATTGATTTCAGTTGACATAGCTCACATCTACTACTATAAGTCATTGAACCAAAAAAAAAGGATGAATCTATTGTCCACTGTCCACGATATAAATCAATCCATCCAAATAGGAAAAGGAGTAGTCGGTGATGAAGGTTGGACCCTCAAGGATGCAATGGGAACCATGTTCTCAGCCCTTGATGTTGGTAGTTGAGTGCTAGTCACTTGACTTGGGATTGGACTGCCATAACCACTACTACTTACCTAACTTGAAGTTGGTGTGCAATATTCACTTCTCATAATTGGTGATGGGACGTTTGCAACAAAACTCATGAGCCCAGATAATTCAAGGGGTAATTATCTAGATGGATGGTTCATTGTATGTGTAAAGTTGGGTATGCTTATGTTAATAATATCCTGCAATATAGCATGGTTTTTGGGCAAGGGAGTGATTGGAGTTGATGTACTTCTTAGCCGCATTTTCCTCAACCTCCTATTCCTTTAGTTCCTTCTCTTTCTCTTTTCTAGCCTCCTTGTCCCTCTTCTATTGTTCTAAATCTCTCACAACTTTAATAATAGTAATATTCACCAAATTGTCAAGATTGATATGACACATCCTCTGGTGCCATAGCCAACTCTCATTGATATGTGATAATAAACAATGTCCTATAGTAGCTTTCAATTGATACATGTTTCCACCAATCATTTTCTTGGAAGCAACAATTTCCCTTTCTATCCTATCATGTTCCTTATTTTCCTTTGCCAAAAGACGAGTTGCCTTATTCTCCTTATTTTTTCTTTCTTTCAGATTTTCATATCCTCAATCTCTTTCTTCCTTGTCTCCTATTCCATTCCTACCTTCATGTAGTCATCCAATGTTAATAGTTGGGATTGGCAACTCAACCAGATACCAACATCAGCCCCCTTCTGATGTTTTTGGTTGACAATGTGAATGGTGAGTTTTAAGAATCTGTTGATTAATGGGTCTGATTGAGAAGGTTGTGATTCATTATCTTGGGAGCCTATGTTGGCCTCCATGTCATTGGCACCTACTTCTGAATCTTGTCTACATTTTTCATCAAATGCACAATTAGCATAGTAATGCACCAACTCAGTGTTGCAAGGTGTGCGCCCTTGAACTCCTTATGTTGTGCAGTGCAAGCGACTAGTTTGCGACATGGCTTAACCACCTCACATGGATTCTATGTGTCACATAGTTGTATCAGGCATTAACAGGTCAATATTTTGGTGCAACGATAACCGTGTTTCCAACAAGTGGTATTAGAGCTTGGTCACGAGTTCAAACCCCCCGCTTGTGCTAGGGGGGATTGTTGCAAGGTGTGCACCCTTGGTCTTCTTGTGTTGTGCAGCGCAAGTGACGGGTTTGCGACATGGCTTAACCACCTCTAGTGGATTCTATGTGTCATGCAGTTGTATCAGACATTAAAGGGTCGATATTTTGGTGCAATGGCAACCATGTTTCCAACACTCAAATGGTAGGGTTGGTGGTGGTGATGGGAAACTAAAAGTCCCTTATTCATCTTTGCCCTCAATGTCAATACCTAGATTCATAGCACCTTCTACTACTCAAGAAGGTTGTATTGGTTTAGAGGGGAGACTAAGATCGTCCCCACTATTGCCAACCTAATTTTTTTTCATTGAGTGAGGTGATTCATTGGTGTCTTTTTGTGCATTTGATTCAGTTTGAGAGTTGTGAGCAATGTTTTATGCAACCTCTTTTGTTGAAACAACAACGCTTGATAGGCTAAGTATGTTTTGCACTGTATAATCTTCATCACCATTATTAATTTCGAATGTGTTGTTGGGTTGCATGTCCTTAATGAGTGCATGGGGATTGAGGGGCCATATCTCAATCCTCTTGAATTCTTACTTTTATGTTTGAGACCGTCAATACTTTTGACAATGATTCGCTACCAAGTTCAGCAAGTTTTATCCTCTTGATTTCCACATTGGGGAATCTTGCCAGTCATGACGCTTGTTCATGTTTAAAGTATATTTTGAAAGGAGAAAAGAAGCTGACATTGAGGGGCTGAAGTCTTTGAGATGCGTGAGCCAATAATGTTACTAGATCAATGCCTAGGCTTCTTGCCTCATGGATGGTTGTGAATGCAACATGACTTCCATGACCATCAAAGATGAGCAAGTGTTTATTGGTGGTCGAGACACCCCCTAGAAAAGAGCATGCAAAATAGTGCAACCAATTGAGGAAGAGCTCCTTTGTCATCCAAGCATGTGGCTGAGCTGCCATGCAAGTGCCTAGTTCACACTTAGAGATGTAATTTTGTAAGTGCCTCTTCCCCTTAAACAAGTAGAAGCCTGGAATTATCTGGCCAACAGCATTAACACAACATAGAGTTGTGATCCATTCTCAACTCTTAGGAATGATGTAGGAGATGCTCCTACTTCCTCTTCTAGCCAGCACCCTCATGGCCCCATTTTTGCTCTCTTGGATGCATGTTTCTGTTACAAGTGTAGTTGCCATTGCACCAAAAGATCGACATGTTAATGCCTGATACAACCACTAGACTTATAGAATACATAGGAGGAGGTTAATCTATGTCACAAACCCAAGCATTGCTCTACACAACACAAAGAGACCAAGGGCACACACCTTGCAACAATCCCCCCCAGTGCAAGTGAGGGATTTGAACCTATGACTAAGCTCTGATACCACTTGTTACAAGTGTGGTTGTCATTGCATGAAAAGATCAACCTGTTAATGCCCAATACAACCACTAGACTTATAGAATCCATAGGAGGTAGTTAAGCCATGTCACAAACCCGAGTGTTGTGATGCACAACACAAGGAGACCAAAGGCGCACACCTTGCAATGGTTTCATCACAATTTCATATGTGAGCAAGACCATATGGATTTGGAGAATATTCTTTCGATAATATCTCATAGAAATCAGATACAACAATAGGTATAAGGTCCAGTGCCCTATCTTTGTCCAGCCCTTTAGCAGTTCACAAACTAAGTTCTAGATGTCAGCCCTTAAATCCTGACCACTGAGACTTCCCAGGAAGACCGTTCTTGAAAGGGTTGGGTCTAGTTTCACAAATTTGAGCGACCTCTACCTTCAAAGACAATCTCCAATCCATTTCCAACCGATGCCATCTCCTTGCACCATTGGATAATCAAATCCTCTTAATGACTGGTGAGGATTATTGGAGGACCTTTCTTTGAGGTGGTTGGATGCCCCATTTTTTCAATGCTGCCCTAACAAACATGTCATTGTCCTCAACATCTTTCAATGCCCCTTTCATTTCACCTATAGACCATCATTTTTGTGCAACTTAACTATTGGTAGCCTCTCAGATAGAATATCCTCCCCCCAAGATGGAATTGCCTCACCTACTAGTGCTACAAGTTGTGTATTTGTCACTATTGGGTCCGCATTTTTATTGTTTTGGGGGAATCTGACTCCTCTTTTATGGCTAGGCCACCTTGTTGATGCTCTTTTCTTTACAATGGGCTTCATCCTTTGATCTCCCTTCTTCATCTGCAAATAGTAAGTAGAACCAGTATAGCTGAGTATGGGTAAGAATGTATTGGAACAATTAACAATTATGAGTAACTACTATGAATTATAAATCATGAGGATGTTAACAAAAAGGGATGACGGAGGCAAATAAACCATGAGGATGCAAAATAGTAAGGGTTTTAAATATTGTAAAGGAAACAACAGAACATAAATGAAAATATTGGAATGAACGTATTAACATGAAAACAATAAGAGGATAGAGAACTGAAAATAAATTGAACATGAAGGAAACAAAAATACTGAAATTTCATTGAAAGAGTAATAAAATAATCCATGACTAAGCTAGAAATGGAGACTATAAAATGTGAAGGATATGAGACACAAAGAGATGAAGGATGACAATAAACCATGAGGGTGTAAAATAGTAAGGGTTTGTAAATCTGGAAAGGAAATGAATAGGAAGGAAACAAGACAACATTAAAGGGACATATTGGAATAAACATCAAAACGAGAAAACAATTAGGGTTTAGAGAATTAAAAATAAATTGAACATGAAGGAAACAATAAACTTAGCATTTCATTGAAAGAGTGAGTAAAAAATAAGCCATGACTAAGTAAGAAAATGGAGACTGTAAAATGTTAAGGGCGTGGAACATAAAGGGATGCAGAATGTCAATAAACATGTGGTTGTAAAAATGTAAGGGTTTGTAAAACTAAAAAGGAAATGAAGAGGAAGGAAACAATATATAATATCAAATGAACATATTTGAATGATCATCAAAACATGAAATGATGAAAACAGTAAGGGAAAATTGATAACATAAAATATAATGAACATACATAGGATTTAGTACAAATGTAACAGTGAATGTTAAATGCACTAAACAAACCATTTGGAATTAATAAAATGAAGGCCTTAATTTGATAAGTTGAAGGGAACAAAATGAAGCAGTAAGTATTGAGTGAAGGGAATTAAATGAATCATTAGGATGTAAAATAGTAAGGGTAAGCATAAACTGTACATGAATAAAATTGAAGGAAACAATGGAACATAAAATGAACATATAGGAAAGAACACCAAAACTTGAAAAGAGTTAAGGTTTAGAAAAATGAATAGAACAGTTGACATGAACATTTCCTTAGAACAACGAGAGTTTGAGGCACTAAATAAACCATGGGTACGTAAAAAAAATGAATATTGTAAGTAGTTAAGTGAAATGGTAAGTAATGGATGAAGGGAACTAAAGAAAGAAAATGAAAATGAAGCAAAATATCAACCATGGCGATGTAAAATAGTAAGGGTTTAAGGGGAAAGAAAGGGTTTAACAATAAGAGCAATTATTAATTGGAAGAAGATAAATACTTAGATGTTTGTTGTTACTTCTTCGAATTATTCAATTCCTTATGTGTCTTCCTACTCCTCTTCAATGCCTTTTGTGTCTTCTTTGTGACTCAAATGATATAATTTAATTATTGCTTGTATGATTTAAATGTAATACTTGATTGTTTGGCCTCTTTAATGTTTTCACTCTTGCCATTTCAAATTTTGAATCTGGATTGCATTTGCAATTCCCATTTGATATTGTCATTTATGTCTAAGTTGATTAGTTTTTAATGAAAAATGGCGGCCTTACGTAATTTTTTTTGTGGATGCAGGTGGGAGAGGTGGTGAAGTAACTATTAGATGTGCATCGAGGTAACTAGTTGGTGTGTTGTAGAGCTAGATAGATGGGACAAAGGGCCCAAAACTATGTGGACTTGGTCATCTTATCGTAGGCATACGTGGTCTTAGTTTTAGGGTGTAGTTACCTATGTTGGCCCTGTTAAAAGTCGATGGTCATTTATGTGGAAGTCTATATTTGGCGATATGGTTTGTAAGTAGGGTGACAAGACTCAGATGAGCATAAATATTATCCTTCCATTTTGTTCACGTGGGCACACACAAGTTCTGCATAAGGCCCATTGTTGTGCACGTCAGAATCTATCATTGTTATGAACAGCTGATGTATGATATAGTCATACTTGTTTGACTGCTTTGTTTCGTACTTAGTGTTTTCATTGAATATATATATTTCAATCAAACTTTAACCTGAATGTGGCCAAATTCATGTTGGTTCATTATTGGGTTTAAAAAAATTGATTATTAGTCAAAATTTGGACACTTACTGGGTGATTAGGTGCACCTTAGTGGGACCCTAACCACCCACGTACTATAGCATGTTTAGGACCCTGTGAACATATTGGCTCCTCTCCCCTAATAAAAGGTGAAGAGAAATATCGTTGCGTGGTGAATAAAAAATGCAAATGTCTAGGGTTTTGATCAATATTACTATCCACCGATTAAAATGAAGCTAGAAAATTCCATTCACAATGAAACAAGTCAAGCTTAATAAAATATGACATGTGATTTGACATCTAATGTAATAAAATATCTAATGAAAAAAAATATATACTTACTATTTGCAATATAGACCAATAAAAAGAAAGAAAAATGACATTTATATAATCTTGTAAAATAAAAAATAAATACAAACAATAGAAGTTTGTTTCAAATTTTTAAATTTTGGTAAATGATTGACTAAATTAATACAAAAATTGAATCTAATGGATGCATGAGTATCCCGCCTTCAATGAGAACTAATAATCTCAACTAAATAATCAACTATTACTTGACATTAATCCATGCTTCTTCATTAATTTTTCTTTTTCTCTACCACATAAAGCCTCAAAATAGATTTCTCAAACATTACTTCACAAAAATATTAAGAATATTAATCTCATACCTACATATGTATATGTATATGTATATGTGTAGACACCCAAAATTGTCATGTCTAATTAAATAAATATTTTATTTATTTAATTATCTAAGCTTAATTCTTCTATTAATTAAATAAATCTTTATTTATTTAATTAATTCATTTATCCTCTTCTAGCCTTATTTCTCATTTAAATAAATACATTTATTTATTTAAATTATCCTTTTTTTCCTAAATTAAATAAATATCTTATTTATTTAATCATCCCACTTCCTCTATTAATTAAATAAATCTTTATTTATTTAATTAAGTCATTAACCTTTTCTACCCATGACACATGTCATTCATCTCTTAATTCCTACACTACCTACCCCTTTCATTATTTTATTATTTCTTTTACCTACCCTCTAATCATAGCCGACCTCCTTTAACACCTCTCAATCTTATCCCTCCATTTCATATTGTGTCTTCTATATAAGGAGATGCTTCCTTCATTATCAAACCCTAATCATCTCTTATGCAATTGACTACACTACGATCCTACTTGCAACCACATTCCGTTCTTTGTTGAGCTCTTGTGCACATAAAATCTGAGAGCAAATATACCAAGCAAGATCAATGGAGATAGGAAGAATGGAGATCAAAACCCTATTGGACATGTGATGGTATAATCTTTGTAATTTCATTTGATTTGCATTGTCTTAGGTAATCTTCATATGTTATGGTGGATCTTTATTGTTGTTAGGCTAGGGTTTTGTGGTTGGATTCATTTAGCCTTTCAATATTGTTATTATTGTTGTCCATTTTCACCATATACATTTTGGCACGCCCGATGGGACTCTTGTCCCTTTTTGCATTTAACATCTTGTTGCAGATTTTGTATTTTGAAGTTGCAGATCTGACGTTTTTGGCAACATTTCGACATTTTCGCGTCTGCGCACTTTCAGATCGCGTTTTTGATTTTCTGGCGCGTCTGCGACATCTTGGATCGCGTCTGCGACATTGGCAATATTTTATTTTGCAGGTTCCAGGAAAGCGCGTCTGTGTTGTAAAGTCACATCTGCGTTGTTTTTATCCGCGTTTGTGTCCAGGAAGCATGTATGGGTTCTGTAGGCACGTCTGTGCTCCACAGAACCGCGTCTGTGTCACCCAGGCGCGTCTGTGTTGAGGGTAACCGTGTCTGTGTTTACCAGTTTCAAAATTTTGGATTTTTATTGATTCAATTTTTGGATTTTGCATTTAAGGTTTCAGATCTGGTTTATTTTGAGCTAACATTTTCAGATCTAGCTAACAAAAGTGGTGCAGCTTGTCTTGAAGGCCAAATCGTTTGGTTGAAGGCCCCTATTTTCACAAAGTCTTTTGGGTTTAAAACTTACCTAACTTGTGTGCTTGCAGGAAGGGGTGATTATTTGAAACAACCAAAACTACTAACAAATTTTTGTTGCAGGACCTTGGCAAGGGTTTTTTTGGGGATTTTTGTTGTGTGCCTTGTTTTTATAGACTAGCAAACACTTCAATTGGTGCACTAAAATTGAATCATTGTCTTTTATGTCTTGAGCAATAGGCTCTTTTTGTTTAATCTTTAGAGGGTCTGTCTTCCTGTGTGGTCATTAGGACTACTAGTGAGAAGAGAATGACCCAAGTGGTAGCAAAAGAAAAGCCATCTTCTTCCAAACCACTATAAATAACTGTATTCGTGGTGAAAACTATGAATAACGTGTGCTGATTAGTTCATACCAACACTATGTCTCCCCATAAACCCGTTTGATCAAATTTATTTGATCAGTTGTACGGCGTAACCCCTATCGGCTGGGAGCCTTCTGTATTTACAGAGCTGAAAGTGCCACATGTATGGCCACACGAGCGGATGCCCTTACTAGCACCTTTTTGTTTTAGAAGCCCAAATCCTTCTAGTTGTTGGGGCAGGAGGTCGGACCTCTGGTAGCGGCCCACACACATACGGTTCTTAGTAGAGATACAAAGTTCGCCACGGGGAGTTTTCATGGGGACTGATGCTTGGTTGACCCGAAAAGTGAGTGCCGAGGGTGGAGCCAGTGAGGTCAAGCATCTAAGTATCCGCTCTGAATAGCATAGCCTTGGGGGTAAAACCCCATGTGGGATCAACAACTATTGTCTTGGCCAGCCATAAGAATTGTGCTTGACTTATGTTAAACATTAAAAACATTCAAGACCAAACAGCAAAACATTGTGTCTTTTGTGTCTTCAAGTGTATGCAAAACATTTTTACATCAAACAACACACTTTTCTTGGAGTCATTTTGGAGTCTAGACACTTGCAAACATTGAGTCATCATCAACATTGTGTCCTCTTGTCACGAAAAATAGTCAAACAGCCAGAATTGGTCACAACAAAACAACTTCACAGATTGGAAAAATTGCACAAAATTTGCAGAAACGCGTCTGTGTCGGGCATAATAGCGTCTATGTTGTTTAGCTGCGTCTGTGAAGGGTAGAATCACGTCTGTGTCCACAATAGAAAACATTACATTTTGCAAAAAAATTCTCAAAAGTGCATCTGTGTTAAACAGAGCAGCGTCTGTGTCGAGAAACCGTGTCTGTGAAGTATACAGGCACGTCTGTGTCCAGAATTGAAAAACTATTACAGTCCAGCAAACAAACACAGTCAGTTTCAGAATTCTTGAGCTTCCTAGGTCATTTCTCCAGGGTTTCATTTAGCATTCAACCTGTCTTGGGGTCTCATATAATCCATCATTGCTTTACATCTCTCATTACATTCACAATTGTCTAAACTTGAGTCAAAAGGTCACTTGCTTGTCCTCATCATACTTTGTCAACACACTACATACAACAACACTTTGCTAAGTGGTCCCTCATCAAGGTTTCTTACCTTTGGGTCTCATTTGGTCTTACTTAGAGTCAAGGTCAACTTACCTCATCAAGAGAAACTATCCTCTCTTTGGAAGTCACACCTACTCTACTACATACATACCTGGTCTTACACTTTGGACATTGCAAGTACACTTCAGATTCATTTACATTTCATCCAACTCTTGGTCTTCCATACTCTTTCCATTTTTCATCTAGTCTCACACATCTTGGTCAATACCTAGTTCATGGTTGAAACTCGTCTTCAAAAATCTAGGAGAGAAACTAAAGAGGCTCAAGAGTCCGCAAACATGAGTTCTTATGAGTATGACAATGATATCTTTTTCAATTCTGATCATACTACATTACCTGACATGGATGCCTATAGAAACATTCCAAATGTTGAGAACATGGACACTATAAACAACAATGCTACACACAATGACAATGTCGACAACTTTTCAGTACATTCAGCAGATGTGGAAGAATCCATTATGAATCCCCATTTCAATCGATTGGTTGAGGAAATAATGAGGAGGGATAGACAATATTTCTTACAAATGATGGCACAAAGTGGAGCCAAGATACCTCATGACTTTGACATGTCTCAAATAATGGAAAATCGACCTTTGCAACAACCTCACTCCAACATGGATCAAAGGAGACCTAATAGTGGAGGAAATAGAGGACCACACATGGTACCTGAATCACCATCAGCTTTGCTTCAAAAACCAAAGGTCCCACATACACATGGTCAAGCATATGATACTTACCTTCGTAGACCATTATGGAAGTCTTATGCAGACAGATATGCTCAATCACATACTAATGCTAAGGATCAACCACCAAAGCAATTGGATGTTCAAAGGCATGCTCAAAATTTGGACACAAGGAAACCTCATGTCAAATTTGGGGGCAACACAATAGAACATGACATGCCTATAGAATATGGTATACATGCACAAAATAGATATGGGGTTCCTCAACATGAATCTATACCAAGTGGTCCATATATGCAGCATCACTACAGACCTCCTCCATATGAACATGTGTATGATCAATATCACCTATATATGCAACATGCTCCTCCTCCAATTGGTGTCTCAACCATGGGGTATGGTCCAAGAAGTCGATCTCCACCTAAGAGCAATTTGGAACAACAAATCAGGGACTTACAAAAGAAAATGGAGGACATAAATACACCAAAGCCAACATACACAATGAGAGACATATGTCCTTATCCATTTGACAAGAACATTCCAATGCCTCCATTTCCTACACAATTTGTGACGCCTAAATTTGATAAGTATAGAGGAAAAGGGGATCCTAAGGCACACATAAGACAGTTTTTCTCAGCTTGCATTGAGGTAGCAGCAGAAGAGACATATTTGATGAGATTATTCCCACAAAGCTTAGGTGATCAAGCTATGGAATGGTTCTCCCAACTACCACCTGGTATTAAGTCATGGGGTGACTTGGTAGAAGCATTTATCCAACATTTCTCCTACAACATAGAGACAAACATATCAATCACTACTTTGTGCAACACCAAGCAAAAAGAGGGAGAGTCTTTTGCATCATTCTTACAAAGATGGAGAAATCTAGCCAGCAGATGCTCTTGTGAGATTCCACAAAAACAAATGGTAGAAATGTTCACCCAAAATGTTAACAAAGACATTGGTTATGATCTAAGGAAAGCTTGTTTGTCCACCTTCAAGGATGTCATTGAAAAAGGCTTAGCGATAGAAAAGGTCCTAATTGAACAAGGAGTCATTAAGATATTTAAGGAAAACAAGGATGACTTTAAAGGAAAAGACAAGCCGAGATTTTGGAATAAAAACAAGAACACAGTCAATGATGGTGTTGTTGATGCCAACATAGTGCGACCCAAATTCATTTTTTCTGGATCAAGTTCTACAAACAATCAAGTGAATACTCAAACAACTTCTAGATCACGAAGGAAGTACACTCCATTGGGAGAACCACTTGAGTCAGTTTTCAAAAAGCTAGTGGCAAACAAGGTGATCACAATTCCAGATTTCCCGCCATATGAACCAAAGGTCAAACCAAATTGGTGGAATGATGATGAGTATTGTGAATTTCATAAGAGAAAGGGTCATAAGATAGGAAATTGTCATCGACTGAAGAACATCATACAGGATCTCATTGATAGAGGTGACATTGAGATTGAGGGACATTCGTCTAATCAAGAACATGAGATGTTTAAGGAACCATTCCCAAAACATGACAAGGGAAAAGCTAAAGCCACAGATGACCAAACCAACTATACCAGAGCATCTTATAACTATGATTCAACCATTAATCACATCTCGATGGACAATTACGTCTCTACTATTATCATCAAGGACAAAGCATCTGAGAATTCTACCCAGAGACCCAAGATTGTCCTAAAAGGTGTTGGATCTTCTTCTGAACCTACCTCTGAATGTCATGTTACAACCCGCCAAAGTAAAATAACTTTGCAAGGTGCTCCAACTAAAAACACCGCTTCCTCATCAACCAAACCTGAGTATGACCTTGTAGAACAACTAGGGAAGACGCCCGCCCTCATTTCAATCCTTGAGCTATTACGCATATCTCCCGCACATAAAGCCATTCTTGACAAAATCTTGAGAGATACTGCTGTTCCTATTGATCTAAACGTGGACCAGTTTCAGGCCATGGTGGGATACCTTTCCATTCCACATTCCCTTACATTCACAGAAGCTGATGACGCCTCCGTAAGTCAGCCACATAATGCGCCATTGCACATTGAAGCCTTCATACACAAACATCGAATAAAAAGAGTCCTGATAGATGGAGGAGCAGGTCTAAACATTTGCACATTAAGCACTATTACACAATTGGGATATTCTGATAAAGCTATGAATACTACAAATCAAATCACCATTAAGGCATATGATGACGAAGAGCGTTCATCCAAGGGCACAGTCACCTTACCTCTCAGAGTTGGGCCAGTTACAAAGGATGTGGTTTGTCAAGTCCTAGATTTGAATCTCACTTATAACATATTGCTAGGACGTCCTTGGATTCATGAAATGAGGGCAGTCCCATCCACATATCACCAATGCATTAAGTTTCCTCATAATGGAGTGGAAGTAATAGTTAACGGTGATCCTAATCCATTCATATACTGCAATAATCTGAAATCAAAGACTGAGACCATCATTCCCAGTAATCGTGAGGCTATTCCTTCATCGGCATACATTGATCCTGAGTCATTAAAACCTTCGACATCAAAACAAGGTGAGCTTCAAGGCAAGTTTTAGGACAAAGGCATGGGGGAATATACTTTCAATCAGACCATGTACTTACGACAAGTCATGAGTTCCCCAAAAGAATATGGAAGACCACATCCTAAGAAGCAAATCTCCATCATGATGCTCAAATGGGATCCTACCACCTTTCAAAGATGGGGTGAACTAGAAGAGGAAGATTTATACAAAATGCTTTTCAGGGACAATGAAGAGGAAACACAAGACCACATCAACCTACCATGTGAGAAATATGGCAAAGGCTTCAAAATTTTACAAAAATTCGGGTATGATGGAAAAATCCCTTTGGGGTTACGAAAGGAAGGCATCATGGAACCTTTACAACCTGAATTGACCCTCAAAAAGGAACGCTTGAAAGGACTTGGTTTCTTAACTCCTAGGGTCCACACCCAAAGGACAGAAGAAGCTTTACAAATCAAAGCTACCAAAATACAACAAAAGGATCGCTATTCCACAGATTCTAACGAATGGGAATGGGGTTCAGATAAGTCTTCCAGTGACTACGAGCTCACCAAGATATTCAGAGAACCTGATGAACCCACAGAAGAAGAGGAATTTTATAACAAGTTCAGAGTTGGTCAAGAAACAACCCAGGAGGATTCCACACAGTGCTTGTCTCAAGGTTCTAGGTTGAAATCACATAGGATGAGAACACCTGTCCCGGAGTGCGCTACTAGTAATGATAATTTGGATTCGTTCGTGACCAAGATTGATGAGGAGAGTGTCATCGATGACCTCGATAATTACCTTGACATACCCAAATATAACCACATCTTCACTCTTAGCTCCCCTAACTTTGAAGACATTAACAGCCTTCCCCTTGTTCACCACCAACTCATTGACTGGGATCATGAAGGACCTGCACAGTTTGACACATTCCAAAATGATGAAGCTTTTATTGACTATCTGGGCATATGAGATGATCTTCCTCCTGGAGACCACAAAGCGGGATACACTATAGAACTCAATAGCATGGCATATTTTGGTGAGGGTGTCGGACCTTCCAGTCGCAAAAATGTGAAAATAAGAACAAATCAAGGGTCTTATGGTGAAAACCACACTATGGCGCTGTCTGACCCCAAAAAAGTAAAAAGAAAGGACATATATGAGGGCGAAAACCTCTCTGAGGCACCTGAAGATGGAAGGCTCGACATTCTCCCAACATCATATGAGGAAAAGTCATCCATGTTGGTAGAGGAGACTATCAAAACAAACATTGGTACAGAAGAGGTTCCACACAACATATTCCTAGCTCAATCATTGACAGAGTCCGAAAGGTCAAAATTCATAAGTTTCTTCAAAGAACGACAAATCAAATTTGCCTGGTCATACGCTGATATGCCTGGATTGGATCTAGATTTGGTAATGCATCACCTGACAGTCAAACCGGGGGCAAAACCAGTGAAACAGAAATTAAGAAAAATGCATCCACAAGCGGCATTACTAGTCAAAGCAGAACTTGAGAAATTACTCGATGTCGGATTCATACGCCCAATTGATTATCCCAAATGGATCTCTAACTTGGTACCTGTTAGCAAACTAGATCACAGCATCAGAATATGTACAGATTTCAGAGACATCAACAAAGCTTGTCCAAAGGATGACTTCCCATTACCAAACATTGACCTGATCATTGATCTCACAGCAGGTCATGAAATGTTATCATTAATGGATGGATTCTCTGGTTATAATCAAATAAGGATTGCACCCGAGGATCAACACAAAACATCATTTACTTGTCCATGGGGAACTTTCTGCTGGAATGTCATGCCTTTCGGGCTAAAGAATGCAGGTGCTACATATCAAAGAGCCATGACTACTATCTTTCATGATCTCATGCACGTCACCATGGAAGATTATGTTGACGACCTCTTGGGCAAATCAATATACAGAAATACACATTTGGACATACTTTCAGTCGTCTTTGATCGGTTGGAAAAATACAAAGTAAGATTAAACCCCAAGAAATGTGTCTTTGGAGTAACCTCCGGGAAACTCCTAGGATTCATTGTATCCAAAAGGAGAATTGAAGTTGATCCAACAAAAGTCAAGGCCATCTTGGAAATGCAACCACCAAGAAATATCAGTCAACTTCGATCCTTACAAGGCAGACTCCAGTCTATCCGAAGATTCATAGCCCAACTGGCAAATAAGTGCAATCCTTTTCAGCACCTGCTAGATAAAAACATCAAATTCAAATGGGATGATAACTATCAACAGGCTTTCCAAACACTCAAATATTATCTTCTAAATCCGCCAGTTCTGATGCCACCAGTTCCAGATCAGCCTCTGTTACTATACATATCAGCCACTCCAACAGCACTGGGGGCACTCTTAGCACAACAAATTGCTGAGGGCAAGGAAAAAGCAGTATACTATATCAGTCGCACATTGGTAGGATATGAGCTAAACTACACACCAATTGAGCGTGCATGTCTCGCCATGGTCTTTGCTTCCCAGAAATTATGACATTACATGCTTACTCATAAGACTAAGTTAGTTGCAAGGATAGACCCATTGAAATACCTTTTCAATAAAGCCACACTTACTGGGCGACTAGCCAAATGGGTAATGATACTGAGTGAATTCGACATCGAGTATGTGGACAGAAAAGCAATAAAAGGACAAGCCATTGCCGATCAATTAGCAGATGCTCCCATGATAGATGATGTTCCTCTAAGTTCTAAATTTCCAGATGAATCTATTTTGACAATGTCACATGCAAAGCCATGGCGACTGTACTTCGACGGCTCATACACACAACATGGGGCAGGAGTTGGCATCCTCTTTATAACTCCTCAAGGAGTTTCTATACCAAAATCATACCGCTTATCATTTCCTTGCACTAACAATATAGCGGAATATGAGGCATTAACAACAGGATTACAAATTGCAGTTCAATGGAAGATCCAGGAACTTCGTGTTTTTGGGGACTCCCAACTTGTCATCCGTCAAGCAACTGATGATTACCAAACAAAAGATGAAAAGTTAATGCCTTATAAACAAATGGTGGATGACCTGAAACAACGCTTCACGAAGATAGACTTTGAGTAGATACCAAGAGAGCAGAATCGCGCCGCAGATGCCATGGCTACAATTGCTTCCCTGATTGATTTACCTCCAAACGAGACCCGCTATGAGTTTTTGGTGGATAACCTTTTGGTCCCTTCATATGAGATCATGCCTACTAAGACAATATGTGTTGTCGGTCCCAAATCCCAGTTATATGGCTCCATTTTCACATACTTACGTGACAATACTCTACCTCCTGATCTATCAAATAACCAACGTCGCACTTTCATTTGCCAATCCTCTCGATATGTCATTTTAGCTGATGTCCTATACCGGCGAGGTCTAGATGGCACTCTTCTTAGATGTTTAGAAAGTGACGAAGCTGAGATTGCGTTACAGGAAGTGCATGAAGGGATATGTGGTCCACATGCTAGTGGTCCTACCTTGGCCAAGAAACTCATCAGGACTTGATATTACTAGCCCAATATGGAGAAAGACTCATATCAGTTTGTCAAGAAATGTAAGCAATGCCAAATTCATGGAGACCTCATACATGCGCCAGGACAAGAACTTCAACCACTTGCGTCTCCTTGGCCCTTTTGTTAGTGGGGACTCGATCTCATAGGCAAGATTCACCCTCCTTCTTCCAGTGGTCATAAATTCATTATCACTGCCATAGAGTATTTTACAAAATGGATCGAAGTCGTGCCTCTCACACAAGTTACTAGAAAACAAATTGCTACATTCATCCTTAACTATATCATTTGTCGATACGTATTCCTGTTTCCATTATCACTGATAATGGGCATCCCTTCAAAAATCAGGATGTTTGTGAACTATGTGACCACTTCCATATCTCTCATCATTTCTCCACACCATATTACCCCCAAGGTTATGGCCAAGCTAAGGCGTCTAACAAAACAATCCTTAAAATCCTAAAGAAGACAGTTGACGATGCTGGTCGTAATTGGCATATCCAGCTCAATCTTGCACTTTGGGCCTACTGCACAAGTGTCTGCACACCTACAGGAGCTACACCCTATTCACTTGTCTATGGCGCTAAAGCTATCTTGCCTATTGAGGTCGAGCTACCCTCTTTACGGGTTTCTTTACAAAACATCATCAGTGATGAAGACTATAGGGTCTCTCACTTACAAGAGCTGGAACTACTGGATGAACGAAGACAAACTACTTTTAATCATCTCAAGGCTTACCAACAACGAATGAGTCGCAGCTACAATCACAAGGTCAAGCCTCGCACATTTGAGGTAGGTGACTTGGTTCTTAGAGAAAACCCTAAAAATCAACAAGACAGAGAGAAGAAGGGCAAGTTCGAACCAAATTGGCTTGGTCCCTACATTATTACAGTAGCATATGGATCTGGTGCATATCAGCTCTCAACTACAGAAGGTGAACCTTTGGAGGATCCTATCAACAGCATGCACCTTCGCAGGTTCTACACATAGCTCTTCGGAATATCCTAAATTCAAAAACACAAAAAAATAAAAAATTTCAAAAATACAAAAAACATTATAAAACAAAAAAATCATTACTTGGTGAAAACCTGGCAAACAGGCGCCTTGTGACACAAAAAAAAAAATAAAACATTGAAAAAATCAAAAAAAGTAAAAAGAAATAATTTCGTCCAACGGTGAAAACCACTTCGGTGGCGCCCTGGGCAAGTACCATGGTGAAAACTGGGTCACCAGCGCCATGCGTAGAGACATTGTTCCTCCCTCCTTCAGGATTCTCTTTCATCCTTTCACTTTGCACACACTCACGACCAATTCATCCATAATAAACTTACCCATTCCCATTATGGCTTGTTATTGATCTACCCAAGATTGGTTAGCCATTCATAATAAACCTCCCTTTCCATCCATAATAAATCAGATCCTATCTGTGGCTAAGGCAAAATCCTACGTCTAGTGATGGGTGTGGAACTAAGAACATCACATGCTTTGAGGAGTACAGTTTCTTCTAGTTCCTTCAGTCTATCCGTGCACAATCCACAATAAAGCAGTGTCTGCATCACAGATCCGCAATAAAGTTTCGTCTTCTTTGCAATAAGGTATCCATTTCATGGATTCAGTCAGTTTCAGATGAGACATAGTAGCGACAATGGGCTTCAACAAATCAAATCTTTCAACAGACTCAGACAACATATGGTCCAGTGCTATCTATCCTTTTTTGTGAAAGTAAACATTGTGACCACAATCAAATAAGACTTATACAAGTGACAAGAGACACTAAACTTGAGGACTACAGTGGATGTTGGTGTCAAGTCTTGGTTTTCTTTTGATTTTATCTTTTGGTGACATGTCTTTTAGCTTTTCCAGGATGTCTCTGACTAGAGATTCTATCTCCAGGATGTCTTTGACTAGAAAGGCGAGGATGGGGTATCGTCACCCATTTGTATTTGTTGTCTGTGGATTGTCTCATAGTAATGCTATGACTTGTCCAAGGATATGAGGATACTGTGAGTCTAGTATGAACTGGGGCATTCCTTGTTTATGACTGTCTTATCTCCATGCAAACAGGTACAATGACTTTCTGGGTCAAACACATGCCTCGATTGTCATAACCTACTTGCCATAATAAAGCTCAATGATGATAATGCACAAGAAGCTCTTTCACTTTCATATCTTCTACCTTTCATCCCCCTTTCTTGATTGACTTTCATCGTCCTTCTTGAGTCCGCGTAGCCTGCTATCACATGACTGAGTATAATGACACACCAAAAACACTTGCATTTCATGTAGTTGCACCTGCATTATCATAAGCATTTCATACATACATATAGATATCACATCCTGCACACAACACCTGTTAGCACAATTTACATTTGCATTATCATATTCATTTGCATTACATACATTTACATTTTCATCATGCATAACATATAAAACATAAAAGAACAAATATTGCATTGCATCATATACATATTTGCATCCATAAAACAAACATCTCATCACATAGGTACGCATACATATAGCTGCCGCAAAAATGAACCATCTCGTATATATAAATAAAGTGTCATGATACAATGATGTCAAAATCATATGGCTACAAAAGCACCCGCAGGTGTCTACAATACAAAAATGGTACAAAACTGATACATAGGGAGCCCTCTATGGCTATGATGAACTCCCTCCCTCGGAGCCGCCTGGCCTCGACGGAATCTGAGCCCCTAAAGGACCCGCCCCAGGATCATCCTGCCTATCTCCTCTATCTGGTGGCGGCGGAGGGCCCATAACCCCACCACTCGATGCCTGTCTCCTCCGGCTCCCTCCCATAGCTGTCGTTGTACACGATGGTCTATGGAAGCTCCTCGCCCACTGATCTGCTGGCACTGCACCATAGTAGAGGTCCCTCCAGTAGGCTATCTCCTCTCCTGCCTGCATGACATAGGCGTATCCTGCCCCTGTGTCCTCTGCTGCCTGCCTCCCAGCCCTCAGTGCTGTCTCAGCCTCTATGTAGCGTTGGATAGCCTGATCCCACTCTCGCTCAGTATCCCTGAGCCTCGTCCTGAGCTGATCCCTCTCCCTCTCCAGCTCCTGGATCTCATCTGCCTAGCCCTGGCAGATCTCCCTTAGATCTAGCAGCTCAGCCTCCACTGGGTCAACCCCCTCTGCCTCTACCTATGGCTCCTCCTCTGCAGGTGCCTGCCCCTGTGCCTGTACCTGTACCTGTACTGGTACCTGTCTCTGTCCCTATATCTGTACCTGCCTAGGACCCTGTGCTGCTGGCACCTGTAAAGGCAATCCACCGCGACCCCTCACCACCCGAGCCTGCCTCTCCTCACCACCCTCCCTTCAAGGTGCAACTCGCCTCTCTCCAACTACTCCCCTCCTCCTCCGTCGGCCTCTGCCCCCATCACCTCCACCATCATCCTCATCACCACCCCCATCTCCCTCCAATGCCTCTCCCGGATCTGTCAACTGTGGGAACGGATGCTCTGCCCAATAAGCTGTATACTCGGCATCCATGCCGGCATCCTCGATCTCTGGCCACATGTCCCAAGGTAGGGGCATCATCTCTACCAACTGTGTCACTGCCTGATCATATGACAACAACGGCCCAAACTATGCCTGATCTCTAACTGTGCGAGCATACATGCCTGAGCCCCGGGGCATCCTCTGAATTCGACACCCAAAATTGTCATGTCTAATTAAATAAATATTTTATTTATTTAATTATCTAAGCTTAATTCTTCTATTAATTAAATAAATCTTTATTTATTTAATTAATTCATTTATCCTCTTCTAGCCTTATTTCTCATTTAAATAAATACATTTATTTATTTAAATTATCTTTTTTTCCTAAATTAAATAAATATCTTATTTATTTAATTATCCCACTTCCTCTATTAATCAAATAAATCTTTATTTATTTAATTAAGTCATTAACCTTTTCTACCCATGACACATGTCATTCATCTCTTAATTCCTACACTACCTACCCCTTTCATTATTTTATTATTTCTTTTACCTACCCTCTAATCATAGCCGACCTCCTTTAACACCTCTCAATCTTATCCCTCCATTTCATATTGTGTCTTCTATATAAGGAGATGCTTCCTTCATTATCAAACCCTAATCATCTCTTATGCAATTGACTACACTACGATCCTACTTGCAACCACATTCCGTTCTTTGTTGAACTCTTGTGCACATAAAATCTAAGAGCAAATATACCAAGCAAGATCAATGGAGATAGGAAGAATGGAGATCAAAACCCTATTGGACATGTGATGGTATAATCTTTGTGATTTCATTTGATTTGCATTGTCTTAGGTAATCTTCATATGTTATGGTGGATCTTTGTTGTTGTTAGGCTAGGGTTTTGTGGTTGGATTCATTTAGCCTTTCAATATTGTCATTATTGTTGTCCATTTTCACCATATACAATATGTATATGTATATATGTGTATATATGTATATATATATACATATATATACATATATACATATACATATATATACATATATACACATATACACATATATAGGTATATATATATATATATATATATATATATATATGTATGTATGTATGCATATATGTATGTGTATATATGTGTGTGTATATATATATATCTTCTGAGGTAAGATTTTTCCATGAATGCTAAATCAAGATGTTATCTATTAATTCAGACAATGTATATTGTACTTACTAAATCCTACAAGTATTCAATAATTTAAAAATACAACTTAAACTTGATTTTTACATTACACATATTAATCTATATCACTAAGATTGGATAAGAAAAGACTTTATGGACATCAACTAAAATACATGATTCTTTATTTATGTAAAATGTAAAGGAGTCTTTTGGGTTGAAGGTTGTTATTGAATCTCATATTATATGTTAAAATATTAAAATTATTTGAGTTAGTTGAAAGCTAGATATTATATTTAATATATTATATTGAAAGTGTATTAAGAGAGTCTTATGATGTTCTAACAATTTATAAATTCCATTTTTTGAATCACAATATGAGTTTGATTAATGAAAGTGATTATTGAATAATAGAATTATAGATCTAAACACCCAATCATTATAAACTAAACAATAATTTGGAGGTTCAATGAATTGTAGCATATTAATGTTGAAATATAATGTTTAATTAAGTGGGCTTAAGCCTAATTGTTGTATCCTATATTTTATATTAAATGTGTAACAAGAGTATTATGATCTATTGACAACCTGCAAACCATATAGGATGAATCACACTATGTGTTTAACAAATGGATGCGGTTGTTGCATAAAATAGTTTTAATTGGTCTTAAACCTAGCTACCATATCCCATATTTCATGTTAAATGTGTACTAAGAGTTTCATATGACCTGCCACTAAACTGTAAACCCTATTGGATGAATTACAACATTGAGTTTGAATAATTGGTGTGATTATTGGATAATATTATGCTAGAGATGTGGAAGTATAATTGTTATGATTAAATTGATAATTTAAGTAATTTAGTGAGCTAACAAAAATATTATTTTAAGCATTAACTATTTTTAATAATGAAAATGGTAGAAAATCTCATTTCATGTTCTCCTTGAGGCTAGGAATTGGATAAAAAACAAGTTGAAGAATGAACAAAACATTCATTAAAAGTTGTGATAGATAAAAAGTCTCAATCCCTAATTAAGGAGTTTACACATAAACAATCATATTATTAATTGTATGTAGTTTTTTTATCATTTCTCATACAATTCAATTGAACATTGTTTGTAAACATTCACAAAATTAAATACCATTTTCACTTATCTCTTCCATTATCATTTTTTATTCTTTTGATCTACATATTAAAATTATCATTCGTATATCGAAGATCATAAATATAAACACAATAGCATTCTTCATCTAATTTATATCATCCAAAATGTCATTATGGAAATAAATTTTAATGATAAATATTAATAAAACAAATAATAAATAATTTGCATGAGTGAATCCATGCCATTAAAGTTAAATTACGCATCTTTATTTATAGGAAGATTCAATATATTTATTGTAGCAATAATCAAGGACTAGCTAGGATCCTACATCTAAAATTTCTTCCTTGGGAATAAAATCTTCAATCCCAAGATTCAAGTATGTCTCATAAGATATTACATCCTTGCAAGTAGCACATTTGTTTTGACCAATAAGATATATTAAAAGACAACTGAAATGGTATAAATGATTGCATTGCAATCCATAAAACCCATCATGTTCAAGATTAGATAAGCATGCACAACATCGCTCATTTAAATTTGATGATGTTATGGGTCTTACATTTTGAAATTTTAAGTTTCCTTTGAAATATGGCATGAAAATATATCGGTTGTAAAGGATCTTATTTGGATCTTCTTGTGTTGCTCTTGAAAGTATACCAAGTTCTTCATGAACCATTCGACGCCTTAGCTCAATTTCTTTCACTGAATTTAATACATCTAAAGATTTCTCTTTAAGATCTTTGATATTGCTTTGTAACTTTTCTATACATGTAGAATCATATCTTATTTTTTTCATCATATCAGGAGTTGGTGCCACAAATCTAATTTTTTCTTCTTGCAACTTGTCAGAGTTATCTAGATATACATGTCGTTGTAACTCTGTACTATTTAAGGAAATATCTAAGTCTCTTTGTGTATGAATTGATCCACATAATTCATCCTTATTCAAGACCATATCTTGTTGTGCCCTTTGGATGATCTTGCAAAATGCATGAGCTAATGTTTGAAGTTGTTGTCGTTCTCTTCGAACAATCATTTCCAAATATTGTTCCTCTTCATTTAAGAAGTGGAATCTTGATTTAATTGAATCTCTTTTTGTATCTATTTGTAGTTTATTTCTCAATTTTGGAAGTCGAAGATCTCCAATTCCTCCAATTTGTTGCATCTCTTTAACTTCCATTGCCTGCAATAGTTTTTAAAAAAAAAATACTATTAAAAATAGAATAGTGCAATATCTAATCATATTTAGAATATAAATATTAAGACATTTCATTATTTTCATAAAAAATACCCTATATAAATAGAATTTAATTATTAAACCATCAAAATATTGTACATAACTTGTTTGTTTGGTATTAAAATGTTAATAGGTTTCATCAAATATTGATAATATATATACCTGTATAAGTCTAATACTTACTTTAAAATGTCATTTTTTTATCAATCAATATACTCCTAGAAGGAATGCATCAATTTTCAATAGAAAATAATAAACCAGATTACAAAATGTTTCAAGATGTCGAAACATAAATCTCAAATTTCTATTTAAACCATAAGCCTAGTAAGCAAATACAATCGAAATTTTTTATTATTTTTATTCTAGTTTTTTACTTTATTATTATCACACTATAAAATGCTTTTCATGTTCATCTTAAAACTATTATAAAAGTCAAAATAGAAGAACACAAATATGTTAACAAGATTATTTATTATATTGCACACTTCTCCATATAAATGAATCAACATATGTCTACATAAAAGAGAAATCCACTTGAAGCGTATCTAATCACAATACTTAGTCTTATATGTAAATAAAGTACAAATATAAAAGTAGAATAAAATATTAAAACTACAAGAATCAAGAAAATCTAAGATCTTGATAGAGAAAATTTAATGATATTCTTAGACCAAAAGTTTAGTTAAATTGAGTCCAAGTAATAATATTTTAATCTTAATTGATGTAAACATAAAAATATTTAAAATCTTAAAACTAATATATATTGATTATAGTTTGTAGAATAATTAGAAGATATATTTTATAAATATTTTAGATCGTATAATTTAATATATAATTGTATTTAGTCATTAACATGGAATTATTAAGTCATGATCATATTTCTATTCTGTTATATATTTCATAAAAAATGTTCATATAATAAATCAATTCATACGTTATAAAGAAGTTGAGGAAACAAATAATTTTAATGATGACATAAAAAGATATCAAATTTTTATTAGAGAATAAAATCCTATACACAAATGCATAATTGACAAGTTAAGAGGTAAGTAATTGCTCTCATAGCATGGATTCCTATATTCAGGAGATTCAAATTTTATTATCTAAACATGGTCATATACTTAGACCAAAATTAATATTCTTTAATTTTTATTTAGTTGCATTTAGACATTTTAAGTATAAAAAAAATATTTAGTAATTTTAAGAATAATATATTGTATAAAAGATGAGATTTCAGTTTGTCCTCTAATGTTCGAAAAGATGTTAAGTGGAAACCATGTGAAATGGGGTGGATCAAGGTCAACTTTGATGGGGCATCAGAAGGCAACTTAGGATGTGCTAGAGCCAAATGTGTAGCAAGAAATTACTAATGACATGTTTTATGGATGGTCAAAACTAGGATAAGGAGAACAACCAATAATAAAGTGGAGTTTTAAACAACCTTATTAGGCTTACAAGCAAGAAAGAAGACTCTAAGAAATAAAATTCACCTAGAGGGTGACTCTCAGATAGTAGTCAATGCTATTCAAACTAGGTAAACACCATATTGGAAGTTAATGAAGTCGTTAAGAAAAATATTACAAGTGATTAAATCATATAAGGAGTTCAAAAAATTTCTCATCTTTCATGAAGGCAATTATATCATGAATGACATGTAGCCAAAGGTGTGGTTGATTTGACAATGAAGGAAATAAAATTCACATCAATGGAGGATTAGCACATTTTCCATTGCCACCTCACCTGCTCACAAGCTTAAACACATACACTAGGCATCCAGGAAGGATGAATAACAATTATTGGGAGGTAATATTATTAATGCTAGTAGATTTCCACAATCCATGAGGTAATGTTATGTTCAGAGAGTATGAAAGAAAATAATCTAGTGATGCAATCTGACCTATTTGATAGTCTGCAATTGGCTACAACCACTATGTAACAAGTGGTAGGCTATATGTACACTAGCATATGCTTACTGGCAAGAAAGAGACTATAGACTTTTATGATAACATTTTGGAGAGGATAATTCTGTAGCTTTTTAAGTTGAGAGTTGGGTGATGGTGCCACATTAACTTATTAAAAAATATGAGAATTCAAATATATGAAATTATATTATAAAATTTAGTTAATAAATATATTTTAAAAATAAAATATATCTTTCAAATATATAACTATTAAAACATTATTAGATAAAGTCACTTGTCAAATTTAACTAGACTACATGCACCATTCAAAGATGCATGCTTCCTCCATAAAATGTCTCATACCTTATTCTTATAGTAGGAAACATTTCTAATCATAAATTACATAGAATCATATCAAGATATAATTATTCATGGTAGCATGTATGCACAAGACCCACAAACATCAACTCACTACTTATCGCATAGATTGTACATGGATAGCCTTGATTAGCATAACTGGATGCATTGTACACTACCAATACTACACTCATATTTATATAAAAAATTTAATTTAATTATATTAAAGGATATATATAGGTTTTTATTTTTTTATGTGTTTATATTTGTACACACACATATATTTATTTATTTATATTATAACTTGTGATATATGTATAAATAACAATTAAATTTAATTATTGTTGTGTGTGTTTCTTTATATATTTGTTGTTGTGTGTATGTGTGTTTTTATGTAAGTTGAGTTTCATGAGCATGTGTTTTTTGTACATTTGTATAAATTAATAAATATGCATGTCTTGTTTTTTTGGTCTTCCAAAGGTATTTGTATGGTTTTTATGTATATAAATTTGGTATTTTAATTCTTTTTCCTTTTTCTTACCTCCTTTGTTGACTTTTGACCCTTTGTGGGACCCTCACCCTCCTTCTCTCCTCCCCCCTCTCTTTTTAGTTGGCTTGGTCTGCAACTTTATCCATTTTCATTCTTATGTTGCTCTCTTATCTTGATGATGGATCACAGAGTGTGATTTGAAACGTTGATGCAAAAAAAAACACACAATAATACCCAAAAACAACAACTTCAATAATACACTCACTTAAATACCATATAAAAAATTTCATATCGCACTTAAAAAATATGATATGTGTTTGAAAATATTTTAGTATTTTTTCCATTTAAAAAAATGATAAATGTGATTGGTTGAACCTCATTCTAAATCTAAATGAGCACAATATTTCACTTAATTTGACAAAAAATCAGCTTGTATCAGAAAACATTTATATAAAAAATATATAATTTGAACAATTATACATATTCTCTAAAATACTTGGATTTTTTTTTAGTACATTGGGTTTCTATTGTGGTTTCATTTGGTTCAATGGTCTTGGATCTTCATCTTCCACTCTTGAATCCTGAAATGAATCTAAGCAAGGGGCCTATATTCCCCTACAATATTTTAGAAGTGTTTTTGCTAGATCTGAATCTAAATATAAGAATAAGGAAGTGTATACATTTCTCTTCATTGAAGGAAAAAATGAATGTTGATCCTCACATAAATGACTCAAATTAATGTATTTTAGTTGTAGATGAACCACCAAATATTAACCTTGATATCAAATAACTTTGGAAGAAATTTTCTAACCTATAGTATAGAAGTCCAATCTACTATTTCCATGGCATACAACTAGAACTAGAGGATTATTTTGGATGGACCACAAAATTTTGGAAAACTAAGAGAAAGTATGAGTTTCATGAATCTGCAAGTGATTCCAACAAAGCTCCAATTTGGATTCATCAATATGTGCTTCCCCAAATTATGGTAAGAATATGTTTTTTGAGACCATAGCAAAAAATTGAGCTCCATGTTCTATTTCTCTAAATCACCTCATGGTAAAGGCCTTTCAATTTATTCCAAGATATATGTGATGCAGAGGGCTCAAAGACATTAGAAACAACTCAAAACCATTCCCCAAAAGTGCTCACAAGATTCCAAAGGGAGATCTTTCTCCCAACTCACCTTGCCTACTCACCATCCCCTCACACCTTGCAACAAATAGCCCAAACTTGAATGCTAACTCAAAATGGATCCAAAATTCAGGGGCAAGCTGCTAAAAAGAGTTTTGGAATCACAACAACACCCCTCAACCACTGACATGAACCCTTTAACCTAGTTCTTTAGTACTTCCTTCACAACCATAGCACTTTCCTAGTAGCTCTCTGTAATAACTATTCTAGTCATATCTTTTGACCTTGAACCTGATATCAACAAGATACAAAGTGTTTTTGGATACCCTTTTGGAAGATACAAAACATATCCTGAAATGAGGTAGGTTTGTTTTGGAAAGTGTGGGTCTAAAATTGACTATCCTGTTTTGAGGCTAGGCCCAATTAGGCCACTTTTACAAAGGAACCTATCTCCAATCACCCAAAATTCTCACAAAACCCACTCAGACCTCATTTACATGGATTCATGAGGTTTTTGGCAATAGAAACAATCATTTTTCCTTTATTATTACAAATTTATATGACTGCACTGTCAAATGGACAAAAGATGCACAGGTAACATACTTAGGGCATCATCATATTGCCCCCAAACCTCATCCAACATGCCTAAAACCTTTTAATTCATAAATTAAACCCTTTAAATTTTCAAACTACCAATTTGCAAGATTTTTCAATGGTGAAAAGAGCAGAAATCACATATTTTGCATACAAACCCCAAAACCCTATGTTTATGATAGTTTTTAGAAATGAGCTTGGTTGACCCCTTAAAAGGCATTATAAAAATTACTGGTAAAAATAAAGTTTGTCCACAACATGAATCTATTTCCATCCATCCAATTATTAGGTTCGTACATGTCTGTACATGGCCATACTAACATATTTTCGGACTGTAAATTCTGGAAAACATTTTCAGAACTGGCTGCCTTCACCAAAATGGGTATAACTTACTCAATTCTTAATGAAAAATGCTCAAAAAAATCCAAAATAAGATTAACTTATCCCTATAACAATTCCAATTTATAAACTTGTACAATCATTTCATACCAAGTCATACAAGAGTCTATAGCAGCAAAAAAGCAGTGAAAAACATAGAAATCAGTAAGTTATTTCATTAATTTCTTCTCTCCATGCTTGTACAATATAAATGACAACTTTTACAATATTTTGCAACTTGTGCAATATTTGCAATATAACACCTAAATGACCTTTTGCACCTTACAAATGGTCCAAAATGAACTTATTACAAACAAAATTGACTCAAAATATCTAAACTCTAACACTAGACCCTCCCTAATTGCAAAAGGTGACCTTGGTGCGCCTGCACCAATATGTCAACATTGATCTCACAATCCCCCTCTGAAAATGCATTCTTCTCTAGGATGGTGAGTCCAAAATATGAATTATGAAAAGCCTCCATTTAGGTATTGAGTGTGCCATGTCTATGAAAATATCCTTGGAAAATGTGTAAGTATTAAAGGGAAAAATAAGTCCCAAAAGGGATGAGAGGAGAAAGATAAAGGAAAAAATCAAAAGAATCAAGGAGTGGATGAGGGAGATTAATAAGATTTTATCAAACCCTAAAAGGAGTATACAAAAAGGAACAAGAGACAAAATATTGATTTAAAAAAGATGATAGCTTTTAAAAATTCTTTGGAGGATGTGGAGATGATGAAAAAAAAAGAAACTCAATTCGTAGAAAATGAACCAAAATTTTAAGAAAATAGGTTGAAAGAATATAACTAAAAAGGAGATTTCAAAAACTTGATGGAGAAAACAAGAAGAAATGGTCCAAAAGATTCAAGCTACCAATACCAATCCATCTAGATCTAGCTTAAAAATTAATTCTTGAGAGATGCGTGTATTTTAGGCAAAGCATTACATGGAACTACTCTACAAGAGGATGAACCCTAATTACAGGACTCTTAATCTTGGGAAGGAAAAAAAGAAAAAAAGAACTTAGGGATTGAAAATTTTGAAATAATGAAATAGAATGAAGTCCTTTAATCTATAATTTTAGCTATTGTAATGATAAATAGTCATTCTCTTCTAGAGAATATATCAATGAGCACCAAAAAATATAAGGTTGTTAAATGAAGAACTATCATTGGAATATTAGGGGATTGAACCCCACATCCAAGAAGAGACGCATTGGGATATTCTTGGACAAATTTCAATCAAATGTTTATTTATTTCAAGAAACTAAAACCAATTCAAAATAAAAATTTAGAGTATGTATATCTTTTAGCACAAATGTGCCATTCTACTCAAAGAAACCCATGGATCTATTGGTGTCTTCATAGTAATCTAGAGCCAACAAAAAAATATCATCAAATAAACCCTGTTGTCAAAGGGGTATATTACAATAGTTAAAGTTCCAATTACAGATCTCCTCTTATCCAACTTATTAATATTTATGGTCCTCAATATTCTCAAGAAAATATCCACACTTGGAACCATAAGAAGCTAATAAGAGTGGATGAAGAGTTCAAATGGATTATGGCTAGTGATTACAATGCTTGGATTGATTTTTTTTTAAATTAAAGGGGGTTCTCTCTCATCCTCAAATAAGGGTGGTCATTCTACCTTTATCAATGAGATGGCCCTTTGAGATATTTATCAAAAGAAATACTAGTTCACATGGACCAACAAAAGGAAAGGGAAGGACCAAATTCATATTATATTAGATATATTGTTGAACTCAACTTATTGGAATGATTATAATACTATTTTAAATTCAAAGTTCTAAATGGAAGGAGATTCTCATCAATATCCTATACTAATTTATATTAACCTTGACAATATCCCTAGATATGATCCTATCAAATGGGGGAAAATTTGGTTGACAAACCATATTTTTATTCAAATGGTAAAAAAAAAATTGAGTGAAAACAAAGGGCTTTATGATACATTTTGGGAATCAATCCTACGGTGTCATTTTTTTCTTAAGCCCCCTCCCTTTTGTGTTTCTTGAGCCTATTTGATCCACCATCAATAATCAATATTAAAAAAAATTGTATGGGTCCTCAATTATTAAAAGTTCCTAAGTGTTGCCTTGTGTCATCTCCAATGTGTTAATAGTTGCAAAAAATCCAAAAAGTTCTAAATTTGGGGTTTTTCCTAGTAAAATACTAAGTTTGTGTAAGTTGCCAAACTTTCAACGATATCAAACCCAATATGCCATCTTGTCCATCTCTACCTTCCCTTCTATTCTTAAAGACCCATTGAACTTTCTCTTCTTGACATATATTTTCCCTTGCCCCATATATCTTAGTCCTTGTTTATTAAAAAAATGTCAAATTATTTTGAACTAAGAATTTAGACCACCCCTATTTGAATACCTTGTTTGGCTCTTCCTTGATTCCAAACTCCCAACTCATTATTTTTTCTAAGTACTTTAATAGAGACAAGGTTGTGAGTTTTCATTTACTTGTGTACCCTTGAACCATGTCATATCTTGATTCCCAACTTATAAAAATTTCCTCAGTAAATATTTTTTTAGATTTTTAGACTAATTATTTATATTCTTTCTCTATCTCATCAAACTCTATTGATCCCCTTTATATATTTTTCGAGTTGCACTTTAACCCTTCCCTTCAATTTGGTACTTTTCATAAGATACTCGTGACTACTAATCCCTTATTAGGAAAATGGTGTCTCAACATTACAATTACACAAGGTTACCATTTATAGTGAGTTTTTATTTTAGCATGATTTAGTCCAAAATTTTCCCCAAAGCTTCGAATTGGATAGATAAGCATGCAAGTAAATTTCCATTGCAAGATCATGTCTAGATTTTAATATATCAAAGTTTATGTTTTTGAAAGTTGAAAAAAAAAAAATTAGAGTCAATTTTGAGGATCTTAGAGGCTCTTAAACAACCCAAAAGTGTGCATAAGTAGTGTAGTGGTTTATATCTTGATAGGGTGCATCATGAGATTTCAAGCACTTCAAACAATTCATCAACTGGATGCCCAATTAAAAATTTATGGCCTCCAAAAGTTAGGTCTCTTGAAACAAGAAATGAAAAAATGTGTTATAAACATAAATGAGTTGTAACAAGGAGCTACACATGTTAGTGTCTATGTGTGTCTTGACACATCATAGGGAATCTTGGATTGAAGATAAGTTGGGGGGCACTTTTTGGGTGATTTGAACTCATGGTTTTGTAATACCATTTGACGGTTTCACATATTGTATCTCCTATATATTAGGTGTGTGAGATGGAGGTTGTGGGTAAGAGTCTTATAGCAATCGAGTTATCTCTAGATCTCTGGTTGGTGATACTCCCATGACAAGATTTCTTGACAAGTGTATTGTATTCTATTGTTGATTTCTAAATAATATATTGGGTGGATTTTGGAGTGTGGAATTTTTCTCTTGAAAGGGTTTTCCCCATGATATATATTGTGTTAATTGTAAATCTATTTTCATGTTGTATATCTCCTTCTATACGTGTTTATTATTATGTAACAGTTTAAGATTTGTAAAATAACTTGTGTTACCTCCCCCCTAGATTGTTTTAGGGAGCATTATTCGTACCTTAGCTTCCTTTTAGTTGGTATTAGAGCCTGGCCAGTTTTGGTCCCATTGTTGGGTAGCGGGATTTTATACTACTCTCAATTTGAGTGGGAGCTTTTGCAAAGTATTTTCAAAATATTTTTGCGGGAAGAAGATCGCAAGCACATCCCCAAATGTTGATATGGATAAGTGTAATGACAGTAACTTCAAACTGTGGAAGTTAAAGATGGAGGATATGCTCATGTATCAATATTTATGGACTACAATATCTGGAACAAAACCCCAAACCATAGCACAAGATCTTTGGCATACAATGGATCAAAAATATAAGAGCCCCATAAGGTTTTTTTTTAGTAGACTAATGTGTTAAATATCCATGAAGAGAACTTGATCTTTAGAAGAATCTTGGAGATGTTTAACAAGCTAAATCCCTAATAAACAAGGTTTTCTTGAGAAAGAAGATGTATTCTTTGAATAAGAAAAGATGGAGGATCTGTTGCTGATTGATCTCAATGCATTCACCATGATTATTGCTCAATTGGGTTTTATTGGTGACAAGATCGAAAAGGAGGATCATTGCATACTTTTGTTGTGTTCTTTATTTAACTCATTGAGCCACCTTGTTATGGCTATTGGGAGTACAACCACCATGTTCAAGATGGACGAGATGGTAGCATTGTTACTTTTTAAAGAAATGTCAAGGAAGACTTTTGATTCAACTAAGGAGGCTCTTGTGGTTTGTGGTAGATCAAAAGAGAAAGGCAAGAAGAAGGACTAGAAAGATGAAAGAGGCAAATCCAAATCCCATGGAGATATAAGTCTTTTGGAAAGTCCAATGCAAAATTTTAGAACTATGGCAAAATAAATCACTTTCAAAAAGAATGTAAGGAGGCAAAAAGAAGAAGATGTCCTCCAATTTAAATTAAAAAAAATGCTCTTAGGATGATCATGAAGCATTTATTGAAGTCTTAGCAATGCATGCATCAAAAGATGTGTGGTTCAAAATATGAAGAATATGTTGGTGGGAAGGTGTATCTTAGTGATGAATCTCATTTGAAATTTGTTGGTCTTGAAAGAGTCAAGATTAGATTCCTTGATGGCAAACTTGGTGGTTCAAATGGATATTGGTCTAAATATGATCTTGTATTATTGTAGGTTTTTTAATTTGGTGTTGTTGTTGAGTTTGATGCATATTTCTCTATCTAGTGTTGTTGTTGAATTTGTGTTGGTGAAATTTATTTGGAAAGTTACAATTGTGGCAAGTTCAATATGTGGGAAAGAGTACTTAATGCCCCAATGGTAGAATGTTTTGCATTCCTCTAGATGGTGAATTTTATACTTTATGTTTCTAGATATATTGAATGTGTTTTGTGGATGTTGCATCATCTGTTTTTTCTAGTTCGCAAATGGTAGAAGTTTGTTGTTGTTTTTTCAAAGTGAGGACATGTATCAAACTAGTCCAAAAAATTCTTAGTGGCCTCTAGATTTGTAGAATGTTGTGCTATGGTTTGGTGGGCATGTTTATTTGGTTCATGCAATATTTCAGTTTAATTCTCTAGTGATGTTTCTATTCCGCAAGTGAGTTATGTTGGTATGTGCTTGGTATATTCAGTTGTGATATGTTTTTCAGTGTGTAGACTGGATTATATTGATTGGATCATACTTTTTGGTCCAAATATGCATTAGAGGCTGAGTTAGAACATTGTTATGGGTTTCACCACTGTGTGTGGAGATCCACATTAGGTATTTTGCATTGGAAGATGTTTTTAGTAGACTTGTTGTTGAGTTTTATAGGTTGTCTACATGTTACGTTTGGTGTCAATTTTGGAGGATGTATTAGCATGTGTGGTTTATTACATTTGACTTGGAATGATGTATTGTGATGGATTTGGGTCCCCTCTTTCTCCTGGAGTGGACCGCCATGGGTTTTTTGGTTCGGGTGGCTAATTTTGTGCAATATTATTCTTTATTTGTGGTTGAACCTCGATGAGGTTTTCGATGATCTAACTTGTATTTAAGGAGTGTGGATGTATGAGTTGTGTATGGGATAGAGTGTGAATTGATGTGAAGTGAATGTGAATGATGTGCAAGCAAATTTGATATTGTAGATGTGCAAAAGTCAGTTTGTGAAGAGCTTTGAAGGTGATATATTCAGTATGACAACGTTTTGAGACAGTGGTGGATGTCAGATGTGTTTTCCATGATATTGGTCACTTGACACAGAGGTTCAAAGACAATTTCATGATCAAGAGATTCTTCTCATACCAGTTATGCTATCCTTTTTGTTGTTGAGAGATAGTTACTCTATTGGCAATCCTTTGTAACTTACCCTAAAGCAATGTGCCTCAGTTGTGCAAGTCCATGTATCTTGCCCTAGGGTATTGTGCCTTAGTCTTACAAATCCATCAAGTACATTATGCTCCTTGGCAGTGAGCCTAAAACATTGTAATTTATTTTATTTATATTATGAGCATGATTCTCACCATGGTTTTTCCCTTTTGGGTTTTCCACGTAAATATGGTGTTCATATGTTAATGATTGATGCTTTTTAATATTGGTGTAGAATGGTTAAATGTTGTTTATAATTTGTATGATAATTTTTTAGAAGATCCAAATTGATTCATCCCTCCGCTCTCAGTCTTGATGTGGATTCAACACTTGGTATCAAAGTGAGGTTCCTCTTAGAAGAGATTAATCACTTGAGGTAGATCTAGAATAGCGTAGGAACTTAATTTCAAAGTATCAAGATTTGATGTCACAATTTTTTCTTAATGGAAGGAAATGATGGAATCTTATTTAGAAACTTTGGTGAGTGGAATCTGGGAAATTGTCAAATCTGGTTATATGCCTTCATTGAATGTACCTCAAACTTCAAATAAACTTAAGAAACATGAGAATAATGCAAAGGCTAAAATTGTAACTATTAGTTGCTTAAGTGATGCAGTATTTGGTAAGATTAGTGGATTGAAAGAATCCAAATAAATCTAGAACAAGTTAAGTTAATCATATGAAGGAGATCCTAAGACAAAGTACGCTAAGTTAATAAATTTCAAACATAAATATGAATGTCTAGAGATGGTCGATGATGAAGATGTTGAAAATTACATACACAAGGTAAATGAGATTGTGAATGCTATTAGAAGTGTTGGTAGAAAGATAGAAGAAGGTGATGTTGTGAGAAAGATCTTGTTGACTCTGCCTAAACCCTACAAGCCTAGGAAGTGTGATATTGAGGAATTTCATGATTTACATAAATATACAATTGATCAACTCCTTCAATCATTAATTGCCTATGAAATATCAGAGATGGAAGATATCAAAAGGGAAATAAAGGAGGTTGTATTCAATGTTTCAAAGATAGCTAAAGATGAACTAGAAGCAAGTGAAAATATGGATGAGATCAAAGAAAACTTTGTGAGAAGACTAAAGAGAGGAACTAGAAAATACAAACGTAAGTTACCCTAAAATGCTTTAATTGTGAAAGAATCAGTCATTATGCTTATAAATGAATGTATAAGGAAGACTACAATAGATTTGATGATGATGTGAATAAGAGTAGACATTGAAGATTCGACACAAAATAAAAGGACCGCTAATAGAGATAAAAGAAAAAAGATCCTATATTCTATGGGAACACATTCGTCTAAGGATGAAGATGGTGAGGACTCAAATAAAGAATCTTTACTTATAGCTATAGAAGAAAAGAATAATGAAACGTTTGGAATACCAAAAGGAGTGAAGAATAACAAAAATTGAGTATGTGAAAAGACTACATTCCATGCCAAAGTATAATCGAAAGCTTCAATCATTGACTCTGGATGCTCAAATCATATGACTGGTGATAAAGAGAAGTTTATTAATCTTGAGAACTATGATGAAGGATCAATGAAACTTGCAAGAGAGGAAGTTGCACCTATTTGAAGGATAGGAAGCATTACAATTGATGGTAAGAATAAAATTGATGATGTTTATTATGTTGAAGATCTCAGATGTGCAATAAAGATTATGAAGTCTTATTTAGGAAGTCTAGATGTGTAATTAGAAAAATAAAATTTGGAATATTGGTTGCAAAAGGTATTAGAACAAGTGGAAATGTCTACTATATAAAGGAGAAGAGTGGGAGAAGATGTTTGCTGGCACAAAGCAGTGAATGTTGGTTGTGGCATAAAAGGATGGTACATGTCAATTTTGATAACATTGTGTAGATCAGTATTACTAAAACTGTGAGAGATTTACCAAGAATTATCAAACCTACTGATGATGTGTGTAGGGAATGTCAACTAGGAAAACAAACGAAGAGAAGATTCAAGAACAAGGAATATTCTACTTCTACATCTTTGGAGTTGATACACACATATCTTTGTAGACCTACTAGCACAAAAGGACAAAACGAAGAAAGGTACTTTATGTTACTTATTGATGATCACTCTAGGATGGCATAGGTTACATTCTTGAAAGTAAAATATGAAGCTTTTGAAAAGTTTAAAGTTTTCAAGTCAATGGTTGAAAATCAAGTAGATACTAAAATCAAGTGTTTGAGATCTAATAAAGGAGGAGGGTTTACTTCAAATGAATTTGATAGCTTTTATGAAAAACATGGAATTAGAAGGCATTTTTATGCCCCAATAACCTCTCAACAAAATGGTACCATAGAAAGAAAGAATAGGACTACTATTGAGATGGCTAGAACTATGTTGAAAGATGCTAACTTGGTTAGTGTGTATTAGAAAGAAGCTATGCATACTATTGTTTATATTCTTAACATGATACAAATAAGAGTAAATCATACTAAGACACCTTATGATCTTTGGAGTGGAAGACCTCCTACTGTGAAATATTTCAAAAAAATTGGAAGTAAGTGCTACATCAGGAGAGATGAAGATGATCTAGAAAAGTTTGACACCAGAGAAAATGAAGGGATATTTCTGGAATATGGTACAAACAACAAGACCTACTGATGTTACAACAAGAGACTAAACAAGATAGTAGAAAGTACAAATGTAAAAGTATGTGAAGAATGATGTTATACTACCTCTAAACCTCAACTAGAGACTAAATTTAAGATTATCCCAGTTGTTGCAAAAGAGACAATTGATCTAGAAGACAATAGTGGAAAAGAGACAAATGAAGAAGAAGAAAAAGAATCTGAGCAAGTGTTCAAGGCTTTAGTGAGATATGTGTGAAAGAACCATTTAGAAGATTAGATTATTTGAGATAAAAATAAAAGTGTTTAGACAAGAAGAAAAGTTGCATAAGCCAATGAGCAAGATAATTATTTCTTTCTTTCACTAGTTGAACCATCATCTTATGAGGAAGCAAGCAAAGAAAAAAATTGAGTAAAGGCAATGGAAGAAGAACTGAATCAGATACTGTGATAGTGAAAAATGGGATTGGGTGGTTTAGGACCTAACCCCACTTTCAACAATACAAGGGAATACAAAAGAGCCTAAGGAGATGATTCACTTTGACTACTTCTTATGAAAAAGAGTCAAGGAAGATCTTTAGGGTTTCTATTCCTTTGCTGTAATGAGAAGAAGTGTGCAATAATGATAAACTAAGCTAGGGAGATGAATGAAAGCAACTACTTTAACTACAATAATAGAAATGTATAGAACTGAAGCTGAGATGTCAACCACATAACTGGAAATGAAATTTTCATGTGTACCTATCACCAAAATTTGGGCCTGATTGAGAAGGACCAAGGCACCACCCCTTGGTCCCTAATAGTGCACAGAGTTGCACTTCTGGAAATTATTGTCTGAGACTCTGCGTTGTCAAGCTACCAAAATAAGTAGAAAACTTGGGAGGACTAGGGCACCACACCTTGGTCTTGGACCAAGGCACCATGCCCTAGTCTTAGAAATATGAGATCTGTTCTTATCCCTAAGTCTACACCTGTGTGTTCTGTCAGTTCCGAAGATCGTGCATCCATCAAATTTTTGTACCTGCACCTGCAACTTGGAAAAGGGTGTTTTGGGTGGCTATATAGGGTTTTGCCTTAGCCAAACCCCTTGTTTTGGTGATTTTCACCTCCACAAATAGCCAATGTAAAGTTGAAATGTGTGTGTGCTAGAACCTTGTGCATATGCAAGATCCTAAATGTAAATCTAGAGTTCTACCCTACGTTTAGAGAGTAAACCCTAAAGAATGCAAATGTAAATGTAAATGCTTCAAATATCAAATGCAATAATAGATTTAAAGCATGAATGCAATTTTGAAAATAAGTATTATGAAGCACATACAATGATATGAAAATAACATGAAACCATACCAAACCCTAAGGGAGAGGTGCAAGCCAATCAACAGTTGGTGATCTATTATTCTTCAATATCTCCAAATCTTCAATGGATGATAAATATGGTTGATGAAGACTTCATAAATGCTTGATTTGCTAATTGAAGATTCCACATAACTTGCACTTTCACTTCATAAGAGGCTCTTTTAATTGCTTGTAGATGGATCCTCCAAATGAGGAAAGAAAAGGCTATATGTATGAAACCCTAACCTTGTTTTTCATCATAGGCCAACCCAGAAAAAATAGAATTTTGCAATCCTTTGGATTTAAACATTATAATACCACCAAAACAAGATCCCAAAATTCGGGGAGAAAAAGTGGGGAGTGATGTGAATCACATTGGTCCAACCAACTTTTTTTCATTTTTTTAGGGATACAAGGTGTCGTGATTATAAGGTGATCCCCAAGTGGATGCGATGACTTAAGATGTTCAGATATGCGAAATTAGACCTTGAAGGTCGAAATAGGACCTAATTAGGGCTTTTGATGAATTAATTAATTGAAAGAAAAATTAAAATGGGCACACTTAGGATTAAGGGACCAATTTTATGATGTGTAGAGTGATAAAAGAAGACTTTAGATTTAATTAAATGCTTAAAGGGAATTTAAAATGCAACATGTAAACACACTAAGGTGAGTGCTAACCTAAGCATGTATTTATACCACCCAATTAAGGGTGTACAATTTACAACACTATAAATACAAAAAAATCAAACATGGGAACTGGTATCTAGACTAGTAGACAAAAATGTGATAGGAACTAAGTGGGTGTTCTATAATAAGCTAAATAAATAATGACAAGTCACTAGGAACAAAGCAAGGTTAGTATGTAAAGGCTACTCACAAGTTCAGGTATTGATTTTGATGTAGCCAGTTAAAACATAATCAATATAACAAAGAATAACTAGAAATAAACACAAGTCTAGATCAAATGTTCTTCATTATTCTTCTGCAACTCCAACCATTCTGCCATTACAATGAAAAAGTCCCTATTTTAAACAATCACCAAAAATTTCCTTTTTGGGCAGATTTTTACAAAATCCAAAAATTGTCATTTAAGGAAATTTTCAAATCTATCCCAAAAATCATGAAGTCTTCTAGAAATCTAAAAAGCATTCCTACGACACAAATTAACAACTTTCTAATCTTAAAAAGATTACGAGCTCAAAATTAACTAAAAAACCAACTTTCTAAAAAACTGAAAAAAAAAAAAAAAAAAAAGATTAAAAGCCAATTTTGAGGCCTTAGATGAAGGAATTCGGCCCTGAAAATTTGAAATTTTGGGGGGCCTATCAAACTTGGTTTGTTCAGAAATCCAATCAACTCCTCAAGATCTACATCCACGTAAAATTTCAGCCCAATCAGACAACCGAGTCAAAAGTTATGACCCCGCAAAGTCCCTGCATCATTCTCCTCTGGTTGAAAAGAACGCAGCTCCTGCAAGTGGGTGTCCTCAAATTGCTGTCACTGACCTCGATATAACTTCTGCAATTCCCACTCTGTAATCCATGTTCTCTCCGCTGGTGCTAATCCATCCCACTGTACCAAGTATCTATGGTATTCTCCTTGTCGAATGCGAACAGTCTTCTTGTCAAGAATCTGTGCAATCTTCTCCCGTTTCTTACTAGGGAATGTGTGTTGTCAATCTACTTCCTCCTCACCGCCATCATCATGAATGTCACCATGAAATGTGTATAGACCAGAAATATTAAATATAGGAGAGATATCAAGATCAGGTGGTAGATCGACCTGATAAGCATTATCATTGATCTTCTTGAGAACCCTGCAAGTACCAACTTTCTTATATTTTAACTTGTGGTATGTGCTTATAGGAAACCTCTCTTTTCGTAGATAAACCATCACTAAATCACCTTCTTTAAAGACATGATGTCGTCGACCAACATCGACTATAGATTTGTACTTCACATTAATTTCCTGCAACTTTTGTCTCACCCCTTCCTGCAATTGGTGAAGGTGTTCTGGAAATGCTACTGCATCATCACTGATTCTTTCGCCAAGGGGAACTACACCAAATCTAGAACACCCTTAGGATTCCTACCATAAACAATTTGAAATGGAGATTTACCTATAGATCTGTTCACTGAGCTGTTGTAAGCAAACTATTCTTGGGGAAATGCCAAATCCCACTGCTTGGGCTTCTCTCCAGCAATGCACCGTAACAAGTTTCCCAAACTACGATTGACTACCTCTGTTTGTCCATCAGTTTGTGGGTGATAGGAATTGCTAAACTGCAACTTAGTCCCCATCTTCTTCCATAAAGTTTGCCAAAAATGACTTAAGAACTTTGTATCTCTATCAAAGACAATGGTTTTTGGCACACCATGCAACCTAACAACTTCTGAAAAAAATAATTTGGCCACTCATGTTGCATCACTAGTTTTCTTACAAGCAATAAAATGAACCATTTTACTGAATCTGTCAACAATCACAAAAATAGAATCATTACCTCGTTGTGTATTTGGCAATCCCAAAACAAAGTCCATGCTCAAATCTGTCCATGGTTCTAAAGGTACAGGAAGTGGCATGTACAACCCTGTATTTTGTGAGTGTCCTTTAGCAACCTGACAGATCCAACACCTTGCCACATATCTGGTTACATCTCGTTTCATGTTGGGCCAGTAGTATTTATCTTCGAGTAAGGCTATTGTCTTATCCTTGCCAAAATGCCCAGCCAAACCATTGCTATGAAATTCCCTGATGATATTCTCCCTCATGGAACCAACTGGAATGCATAATTGTTTCCCTTTGAAGAGATAGCCATCTTGCATAAAGTATTCACCTTGAATATCAGAACTATGTCCAGCTATTGGGCTCTTCAACTGTTCCACAATCTCCCAGAAGTCATTGTTAGACTCAATACAAATCTTTGATTGCATCAAAACCAACTACCTCATTCTCCATTGTTGTTAGAAGTACAACGTGTCTGCTCAATGCATCTGCAACTTGGTTTTGCTTCCCTGATTTGTGCTTCAAAACAAATGTATAGCCTTGTAAGAATGAAACCCATTTCGCATGTCTACTACTCAACTTCTTTTGTGTGTTCAGATATTTTAATGCAATGTGATTTGTGAACAAGACAAACTCCTTTGGAACTAAATAATGCCTCCAATGTTGCAATGCTTGCACAAGTGCATAAAACTCTAGATCATATGTGGAATAGTTCTTCCTTGCCTCATTCAACTTTTCACTAAAAAAGGCAATTGGTTTACTTGCTTGGCTAAGAATAGCTCCAATACCTACATGTGAGGCATCACAATCAAATTCAAACACTTTTTTGAAGTCTGGTAATGCCAATATGAGAGCTACTGTTACCTTCTTCTTGAGAAACTTAAAACTTTCTTCAGCCTCATTGGTCCACATGAATTCCTTTCCTTTGGTACAATCTGTGATGGGTGCAACAATACTGCTAAAATTTCGAATAAACTTTCGATAAAATGTGGCTAGACCATGAAAACTTCTTACCTTTGTTATGCTCCGAGGACTAGGCCATTCCAGAATTGCTCTAACCTTCTCTGAATCCATCTTAATACCTTATGCAGAAACAATAAATCCCAAAAATACCAAACTCTCTTGCATAAAACTACACTTTTTCAGGTTTGCATAAAGTTGCTCTTTCCTCAACACATCCAATATGATCCGCAAATGTTGCAAGTGCTCCTCTTTGCTCTTACTAAAAATTAAAATGTCATCAAAATAAACTACAACCAACTTACCAATGTAAGGTTGAAGTATTGTATTCATCAATCACATGAAGGTACTGGGTGCATTAGACAACCCAAATGGCATCACCATCCACTCATATAATCCATCTCTAGTCTTGAAAGCAATCTTCCATTCATCCCCTTCTCGGATCCGAATTTGGTGATACCCACTTCTCAAATCAATTTTACTAAAATACTGAGCCCCTGCAACAACATCCATCATGTCATCCAAGCGAGGTATAGGGAACTGGTATTTGATGGTAATTCTATTGATTACGCGACTATCTGTGCACATCCTCCATGTACCATCTTTCTTTGGTGTTAATAATGTTGGTACAACACATGGACTCATGCTTTCTCGCACAATACCTTTTTTCATAAGCTCCATCACCTGCTTGTTGAGTTCTGCATGTTGTGTAGGGCTCATCCTATATGTTGCCTGATTAGGTAAAGATGCTCCCAGAATTAGATCAAGATGATGTTGAATATCTCGTTTCAGTGGAAGACCATTAGGTAGCTCATCAGGTATAACATCACTATATTCTTTGAGTACCTTTGCTACTTCAGCAGGTATTAGTATCCCTCCTTCTTCCTCCTTGTGTACCATTAATGCATAACAGAATCCTATCACCTTCATCTCCTTAACAAGCTCTCTTTCAGACAACATATTCTTAGCTTCCCCTACATCCTTAAGGGGTAATAAGATGACTTTCGATCCCTCCTTCCAAAATGTATAAGTATTCCTTTCCCCATCATGCATGACCTTTATGTCATATTGCCAAGGTCTCCCCAAAATAATACATGACAAGCATCCATTGGGATGACATCACACATAACCTCATCTTTGTAAGTTTTTCCTATAGAAAACTTGATCAAGCACCTCTTATCAATAGTAACTACATTCCCCTTCTTAAACCATGCAATACGGTAAGGGTGAGGATGTTTCTCACACTGTAAATTCAACTTATCTACCATCTCTCTGGAAACCATATTCTCACAACTACCATTGTAACTTGACATACCTTTCCTCCTGAGGTGCATCTGGTTCGAAAAATATTGGTTCAAAGCCATGAGTCATTAGAGCTTTGAATCTGTGTTTTATCCTTCTCTAGGATTATCAAGGTTCTCCTTATCATGAGGTTTTCTCCTACGTTTGGGAGAACTTCTAAATCTGCTCCATCATTTTCAGATTTAGCTAAAATCACTCTGGATGGTCCTCCTTGATTTCTATCTTGCATGTTAAAATTTGAGCACTCAAATGCTCTGTGGCCTTCTTCCCCACACCTAAAATAAGTGAATGGTCTCCTTTGGCTTTCCCATCCTCTACCGCCACCATAGCCTCTTCCTCTTTGAAACCCTCATCCTCGTTGTAGATTAGAGGACTCTGGGTGGGTATCATCTTGCTTCTCTACTCCTTAGGATGAATCTCCCCTACCATAACTTGAACCGCCACGTGAAGGAGATGAAGTACCCCTTCTTGCTCCTCTATTCCTTTGAAAATACTGTCTATTTTTCTTTTCTTCTGCCTTTAGAGCTAGTTGATAGGCCTCTTCCATATTGTCGATTCGGTGCATGCTTAACTCATCCTGAATTGAAAACTTCAATCCATTTACATACCTAGTAGCTATTTGTTCATCAGATTCTTGATGCTCAACTCGAATGGACAACTAGTAAAATTCATCTGTGTAATCTTGTACAGTAGATAAGTTTTGCTTCAAATTTTGAAATCTGTGAAACAGAGTTTGTGCATAGTCTAAAGGCAAAAACTTTTCTCTTAATTTCTTCTCCATCTTAATCCAGTTTTTGATCTTCTCTTTTATTTTCCTCGTTCTCTCCTTTTCTAGATGATCCCACCAGATCATTGCATGACCCTTTAACTTAGTGCATGCAAACTTAACTTTTTTTTCCTCTATCATAGACTTCCACTCAAAAAATTTCTCCATCTCATTCAGCCAATCAATCAGCTCCTCTGGTTTAAGACTACCTACATATTTTGAAACTTCAACTTTAATTCCTTCATTCTTCCCTTCTAATGCCTTAAGCATCCTCTCTTCAAAATTTCCATGATTTACTGGTTCTTCTTCAAACTCTTCAGACTCATCTGTATCTCCTTCATCTGAACCTTCATCAGAATTATCTTCCCTTTGCCTCATTCTCTAATTTTCCATTATATTCATGAGCTTTGCAACCTGCCTTTGGAGGTTTTGCATGTCTTTATGCATATGAGAAAGACCTCTTCCTCTTCCTCTTCCTCTCCCAACCATCTTCCTGCTCTGATACCAGATGATGTAGCCAGTTAAAACATAATCAATATAACAAAGAATAACTAGAAATAAACACAAGTCTAGATCAAATGTTCTTCATTATTCTTCTGCAACTCCAACCATTCTGCCATTACAATGAAAAAGTCCCTATTTTAAACAATCACCAAAAATTTCCTTTTTGGACAGATTTTTATAAAATCCAAAAATTGTCATTTAAGGAAATTTTCAAATCTATCCCAAAAATCATGAAATCTTCTAGAAATCTAAAAAACATTCCTATGACACAAATTAACAACTTTCTAATCTTAAAAAGATTATGAGCTCAAAATTAACTAAAACACCAACTTTCTAAAAAATCGAAAAAAAGATTAAAAGCCAATTTTGAGGCCTTAGATGAAGGAATCCGGTTCTGAAAATTTGAAGTTTTGGGGGCCCTACTGAACTTGGTTCATTCGGCAATCCAATCAACTCCTCAAGATCTACGTCCACGTAAAATTTCAGCCCAAGCGGACAACCGAGTCAAAAGTTATGACCCCACGAAGTCCCTGCATCAGATTTTGAGGAAACTTTTGCTCTAGTAGCTAGGATGGAAGCTATAAGAATGTTTCTTTCTTTTTCTACTTGTAAGAACTTTAAGGTATATCAAATGGATGTTAAGTTAGCTTTTCTAAATGGAAAACTTGAAGAAGGGGTATATGTTGAAGAATCGAATGGAATCAAGCTATCAGAAGATCTAGATATGGTTTGTAGATTGAGGAAGGTTTTATATGTACTCAAACAGGCACCTAGGGCTTGGTATGCTAGATGGATAGATATTTGTTACAACAAAATTTCAGAAAAGGTACTATTGACAACAATCTTTACTTTAAACCCAATGGTAACAAGCTATTGATTGTTGTTGTTTATGTTGATGATATTATATTTGGACGAAATGATAATTTATGTAAGGAGATTGCAGAAGAGATGTAGAAGGAATTTGAAATGTCAATAATTGGTGAGTTGTCATTCTTTTTTAAGTTTATAAATTACGTAGTTAGAAGATGAAATTTTTATTTCTCAAGTTAAATATGTCAAAGAGATGCTAAAGAAGTTTGAAATGGAGAGTTGTAAATTCATTGCAACCCCTTTGGTTGTTGGTTGTAAGTTGAGAAAAGATAATAAATCTCCAAAAGTTGATCAAAAGAAGTACAGATTCATGTGGAGGACTGTTATATTTAACCACATCTAGACCAAATATTATGAAGGTCATTTGTTTAGTTGCAATATTTCAAGCTAATCCGAAGCAATCACATGATCAAGCAGTGAAGAGGATTTTTAGGTACTTGAAAGGAGCCCCTAATTGTGGTATTTGGTATAAGAACAATGGAGATTATATGTTGAAAGTGTACACAAATGTTGATTGGACCGAAAGTATTGATGATAAGAAAAGCACAAGTGGAGGAGCATTTTTCTTGGGAGATAGGTTGGTTTCTTGGTTAAATAAGAAGTTAGGTTCGATATCTCTCTCTATTGCAAAAGCGGAATACATTGCAACATCATCTTGGTGTACTCAGGTTATGTGGACGAAATAGACTCTTAAAGATATCAAAGCAGTGTATGATGAAGTTATTTCCATCATGTGTGATAATACTAGTGCCATAAATATTTCAAAGAATCTAGTAATGCATTTAAAAACTAAACATATCTTAATCCAATATCATTTTTTAAGAGAGAAGGTTGCAACAAAGGAAGTTAGATTGAAGTATACTTTTACAAAAGAATAGGTGGCCAACATTTTTACTAAAGCATTGGCAAATGATACCTTTGAGTATCTCATGCTAAAACTAGGGGCCATTGCCCCTCCTTTCTCTAATTAGATGCATAGATGAGGTGCATCTCTACAAGGGGAGATTAAGAGCTTATTCTTTGTCTCCTAGATTGATGTTGTTGTTGCTCTCAAGGGGAGCAGTGGAGTATGTGATTTCTTTCTAGTTGTTGGCGAGTGCTGTCAGATGGAATGATGGAGAGATCAGTATGTCATGTTATGCCCCTTGTCTTTGATATCAAAGGGGGAGAGAACTCATGATGTTTGGGAGAGAAATTTTGGTGTTACTATGCTTATTTCTCAAGTGTTGTCATTAATGACAAAGGGGGAGAGTGTTGGAAATTTGAGTTGATTGTTGGAAATTTGAGTTGTGTTATCATTGATGCCAAACTCGGTGGCCTAAACAATTTTTTGTTCGAATATGATCTTGTACAGTTGTAGGTGTCTTTATCTGATGTTGTTGTTGAGTTTGATGCATGTTTCTCTATATGGTTTTGTTGTTGAATTTGTGTTGGTGGAGTTTATATGGAAAGTTATGGTTGTGGTTTGTAGATGGTATAAGTTTGTTGTTGATGTTTTCTAATAGTGAGGGCATTTGTCAGACTAGTCCAAAAAATGCTTGGTGGCCTCCAGATTCATAGAATCTTGTGTTGTGGTTTGGTGTAAATGTTTATTTGGTTTGTGTAATATTTTTGTTGAATTGTTTAGTGATGTTTATGTTCCACGAGTTATGTTGGTATGTGCTTGGTATATTCAATTGTGATATGTTTTTTAGTGTGTCAATTGGATTATATTGATTGGATCATACTTTTTGGTCCAAATATGCATTGGAGGTTGAGTTAGAACATTTTTATGGGTCTCACGATAGTGTGTGGAGATCCACATTAGGTATTTTGCATTGGAATATGTTTTTAGTTGAATAGTTGTCAATTTTTATTGTGTATCTACACATTACATTTGGTGTCACTTTTGGAGGATGTATTAGCGTGTGCAGTTCATTAGATTCAACTTGAAAGGATGTATTGTGATGGATTTGAGTCCCATCTTTCTCCTAAAGTGGACGGATTTGGGTCCCCTCTTTCTCCTAAAGTGGACGACTTTGGGTATTTTTTGTTCGAGCGCCTAATTTTGTGCAATATTGTTTAATCTGTTTGTGGCTGACCCTCAAGTAGGTTTTTGATGATCTAACTTGTATTTAAGGAGTGTGGATGTATTAGTTGTGTATGGGATGGAGCATGAATTGATGTGAAGTGAATGTGAATGATGTGCAAGCAGATTTGATATTATGGATGTGTGAAAGTCAGTTTGTGAATAGCTTTGAAGGTGATATATTTAGTATGGTAGCATTATGAGATAGTGGCAGATGTCAGATGTGTTTTCCATGATATTGGTTGCTTGACATAGAGGTTCAAGAATAATTTCATGATTAGGAGATTCTTCTCATATCAGTTATGCTATTATTTTTGTTATTGAAGGATAGTGGGTCTCTTGGCAATCCTTTGTATCTTGCCCTGAAGTAGTGTGCCTCAGTTGTGAAAGTCTTTGTATCTTGCCCTAAGGTAATGTGCCTTAGTCTTACAAGTCCATTAGTTCCATGATGCTCCTTAGCAATGTGCCTAAAAAATTGTAATCAATTCTATTTATATTGTGAGCATGATTATCACCATGGTTTTTCCTAATTGGGTTTTCCATGTAAACCCGGTGTCATGCACATTGATGGTTGATTCCTTTTAATACTAGTGTATAATGGTTAATTATTATTTATAATTTGATTGATTAGTTTTTACAATATCTAGACTAATTCACCCCTCCCCTCATAGTCTTGTCATGGATTCAATAGACTATTGCCTCTACATCTAATAGTCATGTTTTTTGGGTACCTAAGGGTGCCAATACTTTGGAGATGAAACTCCATATAGAGAAGACAATGTTATGGCACCAAAGACTTGGTCACATTGGTGAGAAGGGGCTTAAAATAATGAAAACTAAATGGCTTGTTGAGGGGCTTGATGATTGTAATCTTGAGTTCTATTTTTGCAAACACTTGATTAACCATATTTAGCTTTATTCTAGCTCTAACAAATCTTTTGGGTTGTTGGAGTTGATACATTCTTATGTTTTTTATTATGTTGATGTTCCTTCAATTTTAAAATCTATGTAATTTGTTTAATTCATTGATGACTATAGTAGGACATTTGTTTATTTCCTCGAAAGTAAATATAAAGTCTTTAGTTAGTTTAAGGAGTTTAAGGCTCTTGTTTAGAAGCAAACTAGTCGAAAGATTAATTGTTTGAGGACTGACAATGGTTGTGAGTTTTTCCTGGCAAGTTTCAACAAGTTTTGTAAGTACCATGGAATTGAGAGGCATAAGACAATTACATGTACCTCTCAATGAAATTAAGTTGTGGAGAGGATGAACAAGATGTTGATGGAGAGGTCTAGGAGTATGCTTAGTGGTGTTGCCCTCAAACAAAAGTTTTGGGATAAACTTGTAGGAGTTCTACTACTATCTGGTAAGTAGATCTCCTACATCAACACTTTTTGATATGACATCTATGGAGTTGTGGTCAAGAAAGAAGCCTTATATGAGACATCTTAGAGTATTTGGTTGTAAAAATTATGCTCATGTTCCAAGTGAAAACAAATCCAAGTTTGAGAATAAGATTGTTCAATGTATCTTTATCAGTTGTGGTGTTAGTGTTTAAAAGGGTACACGCTTACAGATCTAGAGATAGTGAAGGTTCTCTATAATAGAAGTGACATTTTCAAAGAGATGAAACCTTCCACTATTGAGTTGCAACTAGAGAAAGAAGAGAAACAAAATAAGGAGGTAGTTTATATTTCTTCTACCCCTAAAAAAGAAGAACTATGAGCTCTTGGTGGACCTAATGATAAGGAGATCTCTAGCAACTTTAAAACTTCAAAAGAAGATGAGGAACCTCAACCTTAGCCTTTGAGTTGGTGAACAAGAATCAAGTAGAAATCGAATAGGTTTGGTTATTCATTGTTAGATTCTAGTTGTATTTTGCCTTGATTACTAGCATTGATAAACTTATTATTGTTAGAGAGGCTGTGGGTATGAGTGATGCAGATTATTAAATGGAAGCCATGAATGATGAGATGTCATCTTTGAATAAGAATAATACTTGGGATTCGGTACCTTTTCCTGAAGGACATAATCTCATGGGATGCAAATGGGTGTTCGAGAAAAAGTTGGTTCATGATGGTAGTGTTGAGAAGCATGAAGCACAATTGGTTGCGAAGGGGTATTCCCAAGTTGAGGAAATAGATTATGGTGAGATTTTCTTTTCTATTGATGACATCTATTTGGTTATTATTATCACTTGCTACAGTTCATGATTAGGAAATCGAGCAAATGGGTGTGAAGACAACATTCCTTCATGGTGATTTGGAGGAAGAGATTTATATGTCATAGCTAGAGTATTTTGTGGTGAAAGGTAAATAAAATATAGGTTGCACATTGAAAAAGTCCTTGTATGGTCTGAAATAGTCTCGTAGGATGTGGTACCAAAATTTTGATACCTATGTGTTGAGTTTGGGATTCTAAAGGTCTAAATTTGATCGTTGTGTTTACTTTAAAACTAATAATGGCCAGATTCTCATTATTGCATTATATGTGGATGACATGTTACTATTCGACAATGGATATTTTATTTTTAATTTATTTGAAATGAAAGATCTAGGGGTAGATAGGTACACCATGGGAATGAAGATAAGAAGAAACATAGCTAACATAAAGCTTTGGTTAAGCCAAAGTAAGTATGTAAATTCAATGTTGGAGAGATTCAACATGATAGCTTGTAGATCTATGATAGTTCATGTTGCATCAGAATGAAGTTATTTATGAAGTATTATCCAAAATCTCCTATTGAGGTGGAGGACATGGCCAGTGTGTTGGTATTATGGATGAATTCGTCATGTGTTGCATTGGTTTTGTCATTGATGTCAACACTTATCTTTTTGGAGGTCTACATTGTTGATTTGACACTCTGGTTATATTGGTTTATTCTTGAACCGACACATTGTGGTCTCGACATGGATATTGGCTTATGCACAGTCACCGGTATATGCTTCATCGGCAAGTTATATGGTTCATCGGTAGTGATGATGACTTGTTATCATCTGGAGATCATTTGGTTATGTCGAAGACATGGATTGGATGTTTGGATTTGGTGTTTTACTTATTGATCTAATCGTGTTCACATATTTGTCTTAACCGACAGATAGGTCTAGGTTATGGACCAATACAAGATATCATGTTCCAGATCAGAACGACACATTTTGGAAATGGTTTATTGTTTGGATATTGTGTAAATATATTGAGGCCGACATATTGTATCGCATCAACACTTATTTGTAATTGATTTAAATGTAATATCTTTAGTGAGCCGACCTTATCATGAGGTCTTAGGGTTTTGTATAAATAATTATAAGATCTTATTGAAGATCATTGTATGAGTGTATGTGAATATTGAAGATCATTGTGAAGAGCAAAAATAAGCAGATCCTTGTGCAAATCACACAGATATTATCTGAAGGTTGAAGGAAAGGTTATGAAGGTGTTTGGCACTCATAGTCAGAGCTTAAACCGGTACTGAATCTAGCATTTCAGATGCTATATTGAAGCAGTACATTGTTATTGGATTTAACCATCCAATTGTAGTCAGTGTGACTCCTATTTTGTGATTGAGCAATGAGCTATAGGCAGTTGGCCTTTCTGCATGTGCAGACCCCATTATTGTATTCACTTATTATCTACAGTAGTATCATCTGATTGTGGGTAAGGTTTCCCACCATGGTTTTTCCTCTTATAGGGTTTCCACATCAAAATATATGTGTCATGTGTTGTGGATGTTGTTTCTCTTTTTGTTTCATGCATTAAGTTATATCGGTATTGCTATAACTGCTAATTTGTCTTACCGACGTTAAGTTTGTTTTACCGACACTAAGTTTTAAGTTGGAATAAGTTGTTTTGGGTTATAATTTATTGACAATTGATTCACCCCCCCCCCCCCCCACTTTCAGTTGTCCTTCCCGGTTCCTAACAATTGGTATCAGAGTCTAGTCCTCTTTTTGCAGAAGCCTAACAGCTTGAGGAAATCCTATGATAGCAAATATTTTCAGGAAGGATAGTCCTAAACTTGATGGAAATAACTATGGTATATGGAAGATCGGAATGGAAACACATCTGAATTGCATTAGAAGAGATATATGGGATGTTACAAAGAATGGCTATGTTGGTCCTACTCTGAATAACCCTCATCCACCGATATTGGCTAAAGACTTGGAGAATGATTGCAAAGCAAGAGAAGCACTTCTAAGTGCATTATTAGATCAACAAATCATGGGATTATCAGACCAATCTACTGCAAAAGCTATCTGGGATAAACTGGAAACATTGAATGAAGGAGATACCACTGTCAAAATTGCAAAATTGGAATGTTACCGGGTTAGGTATGAAAATTTAAAAATGGAAGAGGATTCTGCATTTATGGAAAGACTTAATGAAATTGTTTTAGGAATACAATGTTGTGGAGGATCTTTAAGTGAAGATGAAACCGTTTCTAAAGTTTTAAGAGCTTTGCCACTGGCTTACAAAATAAAAGTGACAACTATTAATGAGTTGAGAACAATGCCTAATACATCAATTTCTAGAGATACTTTGGTTGGAAAACTTTCAACATTTGAGCTTGAAGAGTTTGGTCTTGTTGCTAAAGTCAAAACTGATATAGCTTTCAAAGCATCATCATCAACATCATCATCATCATCATCATCATCTGACAAATCTGATTGGAAAGCACTTTATGCAAAATAACTTGAAGATATCAGAAGAGAAAATGAAGAAATTGAGGATTTTGAAACACTATTTGCAAGGAAGATGCCTAAAGGTCCAACAAGAAGTAAGTATGAAGGTAAAGCACCTTTCAAATGTTTTAATTGCAATAAAGTTGGTCATATAGCGTCTAGGTGTCCTAACAGACATGCAAGACTAAGATGATTCAAATGAAGATCCAACAGATAGTGGATGGGCATTTGTTGCATTAAAAGAAGATCCACTGGCACCTATTGTCAAATCGGTAGAGCAAGCATTAACAACAAAAATTGAACAAAAAGGATGAATGGATCATTGATAGTGGATGCTCGCATCATATGACTGGTGATAAAAGCAAGTTCTTATCTTTACAAGAAATTCATGGAGGTCTAGTAAGATTTGGAGATGACAAAGCTTGTTTAATCAAAGGAAGAGGCACTATATCTTTGGATGGTAAGCACAATACTGACAATGTTTATTATGTTGAAGGTTTAAAGCATAATCTTTTGAGTGTTGGTCAGTTAGTGGAAAAAGGATTTCAATTACAATTCAAGAATGAAAAATGCAAAATCATAAACAAAACTGGATTGGAGATTGCAACCGATAATCAGACTAAAGGTAATATCTTTCACTTGAATACCAACGATAAGAAATGTTTGATTGCACACATTGATGAAAGTTGGTCATGGCATAAAAGACTCTGTCATGTGAATTTTGATTGCATTGTAAAGATCAGTTCAACTAAGGCAGTAAGGGATTTACCTAAGATTGTGAAACCTCATAATCCGGTATGTAAGGAATGTCAAATGGGAAAGCAAGTTAGAACAATATTTAAGAGTATTTCTGAGAAATCCAATAATATTCTTGATTTCATTCACACTGATTTATATGGTACAACAAGAACAAGAAGTCTTCAGGGAGGTGGATATTTTATGCTAATAATTAATGATTATTTTAGAATGTGTTGGGCTACATTTCTCGGGGAGAAATCAGAAGCTTTTGGAAGATTCAAGATACACAAGGCAATAGTAGAGAATGAAACCAGCAAGAATATCAAATGTTTGAGATCTGATCAAGGAGGAGAATTTACATCTAGGGAATTCAATGCATTATGTGAGGAAAATGGAATCAAAAGACAACTATCAACACCCCGGACACCCCAGCAGAATGCGGTTGTGGAAAGGAAGAACAAAACTATACTGGATGCAACAAGAACCATGATGGTGGAAGCAAATCTACCTCATGTATACTGGAGAAGCAGTGAATACAATGGTTTATACTTTCAACAGAGTTCACATCAAAAGTGAAATCGGTAAGACCCCTTATGAACTATGGTTTAATCATACTCCTACTCTTAAACACTTCACAATATTGGGAAGCAAATGCTATATTAGGAGAGATGAGTCTATTGACAAATTTGATCCTAGAAGTGATGAAGGAATATTTCTTGGTTATTCAACTAGAAGCAAGATATATAGATGTTATAATAAAAGACTGCAGAAAATCATTGAGAGTACTAATGTGAAGATAGATGAACATTTTAGAAGAGAATCAAGATCTATATGTTCTGAACCGGCAATAGAAATGATTATAAATGAACCGGCACGGAGTGAAGAACTAGTCACACTGGCATCATCAGAAAACTCAACTGTGACTTAAGAAAAACAACTTGTAAGTGGAAATCAGAATAAACCCAGGTATGTAAGATTGAATCATTCAGAAAATCAGATAATTGGAAATAAAAATCAAGGTGTTATGACTAGAGGAAGATTGGCAAATGAAGAGGTATGTTTAATTTCTCAAGTTGAACCAGCATCAATTGTTAAATCATGTCAAGATAAATATTGGATAAAAGCAATGGAAGAAGAATTAGAACAAATTGAAAAGAATAATACTTGGACATTAGTTCCCCGGCCTAAAGACAAAAATGTAATTGGAACTAAATGGGTATATAGAAATAAACTTAATGAAGATGGTGAAGTAATTAGAAATAAAGCAAGATTAGTATGTAAAGGTTATTCACAGAAAGAAGGAATTGATTATAATGAAACCTTTGCATTGGTAGCCAGAATTGAAATAGTTAGACTATTTCTTGCATTTGCAGCTCACAAGAACTATAAAGTTTATCAGATGGATGTAAAATATACATTTTTGAATGGAGATCTTGAGGAGGAAGTTTACATTGAACAACCTGGTGGATTTTCATTAACAGATAATAAGGATATGGTTTGCAGGTTAAGGAAAGCTTTATGTGGATTGAAGCAAGCTCCCAGATCTTGGTATGCTAGACTGGATAAATATCTTTTAAAGTTTGGATACACAAAAGGTAATGATGATAGTAATTTGCATTACAAAATCACTAATGATGACATTTTGGTTATTGAAGTATTTGTGGATGATATCATTTTTGGAGGTGAAGAAGAGTTATGTAAAGACTTTTCTAACAAGATGCAAAAAGAATTTGAAATGTCTATGATTGGAGAGATAAAAAAATTTCTAGGTTTGCAGATTTCTCAAACAGATAAAGGTATATTCATATGTCAAACAAAATACTTTAAGGATCTCTTGAAGAAATTTGGAATGGAAAACTCCAAACTGGTAAGCACTCCTATGACTACAATAGATAAATTGGCATTAAAGGATGATTCAGCTCCTATAAATCTGACAAGGTACAAATCTATGATTGGAGGATTACTCTATTTAACACAAACCAGACATGATATAATGAATGTAGTGTGTATTGTTTCTATATTTCAAAGCAATCCTAAAGAAGATCATGAAAGTGCAGTAAAAAGGATTTTTTGGTACCTACAAGGCACAACAAATCTTGGTTTATGTTATCCTAAGGAGGAAAATTTTGAGTTATGTGCATTTACAGATGCAAATTGGGTAGGAGATGTAGATGACATAAAGGGTACCATTGGTGGTACATTCTTTCTTGGCAGAAGGTTAATTTCATGGATTAGAAAGAAGCGGACTTGTACATCATTATCTACAGCTGAAGCAGAATATATTGCAGCAGCAACTAATTGCACTCGGGTATTATGGATCAAGCAAATGTTGAAGGATATCAAGGTAAAATGCAAAGAACTAATAATTATTCATTGTGATAATTCAACAGCAATTGATATATCAAAGAATCTGGTATTTCACTCTAAAACAAAGCATGTTTCTATTAAGTATAATTTTCTGAAAGAAAATGTTGAAGCAAATGAAGTGAGATTGGTTTATGTGAATACTAAAGAGCAAATTGCAGATATCTTTACAAAGCCTTTGCCTAAGGAAACATTTGAATATCTTAGAGAGTAGCTTGGGTTAATTTCTCCATCGACGGAGACTTGAATGATGAAGATTGTCATCAAACCGACTAAGACTAATAGAAAAATCTTTTTCCCGTTTTGATGAAGAAGAGCTACGGCTCAGGGGGAGTAGTTAGTTGTATTTTATGTTTTGATTCTTAACTGCTTTGGCATTTGATGTCAAAGGGGGAGAGATATCTATGAAAAACCATTATACTTTGGGGAGAGATGTATTTTTGGTTTTGGTTTCTGTTTTTGGACAGAACTTTGTATTGATCTATTTTGGGAGATTGTTGGTTTGTTGGTTTTTGACATTCTGTTTTTGGCACTTAGATGTTTTTCCATCTAGTGTTGCCATCAATGCCAAAAGGGGAGATTGTTGGTATTATGGATGACTTCGTCATGTGTTGCATTGGTTTTGTCATTGATATCAACACTTAGCTTTTTGGAGGTCTGCATTGTTGATTTGGCACTTTGGTTATATTGGTTTATTGTTGAACCGACGCCTTGTGGTCCCGACATGGATATTGGCTTATGCACAGTCACTGGTATATGTTTCACCGACAGGTTATATGGTTCACCAGTTGTGATGATGACTTGTTATCATCTGGAGATCATTTGATTATGTCGAAGACATGGATTGGATGTTTGGAATTGGTGTTTTACTTATTGATCTAATCGGGTTCACATATTTGTCTTAACTGGCAGATAGGTCTAGGTTATGGACCGATACAAGATATCATGTTCCATATCAGCACGACACATTTTGGAAATGGTTTATTGTTTGGATATTGTGTAAATATATTGAGGTCGACATATTGTATCGCATCAAGACTTATTTGTAATTGATTTAAATGTAATATCTTTAGTGAGCCGACCTTATCATGAGGTCTTAGGGTTTTGTATAAATAATTATAAGATCTTATTGAAGATCATTGTATGAGTGTATGCGAATATTGAAGATCATTGTGAAAAGCAAAAATAAGAAGATCCTTGTGCGAATCACGCAGATATTATCTGAAGGTTGAAGGAAAGGTTATGAAGGTGTTTGGCACTCATAGTCAGAGCTTAAACAGGTACTGAATCCAGCATTGCGGATGCAATATTGAAGCAGTACATTGTTATTGGATTTAACCATCCAATTGTAGTCAGTGTGACTCCTACTTTGTGATTGAGTAGTGAGCTCTAGGCAGTTGGCCTTTCTGCATGTGCAGACCCCATTATTGTATTCACTTACTATCTGCAGTAGTATCATCTAATTGTGGGTAAGGTTTCCCACTGTGGTTTTCCCCTTACAGGGTTTCTACGTCAAAATCTCTATGTCATGTGTTGTGGATGTTGTTTCTCTTACTGTTTCATGCATTAAGTTATACCGGTATTGCTATAACTGTTAATTTGTCTTACCAACATTAAGTTTATTTTACCGACACTAAGTTTTAAGTTGGAATAGGTTGTTTTGGGTTATAATTTATTGACAACTGATTCACCTCCCCCCCTCTCAGTTGTCCTTCTTGGTTCCTAACACAATGTACCATACATGAGTGTTGTTGCCAGTCTTATGTATGTTTGGTTTGTACAAGACCGGACATTGCCCAAGCAATGGAATTCCTAAGTCAATATATTGCTAGTCCTAGATGGGTGCATTGGGATGTAATTAAGAGAGTGTTCAAATATTTGAGGGGTACTTCCAAGTATTACTTGTGTTATCATGGTTATCCTAATAGATCTCAACATTTTGTGAGTATCTATGGATATGTGTATTTAAATTGGGCAAGTGACATTGACAACAAAAGATCCACCAATGGTTAAGTCTTTACTATGAATGGTAGTGCTATTAGTTGAATGAGTAAGTGGCAAGTTGTAGTTGTTTTTTCCACAAAAGAGGCAGAGTATATGGTAGCTATTCATGCTTGTAAGGAAGCCATTTGTCTTAGATAGATGTGTTTATATATTGGGTTTAATGCACATTGATTACTATTCATTGTGACACTTAGAGTGTCATTTTCTTAGCAAAGAATCTGACTTTCCATGCCAAAACAAAGAACATTGATGTTTGGTTTAATTTTGCTATGTTGGCATTTGATCATTTGGTCAACTGGTAATGTAATGTAATGTTATGATGCAACCGATACTTGTCTGTAGATGATAAGAGATTAGATTTATGTATGATGACTATTTTATATGTTGTCATTGATAGCAATTATGTTTCTTTAAGTCATCTAAGTCATACAGTCATCTATTGTATCGCATCAAGACTTATTTGTAATTGATTTAAATGTAATATCTTTAGTGAGCCGACCTTATCATGAGGTCTTAGGGTTTTGTATAAATAATTATAAGATCTTATTGAAGATCATTGTATGAGTGTATGCGAATATTGAAGATCATTGTGAAAAGCAAAAATAAGAAGATCCTTGTGCGAATCACGCAGATATTATCTGAAGGTTGAAGGAAAGGTTATGAAGGTGTTTGGCACTCATAGTCAGAGCTTAAACAGGTACTGAATCTAGCATTGCGGATGCAATATTGAAGCAGTACATTGTTATTGGATTTAACCATCCAATTGTAGTCAGTGTGACTCCTACTTTGTGATTGAGTAGTGAGCTCTAGGCAGTTGGCCTTTCTGCATGTGCAGACCCCATTATTGTATTCACTTACTATCTGCAGTAGTATCATCTAATTGTGGGTAAGGTTTCCCACTGTGGTTTTCCCCTTACAGGGTTTCTACGTCAAAATCTCTATGTCATGTGTTGTGGATGTTGTTTCTCTTACTGTTTCATGCATTAAGTTATACCGGTATTGCTATAACTGTTAATTTGTCTTACCAACATTAAGTTTATTTTACCGACACTAAGTTTTAAGTTGGAATAAGTTGTTTTGGGTTATAATTTATTGACAACTGATTCACCTCCCCCCCTCTCAGTTGTCCTTCCCGGTTCCTAACACAATGTACCATACATGAGTGTTGTTGCCAGTCTTATGTATGTTTGGTTTGTACAAGACCGGACATTGCCCAAGCAATGGAATTCCTAAGTCAATATATTGCTAGTCCTAGATGGGTGCATTGGGATGTAATTAAGAGAGTGTTCAAATATTTGAGGGGTACTTCCAAGTATTACTTGTGTTATCATGGTTATCCTAATAGACCTCAACATTTTGTGAGTATCTATGGATATGTGTATTTAAATTGGGCAAGTGACATTGACAACAAAAGATCCACCAATGGTTAAGTCTTTACTATGAATGGTAGTGCTATTAGTTGGATGAGTAAGTGGCAAGTTGTAGTTGTTTTTTCCACAAAAGAGGCAGAGTATATGGTAGCTACTCATGCTTGTAAGGAAGCCATTTGTCTTAGATAGATGTGTTTATATATTGGGTTTAATGCACATTGATTACTATTCATTGTGACACTTAGAGTGTCATTTTCTTAGCAAAGAATCTGACTTTCCATGCCAAAACAAAGAACATTGATGTTTAGTTTAATTTTGTTATGTTGGCATTTGATCATTTGGTCAACTGGTAATGTAATGTAATGTTATGATGCAACCGATACTTGTCTGTAGATGATAAGAGATTAGATTTATGTATGATGACTATTTTGTATGTTGTCATTGATAGCAATTATGTTTCTTTAAGTCATCTAAGTCATACAGTTCAACCAGCTAGACTTAAACCGGTAAAGCAGAGACAATTTCATCAGAACTAGTAATTTAGGGCTTCAACCGATAAATGACAGACAATGTTACATTCCGACAATCGGTACATGAAATCTATGAAGGATGAAGGAATGCGGTTTTGCAAAAACGTTGATGACTATCAAATGAAGATAACTTTGTAACCGCACGAGAAGATTTGATCAGATGAATGAGATTTGATCAGCAAGGCAGAGACCAAGAAACACAGTTAATTGGTAGTGATGTCGGTGGCCGACATAACTAAAGCGTACAATGCAAGATTGTCTAGATGCGTTGAACCTAGGGAATTGTAATAAGGTTCTAGCCGACCTTATGATAATTTTAATTGTGTGATGAGGTATGAAAGGATATATATACATGAGCTTGATAGTGATATGTGATGAGCAAATTTTGTATTTTTGATAGTGTGAAGATCAGAGGAGTTGAGAGATGAAGTCTTTGTGATGTTGTAATGTTCTGAAGCGGATCTTATCAAACACAGAAGGTGCTATACTAAGATCATTTGTACTTGTTGTCTTCCTAACAGTTGCAACAAGAAAATCCTCTTACAAGGTCACTCCTAACAAGGTGTAGTCAGATCCTAACAGTTTTGATCATTAAATCCTCTAACCAGGTGACACATCAGCTTGTGTTTTCAAATCCTAGTAACTTGGGTAGCTCCTAATAAGGCTGGTCCTCACATGCCTTTTTGTAAATCTCTTAACCGGGCTTGGACACTTCTAATAGGGTGTGCCCATAACCGAGTGTTGTAGACCTTAACTGGTCAAATCTCTATACTGTAGATAGTGGGTCTTGTGGGTACTAACTCCCACCGTGGTTTTTCCCATTTGATTTTTCCACATATAAACTCTTGTGTCATGTGGTTTATGCTTTATGTGGTGATTGCATACTTGGTGTTATTTCTTGTATGTCTTTTGAGTTTTAAGTTGGTGAAATTGATATTCAGTTTTGTATTATTTTTACTATCACTGATTCACCCCCCCTCTCAGTGCCTTATAAGTTCATCAATTGCTTTCAGAGCCTAACTTCCTTAAGGCCTAACCGCTTGGAAGGGATTTCTAATCCTAAGGCAAATATGGGTGAAGGAATGAGCTATAGAGAGATGGTTAGAGAACTTGCTGAAAATAAGGATGAGCTAGAAACCTTAAGAGGCAAGTATAAGACATCACTAGCTAAAAGGAAGGAATTGACCGAGCAATTGTTGGAGATCTCTGACAACAACTCTTCAGATGAGGCGAACATTGATGCATTGGTTGAAGAAGTGGAGAAGTTGAATGGTGAGAAGACTAACTTGAGAAGAGAGCTGGAAGCACTTACAATCCAAATGAGTGAGGAAATTGAAGCTAGAAGAAAGGTTGAGGATCAAATCCGAGATAAAGAGCATAAAATCTTTAAGATCAAGTAGGAGAATGCAACTTTGTATGAACATTGACATGAGAATAAAGAAGAAAAAGAAGCATTAAAGTCATATCTTGAAATGGCAATGTCTCTTAGAGAGGCCTTCATGAAAAGAAATGAAGATCTTACAAAGGAACTTGCTGCGGCCAATGAGAAGCTTGATAAATTCAACAAGAGCTCATTTGTGATGGATGAATAGATCCAATCTCAGAGGATGAAAGGTGATACATCTGGGTTAGGATACAATACATCTGAGAAAGGTGAACCTTCTAGTACCAAGAGCGGCATGCATGAAGGTAAAACTGCTCCTAAGGCTCATAAGCCTACCAGTAAGAAAGCTTACAAACTTGTTTGCTTTAACTGTCATAAATCGGGACATACTGCTAATGTTTGTAGAAGCAAATTTGATGCTAATATTGGTTATAGACATAATATTATATATGTGCCTAGGAGATTTGAAGATTATTGTTATACATGCAACATGTATGGGCATAGATCAATTGAATGCATATATGGGGCAAACAATCCAACACTTCACATGAATCCAAGACCTATTGGTGATTGGATGAGGAATTTCACTTACTGGAGCAGCACAAATTGGCAAAGACCCTATGTTAACCGATCTAGTCCTTATGAGATGGAAAAGAGAGTCAATGTGACTTGATCAATCTACAACAATTATGGACATGTGGATATGAACTGCAGAAGAAGAACAGGGAGAGGCAATGCAAGACCTTGGAGAGCATCTGGAATGGCATGCTATCATTGCAACAAACCAGGACACATTGCCAAGTTTTGCAAAACATAGAAGAACCAACCGGTGAATCATCCTACAGACCGGAAAGGAAATCAGAAGGTTGATATTGAAGATACCATATCTGAGATGAATAGAACCTAGAAGAAGAAGAGTGATGACAAACCATCTAAGGAATCAGATTCTTCACCTAATGTGGAGAATCCATCTCCGAAAAACTAAGTTGTTTTTACAACTTGGGGTGAGCTTATTGTCAAATCTTGAGTTGAACCCCTGTATAATGTATTGTAAGTTAAATTTGCATATTCTGATGCATTTTGATGTTTTGATGTGTTTTTTAGATCATAACCGGTAAATATCATTGAGTTTTTGCTACCGGTAATATGCTTTAGAGTTTGCTAAGGAATTTTAGGGTTTTGTTGGTAAATGCATTTATTGCAGTAGTTAAAGTGCAAATAAATAGAACTTTTTGAATTTCATTTGTCACTTTGCATCTTGAGAACTCTTGGCAAAGCGAGCAGAGAAGAGATAAGTTTGTGCAAACAGCATTCAGATCATTTACCAACATCTGAGGCGATCGAAGTGAAGTTTAATTCGGTGATCGAGTATTGAAAGTTTTTTATGGTTGAAAACCCTAGCATCGAAGCAGAAGAGGTATTTAGCAGTGAATCTTACTCTTTTCTTGGTGATTTGCATATCTGAAATGGATTCACCTCATCTTGTCAATGCGACCGAGAGGGCAAGACCTGAATACAAATGACATCCATACAAGTCGGAGGAAACTGACCCCGTCGGTGCCCTGTCTAGTGCATCAAATGGTATTTTGCATGTAGAGGATGTAAGATCTTTTGATCACTACAAACTTGAAGACTTGGGTATTGCAGTTATTTATGAGAAATACAGATCTCTGTGTAGTGAACTGGGAAGATTGAAAGAACAGTTCAGAAGCGTAGCTGATAAAGGTTTTCATCATGCGATCAATTTTATTGATGATGGGTTGGTGAGATTTGTTTTGAGCCGTATTCATGGTTAGTTTATGTGGTTAGATAGACCTCACAAAATAACTAAGGAAGCAATCCATGTTGTAACCGACTTTTGGTCAACCGGTGAAGTACCATTGCTTAGGTCTATACCTAAGAATGATGTTGAGAAGTTAACTAGATCTAGATGGGATAAAAGAGCCATCACCGTGAATGAAATTAATGATTCTACTGTTAAATTTGCATCTATGGTGATTGGCTATAGAATTTTCTATTCACATAGAATGAACAGTTAACCGGCAACAACAATTCACATTGCCTACCGGATGATTAAGGAGGATGTTGATTATGATCTCAGTGAAGAAATTAGAAGCCAATTAATAACAAATTTGGAAGCTGACAGGAAGGACAAGAAACTGAGTTAAATTTAGTCAACTAATTATGGGCTTATTCTTCTATTTTCAAAACTTTTTCCCTGGTATAGGTGATATTCAATGGATATCCGATACTCCAGCACTGTTGCAAATAAAGAACAGTATCTGGATGATCAAAGACAAGTTTGATGATATCATTTGGGGTTATTTCAAGAAATTTCAAAAGCAAATGCATGCAAGAGAGAGAATTCCAACTAGAGTTGTAAACAAATATAAGGATTCCATCTGTTTCATGGTTGACACAGATACATCCCTGATGGAAGTTGTGATTCCAAGAACCACATGGGTAATGCCCATGCGATATGAAGTAGATAAAGATCTACTCATTGCCTATGTTGACCATTTATTAGGCCAACCGATAGATGCTACTGCTGAGAAGTTTGGAACCTACAAGGATAAACTACTTAAAGTGCACTCTCAATTATAGAAATCAGTGATTGCAAAGAAAGTAAGAAAAGAGGTACATGCCTTTGTTGAGCAAGTCAGATTCACAAAAGAACAGATAGCAGCAACAAGAGCCAAATATGACGCTCAACAAGAAGGAACTTCCAGTGTACCAACTGGTACCCCCATCGGTAAGACCAGAGCAGCCAATGCAGCTGAGAAGAAGAAAGTAGAAGAAACTAAGGTGAAGCTTGTTGAATCTCAAAGAGGGAAACCCTCTAAAATACAATTCTGAAGAAAAGGTAAAATTGTTGAACCTCTTGTTGTGCCTGCCCAAACCGAAAAAAGAAAGAAGGAGAAAGCCCACAAACCAGTGACATATATAGAGGAAACAAAATTAGAAGAAGATAAGAGAGCACTAAGGGCAAGTGCTAAGAAGCAAAAGATTACTCGAAAAGGTAAAGCAACTACAAAAATATTGACACTTGAAGATTCTTTCACTAGAATGATTAGAATTATTAAGGAATATGGTATTTGCAAAGGTTTAAACATACTGTTTACTCATTTGTTTGAAAGTCAACGAAGGGAGATTGAAGATGCAGTCATCTTCAATATGAACAAGTTTAGTAGAGTCCTCATTGAACTACAAGGGCAAATTCCAGACACTTTGTATAATATTATTGATGCAAGATGGAAAGCCGCCATCAAACAGGATAAAGAATTTATTGATTACACTCTTAAGCACCTACAATTGGAAGCTAGTGAGGAAGCAATAGAAGATGTACGAGTAAATGCAAAATCTCTTCTTAGATCCAATAAGAGACTGACTAGAATGTTGATAGGTGATACTGAATCAGTCCAAAAGGAGACTAAAATTTTGATAAAAAAATCTTGAGGTCTCATCCCTGAAGAAGAAGAAAAAGATGAAGAAAATGAGGATGATACACCTGTTAAGTTAAAGGGAGAAGATTTTCCTGAGGGTGTAAAGCCTACAGATTTTGAGCCGGATAATAAGTACTTGCAAGATGATCCTATTGATACGAAACCAGTAGATATAATAGATGATGATATCGGCGATGCTGATAATGTTGCTAACATTGTTGACAATGTAGATGTTTTTGAAGTTGATGTACAAAATGTTGGATACTCAAAAGGAACAAGTTGAGAAAAAAGAAGAAGAGAAAGAAGCAGACAAAAGCTCAACTGAGCAACCGGTGAATGCACAGTCAACAGAGACTCATACTGCACCAGTCAATGTAAGTGCAGATGCAAATGTAAATGTTGCTACTGAGGATAATCAGAAGGATTTAGTTGATAAGGAAAAGGAAGCACTAGGTACTGAACAAAGTATGGAAATACAACCACCACCAGTAAAGGAACATCATGTTGAAAGTCAACTGCCACCAGTCACTACAACAACACAAAAGGAACAAACAAAGATAGGGAAAGAGAAAGCAGAGAAGGAGTCAGAAGAGAAAAAGGAGGAAGAGAAGAAAACAGAGGAAGAAATGACAGAGAACAAGGAGAAGACAAATAATAAGGATCAAGAGAAGAAGAAGAAAACAATAATTGAGGATGATGATGATGACTCAACCAACATAAAAGGTCCTATAGATATGGACAATTTGAGTTCTTCTGAATTGATGGAGATTGCTACTGCTATGCAATCCTGAGCACAAAAAAAGAGGTTGAAAGAGCAGAAACGAGAAGTAGAGACTATAAGGACTGTTGTTGATATTTTATCAAGTCTCCTACCGGAGACAGATACAGAGCATTTGGCTACCCCTATTGCCAAACTTGACAGTTAGTTGTTGATGCCAGTAAAAAACTAAAATCACTTGAAGAGGCAGCTCATGCTTTAGCAGAAAAATATTACAAGAAGAGAAGGGGAGAACAATTGATTTTAGAAATTGACAAAGGTAAGGTTACTTTAACAGTGAACAAAGATCTTTTGATAACCAAAATAGAAACTGGTGGTAAAATTTTGGCCACTATATCTAAAGTATCATTATTTTGTTCCGACTTAAAGAAAAAGAGAGAAGATACAAAGAAGGAACTAGAAAGGATAAGTGAAGCATACATATCGATACAAGACTTCGCTTTAGCTTTTGGTAAATCAGTTGATGCCTTACATCACATATTAGAAATTTATGATTATGAACAGGTGAAGCGGATAAGATCCTTGAAGGAGTTGAAGACTCAGTTAATTCCGAAAGTTGAAATTCTACAGAGAGCATACAAGGAGTTTGAAGCAATTTTGGCTACCCCGAAGATGAGTATAGTTGATGCTATGGAAGAATTTGCTGCACAGATTTTGACACATGTTGAAATCACTGAGACACTACTAGAAACTTGGGACAATGACCTTAAACAATTGAAGTTTCATTTTAGTGGTATTTTCTTAAGAGTTGCATTGTAAAGACCTTAAAACTTTTATCTCTATATATACATGCAGTTTTTTATGACAAATTTTAATGTAATGTATGTATTTTACTTCTTTATTTGGCATTGTTGTCAAAGGGGGAGTACAAATAGTTAAGAGTCTAGTCAAAAAATTTGTATGTACCGTCAAGGGGGGGTAATGATTTCATCTTTGTAATGGCATGCAATTGCTAAGGGGGGGTGTATGTCATGAAGTCAATTTTTGTTTTGCACACTTGGTTGACAAAATTTCCCTAAGTGTTGCCATCAATGTCAAAGGGACAGATTGTTGGCATTTGATCATTTGGCCAATTGGTAATGTAATATAATGTTTTGATGCAATCGATACTTGTCTGTAGATGATAAGAGATTAGATTTATGTATGATGACTATTTTGTATGTTGTCATTGATGGCAACTATGTTTCTTTAAGTCATCTAAGTCCTACGGTTCAACCGACTAGACTTAACCAGTAAAGCAAAGACAGTTTTATCAAAACCGGTAATTAGGATTTCAACCGGTAAATGATAGACAGTGTTACATTCCGACAACCGGTACATGAAATCTATGAAGGATGAAGGAATGTGATTTTGTAGCAACGTTGATGACTATCAGATGAAGACAACTTCATGACCGCATGAGCAGATTTGATCATATGAATGAGATTTGATCAACAAGACAGAGACCAAGAAACACAGTTAACCAGTAGTGATGAAAATCACTCAGATCGGTAAAACGACACATAATTGGATTTGTTATGTCGGTGGCCGGCATAACTAAAGCATACAATGCAAGATTGTCTAGATGCATTGAACCTAGGGAATTGTAATAAGGTTGTAGCCGACCTTATGATAATTTTAATTGTGTGATGAGGTATGAAAGGATATATATACATTAGATTGATAGTGTGATATGCAATGAGGGAATTTTGTATTTCTGATAGTGCGAAGATCAGAGGAGTTGAGAGATGAAGTCTTTGTGATGTTGTAATGTTCTAAAGAGGATCTTATCAAACATATAAGGTGTTATATTGAGATCATTTGTACTTGTTGTCTTCCTAATAGTTGCAGCAAGAAAATCCTCTTACAAGGTCACTCCTAACAAGGTGCAGTCAATTCCTAACAGTTCTGATCATTAAATCCTCTAACCAAGTGACACATTAGCTTGTGTTTTCAAATCCCAGTAGCTTAGGTAGCTCCTAACAAAGCTGGTCCTCACAAGCCTTTTTGTAAAGCTCTTAACTAGGCTTGGAGACTTCTAACAGGGTGTGCCCCTAACTGGGTGTTGTAGACCTTAACCAATTAGATCTCTATACTGCAGATAGTGGATCTTGTGGGTACTAACTCCCACCGTGGTTTTTCCCATTTGGGTTTTCCACGTATAAACTCTTGTTGCATGTGGTTTATGCTTTATGTGGTGATTGCATACTTGGTGTTATTTCTTGCATGTCTATTAAGTTTTAAGCTGGTGAAATTCATATTCAATTTTGTATTGTTTTTACTATCACTGATTCACCCCCCCTCTGAGTGCCTTATAAGTTCATCATGTTTGAGATATGGTAGAGGGTGGGAAGGTAAATTTGGAGAAGGTTGACTCTTCGATGAATGTTGCAACGACATTGACAAAACCAATGAGCACAAAAAAGTTCAAACTCTATAGGCCTCAGGGTCCCTAGCAATTAAATTATGGTTTAGATACTCCCTTTGCTCTTGTAAGGTGTTTGACGAGAGGGAGAATATTATGAAAATGGTGTCTCAACATTGCATTTAAATAAGGTTATTATTTATAGTAATTTCTCGTTTGAGCATGAATTAGTGTAAAATTTTCTTCAAATCCTCGGATTGGATCGATAAGCATGTCAATAAATTTTCGTTGCAAGATCATGTCTAGATTTGAAGATATTAAGGTTTTTGTTTTGAAAGGCAGACAAGATTTTAAGTCAATTTTGAGGAACTTAGGGGCTCTGAAACAAACTGAAAGTTTTCTAAAAATAATTGAAATTCAAAGAAAAAAATATATCCTAAGAAAGTGATGTAGTCCAACATGGTGCTTCTTTGGGCACACATTTTAAAATTGAAATTTAAAGAAAAAAATATTCTATCCTAAGAAAGTGATGTAGTCCAACATGGTGCTTCTTTGGGAACACATTTTAAAATTGAAACTCTAAAAAAAAATATTAATCATCTACACACACTCATGTAAAACTAGTTTCCTCACATACATGAATTAATACACCCACTAGAGTCAAAAGGTATTTCCAAAACTTTGAAGCACTTAAACCATACATAATGCCTATTTCCCAATTGTTGAATAATTGCACTTGAATACTATCAAATTTCAACTAGAAAAGTAAATTGGATGATCATATTGTGCTTCTCTAGGTTGTACAATAATTGCTCCAATTGTAGTGTTTGAACCATCTATGTGCATGTGGAATGGGGTACCCTGATTTAATAACTACAATTTGGTGCAATCCCCAAATTATTCTTGGGTAGATCAAACCTTGTTGATGTTCCTCTATCTTATAAAATGATTTATCTTTCCTTGATTGATTTTGTTATGGCATATAAATACACACATAATGCTTGATAATATTGTAATTGTTACTAGTATTCCCTTAAAATTACTAAACTTCTCATGGAGTTTTAGGTATCTTGGATTATAATATGTCACAACTTTTATAGGATGTACCAACACCCCATATTTGCAAATATTGTGGCCTAGTAATTTACCAAGTGGAGGCAAGAAGGCACACATTTTTAGGCTAAGTGTAATGCTTAGCTACCTAAAAGGAAGTTAAGATAGCAGAGAAAATTTCTACACTAACCTTGAGAGGAGGGTTACACAATTTTTTTAAGATCTTTACAACAGTTACAAAAATTAAACAAAAATAGCACAAGTAACATCCATACCACAACATAGTGATCTACGTGTGGAAAACCTTATAAAGAGAAAAACCCCACAGCCCAAGAGCTGCATAATATATTATTCTAAAATCAATAAGATTAAAATATACTTATAAAGCAACTTCTTACAAGAGTATCACCAACCATAGATTTGGAGGTAACTCAATAACTATAAGACTCTAACACAACCTTCATCTCATTCACCTAATATATAGGAGATGCAATACATAAAACTATAAAACAACATTATAGAACCATGAGCTAGAACCACCCAAAAAGTGGCACCCATCTTATCTTCAATCCAAGATTCTCTATGATGTGTCAAAACACATACCAACACATGTGCCTTCCCTTTACAACTCATTTATGTGTCTAATACATTTTTATATTTTCCATTTTTGGAGATCCAACATCCAAAGGGCATAACTTTTGATCCAAGGGTCTAATTGACAAATTGTTTGAAGCATCAAAAATCTCATGAAGTGCTTTATCAAGCTATGATGGCTACATCAATTACGACCAACTTTAGGCCCAAAAAATGCTTCTAAGGCCTTCAAAATGGACTTTGAAACTAAAAATAAGAAATTCTAATATCTTCAAATCTAGACATAATCTTGCAATGAAAATTTACGGACATGCTTATTTGACAAATCCGCAGCTTTGGGAAAAAAATTAAACCAATTCGTGCTCAAATGCAAACTTACTATAAATAGTAACCTTATGTAATTGCAAGATTGAGATACCATTTCCTAACATTACCTAGATTGTTTGGGCATATATAGTCAATCCACATTTTGTGCCACCATACTATGAATTGTTTAGTCATCTAGGTATACTTATTAAATATCATGGATGAAATCTTTAAGTACACAAACCATGATGTCTTAAAACATGGTATGTATATTCTTGAGGTCAAAAGACATGACATTATGATGTAGTTAAGGATAGTTAACTAAACAAATGATAATATTTTCTTTGCAAGTACTACCAGATGAACCCAAGACAAGCAATTTCAACATGATATGAAATGGAAAAGAAGTCAAGTTTCAAATATGAGTTGTTTTATGAACCAAATAGACATGGTATTTTAATGAAACATCATAAGATAGGAACAAAGGAATGTTGATTTTACTATTCTATAGCATGAGAAAAATTACATGGATCTAAGGAAATTTTGGCAAAATTCCCCCTTACAAAATTCACTCTTCAACCTACAAGAACTATCACAACCCTACCATAACCTAAAAACACCAAAATTCACATCCAACTGACTTTAAGCTCCCAAAAACCATGGAATAATGAAGAACCCTACATCTTTGCCTTTAGCCTCCATAACAATTGTATAGAAGTTACCCATATTCAATCTATGAATTTATATGTGATTCCCTCCATGTGTTGCCCCAAAATCAAGAGGGTCCAAATATGGGTCAAAATATGATTCCCATTATAAATAATACCTCCAAATATGGTACCTAAATCAAGGAATCTAACCCTAGTCAAATGTTATTCCCAACCAACTAAAATAGCTAGGAGAGGCACCCTCTCCAACATATAACATCTTACAAAGAATGAATCTGCATGCATGTGTAACACATTAATTCCCATGTGGACTTGAACTAGTAAATGATGTTCCTCCTACATGTAAATCTTCATATACAATGTGTCATGAACATTATTATAGGTACTAGTGATTGGAATGTGTAATCCCCCTTATGAAGAGGTGTCATAAACACGTCATTTACATGCAAACAAGTGTGGCGAGTGAATCTAAAAGATTCTCAACAAATAGGATGCCCAAAATGAGGGAACATAATTTGAGAAATTTATAATTTTGAATTCCAAGTATTTCTACCACATTGAGAAACCCAAAGTTAGCACACACACCAATAAAAATTGAACACAATATTTTTGGTGATATTGATTTCTTAGATCCTATTGTGCTCCTACTATAATCCCATGTGGGAAAAGAATGTGAGCTTCCACTCAAAACTAAATATAAATATCTTCAATATTGTATATGTTTTATTCATTTTTGTAAGAATCAACCAAGTAGCATCACCCATAGCCCTTATTTTCCACTAAACTATATATTAAATCTCCCTTAGGTGATTATTGATTTTAGATTGTACTCTACTTATTTCTTTCAATGTTATGTCAATGTTTATCTTTTCCTTCTAAGTAGCTAAAATGTTGAAACATCAAAATTATATTAATATTGATCTCTCAAGTAAAAGAAAGCATCACCACTAGCTAAGGAACTTACCTCTGCAATACTTTGATCATTTCCACTTGAAGAACTAGCTCCATCCTTTTTCTTCCACTTAGCATGGTGATTCCTCACATTACCTGAATTACCTCCTTATGCAATTTGTTCATTTCTTTGTGTTCTTTTATCCATGGTAATGAAAAAATTCATAAAATTGAATTCTTACAAAAAAAAGTCACCACTCCCTAATTGTTGATAATATTTTATTGAGATCAAAATTAATTGTTGTAAGCCAAAACAACAATTGTAAAAGAACTAATTTTTTTTAGCTCTACAAATGATTTGTAGTTATTTTAATAGTTGTTCTCTATAATGGTGTCATTCTATTGGATCCCAAAACCATTGCTTCACTTCCTAGAATTAAATCCCTCTCACAAGGCTAGATTTTTCATCTAGTGAGCGCAAAGAGGTTCATCAACCAAAAAATAGAGGGTTGAAGACCAACTCAAAAAGAGTTTGTTCTCTCTCCTACACTTTGAGCTTGGTTTAAACTCAAGAGGGTGTTCCTAGAGGTCTATATAAATGGAAAGAAAATTAGGGACAATGGTACCTAGACCTAGATTAATGATACAAATCCAAATATTTGGCATTAAGAACTAAATAAACTAGTTACCCTAATACCTCTATACAATTGATAAAATACCATTGCAATTATGCAAGATTAAAGCAAGACACATGATCCATAGAAGTTCATGAATACTATTCATTACAAAGTGGTGAAACCATGATCGTATGAACTACTAAAGTAATAGATTGAAATAACTATTTGTTTGTTTAATGATTTGTTGAGCCAAATAATCCCATATTGGGGCCTACATATGGGTAACATATTCAAGTTGACATGAAGAAGATGTGATGAAATGATAATATGGATTTTTTGAATTAAGAATCAAAATGCATCACATAAGAGTATAACAATTAAAACATGCTTATTTACCCAACATCAAAGTGCACAAATTCATATGCAATTATTGAATGATCATTACAATACTATAATTGTATTAAAATTTTGCTACATTTTCAAACAAGATTTATATTCACAACACCAAGTGTGTCGAGGGGTTTAAGAATTGGCTATGAAGGTAGCCTGCCAAGATCTAGAGGCCAAAAGGAAAGCACATGAACAAGAGAGAAAAAATATGACAAGAATAAATTGTATTCCTATCAATAATGCAATACAAATGATCAACTGGATGATTATTACATAGGAGAACCCTTAGTTATATAGCCAAGGTGAGAACATAGGATTGCATAAGATTGTGACAAGTGTCATTATTCTATGACATGAGACCAAAAAGTGAAAAACTATCATCCCACCTAAAATGGAGAAGTGATATTGTGATAAAACCACTAAAGGTGGAAAACTGCATCCAAAACTGGTGGATATGATAAAGTAATAACATGATAAGTCCACCTAAATTGGAAATGCTCTAACTACTCTTATGTAACTACCTAAGTAAGCTTAAATAGTGTGTAATTAGGACTTAGGTGAGAAATAACCAAGGTAAAATACCTTAATTACACCAACACCCTCCCTTAAGTGCAACTTACAGAGAATTAACACAAAAGACAACAATGCAAGATGGGTCTAGGCTACTAGGCCATGTTAGGTACCCATGAACAAATACTATAACACAAAAGAACTCTCAAAGATGAATGAGAAGGACAAAATCCAACGTGAGGTAAAAGTCTCCCCTATAAGACAGAAGAAAAGAGACCAAGTAGTCCCCCTTCAATGTAGAAAGTGAACAACGGAAGATGTTGCAAACTAGATGCAGAAGATCTTCCACGATTGTCAAACACCATTCCTCCCCTTAGGAAGTGGTGCAGGAGCACCTAAGGGTGAGAAAATACACTTTGCAATTTTGGCAATTTTGGCATAAGGACTGGTTCTAGTCCATTTGGTTGTTTATAGGGAGCTTGGAGTGCATTTTGTCTTCATTTTGAAAGTTTTGTTTTTCGGCAAGACTTACCCTGATGAAACTGCCAGAGTGTGGAGTGCTACCATCGGCTATCAAAACCACTCGGTTTTACCTTACCCCGATGCTCAATGAGTATACATAAGACCGAAATGGAGTCATCAGATATTGCCAAGACTAGTTTTCGTCCTACCCCGATAACCTGATAGGAAAGCCTACGGTTTGGAGCGCACCATTGGCTATCGGTATAACATGTTAGGAGCTATACCAATAACCCGATGGGAAGGCAGACTGTTTGGAGCGCATAATCGGCTATTGGCACAACATGGTTAGAGCTACGCTGATAACCCGATGAATAAGTGCGCAATTTGTAAACTGTCATCGGACATCAGAGTGGGTGTTTTTTTGCTAACTCGATGACCCGATGAAGAAAGGAAAGACAATTATAGTCAGAAAACCGATTGTGTCGAGTTGAATCTCGTCTATTTGGGATGATTCATGACATGTCTAGGAGGCTATAAAAGACCCAATGGGCATTCTGTAACAAAGTTGGATAAGTTAGATAGTGTTGGATGGTTTGATTCCACGAAAACAAAACACTTCTTTTGAATAACAATTGGAAGATCATTTTCTGGTTTCTTTCTCAGAGTTTATTTTCTATTGTAAACATGGCTTAAATCTTTAAGGAATAATGCAAATAGGGTAGATGTTATTTTTCCGTGTCTTGTGAGTTCCAAGTGTGAATTAGTGCCAAGCTCGGCTCTGTAAAAAGAGTTGTCATTTTGTTTCCTGTTTCTCTGTTGGCGTAAAGTTCTTGTGAACATGGCTATGTCTTGACACTCCATCGTGGGATCCACATGACCATTGGATGTTGTCAAGAAGGGTCAGCCATGTATAGTAGTGTTCTATATGTAGCAGACCAGGGAATGGCGTCAGCCGTTTCAGCAAACTGGCCCTAGGTGAGCTTGATGATAGAACGACTAGGTATCAGTGACCAAGAGGAATCACTTGCAGGGTAGACCGGAGACTAGGCTATTAGCCTCAGACCAGGGGAAGATGGGATCAAAGGGAGAGAAGATCCAAGCATGAGGAGAAAACAACTTAGGAGAAGTTGTAGGTATAATTAATGGTAGAGCAAACCTTGCAAGGTGTCTGGTGAGATCCGGTGGATTAGTGAGTTGGTGGATTTACGAAAGTGAATTCACAAAGAGCAGAGTAACAAACCTCGGCAGTGAGGACCTAGAGTGGATTAGGGGAAAAGAGAGGAGAATTCCCAGGTTAGGCTAGGAAAAAGGCCTTGGAGTGAGTCAAGCTGACTCAAGCAATCTAGGGTCCTCCCTATCAAATTGGTATCAGAGCAAGTTAAAGGCTTGGGGTGAAGAGTGCAAGACTGATCTAGTATCAGGAGACGGAGTAAAGATGGTGACCAATGCAGAATTGGCTAAGAAGGTTGAAGACCAAGAAGATGAAAATCGATTGCTCAAGGAAAGGTTGGAGCAGTTGGAGCAAAAACTAGGTGTGATGGAAGTCAAGACAACAAAAGTGAGTGGGAAGATAGAAGAGAAGGGTAAAATGGTGGCAATAGAGGATGAAGTCCTTGCACCAGACCCTGTTGTTGATCAAGAACCATTCTTGAAGGCTTTGAAGGCAATGAGTGGAAAATATTTGGAAGGAGTGCCACTGTTTAGTGGCAAGATGGAAGCAGAGTTGGTAATGGAATGGATAGAGGGAATGAAAAATTATTTTGAGTGTGAAGGTGTGATTGAGGCCGAAAAGGTTAAAGTGGCTAGGTCAAGAATGAGAGGTGTTGTCGTTACTTGGTGGAAGTTTATACAAAATGTGTGTGTGTGTGTGTGTGTGTGTGTGTGTGTGTGAGAGA